>NC_088363.1:8055113-8200113 GCF_034508935.2 Berghia stephanieae | reverse complement strand
ATGGGTTGTTATCTTCTCGACGTTTGATGTGACCAAATTGTTGTTCCATTATTATTGTACTGAGGCGTTGGACCCTGGTTCTTTCATAGAGATCAGTATTAGTTATTGCCTCTGGCCAATAGATTCCGGTTACGCGACGCACTTGTTTGCGGTGGTATGAATCGAGACTTTCTAGGTTCTTTTTTATGAGGTCCCAGGTTCCAAAATTATATGTCAATATCGGAATAATTAGTATCTCGTAATTCTGTATTCGTTTTTTCTCACTGTTTATGTTGTCTATTTCACAACTTTTGTAATTGGTTGAATGCAATGGTGGTCATCTGCTTTCGTTTTCTGATGTCCTCATTTTCGTTGATCAAATTGCCTAGTTCACGTACACTTTTAAATTCATTTAAATTTCTGTTGATTTTTGTATATAATTCTGTTTTGGATTGATTCACTTTTAGATTCATTGCTTCTAGAGTAGTTGATATTATTGGTGTGTATATTGTCGCTTGATGCTCTGATTCAAAGATTATGTCTGCATCATCTGCGTATATCAATTCACGTGTGATCCTCTTTGTTGGTGATAATTTTGGTAATAACTGAATTTCGAATTGCTTCCTTTATAGACTGAAGAAGGGTTGTGACCCCGAAATGTTCCGTGTCTAGTATTTAGTTCTTTTTAAAGCTGCTCTTTTTATTTTTGTACATTACTTTTAAAGTCTACTGGTTTTAGCATCTATTTAGTATTTTTTTTCTTATTCTACAGCATCCATTCATGATGCTAAGATCATCGCTTGCCTCCCAAGTCGTTGGAAATTAAACATTGGATACACCCACTCCTTTGGGATATCTGAAAACTACATCATTATTCTAGAACTCCCGGTTACCCTAAATCTTTGGAAACTCCTTACGTCCAGGAGGAGGTTGGCGTCGGTTGTGGATTGCATGGAGTTTTTCCCAGATGAAAAGGTAATTAGTTATCCATTACGATGTCGTGTCCTCTAATAATTGTGCGGCTATGCGGACTTGTAGTATGACTTTCACCTTCGAATCGGAAGGTCCAGGGTTCGAATCCCTCTCTGAACGGCGTATATTTGAGTTGAGTACTTGGAAAAGGCTTTTTACTCCCATTCTGTCATCGTAATCAGGTGTAAAATGAGAAGCTGGCCGTTAACAGCCTTGATTCTGTTGGAAAATTATAATAATAATGCCTACATGTCTCGTCCAAAATGTCACGTTTTGTTGTTGGCCAGAGAAACTTTGTAAAGCGCTTTGAGCTCTGCGATACGTAAAATCTCCAAGTTTTTTTAGTTGTTAATATTGTCAAGCAATGTTGGTCGGGGCCAGTTAGACGATGAGTATAGGAAATAGGTGGTGATAGATATTTCAAGAGTGTTACTGGAGGTCTCTTTTAGAATATCTGCGAATATTATGTTAAATGAATTTACATTTTAATGTAGGAGAATATTGTTTCGGATACCTCCAAATAAATTATCCAAAGTAATTTGCAATTGAGATAATTTTGTGGCCACAGTTTCTGAAACGATCTTTTGGCACTTTTATTTGATTTAGATCGACGTGCACATATTTGTAGGTCTGATAACCGGACATAATATATGGGCTTGTTTAAACACTGTTGTAATAGACAATATTTAATTTTGCGTTGGTTTTGAGAGTATTTCCAATTTCCAGTACAATAATGAGCCCACAATAAACATTTGGGTTATCAGACCTGAAAATAAGTACACGTCGGTTTAACTTTATTTTGTCCATGATTTTTTTTATAATTCATGTTAGATATTGATACACGTGGTAGAGAAGGAGACGGGGAGACGTATGCCATACGCCTACCAGGCGCCGCACGGATTTGTCTTCCATTTTATCAACTGTTTCGAGGAGGACGGCTATTTGGTTGTTGATCTTTGCCTTATAGATAATTCGGAGATTGTGAAAAAATTTTACATGAATCCATTCGTCAATGATGACTTCAACACCGTCAACGCAGCGAATTTTGCTCGATTTGTCTTACCCCTCGATGTTAAAGAGGTATGTTTGTTTATCACTAAGATTGTAATCAGTCAAAAACATATGTCGCTGTTAATGATATGAATGTGGTTTACATTTATGCAGGTCTGATATTCGAAATTCATTAAAGGCATGGTTTTGCATTGTTGTAATGGATAATATTTTGAGCAACTTTTTGTGATTTCCGTTACAACAATACGCCCATAATGATGAATTATAAATATGTGCACCTCCGGTTTTGGTATATTGTGACAAACTAGGGATTAGAATAGAAATGGAGCTACTCTATTGCCTTCATACCCGTCTTCTCGTGTTCAATGTTTGTGTTGTGTGATGGAAGCAAGGGTTCACATCGTAAAACGCGTACCCGTGTGAAGAATATAGGCATAAAACCGTTCAAACTATCCGGAATCCTCCGTGCTGTAATATAAAATAAATGAAATTCCCTTTATTCGTCCCATGGGGGAAATTTGTCTCAAGGGTATGTTCCAAGGGAAGACAGGAATAACCCAGACATCAACTGCTGTGCAGCGCCGCAAATTGAGCTAAGGCGAGGTGACTTGCTCAAGGCCACACAGCGCAGTGGCAGGTGATCGAACTCGATACCTTTCGGGTAGGAGGCATAGACCGTACCGCTGAGCCACACTGCTCCCTAATGGCAGTAGCACCACGTCTGACCAGTAATCAAGTCTCAGGTTCAATCTCCAGCCGATGTAGACTGAATTATTGGGATGGGGGTTTTTTTCTTATGTTTCTTTTTCTTTCATGCTTTTGTCAGGCACAGTTTCAAACACACTTTTTCAGATCTTCATCTAATTTTAACAAATTATGGAGCAGGCACTGGTATAAGATAAGGATTGGAACAAGTGTGGGTGTAAAACAATACTAGACACAACAGAAAGAAAGATACAGGAAGCAGGAAAAAAATATCCCAAAAAATCAGTTGGGGTTCGAACCTCCTGCTTCTTGATTATCTGTCAGACGCGTTTCCAGTGCACCACAGAGGGTACCAGGTATTTTGGGATGTTTTGATGTCTAAATTCTTCCCAATGGTACGCTTTTTCCCTGTTAACCCTCGCCTGCATCATAAAACGCAAACACTGAACTCGAGAAGATCAGGACTAAAACACGACGTGCGCTTATTTGCAGGTCTGATAACCAAATTCATTTTGGGCTCATTGTTGTAATGAAAATCTCAAAATCTGACGCAAAAGATTGTCCATTAGAACAATGTTAAACCTGGCCTTTAGTAGGGCTCAGATGTCAGACCTTCATATTGGTACACGTCGCGAAAACATCATTTATGTTGGCTCCAGTTTTATTTTGAAAATATAAAAGTGCAAAATGGTTAGGAGGCACTGGGTGTTTTACTGTGTTTGTTACTGACTGAAGATGGGTATCTATCTGTTGCGCGGCTATGTGTTCTTGTGGTATGACACTCGCTTTCGGTCGGAAGGTCCTGGGTTCGAGCCTCGCCGGCGCATAGTTGAGTCCTTGGGGAAAATCTCTTTACTCACATTCTCTCACCGTACTCGGGTGTAAAATGAGTACCTGACCTTTGACAGCGTTATCTCTGTCAGAAAAAAAAATATTGTGATATCGCCTAACAGGTCTCACGTTTGGTTCTATATGTGACGTGTTGCTGTTGGTCAGGGACCCCTTGTAAAGCGCTTTGAGCACATTTATTGGATATTGCGCTATATAATAGCTCATTGTTTTTACCATTTACCATTTGTATTATTTTATCTTTAAGGCCCAGATAGGAGATCCAGTCAACCACCTTGAAGGAAGTGAAGCCAAAGCTGTCTTGTCCAGTAACAACATTATAGAAGTTGATGCAGACAGAATATTTGGTTGTGAGTGTCTCTTCCTACTGTACTTTATCCAAATTCAAAAACATTACACGAGTACAATGTGCGGCTTTTTGGCCTTCTGGTTTGACACTGGTATAACCATTGAGTCCCGGGTTCGAGTCCCGCCCTGAGTCAGAGCGGCGCGAAGTTGCGTCTCTTGGAACAGATTCTTTATAAATAATCTCTCACCATACTCAAGGTCAAATCATTACCTGGTCGTTAACCGCGTTACCACTGTCGAAAATAAAATGTATTACTCGTCGAATAGGCCTCATGTCTCGTCCTAGATGTTAAGTGTTACTGTAAGCTTGAAATATCTTAAGTAACGCTTTGAGCATATAAGTGGATATTATCTATATAAATGCTAATTTACGTGGGTTTTTTTTTCATTTAAATATAACAAATCGTCTCCGTCTTATGTCGTCTGATGCTGAAAATTTTACTTGTAGTCTTGTAGTCTCGGGACTACTCTACGCCCATAGTGTGATTCTGCCCCAAAGACAGTTCAAGAGTATAGAGTTAGTCCAAAAAAATGGTGAAGAAAGCCATTAACGACAAATTTCGACATTTTCCGGCAGCCAGAGACATGTTGCATTGCTTATATATATATATATATATATATATATATATATATATATATATATATATATGTATATAGATATACATATAATATATATATATGTGTGTGGGTGTGTATGTGTGTGTGTGTGTATGTGTGTGTGTGTGTGTGTGTGCCAATTACAATAGCTGAGTGAATTTAGAGCCATGGATAGTTAGTGGTGTAGATCCCATTGTTTGAAGTATTGTACTAGCCATTTATTGTTTACACTTACGTTAAGATTTTTAGTCACGATGTGCCATATCTATTTTTATCCTTATTACAACAACATTTATTGGAATGACACAGAATCGTCTTGGTATCACGGTAACAATAATAGCAGTAATATCCAGCGGCTACGACCAAGTCGTGGTGGTGTGCGGAAACGAAGAAAAATAAATATTCAAATAGGTCACAGACCACCACCCTTTCATACTAATAGAGCACTCAAAGTACATAACACACAACGGTGCCCAAGGTCTCTGATCAACATACCACTCAACGACACTCACAACAACATGCCAATAGTAAACGACACATCAACATATCAACAAAACATAATGACAACACCTGATCATTTTGATGAGATGCATAAACATAATGAGAACGTGGCTTGTGAAAATAAGACAATAACAACAAAGGGGGGAAGAAGGGTCAATATGAGGCCAAATGAAATAAAAAGAATCAATCACCAAATCAACTCAAATCATAACACGCTTAAAATAAGCAAACAGGCAAACTAACAGTGACCGTAATGGTGAACCGAGAAACATGTTGAGAACTATGACCATAAACTTTCAAAGTTTAATTCCAAAACTACCGGAATTTTGGAAATTGATATCAGAAATAAAACCAGACATAATCATAGGTACGGAAACATGGCTACATTCCGAAATAAAGGACAGTGAAATATTTCCACCAGAGACATATTTCAAAGTGTTCAGGGAAGACCGAGAAGATAGGTATGGTGGGGTGCTGGTTGCAACAACAACGAACCTCTCAGTAATAAAGCTTGACATCCAAACAAAATCAGAATCGGTGATCGTAAATATCAAAACAGAACAAGGCCTACTCACTGTGGGCGCTATGTATAGAACACCTTCAAACTCAACTATGGAACAAATGACTGAGATAACACACTGTATTGATAGCCTAGACCCGAAAAATGTACTCTGGTTAAGCGGAGACCTGAACCTACCTGATATCAATTGGGAACAAGAAAAAATAATCAGTTACCAATATCCTTCATTTATAAACCAAGCATTTATTAACAAATTGCAAGATTTTGGCCTGACACTGCGTGGCATTTTCCCCTCTGAGCGGTATTTCAGTGCTAGGTCAACCTGACCCCATTAGTGGGGTCAGCCCATGGGTGTAACAGGTAGCGGTCAGGGGGAATCTGTGATGCCGCTGATGGTAATTAATTGTTGCAATATTTCATGGTATTGCTCAGTTGCTAACATGAATATGAAAATTGTTCCCTCACCACAATCAAAGCAAAGGTTTCTTTCATCATATGCCATGGTTGATAATAATGTTTCCTCTTAAGACTGCTCATAAGAGAGGTGTCAATTTAGTGGTTTTTGAGCTATCAATGAAATTAATTTGTTGTAATTTGCATATCAATAATTTAATTCCCAGCGGCAGAAAATGATTGAAACAAGCATCATTATAAAGTAAAATTGATGATCTTGACACATGCCAAGTTTTGTTGTCCGGGCAGTAAAACCTTAAAAGATATGAATTTTTTATTGTAAATTTCATATTTGGCATGACTTGGTGAGATCCTTATTTTCTCTCCCATAGTATTCCATGCCATGAATTATGTCCAAATATCAGTTTAGGAATAAAATATAAACCATTAGACGAAAATAATACTAATATTATTTTTTAAGCATTTAACTGATTTAAATATTATGAGTTTTGGGCACATTTGAAAGCCAACTTTTTAATGGCTTTATAACTTTTTTCTATACTTAAATCCCTTACGTTTCAAGTCAAATTTTTTTTTATGACTGTTAGGCATTATAGTTTGAAGATGTATACGGTACTGCTTTTGTGTGGTTGTCTCAGGAAATGCCGACTTTATAGTGTCATATAGGTGTCAATGTTTAGGGTATTCTTGCATGTTGAATAAGTAATATAATGTAAGGTCAAGTTCTCCTTTTGTGCATAAGTGAATGTGTTAACTTTTTATAGACTGCGGCGTCCAGATATATATGGCAGTGATTTCACAAAAATTAAATAAATGATCTTGCTGTGGTATGCCTGTGGTGTTGTACTGATTTGACTCTGATTGTTATTCAGTTGTTTTATCTCTAAATTTGACTGACTGGAGTTCAATGGTATATCAGATGACTTTATAAGACAATGACTAAATGTGTATTCTTGAAGGAAAGGAGATGATTCTATATAACCTGTATCGACAGTGTGTTCGTTTTGAATGTAGTTGGTCAATAAGGAGAAAAAGGTTACTACTTGGAATAAACTATATGCCCTCATAATTTTGAATCCTCTTTTGTCCACATACTATCACCGTCTGTTTGAGCAAATCATTTAATTTAACAGTACCAGTGGTTGGTGTTAGTTGTAATTGATGATTGTTACTGCAATATTTGTAGTATGTCCAGTAACCTTGTTGGGTAATTGATTTTTTTCTTGTAAAGAAGTCATACTTTATAGGCAGATTGATAGTAAATTGAGATATTGAAATCATACACAATATTGTTTTTTTGTCTTTACTGGTCAATAAAATATTATCTTTATGAGTTATTTTACCACATAACGACATAAATCATATCAGTTTACTGTTATGATCAACACAACTGTTTGAGAGGAACGGAATTGGTAAAAACAATATACAGAACTTACTAAACCATGAATAAATCAAGAAAATCAACTGCCAATATGATAATATTGCACAGGAACATAGATGCATATATGTACTTTTGATATTTATTAAAAGTCTTGAGATACTGCCGCTGAGTTTTGAATAACAAATTTTTTATTTAAGTGCACCATAATTTACAAGCACTTAAAATTAGATCAACAATTTGTGATATTCAAAGAAAACTATTAACCACAAGAATGTCAAATTTTCACTGATGTTTAGAAAGACAACTGATTTTTCAAATCAAAATAATGAAGTGAAAGAGTCTGTTATTGTTTTCCCGCTATACCGACATATTATAAGACCATAAATATCCATAATTGCCCCCATTGGACACGGCACTGCCTGATACCAGTTGAACTCCAATGACCTCATGCAGGTAGCGAGCAGGAAGGGTTATTGGTCCCTTGGGAGTTTCAACTGAAATAGCGCTGATTCCACGCAGTGCTGAGTCAAATAAACAAAAATCCAACAAGGGGTACAAATATCCTCGACTTATTTATCACAAATCGACCAAATTTAATTGACAAGTGTACAACCATTCCAGGCATTAGTGACCATGACATCCTCATCACGGAAAGCACTATCAAAGCAAAAATCAAAGCAAACAAAATCACAAAAAAATCACACCCTATTACTATTTGGAAAAAGGCAAATATCGCCGAAATGCGGACAGAAACACGCCTTTTTAGTGAAAACATAATTAATCAACATCTAGAAAGCACTGAGGATGTTTGGACTGCCATCAACGACCACCTAAACAAAATGATGACCAAACATATACCAACGAAGAAAAGCTCAAGGAAATTTCACCAACCATGGATAAACACCACCGTCAAACGATTATCTAGACGGAAACAAAAGGCATGGAGCAGAGCGAGAAAGTCCAACAGTAAGAAAGACTGGTACAATTATGCCCGACTGAAAAAAGAAACACAAAAAGAGAGTAGAAAGGCCTATCATAATCATGTTAAGGAACTTGTTAGTGAAGACTCAAACAAAAAGCTCTGGAAATTTATAAAAAGTAGGAGGTGCGATTCGGTTGGTATAGCGCCCCTTGAGCATGATCGTGTATTTTACTCTGATGCAAAGGAAAAAGCAGACATACTTAATAACCAATTCTGCTCTGTTTTTGCTTCAAAAGCTCATACCAAAATTACCACTCAACAACTACAAGGCGAAGAAAACGATTCCAACACTATGGGCGAAATCAATGTGACAGTAGAGGGCGTTTCCAAACTCCTCGCCACTCTAGATCCAAAGAAAGCATGTGGCCCAGACAAAATACCATCCCGTCTCTTAAAGATATTGAGTAACGAATTTGCACCTGCCCTCACACATTTGTTCAAACTCTCTCTTGAAACGGGAGACATACCAATTGTTTGGAAGCACGCTCTTGTCCAACCCATCTACAAGAAAGGTGATAGAAGCAGGGCTCAAAACTACCGTCCAATTTCATTAACCTGCATTTGCTGCAAACTGTTGGAGCATATAGTGAGATCCTCAATAACTGAATATCTCGAAACTAACAGTATTTTTTGTGATGAACAGCACGGATTTAGGAAGCACCACTCATGTCAAACTCAACTTCTATCATTAACACATGATCTGTCAGCTGCTATTGATAAAGGTGGTCAAATTGATCTAGTACTACTGGACTTTGCCAAGGCCTTCGACAAGGTCCCTCACCATCGGTTAATCCAGAAATTGTATGACGTTGGTATCAGGAACAAAACCTTACAATGGATTGCAACTTTTCTGGACAATCGCACCCAACAAGTTCTTGTCGACGGCGAGACTTCCACTATCGGGATGGTGACATCGGGCGTACCTCAGGGCTCAGTCCTTGGGCCCGTCCTATTTTTAGTGTACATAAACGATCTTCCACGAGGTATAAGGCCAAAAGTGCGCCTCTTTGCTGACGACACAGCATTATATAATCAGATAAAAACAACAGACGACTGCAAAACACTAAATGACGATCTAGCTAAATTACAAGAATGGGAAACAATAAATCAAATGGAATTTAACGTATCAAAGTGCAATGTTCTAACCATCACAAATAAGAAAGCACCTATAACATTTGAATACCAACTTCATGGTCAAAACCTGGAACATGTAAAGACAGCAAAATACCTTGGCATTGAGTTTGCTAAAAACCTCAAATGGAATGACCACATATGTCACCTGGCTTCAAAGGCAAATCAAACAAGCGCTTACATCACCCGCAATTTAAAAAGATGCCCAATCACAACTCAAACCCTTGCTTTTAAAACTATTGTTAGACCAATTTTGGAGTATGGCAGCTCAATTTGGGACCCATATACAAAGAAAAACATCGACACCTTAGAAAACATCCAAATAAAACAGCAAGACGCATCACAAACACATTCGATCCTTTCTCAAGTGCGTCTGAAATATCACAACGGATTGGCCTTGAACCTCTGGAAAAGAGAAGAAAGATAGATAAACTTAAATTGTTCCACAAGATCTACTACAAAAATTCGTGCCTTAAACTTCCAAACGACATCAAAGATATCGGCACAAGAAATACGAGGGGACACACAGCAAGAGTAACCATCCCAACATCAAAAACAGACGCCCACATGTATTCGTTTTTCCCTTCCACTGCCCGACTATGGAATAGCCTCCCAGCTGAAGTGGCTGAAAACGGTTGCCAACATGCCTTCACGCGATTGCTGGAGTTCACAACGTGACTTTTTAATCTATGTGGTTTTAGTATTATGTGCAGAGTTTTAGCAAGTTTAAAATGTAAAACACTACAAACTGTGGAGTGATCCTCGACAATATTGGAGGTTTCCACAAGACGAAGAAGAAGAAGAAGAAGTTCTATCATTGACACAGTCCTTTTCCTATTAGATATACGATCAAAATTAGATTATCAATATTTAATCAGTGATGATAATGGCAGTTTGTCAAAAGGAGGAAGATGTATCTGCCCATGGGGCAAACTCAAGCCGAAATGCAGAAATTACATATAGACTACATTATGTTAGTTACGTAGCATTATATAAAATATTTCTCTTGTAAATAAATATTTAATTAATTGTCCTTTCCAGAAAATAATGTTAAAGGCTCACAATATTTATCATACCGCTATCTACATCAAGAGATGATAAATTTTTGGCCCAAAGGCTAGAAAATATTTGTTTTTAACTTTACTTTGTTACTGCAACCTAGTGGTTATACAGTATATAAATTAGACCAAAAAATATCTAACAACATGCAAAACATAGTCTCTCTCTCTCTCTCTCTCCTCTCTCTCTCTCTCTCTCTCTCTCTCTCTCTCTCTCTCTCTCTCTCTCTCTTCTCTTCTCTTCTCTCCTCTCTTCTCTCTTTTCTTCTTCTCTCTCTCTCTCTCTATCTATCTATCTATCTCTATATATCTCTCTCTCTTTCTTTCTTTCTTTCTTTCTCTTTCTCCCTATTTCTCTTTTTTTTTCTTCTTCTCTGTCTGTCTGTCTGTCTGTCTCTCTCTCTCTCTCTCTCTCTCTCTCTCTCTCTCTCTCTCTCTCTCTCTCTCTCTCTCTCTCTCTCTCTCCCTTACGCATATTTCTCTCTCAACCACTCCTCTATCTTTATGTGATGTTTTTAGAAGCCATCTTGTCATGGGAAGATAAAATATCCCAATAAGGTAAGCAAGGTGATGATCTACTCAGAAAGCAATTGTTCAAATTAAAGGAAAAAGGGTAAATTAAAATTAATTTGAACAATTGCTTTCTGAGTCGATCATCACCTTGCTTACCTTATTGGAATATTTTATCTTCCCATGACAAGATGGCTTCTAAAAACATCACATAAAGATAGAGGAGTGGTTGAAAGAGAAATATGCGTAAGGGAGAGAGAGAGAGAGAGAGAGAGAGAGAGAGAGAGAGAGAGAGAGAGAGAAGAAAGAGGGAGAGAGAAAAAGAAAGATAGAGAGGGAGAAAAGAGAGAGAGAGAGAGAGAGAGAGACAGAGAGAGAGAGAGAGACAGAGAGAGAGAGAGAGAGAGAGAGAGAGAAGTAATGAATTGATTTTCCTTTTCTTTTTTCCAATCCCTAACCAACATCTGTCCATCCAAGGACACCGCTGGCCTTGTGTCACGTTTCACATCCGGTGCCACCCCGTATAGGCTGACATCATAAAAATGCGAAGGTCACCAAAATTTATGCAAATTAACACACAAAATGTGACACAAAACACGATAATTTTTTCCATTTTCTGACGTGGAGCCACCTGAGTACTTTTATAGAAATATGTTTGACACTGCAAGCGGTAGATTATCATCACTGATAAATAAAACCATTGTCTAACTCCATCTACCTATCTTTCTATTTCAGACAATGTTCATTTCGATCTTCCACGGATCAACTACGAATCCATCAATACTAAGAAGTATCGATACATTTATGGAACCGGAAATGTCGACAATGACCCCATCAAGAAGGTAAACAGTTATAATATATTTTGATTTGTTTTATTCGCGACGATAACTGTCATTCATTTTCAATGCAACCGTTTTTTTTTTTTAATAAGCCCAAATTTTCACCGCTTACTTATTTTCCCTTTTTATCGAAATAACACTTGCTGTGTATTTTTAAGAAATTAGGAAGCAAGCACTGGTGTAAGATAAAGATCTGAAATTGTGTATGAAGCACTACCTGGTAAAGAAAAAAAAAAAAAGAAAAATACAAGTAAAGACCATCAAAAAACAAAATCTCTTGAACTGCCTTACTCTGGAATAATACGTCCTTAAAAATATGGTCAGAAAACTCGTCCTTCAAATATCGATCGATTTAAATGACGTCATCATGGCAGAAGCTCTCAAGCCTGGGACTTCGCCAATTGATTGGTTAAAAGTAAAATGATTAGAAACGTGAGATTTAAACGTTTGTCTCTTTAGAAATTTTATACAGTCTGCAGCAGCTACTCTGAGAGCAAAATCTACGTTTAATTTGCGACGATAACTATTATTCATGTTCATTGCAACCGTTAAAAAAAAAGCCCACATAATCATTGAATACTTCTTTTCCCTTCTAATTGAGTAACACTTACTGCAAGCACTGGTGTAAGATAAAGATCTGAAAGCTTGTATGAAACAGTAACACTCTGGGTGAGGTTTCCGACCTCCCATAGTGAGCAGGGAGGTACTTGCCGTGTCTTCTATTCCCCCTATATCTGTTTTCCAATATTCTTTCTGTCTTTGTCTTGGATTGGGATTACTTGGTTTTGTCCTGGCCCTGGATGGCAGGAAACGGTCAAATGTATAGTTAGTTTTGGGAGATGATAATTTTTTTTTTGTAAATCACCTCCCTGTTATGCACCGTATTATATTTTATTTACATATTATGTATGATTTGTATTCCTCTTTTTGGGGACCTGTACTTTTGTCTGGATGAGACTTTTAGGTGATCTCAAACTAAGTAAATTGATAGCTTGCTCTTGGAATCTACATCTGTTTCCTATTTGAACCAATCCCCTATGTCTTACCTTTTCTTGGGTGCTTTAATTGTAATTCTAGAACTATTACTATTCCATTTTCTTCCCTTTTACTGGCGCTGATATGACCTTAATGTGTTGCAATCGCCGTAAAACCCTTTAAAAAAACAAAACGAAACAATAACAGGTAAAGCAAAAATAGAAAAAGACAAGAAAAGATCACCCCAAAAAAATCAGACTGTCTCGACTGGTGATCGGACTGCAAACCTCCCGATTAGATCAGATGTGCTTCCATTTTAAAGGGTAGAATAAATATAGTTGTATTAAATGTTTCCTTGTTGTTGTTGTTGTTGATGGTAATTGTAACTTTAAATGCATTTTTGGAATCTGTTTCACTCCCATATAATACCCGAGTGACCCGGTCTCATTTGAATTTTGAGTTTGTAACATTTATATCTTAACCAGGTAATCAAATTGGACATTGAAACAAAGAAGACCAAGTTCTGGAATTGCCCAAGCCAAAATTATATGGTGGCCGAACCAGTTTTTGTGCAGCAACCCGGAACCACGGAGGAAGATGAAGGTAGACACTTATATATGCTCAGAGTTGATTTCAACCAGATGGCGCTCTATATCGCAATCCAATTGGGAACAAAAGTTTGATGTAAAATAAAAAGCTGGTTCCAATCTCATTAGAAGGTATATTCTATCCCTCTATATGTTTTCCAACATGCCTTTTGCCTTTGTCTTGGAATGAGATTACTTGGTTTTGTCCTGACCCTGACTAGATACCCTGGCTGGGAAGGAACCAGTCTAACGTATAGTATATCTTAACCAAGTAATCAAATTGGACATTGAAACACAGAAGTCCAAATTTTGGAATTGCCCAAGCCAAAATTGTACGATGGCCGAACCAATTGTTGTGCAACAACCCGGAGCCGCAGAGGAGGATGAAGGTAAACATGCTCAGAGTCTATTTCAACGGGGCGGAGCTCCTTATCCCTATCTAATTGAGAACAAAGTGTGATCGAAAAAACTGGTTCCAGTCTTACTGGAAATGTAAAATCGCTCTTCTGGAGGGCTAGATACATACCATGTGTAATTGATCTTCTGGTTTCAGAGTGATGGAATCTTGTTTTCTAGTCTAAGGACCCCATACACGTGGTGTTTTTTACTGGTGACGATCTGAGAATAGGCACGGCTGAAACAAATCGTAATGAAATCGCAATGGATATGGATAAATACCTGAGCGACAAGTGTAGGGACGGTCGGTCGGTCGCAAATCCCTCCTTCTTTAATATTTTTCGAGATGATCCGCTATCGATCGGGGGCGTGGCAGTATAAAAAAAGTGGAGATTTTTTTTTTTCGGATTTTCGCTGCTTTGACGTCAGAGTCGTGATCAGCGTCAAATTTACAATATGTTTGATACCAAGGACTATGTGTTTGCTCCAAAAATTGTTGAAATTAGAAATATATTTTGATTAATTGTGAGGCTATGTGGTCGATAGAACAGAGCCCCGCCCTGTTCTGTGACTCTACTTTCGCATCGGAAGGTCCAGGTTTCGAGACCCGCTCTGAGCAGCGCAGGGTGGAGTCCTTGAAAAAGGCCCCATACTCACATTCTCTCACCGTACTCAGATGTAAAATGAGTACATGGCTGTTCGTTGTCTCTTTCGGAAAAAATTTAGTAATATCGCCTGACATGCGTCATGTCTCGTCCTTCATGTTTAGTGTTGCTGTTGGCTTGGGAACCTTTGTAAAGCGCTTTGAGCACGTATAGTGGATATTGCTCTATATAAATGCTGAATTATTGTTTTTAAAATAATATTTTTATACATTTTGAGTCATGGAGAGGTAGATGAACACAAGGTTTCGTATTTCTTCAAGTTCTTGACCACCGTAACGTTCGTAATGGGTTTCACACAAAATAAAAAAAATGTCTGATAAATCATTAAAAGAAGAATTAGTTTTCATATCTTCGCAATTTCCATTGTAGATAATGACATGATAACTATATTTGCGTTGTTTTTGTTTTGTTTTGTTTTGTTTTGTTTTTGTTTTTTTTGTTTTTTTTTTTTTTTTGGGGGGGGGGGGTGTTTTGTTTTGTTTTTTCTCCGCAACCGTCGGCACGACTGTTGACACGACAACACAGTCGACTTGACGCTTGACACATGAGATATGGGAATGACAGAAAGCCTTGAATACGTGATGAATAAGTGGTGGTGGTGGTGGGTGGCTTGTGGTGGTGGTGGTGGTGGTGGTGGTGGGTGGGTGGGTGGCTTCTGGTGGTGGTGGTGGTGGTGGTGGTGGTGGTGATACCTAAATAATAAATCTTTATTGCCCACAATATGAAAAAATTGCTGTGATTTACGTTTCTTTTAAAATTAAATCAGATTGCAAATGTATTGATGTAAAATACTTACATCTCCATCGGAGTATAACATATCAACACACAAAATTGTGTAATCTCGAACGTTTATAGTCTGATTGATATAATGTAGTGATAAGTTAATTATAAAAATGACTGTCTAAAAGCAATAACAAAGGGTTGATAGACGTCAACTTCATTCCTTCTATGGATGCTCTGTGTTAAAGTAAATACTCACAACGTCCGCCAGCCAGAAAATAACGCTCCAGTCCACAAATCTATATGGAACGTTGAATGTTTATAGTCTGATATAATTTAATGAGAACTAATCACAAATATCGTTGTCTAAAAACAATAACAAAGAGATGAGTGACATCAATTTGGTTCCTTCTATACATATCCAAGAACTTTACTCGCTCCATCCTCTCTCTCCTCTTTCAATACATATGTATCTATTCCCTCTCATCACATTCTTGTGCGGCTATGCACGTGGTCTTGTGGTATGAAACTCGCCTTCGGATCGGAAGGTACTGGGTTCGAATCCCGCTCTGAGAGGCGCATAATTGAGTCCTTGGAAAACGCTCTTTACTCGCCTTCTCTCACCTTGTTTATGTGTAAAATGAGTACCTCGCTGTTCACAGCGTCGTCTCTGTCAGGAAACAATTGTAATATCGCCTAATATGGGCCATGTCTCGTCTAATATGTTTTGCTTTTGGCCAGGGACCCTCATAAAGTGCTTTGCGCATCTTTAGTGACTATAGCGCTACATAAAACCGCAAGTTGTCTTTTGTTTGTTTGTTTTGTTTGTTTTTTTTTTGTTGTTGTTGTTGTTTTGTTTTTTCTTGTTTGTTTGGTTTTGTTTGTTTGGTTTTTTGTTTTGTTTTGTTTTTTTGCGGGGGGAGGGGGGTTGGCGGGGGAGGTTGTTAACAGTATTCCTCTCTCTCTCTCTCTCTCTCTCTCTCTCTCTCTCTCTCTCTCTCTCTCTCTCTCTCTCTCTCTCTCTCTCTCTCTTCTCTCTCTCTCTCTCTCTCTCTCTTCTCTCTCTCTCTCTCTTCTCTCTCTCTCTCTCTCTCTCTCTCTCTCTCTCTCTCTCTCTCTCTCTCTCGACATTTTACATTATTATAGCTATTACTATATATGATGCGAGAACAGTGGACGGTTATAGATGTTATTTAGGTAAAATGTTCACAACATCCGCCAGCCGGAAGTAATTACTTACACACAAAACTACGAGTAACCTTGAAAGTTAAAAATCTGATTGATATAATTTAGTGAGAACTAATTACCTACATGGCTGCCTTAATACAATAACAAAGAGCTGAGTGACGTCAATTTCGTTGCTTCAATAGTCTGATTGATATAATTTAGTGAGAAGGAATCACTATTGTGAGCAAAACGAAAAATAGAATAGAGTTTCAGTGACTGGGACCGTTGACGGTCGGTGTCTAATGCCTCGCGTGTGTGGGCAAAAACTGTGCGACTGGTGCAGGGATTGGGTCACACCAACCTGGACGAGCCCCGTCACCGTTACAAATAGTAACGTCTATGGGGGCTTTAAATATGATATGCTGGTCTTCAAGAAACATCATCAACCCTCGCTCTTTTACGTCCCGTAATCCAAAAAATCTGCCTATACAATATGTAACTAAAATAGTTATGCTACCTTATGATCCACTATGTAATATATTTAATAATAGTCCTCCGAAGGATTGGTCGCATATACTTTTTTCCTGAAATTTGGAATCGGAAGAGAGGAAGGTATGACGTCACTGCATCTGCCCCATTAAGGAGTCATTCAGAGCCATAAAACCAATGGAAACGGATTTTATCACTGTTTCTGTATAGATAGTTCGAAGATGACGTCACTCAGGCCTTTGTTATTGTTTTTGCCATCCGCGTTTGTGAGTTGTTCTCACTAAACTGTCTTAACCAGACTATAAAAGTTCATGGTTACACAGAGTTTGTGTGTTGGTCCGTTATACTTCCGGATGGCAATGTTATGAGCTTCTTAGCCAAGCGCATACTATCTATAGATAGTATGCAGATGACGTCACTCAGGCCTTTGTTATTGTTTTTGCCATCCGCGTTTGTGAGTTGTTCTCACTAAACTGTATTAACCTGACTATAAACGTTCATGGTTACACAGAGTTTGTGTGTTGGTCCGTTATACTTCCGGATGGCAATGTTGTGAACTCCTTGGCCAAGTGCATTCTATCTATATACCCTTAAATGAACAACAGCAATTATTACTTACCACCCTTTGGATAGGACGCTTGTCAATCACAAATTACTTTTCGCCATTTGTAACAGATTCAGCTACTCTATCAAAACTGGGTGGACAGTCGAGTGTGTGTGTGTGTGTGTGTATGTGTATGTGATTGTGTGGAGGGGGGGGGGGGGCAGAAAAATTTTCGTCTTAATCCTGTGTCGATCCCTGTTCTTTTGCATGTGCTGGGTGGGGTTCCTGGCCTCCCATTGTGGGCAAGGAGACACTTACTGTGTCTTCTATCCCCCTATATCTGGGTGGGGTTCCTGACCTCCCATAGTGGGCAAGGAGACACTTATTGTGTCTTCCATCCCTCTATATCTGGGTGGGGTTCTTGACCACCCATAGTGGGCAAGGATACACTTACTGTGTCTTCTCTCCCCCTGTAGACATGATTTCCAACTTGCTTTCTGTCCTTTTCTTGGAATGAGATTAACTTGGTTTTGTCCTAGCCGAACCCGAATACCCTGGCTTAGAGGGAAACAGTCACATGTATAGTTAATTTTGGGAGATGATATTTCTTTTCCTTGTAAATCATCTCTCTGCTATGCACTATATTGTGTTTTGTTTACGTATTGTATATGATTTGTAAACATTTGAGTGTATGCCTCTTAGTGGAGACCTAAGCTTGTGTCTGGGTGAGACTTTTAGGTGATCTCAAACTAAGTACTTTTATAATGTGCTCTTGGAATCTACATCTATTTCATATTTGAACCAATTCCCTTATGTCTTACCTCTTCTTGAATGCTTTAATTGTAATTTTATAACTTTTTACTATTCTACTTTCTTTCTATTTACTGGCTATGATATAACCTTAACGTGTTGCAAGCGCCGTAAAACCCTTTTTTAAACAAAAAAAAAAACAACCTTTGCATGTGAATCGAATGCTTGGCCAACTGAGTTGTCGAGATCGACTACACGATTTATTGGTATCGGTCATTTGTTGTCATTGTCAAGATAGGAGATAATTTTTTAACTTGGTCACAAAGACAGATTCTGGTGAGGTCAACCAAGATTTCAGGCTGGATGGGGTTCCTGACCTCCCATTGCGGACAGGGAGGCACTTACTGTGTCTTCTGTACCCTTATATCTGTTTTCCAACATGCTTTTTGTCTTTGCTTTGGAATGAGATTACTTGGTTTTGTCCTGGCCCTGGCCGGAGTCCTGGCTGGGAGGGAAACAATCAAATGCATAGTTATTGTTTTGGGAGATGATATTTTTTCCTTGTAAATCATCTCTCTGTTATGTATTATTATATTTGTTATTTTGAATGTATTATGTAAGCATTTGAGTGTATTCCTCTTTGTTGGATCTTGTGTATGTGTCCGGATGAGGCTTATAGGTGATCTCAAACTAAGTACATTGGTGGTATGCTCTTAGAATCTACATCTGGTCCCTATTTATTCCCAGTTCCCCTTTTGTCTTACTTTTTCTTGGGTGCTTGTAATTCTATAACTTTTTACTATCCTATTTTCTTCCTATTTGCTGGCTATGATATAACCTTGACGTGTTGCAAGCGCCGTAAAACCCTTTTAAAAAAAAAAAATAAAAAAAAAAAATCTTTGCATGTGAATCGAATGCTTGGCCAACTTAGTTGTCAAGATCGACTACACGATTTATTGGTATCGGCCATTTATTATCATTGCCAAGATAAGAGATAAATTCTAACTTGGTCACAAAGACAGATTCTGGTCAGGTCAACCAACATTTCAGGACAATGGGAGCGACGATATTACCATTCCATGTGCTCGAGGCATTGTCTACTGATATAAGAAGTCACTGGCTCAAGGCCATTGGTCACATTGGAATATGTGCTCTAAATCACCCACATAGTGAGAAGTGTTCACAGTTTGAGAAATATTCAACATCGCAATTGGTCATTTTGTTCAATGTGACTCGTGGGTATAATTACAACTTTCATAAACAAGGCAGCGTGTTTACATTTATTGAGAAATGTCCAATCGTTATACAGCAACAAATCATGTGATCGATGACTAAGTTGGACGAAAACATGATATAGCTCCCTCCCAGTAGAACAATTCCAAGGGATATTTTGAAGAAAATTTACTCAATCGATGTGCACATAATGCCGGTCTGACATCCGAATCTACGTACGGGCCTAGGTCTAGTTTAAAATTGTTGCAATGGACAATATTTTGCGTCATTTTTTTTTTAATTTCCATAACAATAATGAGCCCATAAGGAATTGGGTTATCAGACCTGCAGATAAGTGCACGTCGGTTTAAGTCTTTAACAATGATATCTATTAAACATTACTTGTAGTTCAGCATTTGTGAAAATTAATTGGTATACATGGTGACTAATAGAATATAAATATGTATTGTCTACTGCTTCCCTATCTCATCGTCATCATCATCATCATCATCATCATCATCATCATCATCATCATCACCATCATCATCATCATCACCATTATCATCATCATCATTATCATCATCATCATCATCATCATCATCATCATCATCATCACCATCACCATCATCATCACCATCATTCTTATTATCATCATCATCATTCTCGTTATCATCATCATCATCATCATCATTACTTTACCATTCATTAATTCATTGCCTGGCATTGTTTCCAATCACCAGGTGTTGTACTGTGTCCCATCGTGTCCAATTCGTCAGAACTTCACTCTTTCCTGGTCATTCTGGATGCTTCTACGTTCCAGGAACTGGCTACCGCTTCCATCCCAGTCGACATCAAAATGAACTTTTCCTTCCACGGGACCTTCACCTCCAAGCCGGTTTAAGTTGTTTACCAATCGCCTTCGTCGTCTTTATATATATATTACGAATCTTTCTTGACAATTACATAAGTAGAATTATAGGAACTTTTCCCCTATCACCCTATGCACTAATGGTGCAATCAAGAGATGACGTCATACCAGTATGGTTGACAGGAAGTGATGTCATTGCAAAATGGCGGAAAGGAAGTCGGCGTTTTTTTTCCGATCATGGTTATTTGTCAGATGGGTGACAATCGTATTATATGTCCAAGGATTGGTAGCAATTGTTTTAATAAACATCATTGAATGTGTGTAAAGTTAAATGAAGGGGGGTAAAATCAATGAATCTATCTCATTTTCACAAATTTAGATTTTTGCGAGTCAAAAGAAAAGATCATTTTATGTACCATTTGAAATGATTCAAACTTTATTTTAAAGGGGTTATTAAATCAGTAAAACTGGGACGCACCTCAAGTATTTTGACATTCGCATTCCATATGGTTTTAGTTGGATATGAGGTAATACTAGGGTTGGATAAAGTTCTTAGTTACTAGTCAGAGACGAAACAATCAAGTCCGACTCGAGCAAATGACTAAAACTTGGCCAAACTTAGTCCGAAGGTGACGTCATTTTAGTCTGGGACTAGCTTAGTCAGTTCACATTAAATTTGATTTTTTCAAGCCATTTACTAAACTCAGAGATAAACTTTTCCCCTATCATCCTATGCACTAATGGTGCAATCAAGACATGACGTCACCCATTATGTTTGGCAGGAAGTGACGTCATCGCAAAATGGCCGACTGGAAGTCAGCGTGTTTTCAAGTCATTTACTAATAAACTCAGAGATAAACCGAGACGATGCGCTAGTCCGCGTTCATTAAAACGGACCCTTGTGTCTCTCTGACTCGGTGATCTATATGATCATTCGTTTTGATAAGGTCAACCGGGGCAAGAGAGAGAGAGAGAGAGAGAGAGAGAGAGAGAGAGGGAGGGAGAGGGAGAGAGAGAGAGAGAGAGAGAGAGAGAGAGAGAGAGAGAGAGAGAGAGAGAGAGAATGGCTAGCTCAACTTCCGTAAGTATACACAGCTAAGTAATGTGGGAGTACGCGGGATGAATGTGTTAATTTAATTTAACAGAATGGGAAACACAACGTTTTAAAACAAATAAACATGTGATTAATAAGATTTGTGCGACCATGTGGTCTTGTGGTATGACACTCGTTTTTGGATCGGAAGGTCCCTATTCGAGCCTCGTACAGCGCATAGTTGAGTACTTGGAAAGTATTCTTTACTCACGTTCTGTCACCGGACATAGGTTTAAAATGAGTACCTGGCTGTTAACAGCGTTGTTTGTGTCTGAAAATATTTTACTATGCCCTAACTGCGTTATGTCTCGTTTTACATGTTAAGTGAACCTGATGACAGAAGACACCCTGTAAAGCGCTTTGAGCACGTTTAATCTATATTGCGCTATTCAAAAGATCAAGTTTTTGTGTTTTTATATAATTGATACAAATAATATAATCTCTTTCTTTTTTGTTTTTTTCTCCTGTCCATATGTTACTACCAGGGGATAAGTATCAATTAATTATAGTGTTTCATTAATTTTACGCTTAATGCCACCGATACTACTATCTATAGTTACCCTAGGTTTTAATACTCAATATCTATAGCAACATTGTTATATTTAGTATTATCTTTATCAATTAATGTTTCCCTCGAAACGAATAATAACATTGTTGCCATCCACAATACCGATTCGACATTATTGCCATCATCACTACCAATATCAACACTATTGCCATCAGCAATACCAATATCACACTGTTGCCATCATCAATACCAATATCACACTGTTGCCATCATCAATATCAACACTGTTGCCATCATCAATACCAATATCATCACTGTTGCCATCAATACCAATATCATTATCATCACCGTTGCCTCCAATACCAATATCAACACAGTTGCCCTCATCAATACCAATATCAACATTGTTGCCAGACAATTAGGGCCTGTAAAATATAAAGGAACCTTATGGCTCATAATATGAAAAAGTAGTAAGCAACAGAGAGAGAGAGAGAGAGAGAGAGAGAGAGAGAGAGAGAGGGGGGGGGGGGGGGGAATGGCTCAACTTCCATCAGTGAACACACCCAATGAACATAGGGTAGATGGGGTGAAGATATTAGTTTATTTTAATAGAATGAGAAATACAACGGTTTATAACATTAAACATGTATTAATGGTTTATAACATTAAACATGTATTAATATGATGTGTGCGCCTATGTGTTTTTGAAGCATGACACTGGCTCTCGGATCGGAAGATCCTGGGTTCGATCCTTGTTCAGCGCATAGTTGAATCCTTGGGAAAGACTCTTTCCTCACATCTTTCACAAAACACACGTGTAAAATGAGTACCTGGCCGTTAACAGCGTTGTCTCTGTCTGAAAACATTGTAATATCGCCTAACCGGCCCGTTCGACTTCGCGAGAACGGGTCCGATTAGAGATAAACGACGATTGGAATTGCTTGGAAGCTTTAACCCTTTGCCCACTTGTCATTATGACATCCGAAATGCTATTGTCATCTACATCTATGCCAGAATAGAAAGAGAGGGTGGAGCCTGCCATGATATAACACTTTATGGAGCCCTAATTTCGTCATAAAAGTTCTGTCCACTGACAGGTGGGTGGGTATCGCTTTCCAAAACTTATGTCCTTCGTATGCAATCCTGAGTTTTTGATCAATCAACGATTGCTCATTTGATAGCTCTCTTGTCAACATGTGTCCTTTGTTGTTTTTTGTTTTTGTTTTCAAGGGTTTTACAGCTCTTGCAACACATTAAGGTCATATCAGCGCCAGTAAAAAGGAAGAAAATGGGATAGTAAAAAGTTCTAGAATTACAATTAAAGCACAAAAGAAAAGGTAAGACAAAGGGGAATTGGTTCAAATAGGGAACAGATGTAGATTCCAAAATCACGCTAGTCAAAGTACTTAGTTTGAGATCACCTAAAAGTCTCATCCAGACACAAGCACAGGTCCCAACTAAGAGGAATACACTCAAATGTTTACCAATCATATAATATAATATGTAAACTAAACATAATACAATGCATAACAGAGAGATGATTTACAAGGAAAAAAATTCATTCCCAAAATTATAACTATACATTCGACTGTTTACCTCCCAGCCAAGGAACTCCGGCAAGGATCAGGACAAAACTAAGTAATCTCATTCCAAGACAATGACAGGAAACAATTGGAAAACGGGTATGGGGGATAGAAGACACAGCATGTACCTCCCTGCCCACTATGGGAGGTCAGGATCCACACCCAGACAAGTTTTCTCAGTCAATGCTATCGTTGATGATGGACGAGCACACAGGACGGGGAGTCGGATCAGGAAGATACCGGTGTCTGGTCAGCCACTATTGCATCGATCCAAAAGCAATAAACAAAAATTAATTTAACAGCTTTAAAAAAAAAAAAGAACAAAATACCAAACACAGAATATTTCGGGCTCAAATCCAGTCTTCAACCAACAACAAATAACCATGAAAACATAAATACATTACTATAATATAAAAACCAGATCGGCGGCAGATATGTTTGTTTTTGTTTTTAAGGGTTTTACGGCGCTTGCAACACATTTAGGTTATATCAGCGCCAGTAAAAAGGAAGAAAATGGGATAGTAAAAAGTTCTAGAATTACAATATAAGCACCCAAGAAAAAGTAAGACATAGGGGAACTGAGAACAAATAGGGATCAGATGCTGATTCCAAGAGCATACCACCAATGTACTTAGTTTGAGATCACCTATAAGTCTCATCCGGACACAAGCACAAAATCCAACAAAGAGGAATACACTTAAATGCTTACATGATACTTTCAAAATAACAAATATAATCATACATAACAGCGAGATGATTTACAAGGAAAAAATTATCATCTCCCAAAATAATAACTATTAGTTATTATTTTGGGAATGATATTTTTTTCCTTGTTACTAAGCATTTGACTGTTTATCTCCCAGCCAGGACTCCAGCCAGGGTCAGGACAAAACCAAGTAATCTCATTCCAAGACAAAGACAGAAAGCATGTTGGAAAACAGATATAAGGTGATAGAAGACACAGATAGAAGACACAGTATGTATCCCCCTGCCCACTATGGACAACTCAGAAAGCAGAAAAGGGGGATAGAAGGCACAAGTGACTTCCTGCCCGCCATGGGATGTCAAAAGCCTCCACCCATGACATCTCTATCCTCAACTGTATAAAGTTCAAAAGATATAAACAAAAATGAATATAACAACTTTAAAAGAACAAAATACCAAACACGGAACGTTTCGGGGCTCAAAACCCTTCTTCAGCCAACGACAAAAAAAACAACCCAAAAACAATGAAAACATAGATAAATACATTGCAAAAAAAAACTAAATCAACATCACAGAAATGTTCAGAGCTTTCTTACTGTATAAAAATCTTCGGATGTCTGTCCATGTTGGTATTTTGTTCTATTTGAAAGCTGTTCTAGTCATTATTGTTTATTACTTTTGACAGTCCGCAGCTTAAAATCACAAAGTTCGAAAGATGACACTGTCACACTTTCAGACGCCAACACAATATTCATCCATCATGATAAATACAAGCAAATAAAAATCTCTTTGAAATCGTGACATTTATTATCATCTTCATGACACTCGTAAGAGACCATAATCTCACCATTAGCACAAAAGGTACAAGCTATACATTTTTAAGTTACATAGAACACGTCTTTCTCAAGCATCAAAGACATTTCAAGATGTATAATCTACTATAAAACAAGTAAAATCAACAAATCAATTTATAGATTATGACAGAAGATCTACGAAAACTTAAGTAATTGAGTCCTAGTGGGGAAATGATGAAACAAAAAGCCAGAGGTACCTAAATGAGCCAAGTAAATGAGAAAAGAAAATCAAAGTGAGTGAAGTTGTCGCATATAAAACATGGTTCATCCTTACCCTTCCTCGACTACACACAAAATAAGCAGATAACTCGTCATTATTTGATGAAGGCAGAAGATCGAAACTTTATTTGCTTTGTATTACCCCCTTTTACATGCGTCATATTCACTCACTTTATTTTTCTCTCCATGATGAAACAAAACAAAAAATATGCATCGTCTTGAAACACTCAATTAATGGATTGATGGCAAAGAGAAAAGCCTTCATTGAGTTTGTTGATTGGTTGAGTGAAATCATGGATTAATGGTAAAGAGAAAAGCCTTCCTTGAGGTTGTTGATTAGTTGACTGAAATCATGGATTAATGGCAAAGAGAAAAGCCTTCATAGAGGTTGTTGATTGGTTGAGTGAAATCATGGATTAACGGCAAAAGAGAAAAGCCATCACTGAGGATGTTGATTGGTTGACTGAAATCATATCATGATAATGTTTTTCCACCATAGAAAATGTCAACACTTGGAAAGAGAACTACTATTACTATCAATATCTAAAGATAACTACTATTCGAATAATACTTTTATTCATAGGTCATATTTTATAATCATGTAATCTATGTCACGCTAATTATCCTGTGTTTTAGAATTTTATTATTATTCGATGACTTGGATTTTTATTGTAAAGTGCTTTGAGATGTAATTGTATTGAAAGTCCTATACTAAATGTACATCATCATTATTATTATTTATACTATATAGATAGCACTGTCTATATCTAAAGATAACTACTATATAGATAGCACTGTCTATATCTAAAGATAACTACTATATAGATAGCACTATCTAGCTATATCTGTTCAACATTCTTTTAGGCTAAAAGACAGTCAAGTATGCCAATAATAAAGAAGAAAAAAGATAATATTTTTAAAATAATAATAATAATACTAATAAAACCAAATAGAAATAATCTTTTCCAGCTGATGATAAAAATCTGTAGATCTACTGGCGTGCATTGATGATTTCAACAAATTCTGGCTTGAGAGATGCTCCACCTACTAGAAATCCATCGACGTCTGGTTTTGCTGCCAGTTCTTTACAGTTGGAACCTTTCACTGAACCTGGATTTGAAAGCACGGATACAATTAAAAAATAGAAAAAATATAAAATTTACAAAGAAATAAATAAACTATTTTGTGACTATGATCTGCGGAATCTAAACGGAAAAACGGGTAGAACTCTGATTGGTTAAGACAGTACGAAGTCAAGTAAGTTGAATAGATGGAGGATCCTGACAGGGACTGATATCCTTTCCATATACACAGTGGTGTCTCCATGATTGGATTTGCATTAATAATACTGTCATTAGATAAAAACATTCAGTATTATATCAATTCCAAAATGCGTCATTAAAGAGTATCTTTTATTATTATCATTATCAATCATCAATCATCATCAACCACCACCACCACTACTTTTCTTCCTTATTGAAATCCTCACTCGCCTGCTGCACCAGACAAATGTGGTCTAGTGGTATGGCACTCGCCTTGGGACTGGAAGGTCCAGGGTTTGAGTCCTGCTCTAAGCATAGTTGAGTCCTTGGAAAAGGCTCTTTACTCAAATCTCTCACTGTGTTTAATTCTAAATAAATGAGTGCCTGACCATTAACAACGTATGTCTCTGTCTGAAAAAAAATTTGTACTATCATCTAACATGCGTTGTGTCTCATCCTATGCATCGTGGGGTCTGATAGTCAGCTGACTGTCCCCACTGTCAGGGAATGCGGGAGACGGCAGTCCACATAGTCTTACACTGTCCTGTGGCGAGATTGGCAGGAGGTTTCGAGGCTGTCCTTAGGTTTGTTGAAGAATTTAAAGACTGACAAGAGACTTCCTGTGTGGATATGTAGTTTACGCAACAAATGAGAGAGAGAGAGAGAGAGAGAGGGGGGGGGGAGGGGAAACAAAAACATTTCTTGTAGGATTGAGACCAATTCAAGTCAAACTTACCGCCATAAATAATTCTTGTTTTGGCAGCAACATCAGCAGAAACTGCCTTCGCCAGCCATTTACGAATCTGATCATGAGTTTCTTGGGCCTGGTCCGGTGTGGCAGTTTTTCCAGTTCCAATGGCCCAGACTGGTTCGTAAGCAATCACTACATTTGACCAGTCTTTTATTTTTCCTTTTGTTTGAAATGAGAAGAACAAAATATCATCGTGATCAACTGACACTGGTTTTAAATTTTATTATGTTGGGACAGTCTAGAGGTTGACATGAAATTTGCACAGCTGGAAACAGGACACTCGTATTAACACATTTTTTTGTATCAAGAAGAAAAATTATTCATTTTCAAGGAACTCAAAGGTGAAATGTCACATTTACTAAGCAAATATCTGAGAAAAGAAAAAGATGTCTTTATTTTCAAATTTACATGAAATTCTTAAACCCTATTTTCATCCAATCCAAAATGTCAATGAATCTCCAATATCAATTAATATTCCCCATTTATCTAAGCCTGTCCTGTGCGCAATTATGAGTGTTTAGCATTATTATTATTTTAAACCAGAACTAAAAGACCCAGCTACCCAATCACTGATGGATGGACAGGAGGTTTAGAAAAGAATCTTGACTTCATACAGGAATAATCTTGTGTGAAGCAAGCGCTCTATCAACTGAGTTATCTGGACACTCGGTCTAGAAATGTAACTATAACAAAATATCAGTATTTGGATGAAAGAGACATAGTATTCCAACATCCAGACACAAAATAAATAGTGTTAAACAAAATCAACCAAATTATGTTACCTGCCAGAGCCTTCATCTGTTCATCGATGACTTCCATTGTTTTGTTAGCCTCCCTTTCATCCAATTTCTCTCCCACACACGGAATCACATTGACTCCACACTCAAGAGCATAACATGTTTTCTCTGCTACAAGCTGAAAATTTAACATTGAACATTTTTAAAAACTACAAATAATACAAGTAAAGAGCACTGTTGCTTATGAATTCTTGTAAAAATCGACATCTATGATACTGGTTTTGTGCACAATGTGATCATTTAGCGACCAAAATGAAAGCTATCATGAATCTAACATTCTCCAAAACTTCACAATATCCAGAGTTCATAAACCGTGGATAAACAGAAAAACCAAAAGACTCGTGTAAGAAATAATAGAAAAATATTCATGAAAAGTAATAGAGGTTTTCCCCGTCTTATTCCCATTGGTTTATAAAGAAAGAAACATAAAACGTTTCAAAAGTATTTTTACCTGACTCGATTCACCAAAGACATGGCGTCTCTCTGAATGCCCCAAAATGACCCATGTGCCACCAACGTCCTTGACCATACCAGGGCTGGAACAGATAAAAACAAACTGAAAACTATTTAGGCTTATGAAAGGGGGGGGGGGGGGGGGGGAGAGCAAGCACTACTGAACAACAGAAAAGTAGAAAACGGTAAGGGCTGCCTGAAGCCGGTGATCGTAAAATACTAACGAAAGAGTGAAAATGGAAAGGCTTCGTATGGGACCACAAATTTTTGTTCAGTTCACAGCAACCAATCAAGTTGCCTTGTTTTGAGCTTTTGCACCTCAAACGCATACTTTACATCATTAAAAATAAAATTTTGATATTGTGTAGTGATTATTTATTATTTTTCAACCGTGATGAGATCTTTTCAAACACAGATGTAAAAAATACCAAGATTGTGAAGATAGCTTCACGATGGTGCATTACTTTTGTGCATCAGTATTATCATCATCATCATTATTGTAATTTTGTTTTCCCAACTTTGTGCCTATTCCCAAATCAGCATAATTTCTGGCAAAATTTGCCATTTTTTGTCCCATAATTCTGCATAATTTTGAGTTTGAAATTGCGTAATTCTGCGGGGATATTATATTTCATGGGTTGCATGTAGTTAGTTGTTAGGTGTGATACAACATATTTAGAAACCTGCAAAATTTTTGCAAAATTTATTTATTTTCTTCTGCAAAATTCATCATTTTCTTAGCAAAATTTTGAAATATTTTTTGCAAAAAAAAAACGTGGGGTCAGTGTTATAAAGTGAGAAGAAGGTCAAATCCTAAAATTTCCTCAAAGTTTTGACTTCAGTCCTTACAGCAATGAAGCTCATACCTATGAGATGACCTATGACCTTTGTCAGTGAAAATGGATTGTGAGAAAAGAATTGAAACTTCTGCAATAACAATATTTTTTTATATTTTACAGTTATTCTATAAAATACCGCCCTTGTTAGTTTTCACAACATCATAAACAGTAAATCCAGGAGGATTTTCTTCTACTAAAATAATCACATTTGAATTGAATTCACAAACAGGTCGGCAATGAATCTGGAGATTCACAAAATAAAACAAAAATCCATCGGTTGCCTATGATAAGCGAATTATTGTCAATTTGTTGTGAGACTACCTTTGATAAATCATTACAAAAATTATTAGACTTTCTTTACAAACGTAGTAACTCGATTTGGAGCTATTGACCACTTTTCACATTAATCATAAACAAAAATCGACTATTGGAAATCAAACTATATGTGATGTACAAAGATATTTTTGGGTTTGATTAAAAGATTTTGCATATTTGATAACAAATAATATATGATTGATTACCTGATTTCTCCAGTAAAGGCCCCTTCTTTCACTTTATAACAATTCTGAGCAGCTACATGAACACTTGACGGCAATTTTCCCCTTGCATATTCCAAATACGCTGTAGGAGGTGCAACCACAACATCTGGTGGGGGGGGGGAGGAGAAAAAAATTATTGTATTTACCAACTATTTTTTTTTTCTCTACGCCGTATGTACATCCATGTCCCGCTTATAAGAGAATTATCTACAAATGTTCAACAGAATAATTACAATTTTTCTTTTAAAAGCTAAGAAAGGGCTAAATACTTCAGGGGATTTTCAAGTTACCTTAAATCATTTAATAGGCAACTGTTGTTTTTTTGTTTTTGGGGTTTGTTTCTTTAGGGGGGGGGGGGGGGGGAGGACGGTGCCATTTAACCATTTAACTGCGGACTCTGGAATAACTCTTGACAGTTTTGCCAAGATGAGGGTAATTTAAATTGATCGATATTTGAAGAATGAGTTTTCTGGCCAATTTTTTAAAAAATAGAAGTTTTTCCAGAGTCTGGCAGTAAACTGGTTAAGAGTTTATTAAAAGAGTTAATGAAACGGTGTTTGTTTGTCCTACTTGCAGGCCATACGTGATTTTGACAGAGTTGTATTACTATTATAGTAAGGATGGAATTGGATTTGGGGTTTGTCCCGTCCCCCCTTCTTTTTTCAGCTTGTAACAAATTTGGGACATTTGAGCATCAGGAAAAGCAAGACAAGTAAAGATATGATAAGAGAAGATATAACTTTATTCATCCTTGTATGGAAATTATAATTCTGTATCACAACACAATTCCACAATGACTTGCTTAACTGACTTAAGGCCTATTGCTTCCTAATCATCCGATTGGGATGCCTCGGCTGCCTCTCTATCATCTGTGTTATTTCCTTCCACAGTTCACGGTCTTTTACTGTGGATGCTAATTCTATAAGGTATTCCTTTGATTTTAATTATTTGTTATTTTGAAGGCATTTTAGGTCTCGATTCAGGACAGTATGAATTGACATAGGTGGTCTACCTTGATATTTCTTGTGTTCAGATAGGGTGAAAAAAGTATTCATGGCTTTACTAGCTGATATATTTTCATCTCTTCCCAAAGAGCCGCCATCTTGCCTCCAGGATTTGAATGGATAAGGGTCGTTCATTGCATTTTTCATACAGTGTTTTATTGCTTATTTTTGTAGGGTATCATATAGATAGAACGAAGATGACATCACTCAAGCCTTTTTTATTGTATTTTGCCATACGGGTTTGTGAGTGATTCTCACTAAATACAAGAAATACTTGGGAACACTAGACCAAAAAGACTGGCTAGCCTACACAAGAGCCAGGAACCAAGCAAAAGCGGCGTGCCGGAAAGCAGTTCTAGACTATGAAAAGTCTGTAGCGCAAGATGCGAAAAATAATCCAAAGACATTCTTCTCCTATGCTAAGAGTAAGATGAAAGTGCAAGAAGGCCTAGCCGACTTCGAGGACAGTGATGGTAAACTTGTGTCAGCCAACAAAGATAAGGCAAACCTCTTCAATACATTTTTCTGTAGTGTATTCACAAACGAGAGAGTAGAGGATATTCCTGATTGTGAAAAACCTGAAGTTGACTCTTCTCTTAGTGACATAATGTTCACTTGTAAAGATGTGTGGAATAAGCTTAAAAACTTAGGCTCCTCGAAATCCTCCCGCCCTGATGGGATACACCCATGTGTACTTAAAGAACTGGCAGAACAGCTAGCAGAACCTTTTGCAGAGTTCAATAAGTCACTTAGTGAAGGGAAGCTGCCCAGCATCTGGAAAGATGCAAATGTAACTCCACTTTTTAATAAGGGTGAGAAGAGCAAAGCAAGTAACTATCGTCCGGTGTCATTAATGTGTGTGATTTGCAAAATACTGGAATCCTTGATTAGGGACAAATTAGTCAAATACTTAATGGAACAAAAGTTTGCTGTCTGAGTATCAACACGGTTTTATATCAAAACGCTCATGTACCACTAATTTGTTAGCTGCTCTAGACTCTTGGACTTGGTATTTGGACAGTGGTATAACCGTTGATGCTGTGCACCTTGATTTCGCCAAAGCATTTGACAGTGTTCCACATCAACACCTCATTAAGAAACTTGGATCATATGGCATCAGTTCATGTTTGCTGGCTTGGATCTCAGATTTCCTGATTGGGAGAAGACAACGTGTTAGGGTGAACGGCAGTTTTTCGGACTGGGCACCAGTATCGAGTGGTGTTCCGCAGGGAAGCTGCCTTGGTCCAGTTTTGTTTGTAATCTTTATTAACGATCTTCCAGACGTTGTGGACTCTCTGTGCTAAATGTATGCAGATGACACTAAGGTGTTCTCTAGAGTAGACAAGGAAGAAGTGGGTGAGAGAGGGATCTAGTAATGACTTTGAGTTTGAAACGAATATTTTTGTGTTCGTGGATAGCTCACACGGTAGAGCCACACTCTCACCTGCCAGGCGGAGTTGTCGTACCAATAAGGTCGCAGGTTCAAACCCCACCACCGCCACGAAAAAATTTTATTCTCTATTGTCTTCTGGCACTTTTCTATTCACTTCATATCTTGTTGTTACCAACATAAGTGCCTGCTCCACTCACTTTTCTGAATTAAAAATTCACCCCATACACCGGAGCATACTCAATGTCTCAATCGTTTCTATGTTATATGTTTGTGTTGAGAATATTGGCTATTAAGCTTAACTGCTGGTCAAAATTATTCGCGATGGTGGTGTACGAACGAATCGGCGGTCTCAAGAAGTGGGTGAGAGAGGGATCTAGTAATGACTTTGAGTTTGAAACGAATATTTTTGTGTTCGTGGATAGCTCACACGGTAGAGCCACACTCTCACCTGCCAGGCGGAGTTGTCGTACCAATAAGGTCGCAGGTTCAAACCCCACCACCGCCGCGAAAAAATTTTATTCTCTATTGTCTTCTGGCACTTTTCTATTCACTTCATATCTTGTTGTTACAAGGAAGAGTTCATAACTCAGCTCCAAAGCGATCTTGACAGCTTGGTACAGTGGGCTGATACCTGGCAGCAGACAAGTGCCATGTCTTGCACTTGGGATATAGAAACCTGCACCATCAGTACCTAATGAGAAAACATGACTCTAGCGAGACTGTCATACTTCAGCCAACTGAAGAGGGAAAAAGATTTAGGTGTGTTAGTTGATCAGGAACTGAAGTTCTCTAAGCTTAAATAAACCCAAGTAAATAAAGTCAACAGGATCATTGGCCTCATTAGGAGGTCCTCCACTCATCTTGATAAAGATAACATGAGACAATTGTTCACTGCACTTGTACGTCCCCACTTGGAATTTGGCAATGTAGCTTGGGCACCACGACTGCAGAAAGACAAAGGCCTCATAGAAAGTGTTCTAAGACGCGCAACTAGGGTTATTCCTGGATTCAAAGATCTAGAATACACAGAAAGACTGAAAAAGATATGAATACCAAGCATGCAGTATAGGAGAGATAGAGGAGACCTTATCAAAGTGTTCAAATACACGCATAATCTATACCCTGTAAACATGAGCCTTCTCAATCTTGATTCCGCCAGCACCACCAGAGTTCATAGATTCAAACTCTCCAAGGAAAGATGTTCTCTAAACCTTATGCACAACTTCTCAGTTCGGGTAGTCGACAAATGGAACCGCTTGCCTGCAACAGTTGTCAACACCCCTTCATTGCAGGCATTCAAGTGCCGTCTCGACGCTCAGTGAAACAGAAAAATACTGTTTGAAGAGTTTAATTCAGACACCTCCTTCCACTATGTAGCATCCCCAATTTTGGGAGACGTGAATTAAATACGTTCACGAATGCACAAGAGCAGATAAAAGACTGTAAAAGCCTTGAGAGCTGCGCCAGTGGAGCCCATATCTAGTTTTTTTTTTCTTTTTCTGTCCAACCGAATGATGGGAACCGTTTAAGAAGCTCAATATGGGTTCCACCGGCGCAGCTCTCTAGATCTACATAAATCTGGACTTAAATCATATCGTATCAACACTAGACTAGACGTCTATTATAAATTATAAAGTATATAAGCAAGCAGGGTAAACAAAGCACCAAAGCACAGCTGCATAGGGACTGCATATCTACAGATGATAATCATACTCTTTTTCGTTGTTATTGACAAAAGAAACAAACAAACAAAGTCAAACAAACAAAACAAAAATAAACACGTAAAATTCCCTTTATCCTGGGGAGTACCTGTGTTTGGATCCAGGGGTCCCTTCTTGAGAAAATCAACGATACCATCGATGGATTTTTTATCCCCGTTCATCTTCCAGTTACCTCCAACGAAAAACTTTCTGTTATTTGATGAACTCATTTTTGTTTATTTCTAATCCACAAACAGGGACAAAACTTGAGGTTACAAATCTCTTTCAAACGTTACCGGCACCCTAAAGAAATGAAAGAAATATATGAGTATGTGATGGAATAAGAAAACCAAATAATCCGACCTTGAGAAGATAAAGTAATTCCACGACCCTCGACCTTTCTCTAAAGTCAAGGTCGCCCTCACCGAAGGGAAATAACTGATGATTGCCGGCTGCCGTCGTCTGCCAGTCTGCCATTCTAGTTTCATTTTCATAGTTATCTTGTTTGTGAAACAAATGAAAATGGTAAAATTGCGGCATTAAAATTCAAAACCGATTTGATGGTGCTGTCGTTGACATTTTAATCACAAATGTTTGTTAAACACAAAATATGGTAAGCATTTACTTATGGATATCGACAAACTGAATATTGAGTTATGTATTGAGAATGAGAGATTTGGAAGGCCTTCCGAAAGCTCCTATCTAACATCCCCAGTATTCTTGTTCTCGTAGGGGGTTTGGGAGGGGGAGACTATTTTTCTTTTAAAAGGATTTTTCCCCCTCCCAAACCCCCTCTAGAAAATTATAACAAACAAGAATACTGGGGATGTAGGCGAAGGAGCTTTCGGAAGGCCTCCCAGAGATTTAATTGTTTCGAATTCGAAAGGGGGAGGCCTTCCGTAAGCTCCTAAAATTTGACAGTATTTTCACGAGGGATCTCAATCTCAGGCCGGCACAAGTGAGAAAACAATTCAGATTTCCCTGCCCACCAAGCAAAGTTTATGTTAGTGTGTGAATGCATGTGTGGGGAGGGGATATAATTATAAGTAATTTATAGAGCAATTAGACACGTATTCACCATGCTGAATGCGCTTCACAATCTTTCATTTATATAACAAAAGTTTTTTTAAAGTTCACTCACACATCCTAATTTGATTGACATATAATTCATTAATCTCACACACCCCTCCCTCAAAATAAACACAACATAGCAACCAATGTTATCAATATCAATGGATTGCGTGTCTCAATATCAATGGAATGCATGTCATAAATTTATCCTTCACAACAACATCTCTTACACGAAAAGAATACTTAGAGATCTTTTTAAAAAAAAGAATCTCTACAAATATTCCAAGAGCATCATTGCGTCATTGATTACTTCCAACAAAGATTTTTAAAAAGCTGTTAAAAGATGTGTTTGTGTGTGTGTGTGTTTGAATTTGTGTGTGTGTGAGTGTTTGTGCGTATGTTTAGGTTATTTATTGATAAATTGTAAAAGAGAAAATTAAATTAGCATCCCATTTGTTAAGTCAGTCCATCCATCGATCGTTCTAGGCAAAATTACAATTCATTGTCTGTATCACTTGTTATCGGTGAATTCAATCAAATCATTAACCGCTTCTGTCTAATAATGACTATAGGATATCAATGACATTGAACTTGTAAATAAGTTGAATTAATTATAACATTCAAATGGGATCCAAAACTCCCGACTACCTTCTAACACTCAAAGACAATAACAGTACATGGAAAATTAGTTAACCCCATTTCGTCGTAAATTACTTTGACTGCTGAAATCGGGGTTCCTTGTTTTTAGTGTCAAAGGGTTCTTGTCAGGGAGTAAAATAGTCTACTTTGAGTTTTAAACTTTCCATATTTATATAAACAATAAATCATTTGTTAAGTCTATATTTATTAAAATTAATGTGATCTTCATTTTAGTGTTTAATCACAATGAGTATGAGCTGTTATGATATTAACAATTAAGCTATTTAGTAATCAATTCTGTCCTGACCAGATCCTCAGGTTGTTCCATCTCCACTGCATATGATTGCCTTGTCCAAATGATCATTTTTGTGACCTATATCCTCTACCCTGACCAAATTATTTTATTAATGACAGATAGTAGATGTTCCAGGTCAAGGTCAATAAAACTAACTTCCTGCTATGACTGTCTTTCTCTATTCCGTTGTAAAAGCCAAGGCGGCACATAGCTTTTGTGCTTATCTCTTACTTACATTGTATTAGCCACGAGACGAGGGTGACGCAAGGGAGATGTGTGTTGCATGCATAGTGATGATTGGGACAAACAACTGGAAGGGAAGCACAAAACAGTGAGGGAGCAATAGAACAAAGCACACAGTTGTTGACATTAAGTGCTATAATATTGTTTTAATAAAAAAAATTTTAAAGGAAGTTTAATTTGCGCACTGCGTGGAATCAGCCCTATTTCAGATGGAACTCCCAAGGGGCCATTAACCCTCCATGCTAGCTACCTTCGGGAGGTCATTGGAAGTTAAATGGATAAGGCCTTGTCCTTTTTCAATCTCAATTTTATTTCAGAAATACAGAATATTGAAGAAAGACAGTTGCATCATCTGTGAACAAATACATAACAGTGAAACATAACAATAACCGATATCGTAAGACTTTTATAACTCTCTACTGGTATTTTTATTTCATATTCAGAGGATTTCTTATGACTTTGTGCTGCTTTTGACGTAATTTCGTGGATTTTAAACAATTAATTTAGCAATATTTTAAAGTTTTGTAAATTTTGCAAGGATTTTGTCATCTGTTAAGACCATTTTTGTTTACGTTTTACAATTTTAAGGAGAAAAAAAACACTGAGCTATTGTAATTTTATTACGACCACAATGAACATCGAAAATGACAACACCTAATTATTGTTATAACTATTCACCCCAACACCTACATACAATACGACACACAATTAATAATACACCGACTGTAGAAAAAGTGAACATTTTGACATCTTTTGAATTATTCAGGCATTCAGAAAAATAACAAAAAGAGGAAATAAAGGTGGAAGGAAACAAAAACAAAGAGAAGCCAAAGAAAACATCAAAAACAACTCAGTCAAATTAAAATGCAATAATTTAAATTCTACATTATATAAACTTATAGGAGTCGTATTGAAAATAAGAAAATGGTGGAGTGGACAGAATTTGAATTACACCGTCAACCTTGACAGTCATTCTCAGAACCAACTGTCATTCTGTTGGATATTGGTCACAAAAATTAACATCTGGACGAGGCAATTATGTACAGACTTACATTTTTGCTATCATTGTCTCAGTCTTTTATTTACCCATTCTTATTGGTATTTATATGACATAGGGTATTGCAAGGGCTATTCAGTTTATTATTATATAAGTAAAGAAGACTTCACAAAATGACCAAGAATCGTCTAGTAGAGAGCCGTAGGGGCTGCTGGACGCCTGGGGTCATGAAACTACTAATGAAAAGGTCAAAATAGAAACGCTTCGGATGGGAACAGTACAGTCAATGGACGTGTCAGGTACAAACGCTTCGAAGTTCTGACTACATTTTGTTGTTTTATTTGATTTCAGCGTTCCTTTGTTTATTGTTGTGGTGACGAAGGGTTTGTACCCAAAACGTCCACTGTCTGTATTGTTCCCATCTGAAACCTTCCTATTTTCACCTTTTCATTAGCATTTTCAAACATTGTCTAATATTAATATTGTATTTGTATTTCAGATTTTAGAAATTTTGATTTTTTGTAAAGTAGAATTAACGACAGCCTCTTTTTGTTTGTGTTTATTTTTTCAAATTGTATTTAAGCATGGTCTCAGATTTCTTCTACCCAAATATGGGAGGCGTGGAAAGCCACATCTATCAACTGTCCTCCTGTTTATTGGAAAGAAATCACAAGGTCATTATTATCACACATGCTTATGGTGATCGTAAAGGAATACGTTTCCTTTCAAATGGAATAAAGGTAGGAATGCCAAACTATTTTTAGTGTTAGAAGCAGCTAATGATATAAAGATAATAATACTTTGGTCTATTATTATTATTATTATTATTATTATTATTATTATTATTATTATTATTATTATTATTATTATTATTATTATTATTATTATTATTATTATTGTTGTTGTTGTTGTTGTTATTATTATTATTATGGCGGGTGGTTGGATGGGAGCATCACCCTTGAATCATATACCTATGATGTTCGCATGGGTGTACGATCCGATAGTGATGTCGTTTCTTCTTCTCTTTACTAGCCTATCCTGCTTCTTTGGTTTGTGATTGTATTTTTGACAGGGGATATTTTTTTTTCTGTAAATCTTCTGCCTGTTTGTTCTTGGTTATTTATAATTTAGCTTATGATATCTTTAGGTTATGATTTTGATTTACATTTGTACTATTTTTGTTAGATTGCTTGTTTTTTTGTTTCAGCGGTCTCTCATATAACCTCAATTGTGTTGGAAGAGACCTAAAGCAACAAACAAACAAACAAATTATTATTATGTTTTTTTTTTTGTTTGTTTTTTTTTTGTTTTTGTTGTTTTTTTTTTAATTTTTTTTTTTTTATTATTACTATATTTGTGGGGAAATAAGGGCTATTACAAACATGCACTCATCTATTTTACCTATTATAATATTATTATCATATTGTGGAAATTATAATAAATCAGGATGAATCTTTTAATCTGTTAACGATCAAAATCGGTTAAGTAAAATGTGTAGGTGCGAGTAAATGAATTTGGCAATGGGGTGCCAGCCAGATGGAGATTCGCAACGTAAAATGACCAATCACAATGCCCGAGTGAGGAGATGGACACTGGTTTTTTCTTCAATTTTTATGTCCTTGTACTGACTATTTTTTTAAAAATCCATACACATTATTTTTTTAAAATAAAATTTTAATTGCTAAATCGTTGTATTTGAATAGTTAAAAACAAAAAACAAAATTCTTTTTTTTTTAATGTAATAAACAAGGGTGCTACCTCCCTTTATGCTTTATGTGTCTTTTGAAATAAAGGCTATTATGAACTAGCATTCATTTATTTTAATTATTATACAACTGTATTGTGGAAACTAAAACAGATCGAGATCAATGTGCACTTATTTGGTCATTTTACATTGCAAATCTCCATCTGGCCAGCTGTACTCATTGATAGAGACGACTCTTTTCAGGGATCTGTCCAGCGGGATGGTGGTGAATGATTACGCCCTTGCAGATGTTATAAATAAGCATTGCAAATCAACGAGCAATATTTTATTAGATTAATGTAAGAGCAGTTTGCATGTTACTCGTATATAAATCTGTGAAAAGTAGTCTTATAATCTTTAGATTTGCAGTATTTCTGTGCCTCATGATAGAAATTTAACCTTGGCTGTATGGAACAATGTTGATCCCCAAACCTTTATATATATAATAGATTATTATTAAAAATCATTTGTGGTCTATTATTATTATTATTATTATTATTATTATTATTATTATTATTATTATTATTATTATTATTATTATTATTATTATTGTTATTATTATTGTTGTTGTTGTTGTTGTTAACATTATCACGATCATCATCATCATCACTTTTATCATTACGATTATTATAATTTATATCATTATCACTTTGAAGTCCTAGGTTTGAGAGGTATTTATTAAAAGATTAAGGTTATTGTAATTGACAGATATTTGAAGGACAAGTTTTCTGATCAAAATTTTAAATACATATTTTTTCTGATTACAACCACAGAATTTTTGGCTCGTCTTATTTTATTTGCATCAAGTTTTAGTTCAATCTTATATTGTCGCATTATATACTCTTTTTTTTTCCTCAGGTATATTATTTGCCATTCCCACCCATATACAATCAATGTGTTTTGCCAACACTGTTCTCCACCTTTGCATTATTGAGGAACATTTTCATACGAGAGGATATACAGATAGTGCATGCACATTCCGTGAGTTTTGACCTCCAATTTTATATTATTTTATCCTGGTATCTATAGCATGAGATGGCCAATAGCAATTGCTTGCTTCCCTTTAGATATAAGCTAATTTATTGTAAAGTACTTTTTCCCAAATTTCACAGATCCAGCTACCCGATCACTGCTGGGTGGACAGAGGGATCACTAAAAAATATCAGCAGATACACTCAGGATCGATCTCAGTCCCATTACATGTGAAGCAAGTGTTCTATCAACTGAGCTATTGAGGACCCCTGGTGTAATAATAACTTTTTTGAAAACATACTAATTTTTACAATATATAGCCTGTTATTATTAGATGTATTTGTAGTGGCCCTCTTTCCTACAATTGAATACCAAATAGAATTATATACAGATGGTTTGTCTCTTGATGTTTGAATAACAAGGTGAAGGTCACACTCATTTGAGTACTGAGGAGATTAAAGAACTTTGAAAGTGTTTATTGAACAACAAACCAAAATAGCAAATATTAGACAAACAGTCCATTTGGTTCAACTTGAATGGAAATCTGATATTATTATTCACTTCTTGGTTCATTTAGTTCTTCTAGACATTATGAGATTTACTTCTTGTCAGGAGTTCATAATATGCATGTGTAGCGGTGTGGTCTAGTGGTATGACATTTGCTTTTGGTGTTCGAGTCCTGCTCTGAGTGGGACATAGTTGAGTCCTTGGAAAGGGCTCTTTACTCACATTCTCTCACTGTACTCAAGTGTAAAATGAGTACCTGGCCGTTAACACTATTGTCTCTGTAATAAAAAAAATTGTAATATTGCCTATCAAGCATCGTGTCTCATTCTGCATGTTAAGTGTTGCTGATAGTTAGCGGCCCCTTGAAAAGTGCTTTGAGTTGAGCATGTTTAGTGGATATTGCGCTATATGAATAAATGCTCTAGTTTATATATATTATATAATTTGTTATTCTTTTCATTTTAAGGCCTTTTCCACTTTAGGCCACGAGGCAATGTTTCACGCCAGGACGATGGGACTAAGGACAGTCTTCACAGACCACTCCTTGTTTGGTTTTGCTGATGCCAGTTCAATTCTCACCAATAAAATTCTGAATTTCTCTCTTGCCGACTGTACTCACAGTATTTGTGTGTCTAATACTTGGTAAGATATTTTATACAAGAATGGGTGAAATGAAACAGTGTTACCACTATAATGATGAAATTCAAGCAAAAGAAGTTGCACGGGTATAAGTTAAATCAGGGATGTTTCAAAAATGGCACCAAGGATTATATTATATGGAAATTGTTTTGAATATGGCAATAGTAAATGAAAAATACAACATATGGGATTTGTGTAGGAATTTGATTTCTCCTAGCTGTTGGTGGGTTGTGTTCCTTTTTATGATATTTACATCAAATTACAGAGATTTTTTTATTAACAATTAATGGTTGTCGAAAGAATAACCTTTGTGTATTTAGGTGTTTCCTAGGTATAAAGATTCAGTAGAAGTCTGCATCATCATTATCATCATCATCATAATTGATCTGGTATATATTTCAGTTCTAAGTGACTTTAATTATCTGTATTTCCATTCTCATGACAGCAAAGAAAACACAGTTTTAAGAGCAAATATGTCGCCATCTCTTGTCTCTGTCATACCAAATGCTGTAGATCCAACAGTCTTTACACCAGACCCATCTAAAAGGGACAAAGACAAAAGTAAGACATTGTTTCCAAATCAATATTTGTCAACCAGCATTTTTCATGTACTTAGTATTTTAAAGGCCTTGCAATCGTGCTTTTTGTAAATCCAGATGTGTTGCCAATAGTTGTACACACTTGTCACTCATGATGCCCCTGAAGCCTGGGACAAGCAGAGACTTTAAGAAGAAGAATTGCATTATCTTATGCCTTATCCTATTCAAAACTTAACCATCATTTATTTTTATTGTCTATGAAATGTTAACAATTGTGTTGTTTTCAGTAATACCAGAAATATTAAAATTACTGAGAAGTAGATTTAGTTTGTTAAAATCATTGACCATGTAGAATATCTCATATTTTCTCACTTTGATCTTTGAACTGTATTTATACAAATCAGGGGTCAATGTTTTCCGCGGATCCACGAAATTCCCTGGGCTCAGTTTCCACGAATTTTCCCGTGATTTCTGAGGATCGTCACATTGTCAGGGAATTTTCCGTGGAAGAAATCTGAGAACGGAATCTCATCTGCGTGATTCTATGATCTGAGTAAGAAAGTCTAGCCCACCTTTGTAAATAATATTAAGATAATTTGTTATGTTACATATGGATTTAAGAGTTTCGTACGATTGACAATAGCCCATAAAATTTTCAGTGGTTTTGAAAGTTCCTTACATGGACCCCTGACGAATGTTGCTGCTTGAAGCTCAAAGAAGAAGGAACAATAGTCAAATGGTATGGAAACCTCACTATATAATTAACAAAGTCAGATGATGCAGATGTTTTTGGTTCCCCTTTATCAACAAAACATGATGAATCAAATACTAAAGATGTTTGTCTTTTGTGTTTCATTCATCATGTTTTATTGAAACCCGAAACAAAACGTCTGCATTATCTGTCTTCGTTAATCAAATAAAAGCTTCCATTCCATTTGACTGTTGTTGTTTAAACTGTTATAAAATCAAACCAATTGGATTCTTTCCAGTTACTATCATTGTTGTAAGTCGTTTGGTCTACAGAAAGGGTATGGACTTACTAGCTGGATTGATTCCACCCATTACAAAGAAATACCCACAAGTTCAGTTTATTATTGGTGAGTACCATTTCCTTTACCTTGTTGTTTGGGAGAGATGGTTTTAAACGACTCTATCGGGTTTGTTGCGATTTGGCCTGACTGAAAAAAATCATTTCTTTTTTTTAATTTAAAAAATAAGTATATAATGTATTTATTTTCTGCTGACAATTCTTTTTGAATGACAAACTTACAAGATTAGATGGATGTCATCAGAGCGGGTGGTTGGATGGGAGCATCACCCTTGAATCATATTCCTATGATGTTCGCATGGGTGTACGATCCGATAGTGATGTCGTTTCTTCTTCTCTTTACTAGCCATCCTGCTTCTTTGGTTTGTGATTGTATTTTTGACAGGGGATATTTTTTTTTCTGTAAATCTTCTGCCTGTTTGTTCTTGGTTATTTATAATTTAGCTTATGATATCTTTAGGTTATGATTTTGATTGACATTTGTACTATTTTTGTTAGATTGCTTGTTTTTTTGTTTCAGCGGTCTCTCATATAACCTCAATTGTGTTGGAAGAGACCTAAAGCAACAAACAAACAAAAAAAAAAAAAAGATGTCATCAGACTTCTACTCTGTTTTCTTATTTGTAGGGAAGTGAATCTTGTTAATATGTGTGATATTGCCATCATTTTGATTACAAAAACATTTTTGTCATACCAGTAACCGTTTGCCATTCATTAACATTTCCCAATGTGGGTTTATAGAATTTTCTATTTTCTTTTGTCTCTTCTTTTTTCTTATTGAAATCCTACTCAATGTTTTAAAGTGAATTCTCAGTATGAGTGATCTCCATATCTTTACCATCATTTTTTCTTCTTTTTTTTCCCCATTTTGTTTTAAGTCATAAATGACAAGACTTGATTTCATTTTTCATAATTTATAATCGCACACCTATCCACTTTCAATAACTATAACCAGACTCTTCACAGTTATGGTTCTTGGTCCAAGTATAATGGTGTAGGTCATTAGTTTGAAGTAAAATTGAAAACAACATGAAAAGGCTTAATTGATGATTTTTTTTTTTTTTTCAATACCGGAAGGAGGAGATGGTCCCAAGAGAATTTTACTAGAGGAAGTGAGAGAAAAATGTCAGTTGTTGGATCGTGTTCATATGCTGGGGTCATTACCTCATACCAAAGTCAGGGAGGTGAGCATTCAATCACTACAGCATGCATATTTTAAATCGTCATGATGGTGCTGATAATGATGATAATTTATTTTTTTATTTAATGATTGTTTTTGTTGTTGTTATTACTATTTTTATTGTTCTAGATTTATTCCATTTGAATAAAGTAAAGACCTCCATGTCAAACTTTAAATAGGTTTTGGGTTGATTTCTTTGTTGTGTGTGATAATTTGATGTAATATCAAATAACTGCAGTCAGTAGTACAAATTTTAGTCCTAAAGTATCGTAATGGATAGATTTGAGTTGAATGTTTGATGCTAAAAAATGTGAATGACTTTTAATATTTGGCATATTAAAGCGATTAATTCCTTTCAATTTAATGGTAATGTAGAGTTTTGGGCCATCTTATTTTTCAGGGTTTGCTTCCTTTCACTTTATTTAATTGTCTTGACCCTAAATTAAAGTACTAAAAATGATACCCACCACTTTTTAGGGATATAGCAATCATATCTCTATGGCAGTTACGGAATGGTTGGGATGACCTGTTTAGAAACTCAGCGGGATTAAGATTAAGGATTTGGGAATTTCATGAGGCTGTTTCTTGCGGTATAGAATGTAATGGGTTCATTCAATTTGCACTGTTAGTCAGTCTTTGTGTTAGTGTATTATGTGTTGATTGTTTTTTTTTTTTTTTTTCCTTTCTTTTACTTCCGTTTAATAAACATCCATCCATTAATCTTTTTAAACAGGTATTGACACAAGGAGACATTATGTTAAACACGTCTCTTACTGAAGCTTTCTGTATAGCCATAGTTGAGGCTGCTTGTTGTGGGTAAGTAATCTCAATAGTATAGGCGGGTGGTTGGATGGGAGCATCACCCTTGAATCATATATCTATGATGTTCGCATGGGTGTACGATCCGATAGTGATGTCGTTTCTTCTTCTCTTTACTAGCCTATCCTGTTTCTTTGGTTTGTGATTGTATTTTTGACAGGGGATATTTTTTTTTCTGTAAATCTTCTGCCTGTTTGTTCTTGGTTATTTATAATTTAGCTTATGATATCTTTAGGTTATGATTTTGATTTACATTTGTACTATTTTTGTTAGATTGCTTGTTTTTTTTTTGTTTCAGCGGTCTCTCATATAACCTCAATTGTGTTGGAAGAGACCTAAAGCAACAAACAAAAACAAAAAATCAATAGTATAGATATCAATTTTCTTTTTTACAAGTTGGTCAATATTGTGTTTTTATCTCATTCTATTGTTTTCATCTCATTTCTTAAAAGCATCTTAAGACTTTGTTGTTTTCCAAATTTAATTGTTGATGCCCCTGTAACTCTCTCCGAGCTACACTACAGACGAAGGCAGTACAAGCTGTCTCCACTGAAACAGCGTTATTTTGTGATTTTAAAATTATATCAAATTTTGTGCTAAATCTCTGATATGGACAAATCAAAAATAAGATCTTGAAAAATAGCAATATGTTTGGGGTTTTTTAATGGATGTTAGTGATTTTCATTTTGATTTTTTTGTTGCTTACTGTTCTATTGTTTAAATGTTTCCAGGTTGCAGGTTGTGAGTACTAAAGTTGGGGGGATATCAGAGGTGCTTCCTCCACATCTCATATACTTGGCTGAACCTACAGTTGAAGGTATTTTTGTCATTATAATAATACACTGTCATCATCATCTTTCCATTGTTGATTTTTACCCAAACACAATCCCTGTCCATTTACTTTTGTCTCTGTAAAAGCTAACCAAGTTTGATATTTTATAATTATAGAACTTCCTGTCTATTCTATATTTCCACCATGGATTACAGCATCCCATTCGCATCTACTTTATAAATTTACACTCACATTTTTTTCTAATGCTTAGCTCTAACTGCTGAGCTGTCCCAGGCCATAGAAGACAAAATCAACGGGCAGTACCTAGATCCGTTTGAAATGAATGAAAGGATAAAGGATTTGTACTCCTGGAGAAATGTGGCCCAGAGAACAGAAAAAGTCTATAATTTGGTTATGGAGGTGCCTTTGGCTGACACAAGTATTCGACTTCAAAAGTAAGGAATTCACCTGAGATATATGAAAGCTATTTAGAAATGAACAAAACTGACTAATTATATATTGTTTTTAAAAAAGTAGGGTTGGGAGTCAAAATTGTTTCATACTGACCATGTTAAAATTTTCCCAACGAGCACAGTTTAAAATGTAATACTCTACAAACTGTGGAGTGATCCTCAACATTAATGGAGGTATCCACAAGAAGAAGAAGAAGAAGAAAAAGAAGAAGAAGAAGAAGAAGAATTACTGGCAAGTCTAAACTTTATATTTACACTGCAGTCCTGGTAAGATAAACTCTCACTTCAAATAAACTCTGATGCTGGCCCCATTTTTCTGCTATAAATCATAAGTAATTAAAACTCTTAAGATAAATTCCTTCCATCAGCTAGTCCAGAAAAGATCAACTCATCAATCTGGATCTGCATGACTGGGATAGACCGGGAGTACAATCAAAGTCTCACTAAATCATCTTTTTTTATTCTCAGACTGCCTTTTCAAGCTTTTAGATCATCGTATACCTGTTGCATTGTAAAAGGTGATTCTAAGGCCAAATAATAGTAGTAAAAAAAGTCACTTTTAGTTTAGCTAAGCTTAACTGGGAGCTGGGCTGACTTTCTGGGATTGTGTATTTATTAAAGGGGGATAACTAATGAATTACATGTTTGTATCGTTGAAGGGTTGTTCCCCTTGAGTTTTGAATAAGATAAACCTTTTTTCTGGTCCCAGGGAGTTTATCTTAAGCAGATTGCAGTGTAATATAATTATTCTTTACAGATTGCTATAGGTCTAAGTTGCAAACCTTTTATAAAGTATGGGTAATTGTATCACCTGGTGACTCAAATGATTATTTATAAAATCTGCTTAGACGTAACGTAATGATCGATCGGTCATTTGACATTGGGAATCATTCAACATTTTCCTACTTTTTCACTTTTTGTCACCATCAGCACTGGTCCCAGCTATAGGAGATCATACCTGAGCGCAACCCTGCCTCCCCTGCCACCATGCCGTTTCAATGAGTTTCCATACAAATTGTCAATGAAGACAATCGGGGATGAGTATTATATGATAATGCAAGAGCGATGTATCCATTTTATTCAACAATTTATAACTGATTGTCTTTACCTTTCAGGTACTCTGCATGTGGGAGTGTGAGTGGAAAATTATTCATCTTGACATCGATTTTAAATCTCATTATACTCTTCTTTTTGGAGTGGATTTGGCCTCATCATGTAAGATATTTTATTTTGTTTGATAAAGGGTTTGCAAATCATACTGTTGGTCAGTGTTCTGTTTTAAAAACAAGCTGACATGAACACAAAAGAAAAATAAAGGCCACCTCTATCCGCAGTAGTACTGCGAATAGTGATTTCCTCTATTCGCATTAGTATTGCGAATAGTAGATAGCTTTCGTATTCGTTATTCGCATTAGTACTGCAAATCGTAGATATCATTCATTTTAGTTATTTGCAGTAGTGCTGCAAATGCGGGTTTGTTCTGTATTTGCAGTAGTAGCTTACGAGCCTAGAGCTTTATTGTCTAAAGGATTGGGTGCAAAATATAAATAAACTACATTATTATTGGGGTGGGGGGGAAACTGATCAAAACAAACACGAAGAAGAAATAGATATAATTTAATTTCTGTGCTACTTCGCATGACACATTCACAGCTGTAAAAGTAACACATTTCTATCACGTTTTGTGAGACATTTCCAAGGAATCCCCAGTTTAAAATAGATTGACCTCTGTAGTCTGAGACTTCGCACACGTAGTCCAAGACTTGATAGTCAGGGACAAAGTCAGACTCCATGAATAACTTACTTTTCATAGTCTCGGACTTCCCAAAGTCTTGGACTACAAAGTCTCAGACTTTGCTATAGTCCAAGACTATCATAGTCCCGGTCCATGAATTAGGCCCCTGATTAACAAAATTGACATATTCTGAATAGATTTTAAGTCTCATTGTATTTATTCATTTCTATATTTTATATTTGTATTTATTCGTTTGGTGTTGTTTTGTTTTTTTCAGACAATAGAAAAAGCTGTAGATGTCAATGTTTACACTGTGAAGAAGAAATCAATATGAGAGAATGGAGCACAAATATTCTGACAGATTTTATCACAGAGCATCAAATGGAAAATATGACGTGTCATTGTCATCAATATTTATAGGATGTGCTTATATGGAGCCCTAATAGTGTGTAGTGGGTTTGAGATCACCTAAAAGTCTCATCCACCCACTAGCACAAGATTCCACCATGAGGAATACACTCAAAAGTTTACAAATCAAATATCATCTCCCAAAACTATAACTATACATTCGACTGTTTCCCTCCCAGTCAAGTTCTCTGGCCAGGGTCAGGACAAAATTAAGTAATCTCATTCCAAGACAAAGACAGAAAGCAATTGGAAAACAGATAGAGGGGTATAGAAGACACAGCAAGTAACTCCCTGCCCACTATGGGATGTCGGTAACCCACCCCACCCATCAGGCAACATGTCCATATTATTGAGACATTCAGATTGTGGAGTTCTGGATTAGAGAGTCGCTACTGTCTATAACAACAAAAGTATAAAGAATAGGAATTCATTTCACTTAGTACAAATATTTGTATTCAGTGGATTAACTCCCATTTCTAGTTTTAATCAGACCCTTCATATTTTCAATCCAGTCCCTTGTCTTGTGTACAAGGCAAGAGTCAATTTGATAATATTTAAATTCTTGTTGAAAACATTCACAGATATTGAATGGATGTCCCGACTGTTTTACAAATTCTTACAAATAAATAAACATCTCATTTTAATTTTAATATGTGTCTGTGTTACTATTTTATCCACTCCAATGACCCAGAAGGCGTACACTGATGCTGTTCTCTCTCGCCCTCTCCCTCCCTCCCTCTCCTATTTCCCCCTCTCTCTCTCTCTCCCTCTCTACCAGGCAGTGGCTCTCTGACTCTGACTGTGAATTTTTTACATCTGGCAATTCTTTCATCTATAAATATTTTCTATCATTTTATCTTTATTTCACCTTTTGGCAAAGGCTTCAATCCGACATATTACTGATTTTAACCTTGGGGTTGCATGAAATCCAAGAGTAATGATTAATATTTTTAAAGTCCTTCAGAGCCGTAATGCTCATGGAGCCTGAGCTTATCCCGGTTTCTATAGCGTGAAACGGACAATAGTAATTGCTTGCTTCCTACTTTTTGGATAGGACGCTAGTTTATCACAAAGTACTTTCTGACAGCTCTAACGACTCAGCTACCCAATCACTGCTGGGTGGACAGGAAGGGGGTGGGGCGAGGGAATCAGATTTTTTTTTTTTGTAATTCACCCGGGATCGACCTTGGTCTCTTTGCGTGTGAAGCAAGTACTCGATTAACTGAGCCATCAGGACACCTAGTTGGATGATGATAATGTTTTACTAAAGTCTAAATGGGCCTAATGGCTCTGCTACTTATTTTTTAATAGCCCCCAACTGTCGGTCTAAAACCAAATACAAAGAGCTGAGTGACATCAACTTCATTCAAAGTGTACCTACCAAGATAATGTGAACAAAAAAATGGTAATAATAATAATTATACTTTATTGCATCCCAAAAAGGATTTTTTTTTTTTTTTGTACAGACGTGTTATAATTTACAGAATAAGATAAAAAGATAATGGAAATATATATATATATATATATTTTTTTTTATTTTATTTTTTTTTAAAGGAGGAGTTCCACAATCAGTATCAGAGCCGTGCTTTATATGAATAATTTTAACACTGTAAAATATTTAAAACTGTGACTATAAATTGAAAAGATTGCAAAACAAATAAATTGATAAATTAATATTTACATTATTTGAAAGTAAGAATGCGAACTAATTATATAAAATGATTATTGCCTGTTATAAAACCTAATACTGGACGGCAGAAAAGATTTTCGGTGTCTCTCTGTTGAAATAGAGAAAGGGCGACTACTCCTTCCTGACATAATAACTGATGGTCTTAGTGGATGATGCTGGTCATTGAATATTTTAGTTATTTTACTAATACAAACTTTCTCGTATAAAAGATCTACGTCGTCAACATCGTTTATAAAGCTTTTAATGGATTTTTAAATATTTGAATTTATTTTGTTCCTGTCCACTGCTAAACAATATGCCTCCCCAAGCTGTTATACAAAAAGACAAGACACTTTCGATTACTGCTTTATAAAATTATGTGCAGAGGGTTTTATCTATTCTAAACTACTGAGAGAAGTTTGATAAAAAAATATGTAAGAGCCTGACATCAATCGTTACACCAAGGTATATGTAGTGAGGAACTCGCTGGAAGAATTGGTCCTTTCATTTTAACGGTTCTATCGGTTCCTTCACTCTCCAAAAGTCAATCATTAGCTCATTTGTGACCCTTCGCCTCAAAACGGTATTAAGTCGGGATGGTTAAGATGTTGAAAATTGAATTTATAGCCAGAAATATCAGACTTTGTGTTGAGTTTGTATGTTTTATTGAGGAGAATGGATACCATATTTTAGAGTGCTAATGCCAACAAGTTATATTTTTGACCAGTTTAACATTTAATTCAGCTTTTAAGCATTTGGTTCGTTCTGACATAATACCGTTTTGAGACGATGGGTCACATTTGTCTTGCTTATGTTAAGCTCGAGGTGGTGGGCATCACACCCTAGAAAGAGGAGAGCCAATGCTCCTCTTTCTAGGATCACACTAAGACACAAATCTATCAATTTCTTGTCTATAAGTATAAGCCGCTTCGTTGCCATTTGTTATGAGGCCTTGAAGTGCGGTGTCATCTGCAAACTGTATTAGAGGTACACTCAGATTTTGACTTCTACAGTCATTCGTGTATATATAGTGAATAATACAGGGGACAATACGCAACCGTGATGAGCACCAGTATTTGTAGTTATACATGAAGATATGTTTTGTCCTAATTGAACATACTGTGCTCTCTCCGTAAGAAATTCGAGCACCCTACATTGTCGCCATAGATTCTCAACTTTGTGTTTATACATTTTGATGCATGCCACGTCTGAAACAAACTTCCATTTTTTTGGATGAATAAAGTATATATTATTATTATTATTATTATTATTATTATTATTATTATTATTATTATTATTATTATTATTATTATTATTAGTAGTAGTAGTAGTAGTAGTAGTAGTAGAAGTAGTAGTAGTAGGACAGTTCGGTACTTTTTGTATTTCCTTCTCAAAGATTCGACCGCCGCTCCTTTTTCACCCCCCCCCCCCCCCCCCCCCTACTATTGACACTACTACGACTACTACTAGACTACTAAAAAAAAAAAAAAGTTAAAAACAATTTTTAAAAAAAAAGTTGTTAAAAATGTAATAAAATTGTGAAATAGATTTTTAAAAAACTTAAAATGTCTACAACACGTGGGGTTCCCAAGCGGTCACCCATCTAAGTACTAACCACGCCTGACGTTGCTTGACTTCGGTGATCGGACGAGAACCGGTATTTTCAACGTAGTATGGTCGTAGACAGCGAGAGACGAAAATAAAATTAATTATAATATTAAAAAATTATTGCTAATTTATATAAAGAGGAAGATAGTTTAGAAATGTATAATATTGTTAGTTGGAATAACGTGTTGTATTCGTCTGTTGCACAATTTGTCGTTACTGGAGAATTTAAAATGGCGATGAGCTGTCTTGAAAACGGCATGAGACACTTCACCGGAAGCGATGTCGAGAGACGCATGCGCAAAACCAGGATTGAGACACTTCACCGGAAAAATGACGTTCTCTCTGTAAGGGCATGTAGGGCCGAGCAGAAATCATTGTAGAACTCTTCCCATTGTATCGTAGTTTTAGTTGTATTGTTCTATGTAATATTATTTTTCAACCAACAAGAGTCCAATTGTGTTCGTCAAACATGTCGCCTTACAGAGATTTTATTTTGGAAACATTTCCAAATATTGATGATGAAATTTCAAGTTACATTGGAAGTAAGTCATGTATTTTAGAAACCACAAATTCATTCTTAAGATAAGTACGTTGGGTATTACTCGCTCACAACCGACTCAATTATCCCTTCCTTTTTCTTTTGCATTTTCATTTTAATGGCAGACAACGAAGGCCCTCTGCCTCTGCCTCTACTTCACTTCACTCCTGATTTCTGAACGGCACTGCTGTCTGTCCTGAACGAATTTTTACTTCTTGTTCACAATGAAGGAACAAGTGAAAGAAGTCTTCACCGAAGTGGGTGTTCTCCACATTGAAATTGAGTAGAATATGGGCGGTTAAATTTAAAGTTAAGAATAGAATAGAATAGAAGGTATCGACGTCGCTTGACTAGGCCACTGGCCTGTCGCCGAGTCTTTCCAGTCACTGAATGTCTTGTTCACAACTGATCTAATGCATTTCCCTACCTGATCTTGTGATCAGGGGCTAGCCTACACTACACTTTCTCTACTGATCTTTTGATCATAGCTATTTTGGGTGGGAGGCACTTCTACACTATGCACATAACTTTCCATCACAGCATCTAATCTATTCTTGAAAGCATTGACACTCGGCGCTTCAACGACATTTGCTGGCAATGCGTTCCAACGTTCAATTACTCTCTGTGTAAAAAAAGTTCTGTCGAAGGGTGGTTTTAACCCGAGGTTTCAGAAGTTTATATGAGTGGCCCCTGGTCACTGATTTTTTGTCTACTGTGAACAGCCTATCCTGAGTCGCGTACAAGCAATGTGTGAACTTATAGGTCTCAATCATATCACCTCTCAAACGCCGATAGACCATACAGTGCCATACTTGGCAATCCTACTCTTTTCAGGCGCTGTTCATAACTCAAGTCCTTGAGTCCACTAACGACCTTTGTTGCTCGCCTAAGAACACTCTCTATATAAGCTTCTTATCTTTTTCAAAGTAAGGTGCCCATACACAGTTTCCGAACTCCAAATGTGGTCTCTAGTCAAAAAAACAATGTAAATAGCATCTCTAGTCATAAAAACAGTGTAAATAGTGTATCAAGTCATAAATCCAGTGTACATAGCGTCTCCAATCATAAAAACAGTGTACAGAGTGTCTCTAGTCATAAAACAGTACCTGTACATAATGGACCTTTAAAATGCTTTTACACAAATGCAGACTCTGTAATGAATAAAAGGAGTGAACTTTTAAGTGTGATAGCGCATGAAGGTGCAGACATTGTGTGTATTACAGAGACATTGCCAAAGAATCACAGTGGAAGGATTGAACCAGTTGAACTGCAGCTCTGTAGCTGCAGTTCAACTGGTTCAATCCTTCCACTGTGATTGTTTTCACAATATGGGTCAGGACCAGTGCCATAGGGGTGTTGCAGTGTGGGTAAAGAAAAGTCATGGTGCTCAACCTGTGAAGCTGGATAGCAAGAATCAAACAGCACAAGAGTCAGTGTGGTGTGAGATTTCTCTCAAGTCAGAAGATAGCCTTTTAGTGGGCACAGTGTATAGGTCTCATGAGCTTTTAGTCAAATTGTCAGTGGGCAGGTCTCAATAGTGAGCAAGTTTATCAATTTTAATGAAATTTGACAGAGATATTCTTCAATTAATTGAATTTGTCTATCGATGTATCAAGTATAATTTAAAATGTATCCATAAATTTAAAAGTTCTTATAGTTCAAAAATTAATAAATTTTTACTTCATTAGCTTTCAGAGAAATACAATCAGGAAGTAAGATTGAAATACACCGTTAGAAAGCTTGTTTTGTGCCCTTTAAAATGACACCAAAATTAGTCACATAGGTTCATAAATAACGTTATGGTTACCAAAACAGTTAAGGGCCAAAAATAAAGTTCCAAAAAACGAGTTTCACCTTACAGTGAGGCCACTGGACTGGAGTTATCAAATTGCCTAATTTCAATTGCCAAGGAGTGAGTCCTTGGTAGTTGATGGTTCATCAATTGTCAAGGAATCAAATTGGAACTCTTCAGCTGCATGTGGTGATTTCAGTTGAGCCTCGATTTGCGCGCATACGAATCTCAAATCCCGTCACTTTCTTCCAGTCATTCATTCCTTGTCAGTCGTTGTTGAAAGGATCGAATGTACACTCGTTGGCATTTGTCATTTGTTTTTAATTTTTATAAGTCTTTTCATGAATTAATGATGAGTTAAAATCATATCAAAACAACAACAAAAAACAGGACGAAGTGTCAAATCCCTGCCAAGTCCTAAATTATTTTTTTTAAAGTAGCATTTCCTTTGGAAAATATACTGCACATCGTCATAATAAGGAACAATTCATGTAAAACAGGATCAATATGTGGCAGTTGATTGTAATTAGTTGATGATTTACCAACTGGCACAGTCATGACAAAAAGAGGAAATATCGGAGAGAGAGAGAGAGAGAAAGAGGAAAAGGAGAACATTGGTAAATGAAACAGAGATGGATATAGAGAAGAAAAAAATGAGAGTACCATTAATATTATTATTAACTTATCACCACCACTCCATACTCTGCAACAGTTAAGTGTTGACGATTTACCAACTGGCTCAGTCCGAGGCAAAAAGAGAAAATGAGAGAGAAAAGAGAAAATGAACGAGAGAAAGAAAATCTGAGAAATAAAGAAAATGATTATGACAGAGGGAAATTGAGAGTAAATATTAATTGACGTCGGTCAATGGCAATTAATAAGTAGATAGTTGACGATTTACCAACTGACACGGTCCGTGGCCTAAAAGTGGGAATGAATGAGAGAGAAAGAAGAAAATATAAGAAAAAGAGAAAATGAGAGCATTAATATTAATATCAATGAGTGTATATGTATGTGTGTGCGTGTGTGAGAGAGAGATAGAGACATACACAGAGAGAGAAAAGAGAAAATGACACACACACACAGAAAGAGAGAGAGAAACATACTCAGAAGAAAAATTGTCACAGAGAGAGAAAAGAGAAAATGACAGTGAGAGGGGGGGGGGGGGGGGGGGGGGAGAGATTGAACTCAGTCTAATTTGAATTTTTTACCAAAGTACCTACTGTAACTGACCCAAATAGGAAAACCAAACACCCAAGGACCTTTACTAAAATTACATTGGAGAAGGAAAACAATGGTCATATTAAGAAATTTTAAACTTTCACTTTACTATCAAGGTTTATTTTAGAGATTTTAAAAATGCTTCTATATTGACAAATTGAATAAATCAATACCTGACAAATGACCAACGATGAAAAACTAATAAGAGATGCTTCCACGAGAAGTTTTCGGAAGGTCTCCCAGAGGCCCTCCGCACATGCTTCAAGCTAAGAGAAAAAACCCAAGGCACTAGCACTAGGACAGGGAACACCACAGGAAGGTGCTGTTATGGAAACAATAATACATAAGAGGTCATATCCCATAATCTCTGTCAGATAGGATTACACGGCTTTGCTCTTTCCTTTATTTCTGACTGACAAGCGGTTTTCTGTACTTACCTGCATGCACACATAAAACGAGACATCTGGGTCTCGTTTTGTGTCAGATGAGACATCTAGATTTCATTTGTGCCATTGCAGAAAACCAAATCGAACTATTCGAAACTCGCAAGACTCTCCCAAAAAAGAGTCGTTGCTTGTAAGAACCATATAAACCAATTGCCAACACATCTCTAATCTGTTCATCGTTCTCTCCAATTCCTATTTCAGGTATGCTTGAGGATGACACCGGTGAGTTTGAAACATCTGATGACCTCTATGACGCTATCGGTGTGATGCTGCAACAAGCAGATGAGGACAAATCAGAGGAAGATATTAAAGACATCTGTGATAGATTATATTTATTATTACACAGGTAGATGGCATTAAGAAAGTTTATCTTTTATATCAGTTTTACGCAGATGATACTCAAATATTTAGTTCTTCTCCCTGTGATGATATTGAAAATTTGATAGGACGATTTGGGGCCTGTTTACATGAAGTTAAAGATTGGATGAGCAGAAACAAACTAATGTTGAATGATGAAAAGACAGATATTTTAATCTGGGTAGGCAAAATATCCTGAAAATGACAAATGTTACGGGGCTTTCTTTTGGGGACCACTTGATTTCTTTTTCTAAAAGCATAGAAACCTTGGAGTGTTGGTTGACACTGATCGTTCAATGTCCAGTCAGGTCAATCAAAATTATAAAAACAGTGTGCCTTGAAATTAGAAACCTTATCCCATCAAAAATAACAGAAGTTTTGATAAGTTCCTTTGAACTTTCAAAGCTAGAGTATTGCAATTCATTACTGGTAAATGTGAAAAAAGCAAAAACAGATAGCCTCCAAGTTGTACAGAATAATGCTGTTAGGCTTGTTTTGAATCTATCTAAATTCTCTCCCGAAACCTGCCTCCGCCAAGAGCTTCATTGGCTTCCTGTTGAGAAGCGAATAATTTATATAATTGTTAAACTGGCTTATAAATCTTTACACAGTGGGTCCCTGTTCTATATCAACAACCTTTTAAAGGTATATACTCCAACAAGAACCTTGAGATTTAATGATGATAAGCTCAAATTGGTGAGGCCAAAGGTACTTTATTGGGTTGTTGGCACTCAATCGTTTCAATTGCCGCCCCTCAATGGTGTCAATTCCCTACCAGCATCCCTTAGGTCATCCTCATCCCAACCTTTTAAAACTCAACTAAAAACCCACTTGTTTCAAATGGAATTAATTGATAATCTGTTTGTTTATCTATTTGTATAAAGCGCTATAAGTGCTATTTATGATTATTATTATTATTATTATTATTATTATTATTAAGTAATCCACACATTTGTGATAAATTATATTTATTATTACACAGGTAAATAATCCACACATCTGTGATAAATTATATATATTCAAGGTTGCCAATTTTCCGTATATTTATGGAATTCAGTATGTTATAAGCCCTCAGTATATTTTTCAATCACCTGCTAAACAGAAACAGTAAATATATAATGTCTTTTTACTTGTGGAGTTCAGCACTTAAAAGCAGTCACTCGTAAAAGTTCAGTAAATGTTGGCCTCCTGAATTGGCCTCCTGAATTGGCCATGGCAACCCTGAATATTACTAGGTCAATAATCCAGACATCCTTTTCATCCATTTTGATTCTTTGGTTTGTTTTGTTTGGGATTATATCTTTTTTTTTTTTCAACCTAATATGAACGGAAATGTTAAAATTTCTCTTTTATGGTAAATGTTGAAAAAAGTAATCAATCCAGTGATGAGATTTTCACATTTTGATGTATGGCATTCAGGCGTTTTAAAAAGTTGGGTTTCAGAGGCAGTTTTGTTTAGGTTTTTTTCTAACATTTTAGATGGTTGAAAACTGAGCTTGTCAGACATGAGTCTTTTGCAACATTTTCTTTTTATATTTGCTACTTTGTGTTCATTATCTCTAAAATGAAATTTATTCATAAACATTTCAGTAAGTCCAGTAATGGATGTGGAGCCTCCAGCAATGGGCTACGCAAAGTCCTTGATGCCCCAGTACAAATGTCTGCCTTGGTTAATGAAATGGAAAATACTAGCACCGAGGACAGCAGTATATGGCTTGTCAGGAGAGACACGTCATCGGTACGCATGCTTGTCTATTGCTATGAATTTGTGTACGCAAATGTGACACATTTTCTCAAAAGGGTACAGTGTGGTTGTTTTGTGTGTACTTTTAATCAGAAGGAAACTATAAAAAGACAATTATATGATTATATCTCTCTTTGAAAACATCCATATTTGTTGTGTAGAACATTTACCCTTTAACTAGTAGTAGTATGATTATATCTTTCTTCGAAAACATCCATATTGTGTATAACATTTACCTTTTAACTAGTAGTAGTATGATTATATCTTTCTTTGAAAACATCCATATTGTGTAGAACATTTACCCTTTAACTAGTAGTAGTATGATTATATCTTTCTTTGAAAACATCCATATTGTGTAGAACATTTACCCTTTAACTAGTAGTAGTATGGTTATATCTTTCTTTGAAAACATCCATATTGTGTAGAACATTTACCCTTTAACTCGTAGTAGTATGGTTATATCTTTCTTTGAAAACATCCATATTGTGTAGAACGTTTTCCCTTTAACTAGTAGTAGTATGATTATATCTTTCTTTGAAAACATCCATATTGTGTAGAACATTTACCCTTTAACTAGTAGTAGTATGATTATATCTTTCTTTGAAAACATCCATATTATGTAGAACATTTACCTTTTAACTAGTAGTAGTATGATTATATCTTTCTTTGAAAACATCCATATTATGTAGAACATTTACCTTTTAACTAGTAGTAGTATGATTATATCTTTCTTTGAAAACATCCATATTATGTAGAACATTTACCTTTTAACTGGTAGTAGTATGATTATATCTTTCTTTGAAAACATCCATATTATGTAGAACATTTACCTTTTAACTGGTAGTATAATTTATTTTTTATTATGAAAAGAATCTCCTTCTCAACATTCATAAAAAAATTGTTTCTGGCTTAGATTGTTGACAAGCAGAAATTGGACAAGGCCAACAAGAAAATTCAGAAAAAGTTGGATGGAAAGCAACAGACGACGATTAAAAAAGTTGAAAGGTAAACATGACTTTTACTAAAAATTACAACATTCTCATCTATCATTTCAATTGTCTACTCTCTCTGTCTCTGTGTGGCATATCACTTGGACGTAGCCTCCCACACAGTCCTTCGGAAGAAGTCTGGCTTAGATTGTCTACAATTCGTTGATATAAAGATCAAAATTAAGAATTTTAGCAAAGCACCATTTGATTTAAATTTCACAAAAAAAAACCTTGATTGCTCTAAATAAACCAAATATAACTGACTTCATTAATATTCTTGGGAGTTGCTCATCCATTGAGGTGAACCAAAGTGCACAAATTGTCAGGTCTGATAGCCAAACACAATTAAGGGCTTGGTTTAACATTGTTGTAATTGACAAGATTTTCCGTTTGTTTGAGACTAGTTCTATTGCAACAATGACTGCATAACAATTTGGGTTATCAGACCTGAAAATAAGTGCACACCAAGCTGAACCAAACCAAAAAGTTGTCATGATTTTTTAAAAATTCATTTATTATTATTAATACATTTTTTTTTTGTTAATTTATAAAATATAGTCTTTTTATTTGTTAATATTTTTTTTTTTTGAAGTATAAATTCATTTTTTATTAATACATTAATTTTTGTTAATTTATAAAATATGGTCTTTGTATTTGTTAATATTAAGATATTATATATATATATTATATATTATATTATATATATATATATATATATATATATATATATATTATTTTTAAAGTATAATTTAATTTATTTTATTTTTTAATAAAAAGTGTTCCAGAGATGGCGTCTGTCAATCAACAAATCAACCGTAGAGATGCCAAGATGGATTCATCTGGGTCAAACAAGTCATACGATATACGACTGGAAAATATTGATGTAACATACGGCGATTTGTGAGTTTTTGGGGGTTTTTTTAATTTATTATTTTAGATAGCTCTGACGTTATAGATTTGAAATAGTTTTGTCTTTTGTATTTATTACATTTGGATTCATAATCTTAATAGATAAAAGACGGAAAGAAACTTAAGAATTGCATAAATGATGTTATGGACTTATAGGAAAGAGTTGTTCCCCTTTGTTATTAGCTAATTGATTTTAGTTACTGCTTAATTAGTTATTATTCATTAAGTCCATTGTTTGAAATATGATTTGTGCTTACAGATACCAGAGTGGCATGCCCTAGAGAAGGATGCACTCTTTGTTCCTTACTTTCCATATTTGAGTTATTTATACTGTATATACTCAAACTTGTACTCAGTAATAAAGCAGTTCTCTCACTTATCACTGAACGCTTCTGAGTTGAGTGATTCCACAATATTACTCTGGGGTCCCGTCAAAACCACAACAAATGACATAGAATTTATATGAATCACAATGACATAGAATTTATATGAATCACATTTTAAAAAGTCGTCATTCAGAGTCAGTAGGTCCTTGGAGCTGGAGTTTATCCCAGTTTCTATGGCATTAAATGGACAGTAGCAATTACTTGCTCCCCTTTAGCTAAGATGCTAGTCTATCACAAAGTACTTTGTCATATACCTATGATGTTCGCATGGGTGTACGATCCGATAGTGATGTCGTTTCTTCTTCTCTTTACTAGCCTATCCTGCTTCTTTGGTTTGTGATTGTATTTTTGACAGGGGATATTTTTTTTTTCTGTAAATCTTCTGCCTGTTTGTTCTTGGTTATTTATAATTTAGCTTATGATATCTTTAGGTTATGATTTTGATTACATTTGTAACTATTTTTGTTAGATTGCTTGTTTTTTTGTTTCAGCGGTCTCTCATGTAACCTCAATTGTGTTGGAAGAGACCTAAAGCAACAAACAAACAAAAAAAACAAAGTACTTTCCATTAGATCTATAAAAAAATAACAGCTACTCAATCACTGCTAGGTAGCCAGGGTGGGGGGGGGGGGGTCAGTAAAAAATCTCAACTGCACATAGGATTGATCGATGTCCTTTTTGTGTGAAACAAGTACACTACCAACTAGGCTATTGAGACCCCCAAATTACACGGTTCATTTATAATACATCTTTAGAGCTGGCCCTTCAGTCATCAGAGCCATACGCCTCATGGAGTTTATTCCAGGTTCTTTGGTGTTAAATGGACAGGGACATTTGCTTTTTACCTTTTGGGTAAAGGTTCTAGTCTATCTTAGAGTACTTCCCATAAGGCGTAACAGAGCCAGCCACCCAATCACTACTGGATTAACCTGACAGGCAAGTGGTTGACTGTTTTGACCGCCAGGACCCATAGATCTCTCTTCATTTATTCATTCGTGTTTTGTTTTGTTTTTTAATTTAAAAAAAAAAAAATTTTATAATTTTACATTTTGTATTTTGTATTTGCTTTCCAGGGAACTTTTAAAAGAGGCCAACTTGAACTTAGCATTTGGTCGGAGGTACGGCTTTACCGGACGTAATGGCTTGGGGAAAACGACACTCTTGAAAATGATATCAAGGCATGTTTTGGTTGGTTAATGGAGATAAAGATAAAGGGAGTAAATCTGACTCATGAACGAACATGTGTTCATTCATGAGTCAGATTTACTCCCTTTATTTTTATCTCCATTTTATTGACTCATTTAGGCACCTTTATTTATTAGTTTTTGGTTTGTTACTATTAATGCTGTGTGTTTAGCCAAAATACTCACAACATCCACCAGCCGTATTAAAATGTACCAATTCACAAAACCATGTGTTGCCTTAAACGTTTATAGTCTGATTGATAGATTATATTGAGATCTACTCATAAAAATGGCTGGCTAAAAACAATGACAAAGAATTGCATGACATCAATTTTGTTCCTTTTATTGAATGAAAATATATATATAGTCATGTTGTGGTTTATTGTATGAGCGAGTCTAGGGAATGAAAAATTTTAATAATTCATAGTTTTGATACTTTTTTGTCATTTCCAGGCACAATATTGACAGTATAAAGCTGATGATTATACAGACGTTTTGAAGATTGACAGTTTAATGTTGATGATCATACAAACGTTTTTAAGATTGACAGTTTAATGTTGATGGTTATTTGAACGTTTTTAAGATTGACAGTTTAATGTTGATGATCATATATACAAATGTTTTGAATATTGACAGTTTAATGTTGATGGTCATACAAATGTTTTGATGATTGACAGTTTAATGTTGATGATTATACAGACGTTTTGAAGATTGACAGTTTAATGTTGATGATCATACAAACGTTTTTAAGATTGACAGTTTAATGTTGATGGTTATTTGAACGTTTTTAAGATTGACAGTTTAATGTTGATGATCATATATACAAATGTTTTGAATATTGACAGTTTAATGTTGATGGTTATTTGAACGTTTTTAAGATTGACAGTTTAATGTTGATGATCATACAAACGTTTTGAAGATTGATACTTTTAAAAGCAATCATTCTCTATTTAGAATATTCACCAAGGTGTTGCTGCATTTTGCTAATTATATTATGTAAAAAAAAATTTGTTTGAATCATTTTAAATGGGTGTAAATTCTTAATTGTTTTATCTTAACAGCGGAGCCCTGAAAATTCCATCCCACATTACAGTACTCCATGTAGAACAGGAAGTAGATGGAGACGATACACCAGCTCTCCAAAGTGTTTTAGAATGCGACACGAAAAGGGAGAACTTACTGAAAAAAGAAAAGGAAATCAATGCACAACTGAATTCGTCCAGGTAAAATATTTTTTATTTCTTTCATATTTTATATTCAACACAGATAATTATTTTGATTCTTAATTATTTCTGGCAATGGCTGTCTGGACAGTTAAACTTCCCAGAAGTAAAATAATGACAATAGTCTCATGAAATGGAAGCTTCAATTTCATTAACAAAGACAAATTATGTGGATGTTTCGGGTTTCCTCTTTGTCAACAAAAAAACGAACGAAACACGAAAGATGAATGAGAGAGGATGGTATTGACATTGTTAGGCAAATACACAAATGTTCCTTCGTAGGCCACACGTTTATAGGATGGCGTTGGCTTTGTTAAGGCAAATAGACAAATGTTCCTTCGTTAGCCACACGTGTATAGAAAGTAATGGCATTGTTAAGACAAATACACAAATGTCCCTTCGTTGGCCACACGTCTATAGAAAGTAATGGCATTGTTAAGACAAATACACAAATGTTCTTTCATTGGCCACACGTCTATAGAAAGTAATGGCATTGTTAAGGCAAATACACAAATGTTCCTTCATTGGCCACACGTGTTTAGAAAGTAAGGAATAATGGCAATATATGTAATATTTTCAATAGTCAGTTCAACCAACTGACATTTATTACAATTAGTGCCTGAACTGATTTTATTTTTGGTCGTGAACTGTCAGGGAGGTAACAGTCAATGATTACCATAATTTGTACATAGATCAAATACATTTGACTTTCATATATCAATGGTAACAGTCAATAATTACCATAATTTGTACTTAGAAAGAATACATTTGACTTCATATATCAACGGATTCAAATGATTTAATTGTCAAAACCGTCAGACATTTTATCAGGTGAAAAAAAAAAACGTATTTAAAATTTTGGCCAGAAAACTTGTGCTTCACACATCGATTTGATTAAAATGACTCTCATCTTGGGGCAAAAAACTCTCAAATCTTGGACCTTATGGAAGTCTTCATCAGTGCTGATGGTTTTCTCCACCATGAGCTAAGAACACCCAGCCACCCGTCATTGAAGATTCAGGATGTCTCCAAATGTTTAAAAGAATTGTTTCCTTTTTAGTGACAGATTATTAACGTTAGTGAACATAAAAGTATTATCTGTTTTATTTCTTATATTCATGTGGATGTCAAACATAGAGACATCCTGCATAAAAGGGAGGCAACTTCAATAATGAAGAAAAGAAATAGGAATGGAATTGATTTTTTGTTTTGTTTTTTTTCCCATGATCGTATATTCATGATTTACACCCATGCTCATAATATCTTGTTTATTCCAGTCCAGGGGGAGACAACACACTGTCCACTCAGCTTCAAGAGGTTTACAAACAGTTGGAGGCCATAGAGTCTGACAAAGCCCCAGCTAGAGCAGCCATGATTCTCAATGGGCTGGGCTACACCAGAGCAGACCAGCAAAGACCCACCAGGTTAGTAGTAGAAAAGGATACCAACATAAATCATATTATCAAATCAAACCAAACCAAGCCCTCAGTTGCTGTTGTTTAGGGGCAGCGTGGCTCAGTGGTATGGTCTTTACTTCCTACCCGAAAGGTACCGAGTTCAATCACCCGCCGCTGCGTTGTGTGGCCTTGAGCAAGTCACCTCGCCCTAGCTCACTTAATGGCGCTGCTCTGCGGCTGATGCCTGGGTTATTCCAGTCTTCCCTTGGAATAGACCCTAAAGATAAATTTCCCCTTGGGGATGAATAAAGGGAATTTTATTTATTTAAATGCTTCTTAATAAAGGTAATTTACTTAAAAATTTGACTAAAGTAGTGCAAATATCTTGTTATAATGACGGCAATGTTTGCTTCTTTTATGTCTTGATATCTTCGATGGTGTCAAAGCAACTGACCTCCCATAGTGGTCAGGGCAGCCACTGACTGTGTCCTCTTTAACCCTATATCTGTTCTTCAACTTGTTTTCTGTCTTTGTCTTTGAATGCGATTACTTCGTTTTGTCCTTAGCTAGGAGGGAAACAGTCAAATGTATCATAGTTTTGGGAGATGATATTCTTATCGGCATAAATCATTTCTCTGTTATGGTTTTGGTTTTTTATAGAATATATTAATGATTTATAAACATCTTGTGTCTGGATGAGACTTTTAGGTGATCTCAAATTAAGTACATTGATGGTTATGCTCTTGGAATCTACATCTGTTCCCTGTTGGAACCATTCTCCTTCGTCTTACTTTTTCTTTTATGCTTTCAATTGTAAATGTATAAACTTTAATTGACCATCCCGTTTTCTTCCTTTTTACTGGTGCTGATATGACCTAAACATGTCGCAAGCGCTGTAAAACCCTTAAAAACAGCAGACAAAAACATCTTGATATCTTTTATGGTTTTAAAGCAACTGAGCAGATGAAGACCTTGTAGATGGTAGATAGAAGATGAAGGATTCTTGTGCTCAAGCTACAACAACACACATTTATGGTTTAATGACCAATGTCAGACAGGTTTAAATGACAGTATTCAATATTCAGCAAAATTTTCCAAATTTTACACTTTCTACTATTCGACTATGTGGTTTAGTGGTAAACCACTTCTCTTTGGACCAATATGTCCTGGGTACCAGTCCTGCTCTGTGCGAGCAGTGCATAGTTAAGCCCTTAGAAAAGACTCTCTACTCACATTCTCTCATTATACTCAGGTGTAAAATGAGTGCCTGGCCTTTAACATCATTGTCAGAAATAAATGTAATATCGCCTAAGAAGTGTTATGTCTCATCCTCCATGTTAAGTGTTGCTGTTGGTTAGGACCCCTTGTAAAGCACTTTGAGCATGGTTAGTGCCTACTTCGTTATAGAATTTCTCATTGTTTTAGTTTCAAATATAGTGAGGACAGTAGGAATTGTAAATAGCATTATTTTTATTTTCTTTCACAGAGAGTTTTCTGGTGGATGGAGAATGAGATTAGCCTTAGCAAGAGCTCTTTTCAGCAGGTAATTGTAATTTTTAGTAAATGTATGCCCTCAGGAATTATATTCATGTGTTTAATTGTTGTTTCTGCTTTCTAAGAATTGTTTTTCCACTTACGGTATTTAGTTTCCAGGGGTCAAATCACCTTAATTTGTCACACATTGGCATGTGAATTCATCAGGTTCATTTCCAACATCATGTATTACCGTGTCTATCTAGCAAGGACTTGGTAGCTTGGTCTAATTTGATTTGACTGAAAGTACTTTGCAATAGACAATTTCTCTTTTGAAATAACAGCAAACATCATCAACCCTACCACCACATCATCATCCCTACCACCACTACACTACAACTACCACCACATCATCATCCCTACCACCACTACTACTATAACTACCACCACATTATCATCCCTACCACCACTACTACTACAACCACCATACATCATCATACCTACAACCACTACTTCTATAACCACCACACATCATCATCCCTACCACCACTACTACTACAACCACCATACATCATCATCCCTACCACCACTGCTACTACAACCACCATACATCATCATACCTACAACCACTACTTCTATAACCACCACACATCATCATCCCTACCACCACTACTACTACAACCACCATACATCATCATCCCTACCACCACTGCTACTACAACCACCATACATCATCATACCTACAACCACTACTTCTACAACCACCACACATCATCATCCCTACCACCACTACTACTACAACCACCACCACATTATCATACCTACAACCACCACACATCATCATCCCTACCACCACTACTACTACAACCACCATACATCATCATACCTACAACCACTACTACTACAACTACCACATCATCAACCCTACCACCACTGCTACTACAACCACCACATCATATATGTGTCTTGATCCACGCTGAAAAATTTCCTATTTTTTGTGACCAGTCATTCTCATCCCTGGTTAATAGCAACATCTTTTTTTCCTTTAATTTTGCAGGCCAGATCTTTTATTGCTTGACGGTAAGTTTGTTTCGTTCTTCCTGCCTTGTAATATTTTCAATACATAAATTAATAGTTTCTATGACAGATAATTAGACTCTTGTTTTGAGTTGTTTTATATGTTGATGCTGCGATTGTTTCGTCATAGCAATCCAGACAAACTACAGACCTGCCTAACTGAAAAATTTGGAATTTGTAGTTTCTAGAGATAAAAATAGTAGTCGCTATAGGTCACTTTATAGATCAACCATTTACCAGGTAAACAAAATCAGACTAAATTATAAGAGGGAGGGAGGGAGGATCTTCGTATTTATTGAATGTATATTTGTTGTTTCTGGCATAATTCCACTTTTTGGGGGCATTTTTGTTGCATTTTCCTGGAAGGACAAATTTTTTCCTTCGGCTTTATCTGGCACATTTCTATTTCAGACACATTTTTTCAGATCTTTATATTCCACACGGTGTCTGCTCCCTGAATTGTCACTTCAAATTTAGATTTTGTTTTAGGACTCTGATCGCGGGTGGTTGGATGGGAGCATCACCCTTGAATCATATACCTATGATGTTCGCATGGGTGTACGATCCGATAGTGATGTCGTTTCTTCTTCTCTTTACTAGCCTATCCTGCTTCTTTGGTTTGTGATTGTATTTTTGACAGGGGATATTTTTTTCTTGTAAATCCTGCCTGTTTGTTCTTGGTTATTTATAATTTAGCTTATGATATCTTTAGGTTATGATTTTGATTGACATTTGTACTATTTTTGTTAGATTGCTTGTTTTTTTGTTTCAGCGGTCTCTCATATAACCTCAATTGTGTTGGAAGAGACCTAAAGCAACAAACAAACAAAAAATAGGACTCTGATCTATTTGTAATATGGTAATTATTCTCTTTTCTCTTATGTTTTGTTTTGTTTTGTTTTTTTCTAATGTTTTTTATTTTATGTAATCCATTACAGAACCTACGAACATGTTGGATATGAAAGCCATTGTGTGGTTAGAAAATTATCTACAGGTAAAGACTAAGTCGATAATTGTTCAATATTTGTGACCCTTCGTCTCAAAACGGTATTAAGTCGGGTTGGTTAAGATGTTGAAAATTGAATTTATAGCCAGAAACATCAGACTTGTGTTGAGTTTATATGTATTATTGAGGAGAATGAATACCATATTTTTAGGGTGCTAATGTCAACAATTTATATTTTCGACCAGTTTAACATTTAATTCGGCTTTTAAGTACATGGTTCGTTCCGACATAATACCGTTTTGAGACGATGGGTCACATTTATCATCAGGTTTTTCTTCACTCTTGAGCGGTCGCATTTTAACATTTAAATCAAGTAAATCCACAACTCAAGCTATTATAAGTTTTTTTGTCATTTTGATTTTTAAGGTTCATGCTATATAGTAAACATTAATCACCTTTGACATTAAGACTAACAATATATCAATATATCTTGATTCAGGTGTTAATGAGTACCTGCTTACAGATAGCGACAGGTATTGTAAGTGTGTTCGTACAAAAGGAGCACCTAATAGGTGACTGGAACTGTATGAAATGGAAATATAGACACATGTTGTCTGCTGGGGGAATATAAATAAAACATTGCAGAGTGCAATGAGCATGGTAAATCCATGGAAATGCGCCATAGAAATGTTCCTATTTGAATATTTGTAAATCTTTTTGTCATATTATTGAAGCTGTAACAACAAAGACCATCATTCTGTCAGTCTGTCATTACTTTGTATAACACTTGAATTCAGACTGGGGAAAATTGTTTGAGATTATAGATAATGTTAAATTTATTTTGCTTTTCTGTATGACACATAATCTGGGTGGAATCTTTGGACCTCCCATAATGGATAAGGACTTGTTGTATTTTCTATCTTCCTGTGTCTGTTTTCCAACCGACTTTTATTTTTGTCTTGAAATAAGATTACTTGGTTTTGTCTTGGCCCTGGCCGAGTCCTTGGTCAGGAGGAATAATAACAGGAAATGAAGTGAGTAGGAAAGTGCCAGAAGATAACAGAGAATTAAAACTTTGCAGCGGCAATGGAGGCTCGAACCCGCGACCTTACTGATACGACAACTCCGCCTGGCCGGGAGATTGTGACTCTATCGTATGAGCTATCCCCGACCCCGAAAAAAAGGTTGCTTCAAATTGTTGTCTATCGAGAGCCACTTCTCCCAGACTTCTTGAGGTCACGGGTTCAACACACACAAACGTCGCAAAGTTAGTTGGCCAGCATTTAAGCTTAATAGCCAATACTCTGAACACAAACATGTAACATAGAAACGATTGAGACATTGAGTATGCTCCAGTATTTGGGGTGAATATTTAATTCAGAAAAGTGAGTGGAGCAGGCACTTATGTTGATAATAACAGGAAATGAAGTGAGTAGGAAAGTGCCAGGAGGAAACAGCCAAATGTATAATTATGGTTTAGGGAGATGATATGTTTTGTTATGTAGTGTTGTTTGTTTTGAATAAATCATGGTTTGTAAACATTTGATTGTTTTTATGGGATCCTGTGCTTATTTCTGGATGAAAATTTTAAGTAATCTCAAACTAAGTACACTGATATTGTGTTTTTGGAATCTACTTCTGTTCCCTATTTGAATCACTCCCCTTTGTCTTATTTCTTCTCGGGTGCTTTTAATAGTAAATCTAGAAGATCTTGACTATCCTTTTCACTTCCTTTTTTCTGGCGCTTACATTGTGTCACTCAGACATTTTTCAAAGTGATATAGATAATTTTGTAGATAATTTTATCAAATCAACTCATTTGGTCAAACGGGGCATAAATTAAATAGATAATCATCTACGTTTCTCTTTTAAAATGAACAGGATTGGCCCACGACTATGCTTGTCGTATCCCACGACAGACAGTTTTTGAATGCAGTCTCAACAGATATCATCCATTTGTTTAACAAGCAGCTGGACAACTACAAGGGTGACTATGAAGCGTTTCATAAAACAAGAGCTGAACGAATGAAGAATCAACAAAAAGAATATGAAGCTCAAAAGCAGTACAGAGATCACATACAGGTAGCTGTTCTTTGTGTTTATCTAGTACTGATTCAACAGGAATTGTATTAAGAAAGTATATTAAACAGATTTGGATTTGGGAATTTTGTATAGGAAGTATATATGGTGTGGCTATGTGGTCTTTTAGTATGACACTCGCTTTTGGACTGAAAGATCCTGGGTTCAAACCTCGCTCAGTGCATGGTTGAATCCTTGGGAAAGACTCTCAACTCACATTCTCTAACCGCACTCGGATATAAAATGAGTTCATGGTTGTTAACATAATTGTGGGCGTCCTTGAGAAAATCAGTCGCATGGTGAAAAGCTTTGAACAAAGATATTGACAATTTTAGTCAAGTGGTCAGTTTTTATGGAAAATGAGTTCTCATGAACAATCATTAAATCAAACATATTGATTAAATATTTTAATTGAATTCTACTTTTAAATATTTTATTTTAATTTTTTTTATGAAGGTAATTATTATACTTAATATCAACTCTTGTCAACTTTGGAAGCGATTTTCTCAAAATTAAGGTTTCACACCCTAGCCCATGCATATGACCATAACTTCATGCTTCAAATAAAGATTGAAATGCTCAGGAGACACTGAGCTTTCAAAAAATGCACCAAAAAAACGCAAAACAAAAATTTTCACCATGCGACTGATTATGTCAGGAACGCACCCAATTGTCTGTCGTAAAAAAATATCGCCTAACGGGCATCATGTCTCTTCTACATATTAAGTTGCTGTTGGCTAGGGACCCTTATAAAGTACTATGAGTATGTTTAGTGGATATTGCACAAAAAAGCTCAAAGCTCAAGTATTATTAATTGATGTCAATAGCCTTTTCTTTGATTGCCATCCTTATTTGAGGAATTCACAAAATATGTACATATATAACTTTGTTTCAGGTCTTTATTGACCGTTTCCGATACAACGCAAACAGAGCATCTCAGGTGCAAAGCAAGATCAAGCTTCTTGAGAAACTGTAAGCAAAATTTACCCACTCCCTTTTTTTTTAAAATATTTATCTCATTGTATTAAGAGTTGTGCTTCAAATATGTGGTATTAAGTGTATTTGTTTACACAAAGTCGTCCTTCAGAGCCATGAGGCCCATGGTATTAAGTGTATTTGTTTACACAAAGTCGTCCTTCAGAGCCATGAGGCCCATGGTATTAAGTGCGGCTATGTTTTCTCGTGGTATGACATTCACTTTTGGATCAGAAGGTTCTGGGTTCGAGCCTTGCGCTCAGCGCATAATTGAGTCCTTGGAGAAGGCTCTTTACTCACATTCTCTCACCGTACTCATGTGTAAAACGAATACCTGGCCGTTAACAGCGTTGTCTTTGTCAAGAAAAAAATAGTAATATCGCCTAACCTCTCCCTCCAGGAAATCGCGGCCGCGATTTTTCGCAATTTTGACAATTGCCGCACTTTTCCATGTTCTGGAGTCACATATAATCATATAATGCTAAACATAGGAAAATACTACTGCCACCGTCACACAAAACTATTAAAGATGCTATTTAATAATAGTTTTATTGCTAACATCAATCTATTATATATATTTTTTTTATTTTTTTTTTTTTTTTTTATGGGTGTTTAATATGCTACCATAAACATAGATTCATGTAACTCGGAAATAAAAAGTTTTTATGGTCGGTCCCCTCGACCTCGTTATTCCAGAGTTCCACTGTATTATTATGATGTATAGATGTACTTGGAAATATGATAATAATAATAATAATAATAATAATAATAAAATTTTAATAATAATGATATTAATAATACTAATAATAATAATAATAATATTATAGTGTAAAAGTGTTGTTTTTTGGGTTTTTTCAAAACCTTCTGGTGGCATCCCCTGTATATACCTGGCATAATATATCTTTTCTGAGTTTGCCATGTCAATATCAATGTAATTTATGGACACAATACTGTATAATACATACTGACTAAAATTGGTGGACTGTGTTTGTCATAGAATTAAAGCAAGAATAAATTATTGTGCGCTGTTTATTGAAAACAAAGTCTTAAATTTGCAATTTTTCCTTGAGAAAAGTGAGTGGAGCAGGCACTTATGTTGGTAACAACAAGATATGAAGTGAATAGAAAAGTGCAAGAAGACAATAGAGAATAAAAATTTTTTCGCGGCGGTGGTGGGGTTTGAACCTGCGACCTTATTGGTACGACAACTCCGCCTGGCAGGTGAGAGCGTGGCTCTACCGTGTGAGCTATCCACGAACACAAAAATATTCGTTTCAAACTCAAAGTCATTACTAGATCCCTCTCTCACCCACTTCTTGAGACCGCCGATTCGTTCGTACACCACCATCGCGAATAATTTTGACCAGCAGTTAAGCTTAATAGCCAATATTCTCAACACAAACATATAACATAGAAACGATTGAGACATTGAGTATGCTCCGGTGTATGGGGTGAATTTTTAATTCAGAAAAGTGAGTGGAGCAGGCACTTATGTTGGTAACAACAAGATATGAAGTGAATAGAAAAGTGCCAGAAGACAATAGAGAATAAAATTTTTTTGCGGCGGTGGTGGGGTTTGAACCTGCGACCTTATTGGTACGACAACTCCGCCTGGCAGGTGAGAGCGTGGCTCTACCGTGTGAGCTATCCACGAACACAAAAATATTCGTTTCAAACTCAAAGTCATTACTAGATCCCTCTCTCACCCACTTCTTGAGACCGCCGATTCGTTCGTACACCACCATCGCGAATAATTTTGACCAGCAGTTAAGCTTAATAGCCAATATTCTCAACACAAACATATAACATAGAAACGATTGAGACATTGAGTATGCTCCGGTGTATGGGGTGAATTTTTAATTCAGAAAAGTGAGTGGAGCAGGCACTTATGTTGGTAACAACAAGATATGAAGTGAATAGAAAAGTGCCAGAAGACAATAGAGAATAAAAATTTTTTCGCGGCGGTGGTGGGGTTTGAACCTGCGACCTTATTGGTACGACAACTCCGCCTGGCAGGTGAGAGCGTGGCTCTACCGTGTGAGCTATCCACGAACACAAAAATATTCGTTTCAAACTCAAAGTCATTACTAGATCCCTCTCTCACCCACTTCTTGAGACCGCCGATTCGTTCGTACACCACCATCGCGAATAATTTTGACCAGCAGTTAAGCTTAATAGCCAATATTCTCAACACAAACATATAACATAGAAACGATTGAGACATTGAGTATGCTCCGGTGTATGGGGTGAATTTTTAATTCAGAAAAGTGAGTGGAGCAGGCACTTATGTTGGTAACAACAAGATATGAAGTGAATAGAAAAGTGCCAGAAGACAATAGAGAATAAAAAATTTTTCGCGGCGGTGGTGGGGTTTGTACCTGCGACCTTATTGGTACGACAACTCCGCCTGGCCTCTCTATTGTCTTCTGGCACTTTTCTATTCACTTCATATCTTGTTGTTACCAACATAAGTGCCTGCTCCACTCACTTTTCTGAATTAAAAATTCACCCCATACACCGGAGCATACTCAATGTCTCAATCGTTTCTATGTTATATGTTTGTGTTGAGAATATTGGCTATTAAGCTTAACTGCTGGTCAAAATTATTCGCGATGGTGGTGTACGAACGAATCGGCGGTCTCAAGAAGTGGGTGAGAGAGGGATCTAGTAATGACTTTGAGTTTGAAACGAATATTTTTGTGTTCGTGGATAGCTCACACGGTAGAGCCACGCTCTCACCTGCCAGGCGGAGTTGTCGTACCAATAAGGTCGCAGGTTCAAACCCCACCACCGCCGCGAAAAAAATTTTTATTCTCTATTGTCTTCTGGCACTTTTCTATTCACTTCATATCTTGTTGTTACCAACATAAGTGCCTGCTCCACTCACTTTTCTGAATTAAAAATTCACCCCATACACCGGAGCATACTCAATGTCTCAATCGTTTCTATGTTATATGTTTGTGTTGAGAATATTGGCTATTAAGCTTAACTGCTGGTCAAAATTATTCGCGATGGTGGTGTACGAACGAATCGGCGGTCTCAAGAAGTGGGTGAGAGAGGGATCTAGTAATGACTTTGAGTTTGAAACGAATATTTTTGTGTTCGTGGATAGCTCACACGGTAGAGCCACGCTCTCACCTGCCAGGCGGAGTTGTCGTACCAATAAGGTCGCAGGTTCAAACCCCACCACCGCCGCGAAAAAATTTTTATTCTCTATTGTCTTCTGGCACTTTTCTATTCACTTCATATCTTGTTGTTACCAACATAAGTGCCTGCTCCACTCACTTTTCTGAATTAAAAATTCACCCCATACACCGGAGCATACTCAATGTCTCAATCGTTTCTATGTTATATGTTTGTGTTGGGAATATTGGCTATTAAGCTTAACTGCTGGTCAAAATTATTCGCGATGGTGGTGTACGAACGAATCGGCGGTCTCAAGAAGTGGGTGAGAGAGGGATCTAGTAATGACTTTGAGTTTGAAACGAATATTTTTGTGTTCGTGGATAGCTCACACGGTAGAGCCACGCTCTCACCTGCCAGGCGGAGTTGTCGTACCAATAAGGTCGCAGGTTCAAACCCCACCACCGCCGCGAAAAAATTTTTATTCTCTATTGTCTTCTGGCACTTTTCTATTCACTTCATATCTTGTTGTTACCAACATAAGTGCCTGCTCCACTCACTTTTCTGAATTAAAAATTCACCCCATACACCGGAGCATACTCAATGTCTCAATCGTTTCTATGTTATATGTTTGTGTTGAGAATATTGGCTATTAAGCTTAACTGCTGGTCAAAATTATTCGCGATGGTGGTGTACGAACGAATCGGCGGTCTCAAGAAGTGGGTGAGAGAGGGATCTAGTAATGACTTTGAGTTTGAAACGAATATTTTTGTGTTCGTGGATAGCTCACACGGTAGAGCCACGCTCTCACCTGCCAGGCGGAGTTGTCGTACCAATAAGGTCGCAGGTTCAAACCCCACCACCGCCGCGAAAAATTTTTTATTCTCTATTGTCTTCTGGCACTTTTCTATTCACTTCATATCTTGCAATTTTTCCTTGCAATTTTTGCATGCAATTTTGGAATTTTGGGTGCAATTCTTTGGGTTTTCATTTGCAATTTTCCGCGGGGACAGCCTAACAGGCGTCATGACCCATTCTAAATGTTATGTGTTGCTGTTGGCCAGAGACCCCTTGTAAAGCGCTTTGAGCATGTTTAGTGGATATTGCGCTATATAAAAGCTTAAGTTCAAGTTGTTGTTTTGTACACGAAGTCGTCCTTCAGAGCCATGAGGCCCATGGAGCTAGAGTTTATCCCAAGTTTGAAACAAACAAAAACAATTGCTTGCTACAGTTTTGATAGTTTGCTAGTCTATTGCAAAGTACTTTCTGCCAGATCTAACAGACCCATCTACTCAACCACTGCTTGGGCAGTCTGGAAAAAAAAATATGACTTCACTTGGGGTCCATCCCGGTATCTTTTCATGCTGAGCTGTTGGCTGGGTGGGGTTCCTGACCTCCCATAGTGGGCAGGAAGGTATATACTGAATCTTCTATCCCCTTATATGTTTTCCAACATGCTTTCTGTCTCTGTCTTGGAATGATATTACTTGGTTTTGTCCTGGCTGGGAGGGAAACAAATGCATAGTTATTGTTTTGGGAGATGATATCTTTTGTAAATCATCTCTCTGCTATGTATTATTATATTTGTTATTTTGAATGTATAATGTAAGAATTTGAGTATATTCCTCTTTGTTGGATTTTGTGCTTGTGTCCGGGTGAGACTTTTAGGTGATCTCAAACTAAGTACATTGGTGGTATGCTCTTGGGATCTACATCTGATCCCTATTTGTTCCCAGTTCCCCTTTTGTCTTTCTTTCTCTCGGGTGCTTTAATTGTAATTATAGAACTGTTTACTATCCCATTTTCTTCCTTTTTACTGGTGCTGATATAACCTAAATGTGTTGCAAGCGCCGTAAAACCCTTAAAAACAAAAACAAACAAAACAGCTGTTGGGATTCCCTTTGTATATGAAGAGGAACAGTGATAGTTATGTAAACGTTACTGTGGAAATAAATACTAATGCTTTTTAAAAAGTGGTTTTAATCCAAAAGATATCTTTTGAAATAAATGAATTTTTGTGTGTGTATTTTGATCTTGTTCTCAGACCTGTATTGAAGGCCATTGAAAAGGAAACAGATGTAATACTAAAGTAAGTTTTGATCTTTTCATATCAGTTTGTTTGTTCCTATCTGTCAGCAAGATTAAATGTTAATTTTTTATTACCTGCTACTTAGTCACTTAGTGCAAGATGATTCATGACATCTTTATTTGTCATCTCCATTCCTCCATGCAGCTCCAGTGGTGCCAACCTTATGTAAAAATGCGTATTCTTATGTATTTTTGTTCATTTAATGCATTTTACTGAGGATTGTCAGCCTTATTATATTTTTTATCATTTAAGCATTTTAACAATCATACACTGTTTTAGTGTACTTTAACACTTGATTCTGTTTCCAGATCCAGAAGTTCATATGTGGAGTTCAATACAATATTATCTGGCAAGGTCATATCAGATTTATACTGGATTCTGGTAGTCAATACTATTTATATGGTCTATAATGAGTTTATTCATTAATTTAAATATCTATCATAATATTGCCTGCTCAGATGTAGTGCTAATTATAGTTTTGTAGGATTGCACACATTTTTTCAAAATCTTATTCATGTTGGCTCTCCATTGTTCACACTTACATGGGCCAGGGTTGGCAGCACTGTAGTTCTTGCCAAATCCCATGTCAACCGTTCATCAACATTCATCTTCTTCTCAACCATCATCTTCTTATGTACGTGTTTCTTCGCATCATTGACTTAAGCTGTTCACTGTAATAATTTCAAACTAACTATCATTAACTTTTACTTATTTCTTCCATTTAAGATTTCCAGAATGTGACAAATTAAATGCTTCCGTTCTACAATTGGATGATGTGGTTTTCTACTACGACCAGAGCAAGGTCCTCTTTGACAAGTGTTGTGTCAACGCCAACATGGAGTCCAGAATTTGTATCGTGAGTCTTAATTGTATCGGCTTGTCCCATCAAATGGTGTAACGTTGCTGTCCCATCAACTGGGGTAACGTTGCTGTCCCATTAAAATGGGGTAACGTTGCTGTCCCATCAAATGGGGTAACATTGCTGTCCCATCAAATGGGGTAACGTTGCTGTCCCATCAAATGGGGTAAAGTTGCTGTCCCATCAAATGGAGTAACATTGCTGTCCCATCAAATGGGGTAACATTGCTGTCCCATCAAATGGGGTAACATTGCTGTCCCATCAAATGGGGTAACATTGCTGTCCCATCAAATGGGGTAACGTTGCTCTCCCATCAAATGGAGTAACATTGCTGTCCCATCAAATGGGTGGATAACATTGCTGTCCATCAAATGGAGTACATTGCTGTCCCATCAAATGGGGTAACGTTGCTCTCCCATCAAATGGAGTAACATTGCTGTCCCATCAAATGGGGTAACGTTGCCTCGACTGATTTGGAGCTTTTTGGGTATTCTCATACTTGTTAGAGGACTTGATTTTTTATCAAAGAAAATATTTGTCACAAAACTGAACATAATCTAATTTGTCCAAATCTATAAGAGGCAAAATCACCCCTTGAGACAAAGTAACCCCTTGAGGCAAAGTAACCCCTTGAAACAAACTAACCTTATAATAATAATATATTGTTTTTATATAGCGCTTTACCCGGAATCTCAACAAGTTCTAAGCGCTTAACAGTAATGTGACAACTTTCACTCAAACTCAAATATACAACCACTCAAGCATGCAATATGAAATAAAGCAATATAATTCTACATTATTACATATGAAAAGGAAACATATTAAGATGTTTTTTAAAGAAATCTGCATCATTACTGCCTCTGATATATCTTGGAAGGGAGTTCCAGATAAGGGGTGCCGAATATTCAAACACATGCTCGCCAATTTTACCAGTCATTTTTGGCTTCACATGAATCTGATTATCATATTTTAATCAGTATGGGATGTAGAATCTAAGCATGTCATTAATGTATCCAGGACAATCAGAGTGCAATAGTTTAAAAACAATAGTTCAGATTTTATATTCTGTACATTTCTCAACGGGAAGCCAGGGAGTTCTCTTTAGCAAACCCAATGCTGATTGATCTCTCCTGTTTCTGTAAATAAGCCCGGCAGCATCGTTCTGGGCTACCTGAAGGGATTTTATTATGTCTATATTTATAGAAGAGACGAGAGAATTTCAATGATCTAGCTTTGACAGGATTAGAGAATTAAGGAATAAGGCTAAGTTGTCTCTTGTAAGGAGATGTCTACCCCTTCTTATTCTTCTCATTTCCATGTACATTAACCTTAAGATATGATTTACTTGGCTGGTAAAAGACAAATCTGAATCAATAAATACACCCAGATTTCAACAACCTTAGCAGTTTTAATTAGACCTTCCTAAAACCATTGATGCACATTCTACATCTTTAAGAATTGCTGGCCTAGCAATAAGGATTATTTCAGTTTTACTATTGTTAAGTTTAGTTGCTGACTTAAAGATTTGACTATCGACTGCTTAAAATAGGTAATGTAGACTAAAATCAGAAAAAATTGATCCAAGGGGTTTCATGTACATTATAAAAAGAACTGGACCCAATACTGATCCCTGTGGCACACCACATTTCAGATTATGATCAGATGATTAGTCACAAGGTACATATTAGCTCTTCAAGGCTTAGAGACGGAAAGATTAGGGTTACTAAATTGGTCTTGTGATTTTAGTCAGTAATTGTCTCTCCCAATCAGTTTTGGGAGGAAGAGGAATAAAGGAAGGAAGATAGAGAGGAGAAAAGGGAGAGTAAGAGATAGAATGATAGGTAAAACAATCCAGGGAGGGGAGAAAGAGGAGAAAGGTAAGACCATCAGTGATACGTTCACGGAGAGTGAATGATGTTCACCAGACAATAGGACAAAAGTGAGTTGTGTTCACTACAGACACAAGGAGTGGGTCATATCACTCTATTACAATTACAATCAGCATTTCCGACCAGATCTATCAGGCCCAGCTTGCAATCACAACTGGAAAGGAGAAACATTGACAGAGTGGCCGATACCCTGCATGCAATTGGGAAAATAACCTTGACTGCTCTCCCCTCCCCCATACACACACACACGTACACACACAATTGGAAAAAAAAAAAACCATGATGTAATGTCATCTCCGTCGCCTTTCCAGATTGGTCATGCCAAGAACTTTTTGCCATCTAACTTTGATGTGATGTGTTAAAAAAAATTTTTGTTTTGTTTTGTTATTGGCTGAAAGAAGGTTTTGAGCCCATCGGTGTTTGGTATTGTAGCCTTTAATAAAAATTTCTCTTCATTTTTATCCATGACTTTTTACTGTCCACAGCTACTGTAAGCCTTGTATTCTATTTGACTTTTCTCTCCTCGAAAAAGGTAGGAGACAATGGAGCAGGGAAGACAACTCTTCTCAAACTTTTGTTGGGAGAAAGGGAGCCAATTAGTGGATATCGACATGCTCATCGCCAGCTTCGTATTGGCTATTTCAGCCAGCACCATGTGGATCAGTTAGAAATGGATCTTAATTCTGTGCAGCTTTTGGCTTCAAGGTTTCCAGGTAATCCTCCTACCGCTGTTTGTAACCCTTTTTACTGCTGTAGGTAACCGTTTAACTGTTGTATGTAAATGTAACCCTTTTATTGCTGTTGGTAACCCTTTCATTTTACTATTGTAGGTAAATATTTTACTGTTGTAGGTATTCCTTTTATTGTTGTAGGTAATCCTTCTACTGCTATAGGTAACCATTTTACTTCTATAGGTAATGCTTTTACAGCTATAGATAACCCTTTTATTGCTATAGGTAATGCTTTTACAGCTATAGATAACCCTTTTATTGCTATAGGTAATGCTTTTACAGCTATAGATAACCCTTTTATTGCTATAGGTAATGCTTTTACAGCTATAGATAACCCTTTTACTGCTATAGGTAATGCTTTTACAGCTATAGATAACCCTTTTACTGCTATAGGTAATGCTTTTACAGCTATAGATAACCCTTTTACTGCTATAGGTAATACTTTTACAGCTATAGATAACCATTTTACTGCTATAGGTAACCCTTTTACCGCTATAGTTAACCCTTTTATTACTGTAGGTAACCATTTATTACTGTAGGTAACCATTTATTATTGTGGGTAACCCTTTATTACTGTAGGTAACCCTTTTATTGCTGTGGGAGAAAAGTAGGATGACGATATGATGGGGGAAAATAAAAAGCCAGAACTATTATTATTAGGATTGAAGTACAGATTTTATGGAGTAGCCCATGTTCAAGTAGAACACAGTGAGCACTGTACTGTATCCTATCCATTCAAGTAGAACACGGTGAGCACTGTACTGTATCCTATCCATTCAAGTAGAACACAGTGAGCACTGTACTGTATCCTATCCATTCATTGAAAGATTCAGCTCTGGTCCAATCATTTCAACAATGCATCTTTTCTATATTTTCTTACAAAGGCATCCGTCAACGAAAATGTTTGCACATCCAAAATGCAATTTCAACAGTATGAAATATTTCAATTCTTGTTTGAATTTTTCCGTATCCTGTAAAGTATCCTTAAAGCATTTCCTGTTTTGTGGCCACATGATCTTGGTTCCAGTAATACGCATATCCATTTTATCATTATTGTGTTTGATCTTGACAATAAAATGTCCTTTCCCGTCATCAGGTCAAACACAAGAAATCTACCGTGGCAAACTGGGATCATTTGGCATAACAGGTGATCTGGCCCTTCGACCCGTGTCCAGTTTGTCCGGGGGTCAGAAGAGTCGCGTTGCCTTTGCTGTCATGAGTATGACCAAGTAAGAGTTTGTTTCAAACTGATTTTTGTTCTTATTCCTTTAAAAGAAAAAAAACATCATCATCATCTCATCACCTATAGCACTACTGCCCCCATCATCATGTCAGCAGCACCACCATTTTCATCACCCCCTCCACCATTTTCATCACCATCACCATCGTGCATCATTATCATCATCACCATTATCACATCTTCATTTAAGTGGAGATTAAAACAAAATATCCCAAATGTTGTCTGTGAATGAATCCAAGACTATAGAAAGAAATAAGGAATATCAGAAGAATAAAACATTTTATTTCAACATGTTTTTCTTGATTACAATTACAATTACCGATATTTATGCAGATGTTTTGAAATAAATTGATAAAAGGTATATGAATTTACTCTCCATTTCTAAAGGGTGCACCTACCACATTTATTTGTTTCTCTTTCAGTCCAAATTTCTTCATCCTTGATGAACCGACAAATCACCTGGACATGGAAACCATTGAAGCTTTAGGCGACGCTTTGAATCGATTCAATGTAAGTCTTCGAATGGATTTTGATTTTCACAAATTAAAAGAAGAAAAAAATTCTTGTTTACTCTTAAATTTTTCTGGCTTTATTTATATTTTTTAATTAAATTCATTCTCATTTAAATATAAACAATAAGATGAGTTTTGGATGGGACAATTTAAATAGGCTTTTCATTTAATCAAGCCCATTGGCAAAGTTATAAATCTTTACTGGGGATGGGGTGGCTGAGTGGATAAGACCTTGTCTTGTCATCTAAGACATTGGTTTGAATCCTGTTTTAGGGATTTTGAACTTTTTCTTTTGTAGACAAGGTCAATAGCCTTTAATTAACAAGATGGCTGATTATTTTGACATTGTAGAGTTGTTTGATAGGTTATTTTTGTGTTCAGGCAAGATTTTGTTTATCAATATTATTTTTTACTCTGTACAGGATGGTGTTATACAATAATACATTTTTAAAACTTCCTGCAGGGCGGTGTTATACTGGTATCTCACGACGAACGACTTATACGACACATCTGTAAGGAACTGTGGGTGGTGACGGGAGGAAAAGTGTTATCACTGGACGGAGGAATTGATGAGTACAAGGTTCAAGTCCAACGGGAACTGGAGAGCAATTGATGATTGATGATGTGTACATAGAATAAACGTTTGTGGATTCAGATGAGTGAGAGGAGCCAATCAGATTACTGACTTACTTAATCCTCTTCGGGCCTTGAGGCACATAGGGCATCCACCAGACATCTCCATTTTTTGCAATCGGCTGCTTTTGCGGTGGCTGTATTCCAGGACAGGCCTGCTTCCTTTAATTCTTTCTCCATGGTCCTTCGCCAGGTTTCGCCAATCAGATTACTGGGGGTTTATTTGAACACATTTCAATCATTCATAATAGACAGGGAAAAGGGTACAGACTCATTAAGTCGTAGGTTTTTGTAATTTGGTTGGAAAAACCAATGTTTTATTGCTTTGTCACACTCTGAAATAAAAAATGTTGTAAAAATTTTGGCCTGAAAACTCATCCTTCAAATATCGATTGATTAAAAGGACTGCCATCTTGGCAAAAACTCTCTCTTGAAGTCCCAGGTTTGAGATATTTGAAGGCCAAACTTTCAAATAAGTGTTTTTATTAAAACTAGGATTGTATAATCTGTCCTACCGGGCACTTCTAATGTCCTCAAAAAGACACGACTTAAATCCTGTTTTACTTTTTTGTTGCAAAACATTTTGTTGATAGAAATGGTAAATTCTGTAATTATCGTTTCTACATTGCACCATGGTCTTGTACACTGAAAGCTTTTTTTTTGTTAGGGTAGCCCTATTCGTCCTTAAGGTCGAATAGCTTCAACCGTGGTTGCCGTACGTACGGACAAATCATGTTGCTTGCACTATTCGTCCTTCACACTAAAGCTGGGCAATATTCCGTTTTTGCTTTTACTGAGCTGGATTCGAATCCACGTAATTACATGATATATCCGTATCATCTTAAATGTTTCACAAACCCCACCTCCTCTGTTTGTGAGTCAAATAATCAGTTATGTGTGTTTTTTTTTGAGGTGTGTGTGTGTGTGTGTGTGTTAATTTCGTGGGGTTTTTTTGTTTGTTTTTTTCTTCTGGGATATGATTTTTATTCCAGAATGGTGATTGATTTCTTATAAGGAACAATTGTCGTGTTCTCCTATTGGTAAGTATCCAATTCAAATACCTGCTCGAGAGTTTGGGTTGGCTAGGCACAGAGGAAGATTCGGCAGGTTTTCTTTGTTTTGGTTTCTTTTTTTTTGTTTTTTTTTTTGGAGGGGGGGGGGGGGTTATTGTTCTTTTTTATGTTTTCTCTTGTTGGTATTTTCCCTGCTTTTGTTTGATTTGTGTGTCTGTGTGTGTGTGTGTGTGTGTGTGTGTGTGTGTGTGTGTGTGTCTATTGTGTGTCTACGTGTGTTTTGCCTTTTTTACAGTTTTTTTTCAATTTATAATAGTGGGTAAGCACTCAGTAACTATTTGTTTTAATTGACTAGTATTCAATTTGTCAAAATATTATATTAGTCATAATAGTATAAGCAGCGCAAGAAAAAAAAACCAACACCAAATTTCTGTATCTGTTAAGAAGCAGTTTTATAAAAAAAATGTTATAATCTTGATAATTCAGTGAGTGCCATCAATAATAGCTTGAATTTAGCCAAAATTTTTGAACGATGTCGATACCTGTCCTTTAACTTCAGAAAATTTTGTTATAAGTTGTACAGTCTTGAGTAGACTAGCTGTATGACATAATGATAGATTTAATTCATGGCGAATTCAATGCGTTTTCAAATTGGCAGTAAACGAGGTAATTGTATAGACGGGATGGAATTTGGCGGCTTTACAACACGCAAATTAATTCCAAAGCCAAAAGCACAACCCCTGCATTTAAACTTATCTCCATAGACGATGTCAATATATTAAAGATTAATAAAGGACACTAATACCAAGTCCTCAATATTTTCAGTGCTTCATTCGTTAGCTAATACTATTAAGTATTTGGTATCCACTTTTGCCCTGACGAGAAGTTAGAATGTCAACGGGCTGGGATTTAAAATGTCAACGGGTTGAAACTGGGTGAAATAGAATGATACAGAACATAAAAGCCCAGTTCGGCCTAAGAACAATAACTTGCCTATGTTCTTAAACTCAGAACAAGGGGTAATGTTGTCAGGGGGTTGGGGTTGTTGTTTTGATCTGGGTATGGTCTGATAAAGTTACGATTACTGGCCAAAAACAAATTCCTAACTTTAGTTTAAAATTAAAAAATAGAAAGACGGAAATATATACATAATAAGATTGATATATTTAAAACAATGGTTACAAGAAAAATAAATCCACGATTTTTCTCAATAATTCTGTACTCAAACAGCTTTGTATGCAAATGCTGTATTCCAGATGTGTAATTTGGCTTATCGCCACTCAAGGTGGTATTTCAATAGATAGCATTACAACTAACGTGTCTATGTACGCAGTGATACAGACCTGCCAAGCATTCGACTTATTGTGTTATAGTGGAAAAAAGAATACCGTTTCGAAAGGGATTTGTGCTGCATTGTAGGTTAACAAACACGCAGGTCTGACATCCGAATCCACTTATGGGCCTGGTTTAACATTGTTGTATAATGTATTTTGCGTCATTTTTTAAAAGATTTCTATTACAAGAATGAGCCCATAAGGAAATGGTTATCAGACCTAAAAATAATTGCACGTCGATCCACGTCAATTTTAAAACCATCACCATCACTACCACAAGCGCTTTTACAACATTATCATTACCATCAGAATCGCTACCACCATCAATTGCACAATATCATAAGTATCATCAGCACCACAATCAATATCACCACCACAGCATTATACCAACCATTACCATCGTCATATCTATTATTGCCATCACTAGCAAAATCATAACTATCATCTCAGCCACCACCACTCTAGGAAACAATCATTTTAAATATCAATAACATACGCGCTCACAAAAGCGTCACCATTGCCATCAACTTTATCACTCTAGCTTCTTGATCAGTGACATCACCACTACCATCATTTCATCATCGAAACAAGAATAACATCACTGCTATCATTGTCACAAATACTAACGAGAGTTTTTATATAGCGCAATATCCGCTCGAAGTCTCAAAGCGCTTTACAGGGTGTCACAGGCCAACAGCAACACTTAACATCCTACATGATGTCTGTTAGGCGATATTACATTTTTTCAGACAGAACAACGCAGTTAACGGCCTGGTACTTATTTTAAACCTGAGTACAGTAAGAGTGGACTCAACTATGCGCCGAGTGAGGCTCGAACCCAGGATTTTCCAATCCGATCCGAAAGCGAGTGTCATACCACAAGACCACATAGCGGCACATTCTTCTTCCTTATTTCACATTTTCTTTGTTTCCTCTGTCGGGTTGTCTCTAGCTCCTTCTCTATCAGATCCTCTCTTTCGTGGTCTTCTTCTTCTTCTTCTTTCTCTCTACATCCATGATTCCCACCACCGCCACCGCCTCAAGATCTCTAATCATTACCTTAATTGCCATAGCAAGCTCACTACGAAAACTTTAGGTCTTCCGAATGTATTTTAATTCTTCGGTGGTTGGCAACTCTAAGTTATACAGGCGGCCAGGAAGTGTGTTTTTTTTTAAGAGGGGGGGGGGGGGGTGGAGTGAGAGGGATTGGTTTTAATTTATGATGTTGCAGTCGCGGGGTGGGATGTTTCTGTGTCGTCCCCTTTTGTTATTTTTTTTTTCTTTTCCTTTTTTAAAAACAATAATGGATCAGAGAATGTGAAAGGAGAGGAGTATTTGATACCATATCCAGATGAAACGCGTTTGAGACCACTCAGACATAGAGAAAGATAGATAGATAGATAGATAGATAGAGAGAGAGAGAGAGAGAAAGGCAGAGTCAGATAGATAGAGAGAGAGAGAGAGAGAAAGGCAGAGTCAGAGAGAGAGAGAGAGATAGGGGGGGGGGGGGGACAGACAAAGGGAGAAAGAGAGAGGGTGCCAGAATAAAAGAGGAGGATGAGCTATATAAAGAGAAGGAAAAGACAGGAAATTGGAGAACAAAGGTGGAGGGGGGAAGCAAGAAAGAAAGAAAGAAAGAGAGAGAGAAGACGACGACGACGAAATAGAGGAATAGATAGAAAAGGAGCGAGAGACAACTCGACAATAGGGAACATAAGAGATTTATGGGGGGAAATATGAAAGAGAAAGAAAGAGAGAGGAAGAAGAATGAGAGACAAGGAGAAAAGAAATGTGACAGAAGTCAAGAAAGAAAGGGAGGGGGAGGGGAGAATAAAATTGAGAGATAGATAAAGAGAGAGAAGGGTTTTTAAGAAAACAAAAGAGGAAGAAATCAGAAGAGATAGATAGATACATAGAAAGAAAGATAGATAGATAGATAGATAGATAGATAGATAGATAGAGAGAGAGAAAGAGAGAGAGAGACAGAGAGAGAAAGAGAGAGTGTGAAGAAATGAAAGAGGATGATAGCAAGATAAAGAGAGGAAAATACAAAGGAAGAGACTGATGGAGGGAGAGAAGAAATTAGAGATAAAAGGGGGAAAATATGAAAGAGAGAGAGAGACAGACACAGAGAGAGAGAGAGAGAATAATATGCTTTTTTTCTACTCATACTCATAACGATGCTTACGTTTCAACAGTCGATAAAAAAGTGAAGACGTGAAGGACTGAACACTCGGATTTTGTAATTCCACTTAATTACATAGATAACATGGGCGCACACAAAAAGCCGGGGAAGCAGTGACATATATAGGTCACTGTAATAACAATGCGATTTATGGGAGGGCAATAACCTTGAATTTAATACATATAAAAATACGGTGACAAATATAAACAACAGCCTTTCAGTCAAATGCCCTTTACGTATTTCACGCCTACCTCATTTGCATAAGCAATGAAGGTCGGCTAGACACTTTTTAAGAATACGACCTGAAGGACGAATAAGCACTCCTTTTTTGTTATTACATGTGACTGACAAATAATAATAATAATAATCACATTTGTTTTGCACTTTTTGCTGAGGCCTCAAAGCGCTTTACAAAGTGAGATATCTGAACATACACATACACATCACAAATGAAATAAAATTGTTTCCCGCAGCCCCTTTGTGTTCATTCTCAGTAAAAGAATGTTGCATTTATCATGAGTTATCCGTGAGAGAAAAGTTTCCAGTTCCAGCTACCTCATTCTATTTACATTTCTAATTCTTACTAATGGTAAAACATTTTAGTATCTTTAAGTCTGGTGTACCTGTAAAAAACACAGGCCTTTATTATTAGAATATCTCTTGGAACTGACAAATCTATGAACGCTCAATAGGGATGTAAAAAAGATGCATTAAGCATTATGAGTGACTATAACAGTAATCCTACGATATCAGAAAATTAGTTTAAATTATTGATGAATTTCACATAGAATCTTCTGGTCCCTTTTTGGACCAGTTCCCTTTGTCTTACTTTGTCTTTGGTGTTTCAGCTCTACAAGTTTTCCTCTATCATAACATAACATATGGCATAGAGCAAAATAGGATAAAATCCCTTGAATGACCTTAATATTAATTAATTGTAATGCTAGAAATCTATTGATTGACATATTACATTAATGATACACGTGGTAAAGATTGTATCATCTTCCTTTTTGTAGCTGAGATGACTTTAAAGTTTGGCTAGTACCGTAAAATCCATTTAAAAGCATTTTAAGAGTCATTCCAGCCTTTACAATGGAATCTACTTAAAGTCAACTGTCTTATGGTCCCAAATGTTCAGTATGTCGAAGTGTGTTCCAGTGATGAAGTCAATGCTTAACCCGAAACCTGACACAGACAATGTGATTCACTCAAAAAAATGCTTTTCAGAAATTGACAGGTTGTTTCCATTGCTTTTTGCAAGAGATTTTGTAGTAACTGTGACTGGGATGATGTTCTATCTTTTCCACGACTATGCCTCATCTCAGTTACTTATCTCTTACTGAAGGCGATGGCAATGACAGTCATAATTGATCATAACATAGTGCCCAGCCCGCTCCCTGAAGGCTGCTTTAAAGACAATAGGAAAGTGAAAATAAGGAGCAACTACTTGTAAAAGACAAAGATCTGGATCAAAGGTGTCTGGTACTGTTTCACACACATTTCTTCTGATCTTTAATTTTATTTTTATAGACAAAGCCATGTCACCGGTCACTGTTTAAATCTATTGAGCCAATCATCGCTTGCTTGAAAAGTGGCCACTCCAAACTTGTCTGCAAAAACTTTTGCCTGCAGGCAAATGCTAGCTCCAGAAGTCTTGGGCTGTGCCAAAAGGTCGTTTTCGTAAGTTTTCCCACAAAAATACTCCCAACACTGGCAGTCATTTTGAAAAACTAATGACAAATCTCGTATTCATTGGTGGGACATCTCATTGAATGGAAGAGTTATTGGCTAAGAGGACGAGATGACGTTAGAAGTTGCCTATTAGGCCAGATTTTTTGTATCAAGTGTCCGTGTCCACTGCCAATTATTGCTATATCGATGTCACTAAACAAGGGTTATACTATAATGTATGTCACTATTTTAGGGATTTCATAACATATTGCAAAAATATCGGGTCCAGAGGTCAGCGTCGCTATCCAGGGATGTTTATTTTCTAGAGGTTGCACTGTATTCTGGTCGGACGGTACTGACTTTATGGAGATTCCACTGTACATTAATAGTCTTGGAGTTGGAGGACCATGACAGGTAAAATAACGATGAAAACCCTGATGTGGATTTTCCTATCCTTTTGTGATTAGGCCTTGTTGATATCTATTTTATTCTTCTTCAATGAAGGAGATGTAGTGTATAATAATAATAATAATAATAAAATCCTATTTATTTATATAGTTTATAAAGAGGCCCCTCCTCCACAGTTGTCATAATTTTATCACAAAGAAAACAATGAATACAATGGGTTGAGAGGAAGTTTCCATGCTTGAGTGAGTGAGTGAGTGCTGTGATTTACCAGGGATGAGTTACGGTGACAGAAACTGTCAATGTAAAATAATAAACGCATTTCAACAGAAATCAAACTTTTGACTTTCTTTCCTTTGATTATTTGTGAGTGTAAGTGTCTGGGTGGAGTTCCTGACCTCCCATAGTGGGCAGAGAGGTACATACTGTGTCTTCTATTTCTATCCCCCCTGTGTCTGTTTTCCAACATGCTTTCTGTCTTTGTCTTGGAATGAGATTACTTGGTTTTGTCCTGGCCCTGGCTAGGAGGGAAACAGTCAAATGTATAATTAGTTTTGGGAGATGATGTTTTTTTCCTTGTAAATCATCTGTCTGTTATGCACTGTAGTATTTTGTTTTGTTTATGTATAATATATTTGTAAACATTTGAGTGTTTTCTTCTTAGTAGGTAGGTACCAGTGGTTGTGTCTGGATGAGACTTTTAGGTGATCTCAAACTAAGTACATTGATAGTGTGCTCTTGGAATTTACATTTGTTCCCTATTTTAACCAATTCCCCTTTGTCTACCTTATTCTTGGATGCCATAATTGTAATTCTAGAACTTTGTGCTTTCCAATTTTCTTCCTTTTTACTGGCACTGATATGACCTTAATGTGTTGCAAGCGCCGTAAAACCCTTAAAAAATGGGTGGGGTTCCTGACCTCCCATAGTGGGCAGGGAGGTACTTGCTGTGTCTTCTATCCCCTATATCTGTTTTCCAACTTGCTTTCTGTCTTTGTCTTGGAAAGAGATTACTTGGTTTTGTCCTGGCGCTGGCCTGAGTCCTAGCTGGGAGGGAAACAGTCAAATGCATAGTTATTGTTTTGGGAGATGATATTTTTTTCCTTGTAAATCATCTCTCTGTTATGTATTATTATGTTTGTTATTTTTAATGTATAATGTAAGCATTTGAGTGTATTCCTCTTTGTTGGATTTTGTGCTTGTGTCCGGATGAGACTTATAGGTGATCTCAAACTAAGTACATTGACGGTTTGCTCTTGGAATCTGCATCTGATCCCTATTTGTTCCCAATTCCCCTTTGTCTTCCTTTCTCTTGGGTGCTTTAATTGTAATTCTTGAACTTTTTACTATCCCATTTTCTTCCTTTTTACTGGCGCTGATATAACCTAAATGTGTTGCAAGCGCCGTAAAACCCTTAAAAACAAAAACAAAACATCAGTGTAAGTATAATAAGTCTAAGTGCCCTGTTTGAACTTTTCTCATCTTTGTTAGGGAAGATCTCATGAAGCCAATTCATATTATCTAGCTATCTGTCTTTATCTATACAGAGGAATGTTAATGTTGCTGCTCGAAGCTCGAAGAAATAAATAACAATGTGAAATTGAAAGTAAGCTTCAATTACAAAAACAGATCAAATGAACGTTTCGGGTTGACACTTTATCAACAAACAGGATGAATGAAACACTACAGATGAATGAGATAATGTGGCCCGTGGCATTGTTAAGATGAATAAACAAAACATTGATAGGCACGAAATATTATGCTCCTGTGTAAGTAAGCACGAATTAAAATGGAATTGTAATTCATCCTGTTTGTTGATAAAGGGGACACCCGAAACGTTCATTTGATCTGTTTTTGTAATTAAATTGAAGCTTACATTCAATTTCACATTATTTATTTATTTCTATACAGAGGAGGGAATTCCTCTCTAAAATGAAATCTGGTCCCGCTTCAAACTACAATTGCCACATCATCACAACCACTATCACTACCACCACCACTACCACCTAAATTGGGGATAAGTTTTATTCTTAAATCAATATTCTATTGCCCGCCTTTATCTTGTGGAGACGACAGCGACTCAATCGCTTCTTCTGTAGTCAGACTCAAACTAATGCTGGATAAAGAAATAATCAATTCCTGATTTATAGATGATTAAAATTGAATACACAGGGTATTCACAGGTTAGTTGGATGAAATAACCCTTTACATGATAAAATAACCCTTTACATGATATGATAATGATAAGCTTTGGCTCAAGTTTGAAGTCCATTGGTGTAAATTGCATTCAGAGATTTTCTTTTTTTTTCATTAGGAAATTTATTCAAAATTGAAGGAAAGTCTTCTGTTACTTTCTAGCTTTTGGCTTGTGCTACAATGATTTGATAGTGGCTATGTGGTCTTGGGGTTTGACAACAGCTTTCGGATCAGAAGGTCCTGGGTTTGCGTCCCGCTCAGCCCGTAGTTCTAGCAGCTGCAAAATGTGGGTTGCAGCCATGATTATTTCATTTTTAAAGGAAGGCAATTTTTTCACTGCAACTAGTGAACAATATTTCAGTTTCAGAGTAATGTTATTATCGAAGTGATATCTATCGCCATGCCAATTCCAACTGCTGTGCTGTACTGTAATAGATTGTTCATTTTCTGATCAGAGAATATAGAGGTGTGGCCCTTGGTGTTGTTTCACTATAACGTATTGAAGTAACTGTGCAGATTAGTCCTGGGACTCTGATTGGTAGGAACCAGTGGGCATTGAACCAGGGGCCATTTAAGCTGGACACCCATGGAGATAATGAGTGATAAATATTAGAGGGAAAAAACTGAGAGACCTGGGGCTGTGAACAGTAGTGGGGAATGAATCAGAGAATACGGAATGCAGACACAAGTGGGAAACGAACCGGGGACTAAGAGATGTTATAAAAAGTGGAGAGTAAATACATTGACTCATTGACTTTGAGATGTAAACAGCAGTGGGGAGTAAACCTGGGGCTATGGGATGGCGGCACAGATGGAGAATGAACTGAAACATGTAAAATGTAGACACACATGGGGAGTCAACCTGGGATTGTAGAATATGGACACAAGAGAGGAATGTACCTACTTTTTTAGATGGACACCAGTGGGGGTGAATCCAGGACTATGGGCAGTAGATAACAGTACCAAAGGGGAGTAAACCCAGGACCAATGGATATTGTTATATATACACCTGTGGATAGTGAACCCAGGACTATGAGAGATGGACACAGCTGGGGAGTGAATAAAGGACCATGAATGGACACCGGTGAGGAGTGAACCCAGGACTTTGGGAGGTGGACACCTGTGGGGAGTGAACCTGGGGCTGTGGGATATGGACACCAGTGGGGGATGAACTCTGGACTATGGGAGGTGTACAGCAGTGGGAAGTGAACCCGGGGCTATGAGAGATGGATACCACTAGTGAGTAAACGTGGGACCACTGGATATGGACTCCAGTAGTGAACTGGAGGCTATTAGAGGTGGACAATTAATGGCAACTTTTGGGCAAAAAATGGCAACAAACCCAGATGCTAGATAGTCGAGTCCTTGAAAAAGGATCTTTACTCACATTCTCTCACAGTACTTAGATTTATTGGACATTGTGTTCTATAAAAGCTCAAGTTTGTAGGGCTTTATTTTTCAATCTTTAAAAATAAGAAGGAACAAAACTTATTTCATTGAATTGAATGATATCTTTAATAGATGAATGTTATATGTACATGATCTGATGATGAACACAGAAATACCAAAAGACTAAAAAATCAAGATGGAAAATCACGTTAAGGTGTCCTCATTTCTAATGTAGTCCCCACAGTCTGCCTGGTGGAAGACAACAATGGTCATGGGATCACAATTCCTGCACGCCAGAGTGGATTTGGCAGCGACACCAAAGCCCTGAAAAGGTGAATAAATAAAAAATGAACAGTTCAAGTTCATGTTTTTCAATTCCATTTTTAAAAAATATTAAATTTTATATAGTTTCATTTCAACATCTGTAAACGTAAAAGAATTATTCAGCAGCCTGCCTTTGCCCAGTTTTCATAACATTAAACAAAAGTAGCATTTGCTTGCTACCTTTGGATACGATGCTAGTAAATTGCAAAGTATTATATTCTGCCAGATCTAACAGACCAATCAACCCAATTACTGCGCGATAGATATTTAGATTGAAAGTCATATTTGGTGTGGCTGGTGCCACCACCCGCTGATCTCTCTCTCTGTCTGGACAGTCTCAGCCAGGCAAAGGATGCTGTGTCAATTGGATCCCACTGTGATATTTTTATTCTCTGTTGTCCTCTGGCACTTCTCCATACCCAATCATTATTAAAGATGGTGATGGGTTGTTTTTTTTTTTCTGGCATAACGACATGCTATCAAAATTGGTTCAATAACTTGAAATTGGGGAAACGGGAAATGAGATCAAATTTCTGGAATTTCTCGACAAAATCAAGACATTTGGCAGGTCTGTGTCATGAAAAATAGAAAGAAAGAAAAAACGAGAAACAAAACAGGTCGGCAGGAAAGTGTGGAGCAGATCTGCCTACTTGATCATTTAAAAAATTCGTCATTTTTTTTTAGGAAATAAAAACTGTAGTCAATGCTTCCAATTCATCTCACAAGAATTTAATAACACTTCAAATTCTTCACAATTATATAGTCTGGCATCAACTTATATATTTAATAAGGTTTTATGAATTAGAGATGCTCATGAAGTTCTGAAATCTGAGCCAAAATGTCTTAATTCTACGAATTTATCACAATAGTAAGCAGTCTGGTGTTGAGTTCAAGCCATTTGTGTCTTCACAAGGTTCAAGCCACTTGCGTCTTAACAACCTTGTTACAGGTTCAAGCCACTTGCATCTCAACAAGCTTGTTAAAGGTTCAAGCCACTGTGTCTTAACAAGCTTGTTACAAGTTCAAGCGACTTGAGTCTTAACAAGCTTGTTACAGGTTCAAGCCACTTGCGTCTTAACAACCTTGTTACAGGTTCAAACCACTTGCGTCTCAACAAGCTTATTACAGGTTCAAGCCACTTGCATCTTAACAAGCTTGTTACAGGTTTAAGCCACTTGCATCTTAACAAGTTTGTTCCAGGTTCAAGCCACTTGCGTCTTAACAAGCTTGTTACAGGTTCAAGCCACTGTGTCTTAACAAGCTTGATACAGGTTCAAGCCACTTGAGTCTTAACAAGCTTGTTACAGGTTCAAGCCACTTGCGTCTTAACAACCTTGTTACAGGTTCAAACCACTTGCGTCTCAACAAGCTTATTACAGGTTCAAGCCACTTGCATCTTAACAAGCTTGTTACAGGTTTAAGCCACTTGCATCTTAACAAGTTTGTTCCAGGTTCAAGCCACTTGCGTCTTAACAAGCTTGTTACAGGTTCAAGCCACTGTGTCTTAACAAGCTTGATACAGGTTCAAGCCACTTGCATCTTAACAAGTTTGTTACAGGTTCAAGCCACTTGTGTCTTAACAAGCTTGTTACAGGTCCAAGCCATTGTGTCTTAACAAGCTTGTTACAGGTTCAAGCCACTTGCGTCTTAACAAGCTTGTTACAGGTTCAAGTCACTGTGTCTTAACAAGCTTGTTACAGGTTCAAGCCACTTGCGTCTTAACAAGCTTGTTACAGGTTCAAGCCACTGTGTCTTAACAAGCTTGTTACAGGTTCAAGCCACTGTGTCTTAACAAGCTTGTTACAGGTTCAAGCCATTGTGTCTTAACAAGCTTGTTACAGGTTCAAGCCACTTGCGTCTTAACAAGCTTGTTACAGGTGACACACACAGCAGTCAGTAAACCACATCATCTTACCAAAGGGAGATCATTCATGTTATAGACTATAACTCCTTGATACTGTTCTGTTGTCTCTGTAATCCTCCCAAGACCTGACTTCATGATGTGATGGCCATACAAGAACTGCTGTTCTGCCGACGGTTTCAGCCAAACTTTGTACTGTGGAATACAAGGATGGAAAACAGTTGGGCCTAAAAAGCTCGAAATCCATTTCTAACCAATTCTAAAATTTTGAGACATTTGGAAGAAAAAAAACAGTATTATGTGGGGTGATCTAGAGGCCAGAAAGAAATTAAAATCCATTCCAAAAAGCCGGAAACCTTGTTGCACCCATGGGAAAATTAAAATAAAATCCGATATTGCCTCCAATTAGGGGGCAGCATGGCTCAGCGGTACGGTCTTTGCTTCGTACCCAAAAGGTACCGAGTTCGACCACCCGCCTCGTTGTGTGGCCTTGAGCAAGTCACCTTGCCCTAGCTCACTTTGCAGCGCTGCACTGCGGCTGATGCCTGGGTTATTCCAGTCTTCCCTTGGAATAGACCCTAAAGACAAATTTCCCCTTGGGGATGAATAAAGGGAATTTTATTTATTTTATGAATAATAATAATAACAATTGTTATTATTATTATTAAATATATAAAACGTGTCTAATAAAAGTAACAGGTCTGAAGTTGTTGAATAATGGCCACTGTTAATATGTGGTGCATGATTCGCATACTCAATACAACTTATAGTAGAAAATAAAATGAGGATTGTCACACCTTGAAAAATTCTAAGAAATTTGATAGAGTAAATTAAACCAAATGTAAATAACACTCTGCATAAAATCTTCTATTTTTTAAAATATAAGACACATTGATACTCTAGCTAACTTCTAGACAGTGGGAAACTGCACCTATTTGATCCACAACACATCAAGCCTCTTACTGCCAGTACATTTGATAAGAGGAAATGTAAGCTTTTAAAACGGAGGATATTTCCTCTTCTGACTCCTAAATCATGGATTTCCGTGAATCCAAGGAAAACCATCAGCAATGTGCTATATTCATTTTTATTTTTTTTTTGTTCATTGCACTTACCCCCCCTCCACCACCACCACCACCCCACTCTGGATTGTGACCCATTTCCTCCACAGGTATCACGTCGACGTGTCCATCATTCAAACATAAACAACCCCCATCTACAAAACTAACATAATCAGCTGTTAAAACTCTTACAGACCTTGGCATACGGTGCTAGGTAGTCCAATGCAGTGACGTGCAGGTGAAACTTGCCTGTCTTGGTAAATTTACCAAAACAAGAGCCTATACTCAAAAGGTGGTCCCTGGCTGCAGAATTGCCAATTTTCAAGACTTCTTCACTGAGAATAAAAATTTAAAAATAAATTATAAATGGAAATCAGCACTTATATTATTTTGTGTACATGAGTGTCCTGTTTTGTTTTGTTATTTCTTTTTCCTGTTGGAAAAAACTAGAAGTTTTCATTAGTCTCTTCGGATTAAATTTAATTCTTAATTATAAAAATAAGTTTTTTATTGTCAAGCCTTGAGCCTTTGCTTCATATCGGATGGGACTTTAAATTGTGTATAGAAATATCATTAATTATAAGCAAAACAAATTAAAAAACTTGAGCTTTTATATAGCACAATATCCACTGAACATGCTCAAAGCACCTTACAAAGGATCCCTGACCAACAGCAACACGTAGAACGAGACATGACGCCTGTTGGGCGATATTACAATTTTTTCCCCCATTAGAGACAATGCTGTTAACGCCAGGGTTCTCATTTTACACATGAGAATGTGAGTAAAGAGACTTTTCTAAGAACTCAACTATGCGCCGAGTGAGACTCGAATTCAGGATCTTCCGATCCAAAAGCGAGTGTCATACCGCAAGACCACATAACCGCACAATATTTTGACATATTTATGACGGAATTTCACTGGGACAGCTGATAACGCTGTGCCCCCCCCCCCCCCCCCCCCAATTCACCTTAACTCAGGATATTTGGGGCTAACTACCAGATGACAGGCGAGTACTTAAGATAGCAGTAGTCAGTACACTTATAGTATTCATTCGATAAGAACATGTTTTTCCAGATGATCAAGCACTCCAGCACGGCGTCCTTGAACTCCTCAGGACATGCAAAAGCCTTCAAGGAATCCGTGCGGGAGTGCAGTTGTAAGTCATGTAGTTTAGGAAACAGACAAGATGAACAAAACGTGACACATGGCCAGCTGAACTAGTGAACACCTGCTACTCAAATGATCCGCTAACACTTCCACAACAACCACATCCCTCGTTACATAAGATTGAAATCCATGGAATAAGATAAGCATGCTCATTTAATTTCAACTCCATTGTAAAATGTGTTAATGTTAATAGCAAGTATCCCTATATATATATATATATACACAGTAGAATTACTTTAAACTGAAATTTTGGGGACCTTCTAAACCATTTCGGTTTAAAGCAAGTTCCCGTTTTTCGATGCTTTTCAAGGGTAGTAACTATTTAAGAAATTTGCTCATTTAATCGTATGATCATGGGTTTCCCCTTAAATAGTTGTTGAATAAATGCCGTCTTCGTAACCATTTTAAAAATTATTATTTTTTAATTTTATTATTATAATTTTTTATTTTTTTTTGGTGTGTTTTAAAAATATTTTTGGGGGTTTTCGTTTTCAATTCAAAATTGTTGAAAGAGTTGAGTTCGGGATGCCGCTTATTTTACATATCTCCGTCTTGATCAACCTTTTTTTCATCGACTACACTTAGTATTTTGATTTTAAACTCCAACGTTTAAGCACAGTGCTTTCTTTTAGTAAAATGCAAAGCTAAAATAAGATCGAAAGTTCTTGTGCGATAATTGATCATGAATGATGCGCAGCTACTCAGAGGTGAAGTGAAATGGAAATGAAAAGGCGTGTCAATGCTAAGCTGTCTACTACACACCCCTCTTTTGTTGAAAAGCCATTAGGTTCAAATGCCTAATTACATAGAAGCCCCCCCCCCCCCCCTCCATTTCACACACAGATTTAATCAAAGTGGAAATGAAATGGCATGTCAATGGTAAGTTGTCTACCACCCCCCTCCTTATTGTCGTGTTGAAAATCCAGTCAGTTCCAAAGCATCAACACACGAGCGAGAACATCTTGCTTGCGTGATTCTACACCCCAACTCCCCCTCTTTCCTCAATTTTCGCCTGCCAGTCACCCGTTGTCTTCCTTTTCCAGTCTTCGATAGTGGTGCTGGCCAAACCCAAGTGCAGTGATTGAAGTGTTTGCCTACCCCCCACCCATCACCCTCATCATATACTTACGCTCTGTGTTTTAATATCGCCGGGCATTATTACGTGTGGCCACCTTCCCGAATTTTTGGAGAAAAATAGAGAGAGAAAAAGGGAAGGTACTCTCAAGTTGTTTCGGTTTAAAGAAAGTCCTTCTTAGAAGTATTTCGGTTCATCGTAAGAATTAGTACAAAGATAATGAAGAAACTAGTACAATTTATTAAATTCTTTTCGGTTTAAGGTATTTTTCGGTTTAGCTTCTTTCGGTTTAAAGTAATTTTACTGTATATATATTTCTTTCTTTCATAGCCTTTAAGATATTCCGTAGCAAAGCACAAGCATTTTACTAGTTTTTGGAGAAAAAACAGACAGGGTCTAGTTCTAGAAAATCATCTGGCATGGATTCTCAAAATTGAAATAAGCTCTTCCCATTCCTTTTTGTCAGGGACATTCCTGCTGTTCTTTCGATGCCTACAGCTCATTTTTTGGGTCATTTGTCAATTTTAGCCCACAGGAACATAAGACAGTTTGTGAGGCAGGCGGGGGGGAGGGGGGGGGAGGAGAGGGCAGGGGTCAATAATTCTTTGAATTTTTATCTTTTTGTGAATTTTAATTTTAAAAAGTTCACAGGTTTACATGTTCTCTGTAGTTCATCAAATAATTCTTAAAATTTTCAAATACACCTTATAAGAAGATTTTCAAAAATGTGTGCTTAATGCAACTTTGAAAGTCTAATGAGATGAAAACTCTACAAAAGAAAACAACCTCTATTCTTTACTTCAGTCAGGGAGTGCAGCTTTACACATCAACCATGAATATTTTACACATCAACCACGAACAGTTTTACGCATCAACCATGAACAGTTTTACACATCAAACATGAACAGAAAAGTGACAGACAGGCTCTGAGAAAAAATAAATTCTATTACTGGTGTCCAAACGTCTTCCTTCCATTGTCAAAGCTAATACAAAGTTGTTGGAAGAAGTATTGAACAAAAATTAATACCATGGCATCAAAAAAAAACAGAAAAATGAGCAGTAAGACTCAAAACCTTTTTATATTTAACTTCCCTGAACATGGAGTAAATTGTTCCTTTAAAAACATTTTGGATTCATTAATTAACGGTAGAAACCAAATTTAAATAAACTTACCTCATATAATAGATCCGGTCATTGTGAAGCCGAAAGCAGTATGAACCATCATTACGATCAATCAAGAGTTTGATGTTCTCTCCAATGCTGAAAACAAAATAAAGAAAAAACTCATAATATAAAATCCCCAAATCCTACCGAAATTCATAAAGAACTTCAGAGTGTATATAGTGAGCATGTTATAAGCCGTACACAAGTCTATCACTGGTGTAATTTGTTTGAAGCCGGCCATTCCGACTTGACAGACAGGGAGGGAAGGGAGAGGGCGTTCGATAACTGCGACGTCAGAAGACAATGTGAAGTGAGTTGATGAGCTTATTCGTCAAGACAGGAGGTTGAAACTTCATGAAATCGCAAGCAGTCTTGAAATTTCGGAAACTTCTGCCCATAGAATTGCATTTGATGAATTTGGCTACAGAAAAGTCAGCGCAAGATGGGTTCCTAAGCAATTGACAGACAATCATAAAGAACAAAGATTGGACATCTGCAGGGAACTTTTGAGAAGAAGCAAGAGCTCAGGTAGGGTTCACGAGCATACTGCCAACGCCGGCGGAGACTTTCTAGGGTACGATGTGACTTTTCTTGACAGCATAGTCACCAGTGATGAGATTTGGTTGCACCATTGCACACCAGAAACAAAGCAAGATTCGATGACATGGAAACATCCATCCTCACCTGTCGCAAAGAAATTCAAAGTCATGCGGTCAGCAAAGAAAATAATGGGAACTGTTTTCTGGGACAGTCGTGGTGTTATTCTGTTTGAAACCTTACAACCTGGAGAAACAATCAATGCTGCAAGGTACTGCCAAACTCTTGACAAGCTTAGGGAGGCTATTCGCAGAAAGCGCCCAGGGCAGTTGACCAACGGGTCATTTTGCAACACGACAACGCTACACCCCACACAGCACGAGTGACGCAAGGTTGGCTAGAGAAATATGGATGGGAGATTTTGCCACACCCACCACACAGTCCAGACCTCGCACCATCTGATTATCACCTCTTTGGGCCACTGAAACGTGAGCTGGCAGGAAAGCGCTTTGATGTCGATGAAATGGCTACAAAACCTTGACGGAAATTTCTTCCGAGAGGGTATCTATTCCATGGTGCGGCGTTGGCAGAAGTGTGTCGACAGACTTGGCCGTTACGTAGAGAAATGAAGGACGAGTCAAGGTATGAACACGTGCAAGAATTTTGTTGATAGCATAAAAAACGCGGATTTTACAGGCATTTTTCGGTTAATTATGAAAGAGCCTTCGTTTTAGCACAAAAGTATGTTTTGTAAACATCGACTCTTCGCTCAGTCTATCCATAGCAGACTAAACTCTAGCTTTACTTCACGTTAAAAATTTGCTCATTGTTTCTGTTTTTCAACTTGCTTTTCCATTGTCACTTTGTGAACACAAAATGAAGAACACACAGACAGCGAGGATGGTGATCAGGAAATCAAGTTGAAAAACAGAACAATGAGCAACATTTTTGGAGCAGTCAGGGGCACAAAGTGACCTTTCCGCTTCCCAAATCAAAATGGCGGCCGAGAATCAAAACAATGGTCATATTAGGAAATTTTAAACTTTCACAAACCTATCAAGGTTAGTTCTAGAGTTTTAAAAATCGTAGTGTTTTTATGCACCTCCGTTGATGGTGTATCTTAACGGATCGTTTTTATACACCTCCGTCACGCATGCGCATCCAACCCAATTTCATCAGCGATATTGTGTTTCTGTATTTGGACATGGCGAAAGTTATATTGTGTCATCTGTAGGATGTTTTTTTCAAATAGAAATAATAATAATTTAAAAAATCGAAATATAAAACCAGAAAATAGAAGTTGCATTGAAGGTAAAATAATGCTTTAGAAAGACATTAAATGTTTTGAACAGTCAGGTGGCTCCGTAGTGAAGTGGACAAGCTGTCAGACTCTAACCTTGAACATCAGTAGAACATGAAAGTAACGTACTCAGAAAAAGCGAGAACTCGGAAATAGCGAGTAAAATCTAAATCCCCGTTTTTTCCCCTTATTTGAGTCAATAAAATTAGCATGAAAGTAGCGAGTATGAAAAAGAGGTCAACTCGGAAATAACGAGCATTTCCTGCCCCAGCCTAGGACTGCGAACGAAGTAAAGCAAAACAAGAGACAATGGCAATTTAAATATTTTTAGCCTAGCCTCTTTTCTTTTCTTATTTTTCGTTACGAGTAATATTACATAGTAGCCTAGTCTGTAGTAGTACATAATAGGCGAAACAAATTTGGGTGGGGGTTGGGTTTGTGTGCGTGTGTGTGTATTGGGGTGGGGGTCAATTATTCACCTAATGTGGTGCCACTCGACGCGCGAGGTAAGCACATGTCAACATGCCTCACTTCGCAGCATCGGTCAGCGAGTAGCATCGTTAACGAACGACACGATCAGCGAGAGAGGGTAGTGTGGAACCATTATTTCAATGGGTCAGTGATTGAGTGATGCGCTTCCTTACCTCATCAAACATGCCGAGTGCATACAAACACTCGTGCGCACACACACACACACTTCTATGTTCTTGTTGTTTTTTTTTCTAGTCATGATTTTACTTGAAAAAAAAAACACACAAAAAACAACAAAAAACCAAGCATTCTGCCACTTCTGTGAAGAAATTGAAATAGGGGCGACGGCTTTTACTCGAATTACACACTGAGGGGAATAAACAGCAATATTATAACCTTTCCTGGCAACTCGGGAATAACGAGAACTCGGAAATAGCGAGTAATCAGGAGTGGACCCGTCGAACTCACTATTTCCGAGTTCTACTGTACTGGGTTAGATTCCCATCGTAGACATTATTTTTAAAAAGTTTACTTTATTGAGAAAGACAACATTTTAAGTTGTTTTTTTTTCTTTCTTTCTTTCTTTTTTTTTTGTTTTTGTTTTTCAAAAACTTTTGATCATGTTTTTAAAAAACTTTGATTTTAATTTTCTAAAATTATTTATTTATTTGAGATCAGTATTTGTGTGCCATGGTTCTTTTTACTTTTGAATTTTAAAATTATTGTTATTATTCTTTAATTTGAAACATCGCCGTGCAGATTTTCTTTACAAGTACTAAAAGTAAGTAATTTCTGTCATATATTTTTTTTTCTCTCTTTTGATTTACATTTATCAGATATTGCTTGCATTATCTATCAAATCCAATCCTTTAATTGGTGGACAAAGAATAATTACAAAAACCTTTTCATACGGGACTGGTATCTCAGTATTGTGGCTTGTTGTTTTCATGAATTATTTGTTTTTGTGAGTTTTGTCCACTCGTAGAAACCATCGACCCTCCTTCCCCCCCCCCCCCCCTCTCCAAAAAAGAGAGTTTTTAACATGTGCTCCCTCCTCTGGATCGTGTTCACTGTTTTAGAAGTTTGTTTCTTCTTCTTATCATGGCACCACCATATGCAGTCAATACGCCACGCCGCTGTTATTAGATAATACTGGACTAGGTGCCTATTAATAAAATAAGCACTGGTTGAATACAGAGAGAAAATTAATGATCAACTGGTAAAGGGGGTAACCAGTGACTTCTCAAGTAGACGATGGGGTTAACCCACAAACGACGCAGGGGAGAACATGGTGATACGAGATCAAAGAGAAAAAGCCGCCGGCTCTTGGGTTGTGGAAATGGTTGTTGGGGTGGGGGGGGGGGGGGGGGGGGGGGGGGGGGGGGGAGTGTGTGTGTGTGTGTGATTATTCTGTATGACCTGAGTTAGATACGAATTTTTGTTGGGTTCGTGAATAGCTCATAAGGTAGAGTCACACTCTCACCAGCCAGGCGGAGTTGGCGTACCAATAAGGTCACCGGTTCTAACCCCATCACCGCCGCGAAAATTTTTATTCTCTATTGTCTTCTGGCACTTTTCTACTCACTTCCATCTCTTATTCTGTTTTTAATAACTTAGAGATACTCATGAGTGTGTGTGTGTGTGTGTGTGTTTACAAAGACCGAATTGCCAAGGGAAGCAATTCAGACTCGGGTCCGAATAGCCTTTTCCTTAGTATAATATACACAAAAGGAAAGAATATGGGGATGTGAGAGCTTTCGGAAGGCCTCCTTTTTGTTTTCAGTGTTTTTATGCACCTCCGTCAACGGTATATCTTAACAGACCGTTTTTATACACCTCCGTCACGCATGCGCATCCCACCCAATTTCATCAGCGATATTGTGTTTCTGTATTTGGACATAGCGAAAAGTTATATTGTGACATCTGTAGGATGTTTTTGTTAATGAATTTATATAAAAAATAATAATAATTTTTAAAATCGAAAGATAAAACCAGAAAATAGAAGTTGCATTGAAGCTAAAATATTGTTTTAGAAAATTATTAAATTAAATGTGATGAACAGTCAGGTGGCTCCGTAGCGCAGTGGACAAGCTGTCAGACTCTAACCTTGATAGTACTGAGTTCGACTCCTGTTGTAGACATTTTTAAAAAAAGTTTACTTTATTGAGAAAGACATCATTTTTGTTTTTTGTTTTTTTTTCTTTCTTTCTTTCTTGTTTTTTTTTTTTTTTTTTTTTTCAAAAACTTCGATTTTAATTTTCTAAAATTATTTATTTAAGATCAGTATTTGTGTGCGTGCCATGTTTCTTTTTACTTTGATTTTTTAAATTATTGTTGTTATTCTTTAATTTATTATCATTGTATATACGTACATCGGCAATCACTAATAAGCAGCGTGCTAAACTACAATCTAAAACTATTTAAACCTCATGGACGTATGCAGCAACATTTTCATTAATTTACCATCACCGTCAACAGAGAGGTGCATAAGAACGGTGCGTTTTTATACACCTCCAATGGAGGTGCATAAAAACGGTGCGCTTTTGTACACCTCCAACGGAGGTGCATAAAAACGCCACCTTTGTTGTTCCTAATAGGGTTAGAGTTAAAGGTGGTTTTATTTTTTCTTAGGGTTAGTTGGGGGAATATTTGAGTTGCTTCCCTTAGCACTAGGAGATTTCGTAAGGCCTCCCAGTGAGAGTGAGTGAAGTGAATGAGATAATGATGAGAGTGAGGGAGTGGTAGTGGTGAGAGTGAGTGGAACTGGAGAAAACAAAATATGTTAAATAATGACTCACTACTTGGAAAGTTTGTTGAAAAAGGTATTTGTCTCTAGCTCTGTTAATGGTCGCATTATCTCCTCCTTTTTGTTGTAATGGTAAGAATATTATTAGTGTCGATGGCAGTAGCCGTGTTCTTTGAGTCGACAACGTGAAAAGTGAAATGAACGCAAGCGGAAGTTTTGGTTTTTCAGAGCAATGAAATAAGAGTAGTGTCCCTTTGCGTTGTTAAGGTGTATCAACAGTTTTAATTAAAATTTTAACTTCTGAAATGTAGACAACAAGACAACTCAAACTCAAAGTCAATGATTTATAATGAAGTTAGGATTTTATTTCTATGTCTCTTGCTTTTCATTTAGCGGCTCTTGAAAGTGAGAGACTCATGCCTGCACTTTCTAGGCCGAAAACTGAAGTTACTTCTCTAGTCAATGCAAGTGCCAGTGGTTTCACTCTTGGAAAACAGTCAGATCAATTGGACTCTTCTTCTTCTTCTTCAACCAAGATTCATGGGATGAAAGAGTTTTCTTTGATAAATCACATAGAATCACTGAAGGCAACTGCTTATGGGGACGTTTGTAATTTGGTAGAAAATCCAAAAAATACTCATGATTTGCCGTATATATCATCGCGTTTGACTTTGTGTCATGGAGACACTGCCAACTCATCCCCGACACCAAAATGGGCCATTGACCCGGGATCAGTTGATGGAAATTTGCGGGTTAATTCACGAACAAGGAGTATAACATGCACCCTTGAAGATGTTGTCAGTAGAGGATCATCTTGTGCCAAACACAGTGATATCTGTGAAGATGATGATGTCGTTGAAAAGACTTCAAACAAATCGAGGAAGAAATCTGGTAAAGGTGAGACAGCCTCAAACATTAATTGAAATATAGAAGAAGAGTTGGTTTAATTTAATTATACAAATTAGTTCACGGTCTTGCTAACATAAAATACAAATATTATTTTAAAAAATAGTTTCCAATTACATTCACGCGTGGAATGGAAAACATTCAATTAAAGATACTCAATTTCAATTAAAAGAATACATTTCTATCCCGTACTGCCAAAACATGGAACAGTCTGAAATTTAAAACAAGAAGTGCTAATGATATCAATCTAGGTGTTCTAAGTAGTACTCAGTACACGTCGATATCTATGAATTAAAAAATGCCCTTGACGTGGAACTTTTTGCTTTGAAATACACACACACACACGTATATATATATATATATATATATATATATATATATATAATATATTATATATATATATATATATATATATATATAGAGAGAGAGAGAGAGAGAGAGAGAGAGAGAGAGAGAGAGCCTTTGGCCGACCAACCTCCGCTGCACGTCCAACTCGCCTTGAGCATGCATTCACGTAAAATATAGAGATTTTTTTTAAAAACCTACCTCTGTTTCAAAAACTAGCATCTTTCAACTTTCTAAGAAACATTTTGATTTTTCAGAACTTTAGTTCGTTAAAAAAATACCGGCCAATCTGACCCGTTGAGTCGAATGAAAACGAAATTTTGTTGTTTACACGGTTCAAAGGAAATGCCGTAAATAAGCTTTCATGGACTTCCTGTGTTGTTTTTATAGTGTCACGTGACCGTTTTGAGAAATTTGTCGTCTGCTACAAATAATTAGACCGGTAGGGGGTAGATATTTTCGTTGGAGCAGAGAAAAAGTGAGTATTATTTCTTGGACTTGTAGAGAGGCCTAGGGTCCACCAGCAGTCAAGTTGATTGAATAAAAGAAAAAAAGGCCTTTTTTATCCGCCGCCACCACCACCATGAGAGTGGAGGGTGAGGGGGGGGGGGGGTGTTGCATGAAGACGAAAGGGAGACGTGTCGCTTGGTGACCTTGTGTGACGTAGAGCATCTCAAGGATGCTGGCAGCAGTTGCAGGTGTTCTTAACCCCTTAACGGTGAAGCTAATTATTTGCTTTTAGATAATAGTTTGCTTTTATCTTTATTATTGTTAACGGGGAATACAGCGTTTCCACCAAGAGAGCAGTCAGATTATCGCAACTCGGACTTCAATTGTCTATAATCGTTTTGCCGTTACTTGTCTTTTGATGATAGAAGATTTGGTGTTAGGTCAAAGATCGAATTTCGCCGCTAAAAGGTTGCATTGCTACTGGGTTTGCTCCCCCCCCCCCCACCTTTTTTTTTTTCTTATTTTTTCACCTTAGTATTGTTGATTGCTATTTCCTTTTTTATGATTAGCAAGTGCCGTAGGAGTCTCACAGGATGCAGGAGTACTGCAATTAACCCTTTGCCAGTGACACTGATTTTTTTTTTGTTTTCAAATAATAGTCTTCATTTATATTATTTTTTAACGCAGAAAAAAAAAAAACGTTTCCACCATTAGAGCAGTAAGAATATTGATAAAAAGCGCTTTGAGCACGTTGGGTGGATATTGCCCTATATAAAAGCTCATGTTTTTAAATTGTATTTTGTTTTTTGTCTTTTGATGAAAACGGTAAGATTTTATTTTTGGTCCAAGTAAGATTGATATTCGCCTTTATAAGGTTAAGTTGTTTTTTGTTTTGTTTTTTCAGGTTTTTGTTGTTTTTTTCAAATGCCTAGTGAGAGAGAAAAAACAAAACAATCATACATGTATCTGCAAACAGCAGAACGTTTTCATTTTACAATGAGATGGGAAGGGGAAGGGATAACATTATGACAAGAGAGAGAGAGAGAGAGAGAGAGAGAGAGAGAGAGAGGGGGAGAGAGAGGGAGAGAGAGAGAGAGAGAGAGAGAGGGAGAGAGAGAGAGAGATGGGCGGGGGAATGGGGGGGGGGGGGTAGTAAGGGGGAATGGGAAAAGATGAAAGAAACAATGGGTTGCCTGATGATGTAGATCAAAGGAATGTTACAGCGGTGTTCACGGAGCGTACTTCGTGAAACTTTAACCTTTTACAGTGAGATATGAAGTGAATAGAAAAGTGCCAGAAGACAATAGAGAATAAAAAATTTTCGCGGCGGTGGTGGGGTTTGAACCTGCGACCTTACTGGTACGACAACTCCGCCTGGCAGGTGAGAGCGTGGCTCTACCGTGTGAGCTATCCACGAACACAAAAATATTCGTTTCAAACTCAAAGTCATTACTAGATCCCTCTCTCACCCACTAACCTTTTACAGTGACATTTTTTTTTTTCTGCAGATTGCTTATGCAGAATAAATCGTTTCCACCAAGAGAGCAGTAGTAAGAGTATATTTCGACTCGGGCTTCAATTAAACTATAAATCGCAAAGCTTGTCTTTTAATGATAACATTAAGACTAAGATCTGGAGTTTGGGGAGTGTAAGATGGAATCTCGCCAATAATGGTTAAAATTGTTTTGATTTTTAAAAACATAACACACACACACACACACGAGCGCGCGCGGTCACGACAGCGAGGACCATCTATTGCATGTGTTGCAACGGTAAATCAGTTTACGTGTACGTAGATCCTGAGGCGAGATGCCCGTTACCGTGTACGCACCCCCCCCCCCCCCCCCCCCCCCAAAAAAAAAAAAAAAAAAAAAAAGAAAGAGATACACACACACGCGCACACACACACACGCACGCAGTCTCGCATCCGCTACGAACTAATTTTGCGCACCAATTTGTACTGCACTAATGCACCAAATTGCATTTGGTTTGGCCACTTGGCCTCCTGTAACCAACTTTTTGGCTTCCTCTGACTTTCCCCGTTATATCGTTTTACTCTGGTACCGGTAAAACTTATTTTATTTGGCAATCTAAATATCTAAATGCAACACGTGCTAACGCCACAGATTGCATTTGCTAATGCTTCTATATATACGAATTTTCCTTATCCTATCTAAATTGTTTAACAAATCTAAAGAGTTTTCGCGAGGCTAAGGTGGGTTTGGTGGTATTTGGGCTCCTGCCGAGGAATCTGGCCTCTTGCTATAGCTAGTTTGGTCTCTTACTCAAAAATGATCTGGCAACCCTGCCTGGCTAGGCGGAACCTTGATAACAACAAGATATGAAGTGAATAGAAAAGTGCCAGAAGACAATAGAGAATAAAAATTTTTCGCGGCGGTGGTGGGGTTCGAACCTGCGACCTTATTGGTACGACAACTCCGCCTGGCAGGTGAGAGCGTGGCTCTGCCGTGTGAGCTATCCACGAACACAAAATATTCGTTTCAAACCCAAAGTCATTACTAGATCCCTCTCTCACCCACTTCTTGAGACCGCCGATTCGTTCGTACACCACCATCGCGAATAATTTTGACCAGCAGTTAAGCTGAATAGCCAATATTCTCAACACAAACATATAACATAGAAACGATTGAGACATTGAGTATGCTCCGGTGTATGGGGTGAATTTTTAATTCAGAAAAGTGAGTGGAGCAGGCACTTATGTTGGTAACAACAAGATATGAAGTGAATAGAAAAGTGCCAGAAGACAATAGAGAATAAAAAATTTTCGCGGCGGTGGTGGGGTTCGAACCTGCGACCTTATTGGTACGACAACTCCGCCTGGCAGGTGAGAGCGTGGCTCTACCGTCTGAGCTATCCACGAACACAAAATATTCGTTTCAAACCCAAAGTCATTACTAGATCCCTCTCTCACCCACTTCTTGAGACCGCCGATTCGTTCGTACACCACCATCGCGAATAATTTTGACCAGCAGTTAAGCTTAATAGCCAATATTCTCAACACAAACATATAACATAGAAACGATTGAGACATTGAGTATGCGCGATGGTGGTCTACGAACGAATCGGCGGTCTCAAGAAGTGGGTGAGAGAGGGATCTAGTAATGACTTTGGGTTTGAAACGAATATTTTGTGTTCGTGGATAGCTCAGACGGTAGAGCCACGCTCTCACCTGCCAGGCGGAGTTGTCGTACCAATAAGGTCGCAGGTTCGAACCCCACCACCGCCGCGAAAAATTTTTATTCTCTATTGTCTTCTGGCACTTTTCTATTCACTTCATATCTTGTTGTTACCAACATAAGTGCCTGCTCCACTCACTTTTCTGAATTAAAAATTCACCCCATACACCGGAGCATACTCAATGTCTCAATCGTTTCTATGTTATATGTTTGTGTTGAGAATATTGGCTATTAAGCTTAACTGCTGGTCAAAATTATTCGCGATGGTGGTGTACGAACGAATCGGCGGTCTCAAGAAGTGGGTGAGAGAGGGATCTAGTAATGACTTTGGGTTTGAAACGAATATTTTGTGTTCGTGGATAGCTCACACGGTAGAGCCACGCTCTCACCTGCCAGGCGGAGTTGTCGTACCAATAAGGTCGCAGGTTCGAACCCCACCACCGCCGCGAAAAATTTTTATTCTCTATTGTCTTCTGGCACTTTTCTATTCACTTCATATCTTGTTGTTACCAACATAAGTGCCTGCTCCACTCACTTTTCTGAATTAAAAATTCACCCCATACACCGGAGCATACTCAATGTCTCAATCGTTTCTATGTTATATGTTTGTGTTGAGAATATTGGCTATTAAGCTTAACTGCTGGTCAAAATTATTCGCGATGGTGGTGTACGAACGAATCGGCGGTCTCAAGAAGTGGGTGAGAGAGGGATCTAGTAATGACTTTGGGTTTGAAACGAATATTTTGTGTTCGTGGATAGCTCACACGGTAGAGCCACGCTCTCACCTGCCAGGCGGAGTTGTCGTACCAATAAGGTCGCAGGTTCGAACCCCACCACCGCCGCGAAAATTTTTTATTCTCTATTGTCTTCTGGCACTTTTCTATTCACTTCATATCTTGTTGTTACCAACATAAGTGCCTGCTCCACTCACTTTTCTGAATTAAAAATTCACCCCATACACCGGAGCATACTCAATGTCTCAATCGTTTCTATGTTATATGTTTGTGTTGAGAATATTGGCTATTAAGCTTAACTGCTGGTCAAAATTATTCGCGATGGTGGTGTACGAACGAATCGGCGGTCTCAAGAAGTGGGTGAGAGAGGGATCTAGTAATGACTTTGGGTTTGAAACGAATATTTTGTGTTCGTGGATAGCTCACACGGTAGAGTCACGCTCTCACCTGCCAGGCGGAGTTGTCGTACCAATAAGGTCGCAGGTTCGAACCCCACCACCGCCGCGAAAATTTTTTATTCTCTATTGTCTTCTGGCACTTTTCTATTCACTTCATATCTTGTTGTTACCAACATAAGTGCCTGCTCCACTCACTTTTCTGAATTAAAAATTCACCCCATACACCGGAGCATACTCAATGTCTCAATCGTTTCTATGTTATATGTTTGTGTTGAGAATATTGGCTATTAAGCTTAACTGCTGGTCAAAATTATTCGCGATGGTGGTGTACGAACGAATCGGCGGTCTCAAGAAGTGGGTGAGAGAGGGATCTAGTAATGACTTTGGGTTTGAAACGAATATTTTGTGTTCGTGGATAGCTCACACGGTAGAGCCACGCTCTCACCTGCCAGGCGGAGTTGTCGTACCAATAAGGTCGCAGGTTCGAACCCCACCACCGCCGCGAAAAATTTTTATTCTCTATTGTCTTCTGGCACTTTTCTATTCACTTCATATCTTGTTGTTACCAACATAAGTGCCTGCTCCACTCACTTTTCTGAATTAAAAATTCACCCCATACACCGGAGCATACTCAATGTCTCAATCGTTTCTATGTTATATGTTTGTGTTGAGAATATTGGCTATTAAGCTTAACTGCTGGTCAAAATTATTCGCGATGGTGGTGTACGAACGAATCGGCGGTCTCAAGAAGTGGGTGAGAGAGGGATCTAGTAATGACTTTGGGTTTGAAACGAATATTTTGTGTTCGTGGATAGCTCACACGGTAGAGCCACGCTCTCACCTGCCAGGCGGAGTTGTCGTACCAATAAGGTCGCAGGTTCGAACCCCACCACCGCCGCGAAAAATTTTTATTCTCTATTGTCTTCTGGCACTTTTCTATTCACTTCATATCTTGTTGTTACCAACATAAGTGCCTGCTCCACTCACTTTTCTGAATTAAAAATTCACCCCATACACCGGAGCATACTCAATGTCTCAATCGTTTCTATGTTATATGTTTGTGTTGAGAATATTGGCTATTAAGCTTAACTGCTGGTCAAAATTATTCGCGATGGTGTGTACGAACGAATCGGCGGTCTCAAGAAGTGGGTGAGAGAGGGATCTAGTAATGACTTTGGGTTTGAAACGAATATTTTGTGTTCGTGGATAGCTCACACGGTAGAGCCACGCTCTCACCTGCCAGGCGGAGTTGTCGTACCAATAAGGTCGCAGGTTCGAACCCCACCACCGCCGCGAAAAATTTTTATTCTCTATTGTCTTCTGGCACTTTTCTATTCACTTCATATCTTGTTGTTACCAACATAAGTGCCTGCTCCACTCACTTTTCTGAATTAAAAACCTTGATAACTTGATAACAGAAACGGGACCCACACGATTTCGCGAGGAATTAATCATGAAAACAATTAGGATATAATTTCAACACAACTTTTGAAATTCATCAAGGATTGTCCATTACCGAATGTTTTTTGATAGAAAACAAATGCAGCTTCAAATCTAAACTGCCTTTGACGGTAAGCGGTAAGTTTTTATTTATTTTTCTGTCCAAACGAATGATTTGTCCTGGTTATAGAAGCTAAGTATTGGTAACACCGGCTCAGCTCTCTCTCTCTCTCTCTCTCTCTATATATATATATATATATATATATATATATATATATATATATATATATATATATATATATTAAATCTCAACTGATATGTAATACGTAATGTCCAACAAACATTGTTTGAAACAGTATTGTTACTTACGTTTTAAAGTCATTTAATGAACACTTGGTCCGTTTATATATATATATATATATATATATATATATATATATATATATATATATATATATATATATATATATATTGGTTAATTCCAACATTTCAACACACATTACCTTTCTCATGACGCGGCGCACGTAAACGTGTTGTATTTAACGAAGGGTACCGGCCGTAATGTCACATCGTTGCGAGCGTGGGGTTGTGACCTACACAATACCTCCCATTTCTTGGTTCAACCAAAACATACGCTCCAATGTTTACGATAACCTTCAGAGTCTAACAACAGCTGATTGTCTCTGAAAAGGAGTTCAACGTTGCCATGTCAGGGAAGTAGAAAAAGGCCGTCCCGGATGCCCGGAGTTTGTGGCTCCAAACAAAAAAAACTTGAGCTTTTATATAGCGCAATATCCACTAAACGTTCTCAAAGCGCTTTACAACAGCAACACGTAACATGTAGAACGAGACATGAAGCCTGTTAGGCGATAATACTTTTTACCGCTGTTAAGAGACAGGTACTCATTTTACACCTGAGTGCGATGAGAGAATGTGAGTGAAGAGCATTTTCCAAGGACTCGACTATGCGATATATATATATATATATATATATATATATATATATATATATATATATATAATATATATATATATATATATATATATATATATATATATATATATAATATATATATATATATATATATATATATGTGTGTGTGTGTGTGTGTGTGTGTGTGTGTTTGTGTGTGTGTGTGTGTCAGTGCATGACATATTCAGTCGGAAGGTGAACATTTTGGATTTGCATTTTTTTTTTTTTTTTTTTTTTTTTTGTTGTGTGTGTGCATTTTCTGAAAGAATATGCTTCTCAGAGCATTTTAATCTTTATTTGAAGTAAATCGGATGATTTTCCAGGAAGTTATGGTCAGATGTATGGGAAAGGTATCCAGCAACTTTTCTCAAATTTCATACTTTTTCAAATTGACTAGCTGTAAAAAATATTTAGAAGTGAAATTAAGCTTTGATATTTCCCGAAGATGTGCAAAAAGGGTTGATTTAATTACTTATGATTAGAACTCACTTTGAATAAAAATTGATCTTCTAACTAAACTTGGCAATATCTCAGTTCAAACCTTCTCACCATCCGACTGATTATGTCATTCACTGTAACATATATATATATATATATATATATATATATATATATATATATATATATATATATATATATATATATATATATATATATATATTTTTTTTTTTTTTTTTTTTTTTTATTTATTTATTTTTTTTTTCTCTTCAGGTACTAGAAAGAGAGGAAAACGAAAGGACAGCAAAAGTAGTTGTCAATATGAGAAGGATACAAGACAACCAATGCCCATCTCTGTGTTAGCGGATGGAGCAAAGAAAAAACGCGATTCTTCGGGCAACATAAATTCATGTGAATTATCCGTCCTGACAGCATTGTGCCAAAGCATTAAAATTCATCCAAAGACCTCTAACAGTATTTCAGTGAAAGATGCCCCATATTCCAAAAAGTCATCTACGGTCATCTCAAATGCACATCGTAAATCTCAGTCACCAGCAAAAACAAGTCTTTCAAATGCCTTACAAGAGTATGGCAAAAAACAGTCATCAGGTTCAGATCATCGGAGAAGGCAAAGCGGCTCATTGGAGGAGGTTGGGAAAACTAAAATATTTTTGTCGGAAAAGCAATCTGGTTTTCTATCTGATTGTGGAACCAGTTTTCCATGTGCGCCCCCAGCTACCCCAACAATAGGTATGATCGTTTACTTCACTAATTACTCTAGCTCATTTGTTGGTAAAGCACTCGATTCACACGCCAAGGGACCGAGATCGATTCCGGGGGCAGTCGAGATTTTTTCCGACCCCCCCCCCCCCCTCCCCTGTCCACCCATCAGTGGTTGGGTAACTGGGTCTGTGAGATCTCACGGAAAGTAAATACTTTGCGATAAACTAGCGACTTGTCAAAAGGATAGCAAGCAATTGCAATTGTCCGTTTCACACTATATAAACCGGGATAAACTCCGGATCCGTGGGCCTAATGGCTCCAAAGGACTACTTTTTAAAACAGTTTTCAGGATATGGACTGCAGCTTGTTAGTATCGCTCTTATTTCTATACTTGAATTATAATAAAACTTATTTTTTAAAAACTGGTTAACAGTACCCTGATCCAATAATCTTGTTTAAAATTACAACATTTTCATGTTTTTTATGCCCCCCCCCCCTCCTCTTCTTCCTCCCCAGCCCTCTACTGGAGAATTGCAGAAGGGTTGATGGGGCCAAAACTTTGAGGTTGTGCGGAGTAGAGAGTTATAATAGACAACAAATGATACTTGTTGAGCAGCTCTCCATGAACCAAACATCTCAAAGCGTTTTTACAAATATGGAATTACGTTAAGAACACGGGTAGTCAAAATTAAACATGAAAACAAAATACATAATAGTAAGCAACCATTACAGTCTGCATGGGTTGAAATGAATTGTGGAAAAGTGGGGTTTAAAAGCAGATTTAAAGTTTGAGATATTTGAGATTGCCAGATTGTTTAATACGGCCGTTCGGTTTTACAGTGTACAGTCTGTATGAGGTGAATGTACTTATGCTTCCACTCTTCCCCCTTTCTACTTTGACTTGCTATCCCTTGTTTGTTGTCTCAATACATTTATAAATAGTAATTTATACAACTATGGTTGTTTCCCATGATGGGATGGGTGTGCGGTGTTGTCTCCCATGATGGGATGGGTGTGCGGTGTTGTCTCCCGTGGTGGGATGGGTGTGCGGTGTTGTCTCCCAAGATGGGATGGGTGTGCGGTGTTGTCTCCCATGATGGGATGGGTGTGCGGTGTTGTCTCCCATGATGGGATGGGTGTGCGGTGTTGTCTCCCATGACGGGATGGGTGTGCGGTGTTGTCTCCCAAGATGGGATGGGTGTGCGGTGTTGTCTCCCAAGATGGGATGGGTGTGCGGTGTTGTCTGCCATGATGGGATGGGTGTGCGGTGTTGTCTCCCAAGATGGGATGGGTGTGCGGTGTTGTCTCCCATGATGGGATGGGTGTGCTGTGTTGTCTCCCATGATGGGATGGGTGTGCGGTGTTGTCTCCCATGATGGGATGAGTGTGCGGTGTGAGTGGCGAGAGATCTTCGCGAGAAATAATGCCTGGATCGTGTTTGGAATCTTTGATTTTATATAAATTTTTAATCGATCCATTTCAGATCAACTTCGAAGAATTGAATATGTGCCATCTCTTCAGGACATCAGAGTGAGTAGCTTGCTTTTCTTCAACATGGACATTAAAAATAAATATAAAATTATGTTATAACAGACATAATCGGCGTGGACTTTGAGAATTTGATATCTTTAGTTGTGATTTCAACCAGTTAACTCGTACTCTGGAAAAACTCTTTTTTTTTAATTCGCCAGAAAACCCTCCAAATAATATTGATCGATTTAAGATGTCCTGTGTTTGAGAGTTTTTGCCGAGATGAGGGTCATTTAAATCGATCGATATTTGAAAGACGAGTTTTCTGGCCAACTTTTTAATTACGCGTTTTTCCAGAGTACGGCAGCTAACTGGTTGAGGATTCATAATGTAGTTTGTAATTTATTTCAATTATTGCCAGATCGCATATCAGATGGCCATAGGGCTCTTCAAACAAAATACACCGAGCTGTCCAAAACACATTCATAATAGAGAAGGAAAATGTGATGTCAAAACAGTTGTTCCTATTTCACGGGAAGTGTAAAACTAGTCTTCCAGAGGACTGGATACATGCCTAGTGTAATTCATCTTCTGGTGCCAGAGTGATGGCATCTTATTTTCGAGTCTGAATATATGATGGTTGTCAATAAAGATCATCCATCCTCGCTTTTTTATGCCACGTAATCCTAAGAATCTGCCAATACATCTTTCTACTAAAATAGTTATGCTACCTATATGTAACCTATTCATTGTTAGTACACCGAAGGACTGGTTGCATACACACTGCCAAAGATGTATGAACCAACAAAGTAGATGGTTTGATGTCACGACTTTTCTTCCTTACTATACATCATAGATTTACCTATATGTAACCTATTCATTGTTAGTACACCGAAGGACTGGTTGCATACACACTGCCAAAGATGTATGAACCAACAAAGTAGATGGTTTGATGTCACGACTTTTCTTCCTTACTATACATCATAGATTTACCTATATGTAACCTATTCATTGTTAGTACACCGAAGGACTGGTTGCATACACACTGCCAAAGATTTATGAACCAACAGAGTAGATGGTTTGATGTCACGAACCTATTCATTGTTAGTACACCGAAGAACTGGTTACATACACACTGAGAAGGATTTATGAACCAACAGAGTAGATGGTTTGATGTCACGACTTTTCTTCCTTACTATACATCATAAATTTACCTATATGTAACCTATTCATTGTTAGTACACCGAAGGACTGGTTACATACACACTGAGAAGGATTTATGAACCAACAGAGTAGATGGTTTGATGTCACGACTTTTCTTCCTTACTATACATCATAAATTTGCCTATATGTAACCTATTCATTGTAAGTACACCGAAGAACTGGTTACATACACACTGAGAAGGATTTATGAACCAACAGAGTAGATGGTTTGATGTCACGACTTTTCTTCCTTACTATACATCATAAATTTACCTATATGTAACCTATTCATTGTTAGTACACGAAGAACTGGTTACATACACACTGCCAAAGATTTATGAACCAACAGAGTAGATGGTTTGATGTCACGACTTTTCTTCCTTACTATACATCATAAATTTACCTATATGTAACCTATTCATTGTTAGTACACCGAAGAACTGGTTACATACACACTGCCAAAGATTTATGAACCAACAGAGTAGATGGTTTGATGTCACGACTTTTCTTCCTTACTATACATCATAAATTTACCTATATGTAACCTATTCATTGTTAACAACAAGATATGAAGTGAATAGAAAAGTGCCAGAAGACAATAGAGAATAAAAATTTTTCGCGGCGGTGGTGGGGTTCGAACCTGCGACCTTATTGGTACGACAACTCCGCCTGGCAGGTGAGAGCGTGGCTCTACCGTGTGAGCTATCCACGAACACAAAAATATTCGTTTCAAACCCAAAGTCATTACTAGATCCCTCTCTCACCCACTTCTTGAGACCGCCGATTCGTTCGTACACCACCATCGCGAATAATTTTGACCAGCAGTTAAGCTTAATAGCCAATATTCTCAACACAAACATATAACATAGAAACGATTGAGACATTGAGTATGCTCCGGTGTATGGGGTGAATTTTTAATTCAGAAAAGTGAGTGGAGCAGGCACTTATGTTGGTAACAACAAGATATGAAGTGAATAGAAAAGTGCCAGAAGACAATAGAGAATAAAAATTTTTCGCGGCGGTGGTGGGGTTCGAACCTGCGACCTTATTGGTACGACAACTCCGCCTGGCAGGTGAGAGCGTGGCTCTACCGTGTGAGCTATCCACGAACACAAAAATATTCGTTTCAAACCCAAAGGTGGTGTACGAACGAATCGGCGGTCTCAAGAAGTGGGTGAGAGAGGGATCTAGTAATGACTTTGGGTTTGAAACGAATATATTTTTGTGTTCGTGGATAGCTCACACGGTAGAGCCACGCTCTCACCTGCCAGGCGGAGTTGTCGTACCAATAAGGTCGCAGGTTCGAACCCCACCACCGCCGCGAAAAATTTTTATTCTCTATTGTCTTCTGGCACTTTTCTATTCACTTCATATCTTGTTGTTGCCACTACTATTCATTGTTAGTACACCGAAGAACTGGTTACATACACACTGCCAAAGATTTATGAACCAACAGAGTATGGTTTGATGTCACGACTTTTCTTCCTTACTATACATCATAAATTTACCTATATGTAACCTATTCATTGTTAGTACACCGAAGGACTGGTTACATACACACTGCCAAAGATTTATGAACCAACAGAGTAGATGGTTTGATGTCACGACTTTTCTTCCTTACTATACATCATAAATTTACCTATATGTAACCTATTCATTGTTAGTACACCGAAGAACTGGTTACATACACACTGCCAAAGATTTATGAACCAACAGAGTAGATGGTTTGATGTCACGACTTTTCTTCCTTACTATACATCATAAATTTACCTATATGTAACCTATTCATTGTTAGTACACCGAAGACCTGGTTACATACACACTGCCAAAGATTTATGAACCAACAGAGTAGATGGTTTGATGTCACGACTTTTCTTCCTTACTATACATCATAAATTTACCTATATGTAACCTATTCATTGTTAGTACACCGAAGAACTGGTTACATACACACTGCCAAAGATTTATGAACCAACAGAGTATGGTTTGATGTCACGACTTTTCTTCCTTACTATACATCATAAATTTACCTATATGTAACCTATTCATTGTTAGTACACCGAAGGACTGGTTACATACACACTGCCAAAGATTTATGAACCAACAGAGTAGATGGTTTGATGTCACGACTTTTCTTCCTTGCTATACATCATAGATTTATACACCTATGCTATACATAGACAAGAACAAAACAAACAAAAAAGTAAGTCACTAAACTTGATGACAAAGTGATAAAATTATAAGCTGCTAGAAGCTGTGGAGCGTGAAAGGAATGAAAAGAAAAAGATGAATATTAACAGCCTCGGAAAAAAAAGAACAAATTATCAAATACGTAAAGTTACGGGCACAAAGCCCGTCTTCAGCCAATAAGAAACAAAACAAAAGCAATAAAAAAAAAAACATCAATCCATCACTTAAATTCCAGACACACGACATAAAATTTATCCGGCACATCTAGTTGATTCCAACCATCTGCCAAATACTTTTCTGTCGTTTGTCTGGAATTTTAGTGATGAATTCATTGTTTTTGCGATTGACCGAAGAAGGGTTTTGAGTCCGAAACGTTCTGTGTTTGGTATTTTATTATTTTTTTTCAAGGCTGTTATATTCATTACTTTTTAATCTCTTGACAGGAGGCTAAGACAATTGAAAATAAAACAAACCATTTCCATGTGTGGCTATGTGGTCTAGTGGTATGACACTCGCTTACGGATCGGAAGGTCCTGGGTTCGAGCCTCGCGCTCGTCGCATAGTTGAGTCCTTGGAAAAGGCTCTATACTCACATTCTCTCACCGTCCTCAGGTGTAAAATGAGTACCTAGCCGTTAACAGCGGTGTCTTTGTCCGAAAAATTGTAATATCGCCTAACAGGCGGCATGTCCCGTCCTACATGTTAAATGTTGCTGTTGACCAGGGACCCCCTGTAAAGCACTTTGAGCACATTTAGTGGATATTGCGCTATATAAGCTCAATTTTATTTATTATTTATTTTATGTATGATTGATTCGTAATGAAGAACTTTGTTCTTTGTTTCAGTCTCAGCGTAGTATTCGTCACCGTCTGCAAATAATGGAAAACAAAGCGTTAAAGAAAGAAAAGAAAAAACAGGCGGAAGTAGCAAAAAATGATAAACTGTCCATGAGAGAGAAGAGGATTGAGAGGAAGAAAACACAGAGGATTGAGGTAAAGTCTTGTGGAACTCAGTAGTCAAAATACACGCTCCCATCTTACATGCGAACTTTTGAAGTCTTTCACTAAAGTCAGTCCTCATATAAAAGTATGGATCCAGCTGTGGACCAACACATATAGGTTGAGATAGAAAGAGGGGTGTGAGGAAGAAGAAGAAGAAGAAGAAGAAGAAGAAGAAGAAGAAGAAGAAGGAGATCCCATTGTCCCTTATTCACTCCCCAGTAGTGTCCAACTTCAATAGTCCCAGGTTCACTCCCCACCGGTGTCCACCTCCAATAGTACTAGCTTCATTTCACTCTCACAGTTGTCCACCTGCCATAAACTCGAGTTCACTACCCAGGAGTGTCTACCTCCCATAGTTCCAAGTTTACTCGCCACGGTGTCTATTTCCCATAGTCACTGGTTTACTTCCCAGTGGTGTCCATTTCCCTTGGTCCTGCATTCACTTCCCAATTGTGTCCTTCAATAGTCCTGGGTTCATTCCCCACTGGTGTCCACCTCTAATAGTCCCGGGTTCATTCCCCACTGGTGTCCACCTTCCATAGACACGCGTTCACGCACCAGTGATGTTCACTCTTCACCTCTAATATCCGTGAGTTCACTCCGCACTGGTGTCCACTTTCTATAGTCCTGGGTTCACTCCCCATTGGTGTCCACCTCCCTCCCAAAATTCCAGGTTCAACCCCCACTGGTGTCCATATCCGGTGGTCCCGTGGTGCACTCCCCACTGGAGCCCATATCCAGTGATTCCGTAGAGTCCACTTCCCACAGTCCTGGTTCATTCCCCGCTGGTGTCCACCTTCCATACGTCCTGGTTCATTCCCCACTGGTGTCCACCTTCCATACGTCCTGGTTCATTCCCCAGTGGTGTCCACCACTCATCATAGTCCTGGGTCCAATCCCCACTGATGTCTACCTCCCATAGTCACCAGTGGTGTCCACATTCCATGGTCCCGTGATCACTTCCTACTGGTGTCCGCTTTCAATACACCCAGGTTCACTCCCAGTAGTCCACCTCTCATGGTCCCGGATTTATTGCCCACTGGTGTCTACCTCCCATAGTTGCTGGTTCACTCCTCAGTGGTGTCAATATCCCGTGGTCCCGCGCTCACTCCCCAGTGGTGTCCAAACCTCATAGTCCCGTGTTATGTTGATTGCCATACGTGGTGCGCTATTTGGCTCATGTGGTTGCTTGCGCGTGGTTTAGCGTGCCTGCGTTAAAAAGAGTCACTGCCGTATTTTAAAAAAATTGGGCAGAAAACTTGCCCGTCAAATTTCGGTCGATTAAAAGTATCGAGACCTTCATCCTGTCAAAAACTCTCAAACCTGGGACTCCGCGGCGTCCCGGGTTCAAGGGTGTTTCTCTATTAATTGACACTGGTTTTCTGATAGCACACGTATTTTGTAATAGACTAGCTCTCTATCCAATGGAGGGAACTTGAACTTTTAACAATTTGATAAGAAAAGTCGATACTATAATAATTATAAATCGATATTCTCGTTTCAGATCTATGCCCTCAATAAACTGATGACGGAATTCGAACACGAAAGATTCCAACAATTCATGTCTCAAGCAGGATCTAATATGTGAAGTCAGTATTCATTGGCAAATGCGACATCTCTCTCTCTCTCTATCTCTATCTCTCTCTCTCTCTCTCTCTCTCTCTCTCTCTCCTTCTCTTTCTCCCCTCTCTCCCTCACTCTCTCTCTCCTTCTCTCTCTCCCCTTCACTCTCTCTTTCACTCTCCCTACCCCTCTCTCTCTCTCTCTCTCTCTCTCTCTCTCTCTCTCTCTCTCCTTCTCTTTCTCCCCTCTCTCCCTCACTCTCTCTCCTTCTCTCTCTCCCCTTCACTCTCTCTTTCACTCTCCCTGCCCCTCTCTCTCTCTCTCTCTCTCTCTCTCTCTCTCTCTCTCTCTCTCTCAGCCAGCCAGGCAGTGGGTGTCACATCGAATAGATCCCGAGTCTGGCTTTCTGACACCTTTGATATTATTATTCTCTGTTTTCATCTGATACCTTTCTATACTCTATACCCTATCTTATATTTCTCTATTCATTGACATTGGTTTTCTGATAGCACGCGTACTTTGTAATAAACTAGCTCCCTATCCAATGGAGGGAACTTAAACTTTTAACAATTTGATAAGAAAAGTTGATACTATAATAATTATAAATCCATATTCTCGTTTCAGATCTATGCCCTCAATAAACTGATGACGGAATTCGAACACGAAATATTCCAACAATTCATGTCTCAAGCAGGATCTGTTATATAAAGTCATTATTCATGATATGTGGTGTGCTGTCAGTATTCATGATAGGTGGTGTGATGTCAGTATTCGTGATATGTGGTGTGAAGTCAGTATACATGATATGTGTGGTGTGAAGTCAGTCTTAATGGTGTGTGTGGTATGAAGTCAGTATTTATGATATGTGGTGTGGAGTCAGTATTCATATGTGGTCCATCGCGGTTTCCTGCTATTATGTCCAAATGAAGCAAAGTAGCAGAATAGAGTTCCACGTTAAAATTATTTTAAAATATAAAAATAGGGTATTATAAATGGAACGAAATTGACGTCAGTCAGCTCTTTGTTATTGTTTTCAGATTGCCATTTTGGTGATTATTTTTCACTCACGCCTACCAATCGGACTATTAAAGTTTAACCTACATCTACAATATTATTTTTGTGTGTTGGTATGTTATATCCGGCTGGCAGATGATCTTTATATTCTACCTGAACGCATAGCATCAATAAAATGTGAGTATTTGGAAGTTTAAGACACAAAACCCACTCTCCTAAATGAAGATACAGTCAAACCTGCCTTAACAACCACCTGAATATAACGACCACCTGCTTTAACGATCACTAGTATGTCTCATTGTCAGAGTCTTGTCTACATCCAAAATGTTTCATGTGAGTAGTAGACCTAATATGGCATTGAAACAATTTAGAGAATCGAATACACTAATAGGTCTCATTGTCAGTGTCTTGTCTACATCCAAAATGTTTCATGTGAGTAGAAGACCTAATATGACATTGAAACAATTTAGAGAATCGAATACACTAATAGGTCTCATTGTCGGGGTCTTGTCTACATCCAAAATGTTTCATGTGAGTAGTAGACCTAATATGACATTGAAGCAATTTAGAGAATCGAATACACTAATAGGTCACGCTCTGATTGATGCACAGTTGAGAGTCCTTGGAAAAAGGCTCTTTACTCGCATTATTCGACCGTACTCTGATGTAAAATGAGTACCTGGCCGTAAATAGCGTTGTCCCTATAGGAACATTTGTAATATCGCCTAAGAGACATGTTCCTTCCTTCGCGTTACAACAAGATATGAAGTGAGTAGAAAAGTGCCAGAAGACAATAGAGAATAAAAAAATTTTTCGCGGCGGTGGTGGGGTTTGAACCTGCGACCTTATTGGTACGACAACTCCGCCTGGCAGGTGAGAGCGTGGCTCTACCGCGTGAGCTATCCACGAACACAAAAATATTCGTTTCAAACCCAAAGTCATTTCTAGATCCGTCTCTCACCCACTTCTTGAGATCGCCGATTCGCTCGCCACCATCGCGAAGTAATTTTGACCAGCAGTTAAGCTTAATAGCCAATATTCTCATCACAAACATATAACATAGAAACGATTGAGACATTGAGTATGCTCCGGTGTTTGGGGTGAATTTTTAATTCAGAAAAGTGAGTGGAGCAGGCACTTATGTTGGTAACAACAAGATATGAAGTGAGTAGAAAAGTGCCAGAAGACAATAGAGAATAAAATTTATTTTTTTTTCGCGGCGGTGGTGGGGTTTGAACCTGCGACCTTATTGGTACGACAACTCCGCCTGGCAGGTGAGAGCGTGGCTCTACCGTGTGAGCTATCCACGAACACAAAAATATTCGTTTCAAACCCAAAGTCATTTCTAGATCCCTCTCTCACCCACTTCTTGAGATCGCCGATTCGTTCGCCACCATCGCGAAGTAATTTTGACCAGCAGTTAAGCTTAATAGCCAATATTCTCATCACAAACATATAACATAGAAACGATTGAGACGTTGAGTATGCTCCGGTGTTTGGGGTGAATTTTTAATTCAGAAAAGTGAGTGGAGCAGGCACTTATGTTGGTAACAACAAGATATGAAGTGAGTAGAAAAGTGCCAGAAGACAATAGAGAATAAAAAAAATTTTTCGCGGCGGTGGTGGGGTTTGAACCTGCGACCTTATTGGTACGACAACTCCGCCTTGCAGGTGAGAGCGTGGCTCTACCGTGTGAGCTATCCACGAACACAAAAATATTCGTTTCAAACCCAAAGTCATTTCTAGATCCCTCTCTCACCCACTTCTTGAGATCGCCGATTCGTTCGCCACCATCGCGAAGTAATTTTGACCAGCAGTTAAGCTTAATAGCCAATATTCTCATCACAAACATATAACATAGAAACGATTGAGACATTGAGTATGCTCCGGTGTTTGGGGTGAATTTTTAATTCAGAAAAGTGAGTGGAGCAGGCACTTATGTTGGTAACAACAAGATATGAAGTGAGTAGAAAAGTGCCAGAAGACAATAGAGAATAAAAAAAAAAAAATTTTTTCCTTCGCGTTAAGTGTTACGGCTGGCTAGGACCCCTTGAAAAGCGTTTCGGACACGTTTGGTGGATATTGCACGACATAAATACTCAAATCTTCATGATATTATAGATCTTTTGTTATAAAACAATTAATGTTTTTCGAGCCCCTACACTTTTGCTGGGGAAATATTCCTTTTGTTGCAAAAATAACGTATAATAAGAATTCAGATATTAAATGAAAAGACGGTGAGATTTTTCTAATGTCTGAATGAAACGTTGAAATCGAATTGAAGTTGCAGTTATATTATTTAGGGAGCATTTCACAAAGAACATGTTTTTGTTAATAATTATCAGATAACGATTTTTTGTATGTCTTTCCTTTTACCTTTGGTCATTATTTGAAAAGTTTAACTTTTTATTTAATTGTATGATGTCTTTAAAATATTCTTTATTTCAAACTCCCGTGATCTGTTTCACCGGTTGGCATATTATTATACTGACGCTTGGTATAGTCCTGTATACCTAAATTATTATTGTTGTTTTACTGCTGCTTCTGTTTTGTTGCTATTTTTAAAATCATTTTATCAATAACATTTTGATAGTTATTCTATTTTTGAATTGGGCTTTTTTTTTTCCACGTTAGAACGAGGCATGATAATTTTGTTTCTTCTTTTTTTGTGAATGTCTTTTTGTGTCTGTATGTCCATGCATGGATGTGTGCTTGTGCGTGTGCGTTGCGCACCCGTGCTATGAGTGGGAATAAAAATTGACTTTCAATTTTATTATAACAATCAATTATATTAGGTTATGTGATTGAAACAATTCTATCCTTTTGACTGATTTGTTCAATTAGTTATTAAAAACCGTATGAAGCAGATGATGTCGATATTTTATTGCATGTATTGTTTTTAATGTTGAGATTAATTGTTTTGAAATATTATTTGATCAAGTATATCAAACACGTTCATTCATTCGCTAGTTAACGATTACGTTCCCCGAACCTGAACGATCGACCAACGACGAGGAAGAAAACCAGGATTTGTCCTCAGACGTCGCCACACGACGCCCGGTGCGCGAGTTTAACTCGTGAGGACATATCCTGGTGTTTTTTTTTTCATCGTCGTTAATTGATCGTTTGGATTCGGGCAACGTGTTCGTTAACTTGTTATTAATTTATTCCTGCTGCTACAATTCGTGAATTCCGTTCAATAATTGATTACAACATTCATTTGAATCATTCCTGGTGATTTTCTGTTGATGACATCATCTTTGTGATTTGGCTTTTCTGTGATATCTTCACGTTTTATTCTCAATTTTAATGATTATTATATTTGCCAATGATTTTCCACACTGAGACATTTTTGTAAAAAAAATGTATTGTTTTACTTTCATTATTGTTTTGTTGGAATAATACAGTAACTGCTTTATTTGATTGATTTATGGTATCTATATTTAGATCACTGGCATTTAAGCCTTTCTGTGAGAGTTCTACATTATATTTTTATTTTCAACCCATGTTATTTCCAATTTTAACCAACATATTTTTGGAAAAACAACAGGCATTGTTACGACACGTGACATAATGGTCAAGACTGAGTTGCATGACGTTGCTGCCATTCGGCAAGTTCTTGATCTCAGTCTGTAGCCAGCCATTGCATCCACTTGCAGTACACAAACCTGGCAACTTTTCTCCCAGGTTCGAAAAGCCTACGCCCCCCCCCCCCCCCCCCTCCCGCCCCCACGAGGATTGAATTTTGTAGAATACTATATATATTGGGGGGGGGGGGTGTATGTGTGATCCATTTTGAATGGATAACTGTGGGGAAAACTTCCTATGAATGACATTCTTGCCGTGTTATCTTCAAACGTTATTTTCTTTTCCTCGTATTTTTGTTCTTTGTTTGGTTTTGTTTTTGTTTTTAATTTATTTTTAATTTATTTGTTTATTTATTTATTTATTTATTTATTTTTTGTTTGTTATTTTGTTCTTCTTTTTTAGACATGTATTTCATGTCGCACTTTGTATGTTTAAAAAAAATCATTATTTTTTAAAATTCGTGAATGGATACATTAATACTAACGTTTACTTATTTGCAGGTCTGATAATCTAAATTGTTATGGAAATACTCTCAAACCAACTCATGATAATAATAATAATAATAATAATAAATAATAATAAAATATAATAATAATAATAATAATAATAATAATAATAATAATAATAATAATAATAATAATAATAATAATGATGATGATGATAATAATAATAATAATAATAATAATAATAATAATAATAATAATAATAATAATAATAATAATAATAATAATAATAATAATAATAATAATAATAATAATAATAATAATAATAAATAATAATAATAATAATAATAATAATAATAATAATAATATAATTGTCGCGTCCATGTAGAAGTGACAAGTAGGAGTGGACAAATATGAGTCAGATAGTTTCCCCAAAGACAAAAGTTGTCAGATGCCACTTTTGCGCTGTTATAGCCGGGTTAAAGTTCCTGACAACTCGACAGATTGTAAGAAAATTTTAAGTTTAAAGAAATAGGTAGAAGAAGTCGCAGTAGATTATTGGCACGTAATATAGGGATAGATAGGTTTAGAAGGTACGTATTAATTCCCGGTAAAGCAGAAATACTTTATATAAATCAACAGAATTGCCTCACACAAAAACAAGTTATCACATAATTAGCCAAAAGAATAATAGTACATTTTAATGCATTGAAGTTAGTCTATGGGCTGTTAATGTTCATCCCTTCATGGTTTCTCAATTTCTTATAGTTGGTTTATTATCTGTTTGGATGTGACTGGTGGCGGCGTTAATGTTGCTTCTGCCTGGTTATTTTATGGAGGAGTCTTTTATTCATTCTCTGGTTGTCCCAGTGGGTCACTGGATAGATTCAGCTCTGGCTCAACTTGTAACCAAATGGCGTTTGCTGGATAACCCGATCTGTGAAAATACCGGAGCAAATCTTTGACTAGTTGCAACATTTTTATATTCCTTATGAGCGGTGATGTAGTGAGGGTTTCCAATTCACAAACCCTTGACATCACCACTGATCTAAATTTTGTTTGTCATTATCCTTAATCTAATTAACGGGGTACAGGAAGGTTAGTGGGATGGGGAAAGATAAGCAAACAATGAGAGCATAAGAATCAATACATATCTTTACATAATAGTATTATCGCGTATTAGCGATAGCACATTTGTAAATGTAACTCAATGTTATGTAATTCATTCATTTGGAAGGCATACATAAATATACAATAATATATACATATATAGATAACGAGAGTGAATGAAATATTTTGTTATAATAACATGAGTTATCAATTTCTGTTATGTCTACTTACGCCCAGGCGAAAACATAATATTAATTATTACTCACTACACATACTAGTTTTAAATGGCATTAATCAATCATAACATAATGTATGTCCACAGCTATAAAATTGATATAATTATTACATACCCCTGTCCACACAATGTTTCCTTCTAAAAATAATTTCGAGTATGTTGGTGATAGAGTGCTGGAATGGGAGAGAGACCGAGTTAGCTGAGTCTTTGCTTATATAGAAATAATATGACCGGAGTTTAGTGAATCCCAGAAACCAATGATGTTCCAGGATTTGTCAGTGCAAGAATGTCACTGGTCATCTGCTCGAGACCAATCGTGTTCCGCGTGCGTCAGTCATCGCTGGCGTCGGTAATAAATGTGTATTCCCAGGATAACTTTTTTTTATGGCCCTTTGATCGGCTGGACGGTCGATTAATTATACAACCATAAGGCATCTCTCGTCTAACGCCTGAACGTTAATTTATTCCGTGTCATACTTGGGCGTTCTTGTAATTACAATAGATAGCAATTTTAATTATGCTGAGATAATAAAACCATAAAAGTATGGGGCGATACTGTGAGAAAATATGTATTGAGTTATTTAAAATCCTGAAAGAGTTAGGAGGGATTTGAAATAGATCGCTACAATAATAATAATAATAATAATAATAATAATAATAATAATAATAATAATAATAATAATAATAATAATAATAATAATAATAATAACATCAACAACAATACTAATAATAATAGGAAGAATAATAATAATAATAATAATTATAATAATAATAATTATTATTATTATTATTATTATTATTATTATTATTATTATTATTATTATTATTATTATTATTATTATTTATTATTATTATGGGTCATCAGGCCTGCTAATGTGTGCACTTAGATTTATATAATTTTATCGACTATCGTTGATAAGTGAGTGAAAATACTGTTTTATCGATGCACATCAAATTACACCGTTGTCTTTGAATTTTCAATCCAATTTGAATCAATGTGACTCTATTGTTCTAAGTATAGACATCCGATTAAAATAGTAACTATGGTCCAGACATTAAAACATAAATTAAAAAATAATAAAATGTTCAGCAAATATTTAAGATACAAGCAATGTAGATTTAACTTGATCAAAAGTAGAATCTAGGTTTTGAAAGGAACGAATAATTGTGTGATCTCTGTAGATGATCGAACTCAGAATAAGAAATTATAAATTATAATGAAATAGCCATATAACGATTCCTTATCTATGATTTCAGTAACCAATTTTCAATTACATGAAATATCATTGTGAATAGATGTATATTATAAAACTTACTTTTTTTCTTGCCAATTGAAATATATACATAAATAAGTCAATGATTTGTCGTATAGATCTTTAACCAGTTAACAGCCATGCTCTGGAAAAACTTGTATTTAAAAATTTGGCCTTAAAACTTGTCCTTCAAATATCGATCGATTTAAATGACCATCATCTTGGCAAAAACTCTCAAACCTGGGGCTTCCAGAGTTTTTGACAAGACGAGGGTCAGTTAAATCGATTTTTAAATACGAGTTTTTCCAGGGTACGGCAGTTAACTGAATAAAAAACAACAACAAAAATGCAACTTCAAATCAGCAGTGTGTTTCATTTTGGTAAAATTGTCTTATCGTTATTGACATACCGTAGCTCAATTGTAAAATGCATAAACACACTCAAACGCAAACACACACACGCACACACTCAAACACACACACACACACACACACACACAAACACATACTCAAAGACACACACACACAAACACATACTCAAACACACACACACACACACACACACACACAAACACACAAAAATTCACACTCATGCGCATAAAATGAAGATATTCTTCATTGTTTTTATCTATAATTTTATCCAACCATAATACCTTTACATTTCACATGGATTAAAAAAAAAAATATTTATTTATTTATACTGTCTACTAATGTTCTCAAAAAGTTCTCGATAATTTGTCAATTGGAGTCACCATGGGAACCATGTGAGTGGATAATTGTTTGTATTTTATTGCTATTTTAAATATTCATAATTTTTTGCTACGTGTTGTTTTGTCTCATTGCAAGTAACACAAGATTGTTACGTCATTTGATTCTCAAGATTAAAGTGGCTTCGAATTTAATTGCATTCTTTCTTTCTTTTTCTTTTTTTTTTTTTTTTTTTTTTTTTTTTTTTTTTTTTTTTTTTTTTCTGTTTTGTTGGGGTTTTTCTCTTTCTTTTTCTTGTTGTTTTTAATTTGGGTTTTTTTTGTTGTTTTTTTTTTTTGTTTTGTTTTGTTTTGTTTTTGTTCAAGCTCAAATACATTGGAATCCCGATAAAGATTGGTTGACAGGTTCTCCGTTTTAAACGGAAAACACTTACATAAAGAAAAGAAAATATTTGACCAACATGAGGTGTTAACTTTAAGCAGAACTTGACTTTAAGAGTGTTGACTTTAAGCAAAAGTTGACTTTAAGCAGAATTTGACTTTAAGAGTGTTGGCTTTAAGCAGAAGTTGACTTTAAAAGTGTTGGCTTTAAGCAGAAGTTGACTAAGCAGAATTTGACTTTAAGAGTGTTGGCTTTAAGCAGAAGTTGACTTTAAGAGTGTTGACTTTATGTAGGACTTTAACGGAGCCTTACCCCTATTTTGATAATTAAAATTGATCTGGTATTCAATTTGTGTTCATTCTTTTCTTGGGTATGAAAATATATTGAAATTTTCAAACCTTCAAAAATCAGACTGTTCAAGCCTCCAAGTTTTAGTTAAAATACAGCAAAGAACGTCTATCGCTAAGCGATAAGATTTGTATTGTTGTACATGAATACAACCATAGATATGAATAGTATTATGACCTTTAAGGTCAATTAATACAAACAACATGGAACCGCTGAAAACTGGAAACTGGAATTTGACGATGACACGATGAAAGATAGCGCGCTATTATATATAATTCGTTATAATAATTTCTTGTATTCAACGACGTCTTACGTCGTATACAAAACAAAAGAGAAAAGATTTTTTTAAAAAACTCAGTCGAAGATATAATCTCAAAGGAAAAAGAAAAAGAAAATGATGGTATTAATAACGACAACAACAACAACAATAATAATAATAATATAATAATAATAATAATAATAATAATAATAATAATAATAAATAATAATATAATAATAATATAACAATAATAATAATAATAATAATAATAATAATAATAATAATAATATAAAAATAATAATAATAATAATAATAATAATAGTTATAATAATAATAATAATAATAATAATAATAATAATAATAATAATAATAATATAATAATAATAATAATAATAATAATAATAATAAAAATAATAATAATAATAATAATAATAATAATTCACGATGAAGTGCATAAGATAAGATCAAAATGGGTCTTATTCGGCACTGAGAGATCTGAGAGATTGAGAAAGAGAGAGAAGTTGGAGAGAGAGAGAGAGAGAGAGAGAGAGAGAGAGAGAGAGAGAGAGAGAGAGAGAGAGAGAGAGAGAGAGAGAGAGAGAGAGAGAGAGATGATTCTGAAGTGGAGGAAGAAATGGAGTGTCAAGAATCAAGAGAAACTATCCATGTTTTACTCTTTACTCTATTGTTTGTATGGATTGTATCCCTTGTGTATATCGTGCTGTTTAATGTCGAGAGCGGCGGAGGCTGCCTGAAGCCCGGGATGGATCGTGAAACAATACAAAAACTGGACGTTTCGGATACAAACCCTTCGTCAGCAAAACAATGAACAAAGGAACGTATAAAACAAAATGTAGTGAGAATTTAAGCGTCTAATATTCCTGGGTTGTATTCCTCGTGTTTTGCTGACGAAGGGTTTGTACCCGAAACTCCCATTGTTGTACTATTTCCATCCGAAGCCTTTCCATTTCCACTTTTCTGGGGTTTTTTGTTATTATAAAATGAGTTGATGAATAAAAAGGCACGTCGATCCTGACCTCTGCAGAAAACATCGTATTGCTGTTCCTTGCATGAGCTATTTAGCTATTTTTTTAAAAATAATTTAAAATGAGCTTTTCTATAGCGCAATATCCACTAAACGTGCTCAAAGCCAGGCGATGTTGCAATTTTTTGGGACAGAGACAACGCTGTTGACGGCCAGGTACTCGTTTTACACCTGAGTACGGTGAGAGAATGTGAGTAAAGAGCCTTCTCCAAGGACTCAACTATGCGCCGAGCGAGGCTCGAACCCAGGACCTTCCGATCCGAAAGCGAGTGTCATACCACAAGACCACATAGCCGCACAGCTATTATGCGTACTACGTATATTTTTTGAGAGCATAACTATTTTATGAGCTTCTTCTTGGAGCATCTGCTATTTCTATGTCTTCTATGCCGTTGCACCACTCACGTCACTAGTCACTATAATACGAATGAAGAGACGAAGGATGCGGGAGATCATCATCATCATCAAGTACCAGGCCTGTTGCAGACATCGGCGATCATGTCCCTCCAACCATATCTGTCCTCAGATCTTCTCAATAGCTCGATTCCTGTTCCTCCTCCACCAATCCATCCGATTAGATTGTCAATGTAATCTATCCTCTGTCTCCCTCTTCTTTTCTTCCCAGCAACTTTACCCGTGAGTACAATCGTTTCAATTCCGTTTTTTTCTGTAAATATATGCGGGAGATAAAGAATAGGAAGAGAATGAGGCAAACGACGACAAATAAGAAAAAGATTTAAAAAGAAAAACAAAGCAAAATAAATTGAGCTTGTATATAGCGCAATATCCACTAAATTAAATGTACTCAAAGCGCTTTACAAAGGTTCCTGACCAGTACAACACATAACATGTAGAACGAGATATAACACCTGTTAAACTATGTTACATTTTTTCCCGACAGAGACAACGCTGTTAACGGCCAAGTACTCATTTTACACTTGAGTACGCTGAGAGGGTGTGAATAAAGAGCCTTTTCCAAGGACTCAATTATGCGCCGACCGAGTGAGGCTCGAATCCAGGACCTTCCGATCTGGAAGTGAGTTTCATACCACTAAGACCACATAACCGCACACACACACACACACACACACACACACACACACACACACACACAAAATTAAATGAAAAAAACAAAAACAAAAACAAAAAAAGCAGCTTTTTAAAATCCTCTCTGTATGGGATAAAGCCATGTCGTACTATTGTTATAGTGTTATATTTACGTCATGGATAAAGCTATAACGTACCGTAAGCTTACGTTCATAGCCATCAACCAACATGCAGTCGTTAGCCAGTTACTGCCGTACTCTGGAAAAACTCCTATTTTTAAATTTGGCCAGGAAATAATATCGATCGATTTAAATGACTCTCATCTTGGCAAAAAAAAACCCTCTCAAACCTGGGACTTCCACGAGAGTTTTTGCCAAGTTGAGGGTAATTTAAATGGGTCGATATTTGAAGGACGAATTTTCTAGCCAATTTTTTAATAGGAGTTTTTTTTTTTCTCCAGAATACGGCAGTCCTCCTTCCTCCTTGGATGGATGGATGGTCATCTCTGTAATAGTATGTAATATGAAAGCGCGTGCTTTTACAACGGTCTGGTTGGATGTAGGTAAAGTGTCAGTGTAGGGCTTGGGATCTACGTTACTTTTGTCACGTAGGTACGATGTGCTTGCTTACGTGTTTTATCCCCCTCAGCCCTCAACACTCTACTCCCAACCTCGAACACTTGGAAGTATCTTGGTCGACCAACAATCAAATGAATACCATACTTTGTATAACCTAATAGTAAAAGCAAAATAACTATGTGTTGGTAAACCAACAATTTCTTAAACGTGTGGATGAAAAGAATTAAAAAAAAAAAAAAAAGCTCGCATTATCTCATTTTAATTTTGATTTATTTATTTTATTTTATTTTTAAAAATTTTATTTAAAGAAACAGAAACATTTTAGCAGGTGCCGACTGCATAGAGAGAGAGAGAGAGAGAGAGAGAGAGAGAGAGAGAGAGAGAGAGAGAGAGAGAGAGAGAGAGAGAGAGAGAGAGAGAGAGAGAGAGAGATGGAAATCATAATTGGAGAGTTGCCAGATTTACTATTCATCCACAAAAAGTCCACTGTAACAAATTTTGTTATTTTCTTTTAGAATAAAATTTGAGAAAAATGAAACCTAAAATACCAAGTTGTTCTCAACTTCAATAAACTATTGATAAAAATCTATATTAATGAAAGGGAGAAGAGCTATCTTTGTTATAATTTGCAAAATTAAACGCGCCAATTTGTGAAATACGAAAAAAAAATATCTCAGCATAATTATTTGACTTCTAGGCGTTGCTATCTGGCCAACATAGCTTCTTCACTCTTCGTTTCCTCCAATCCTCTCCCTACCCCATCCCATCTCACTCACTTGAGGAAAAAAGCTGACACAACACACCTTCTTAGGTACTCATCTACGCCTCCAGAACCATCCCTCTATTCTTTACCATGATTCTATGTAGGTCACTGCCATGAGTGGGAACTCGGATATGATGTGGCACCGGGATTTCTGAATTATTATTATTTTTTTTAAAAACCTGACATAAATATTTCCCCAAGATCATCATTACCATCATCAGAAGTTCCGATTGAAAGTGAATGTGATTTTTTTCCTCCTGATCAGCAGGTGAATTAAAATTTTCATTATTTTTTTTTTTAAATGTATACCCAACCGAGTAAACTTGCACTGATACTAAAGAAGACATTTGCACGTACACAAAGTACAAAGTAACTGCCCCATTGTCAAATCGGATTGCGAGTCAGATCTGATTCAATTCTTTCCAGTTATAATGAAAGAATAATGAAGCTGACAGGAATTCAGAAAGTTGGATGGCAAGATACAAGTGCAACTCATTAACCTGAATTCACAAATGGTCTTGTGGCCTGTGTCAAGTCTATCTAAAACTAAAATCATCATTGGTAAACAAATAATGTCGCCATCTATATAGTATATAGCTGTCTAGATATTAATTATTCATAACATCACACTTTGGGTAGATAGATTGTCTTACCTTCTGCCCAAGGGCTTTTATTTGCCGTGACTGATTTTATACAGTCTTCAACATCAATGTGTAAATGCAATCTTTTGTTTACCAGTAGTAGTAGTAGTATAGTAGCTGTTATAGAATTGATGTCTATAAGTATAAGTTAGTGTCAGATGGGTTATGTTACGATAAGATTAGAATGCTCTGAACTCTGAATTGAAGTACAACATCGGCAACAACATTACATACCTTAATGTTTACGAAGTGATGTAAATAAGGATTAAAGTTAAATCTCATTTTCTAAATAATAAATCTTCCAGCAGAAACCATCCACATATACATGAATTTTGTGGTGCATTAGAATTAGAATGGTTTATTTTCATTTAAATTTGATTAAATCAATTTGTTGGCCTCTCAGTTTTTTACATTCAAAGTTCATCATCAAAATCCAGTACTTTATATATACTTTATTTTGTTTGTTTATTTTGATCGGTAGGTGCCTAAAGGTTTAATAGATCTTGCTCATTTGCAATTTTTCGATAATTGTTTTTTTATCTCACTAGTTTGGTCACATCATTGTCATATGTAGTTATAGTCCTAGCTTTATTTGTATTTAAAAATTATTTTATTTTCCATTTTTCTCTTGTTAACTGTGCCAAAATATAAACATCAGAATTAGGTAATAATTCTTTAAATTTTGTCTCCATTTTAAATTCTAGATTTTGACTGTTGTTCTCAAGTATTCAAAAACTCCTGGAAAACAAGAGTCTTGTGATACAGGATTCACGATGAAGATTCTGATCCTATTCGCTCTTTGGTTTATCGTGTCTTGTGTGCTCAGCCAAAGTGACACAGATTCCAGTGGAAAGCAAGGTGTGTGCTATTATGTGCTAAATAATTCAAAATTGGAATAAATGAAGCATTAAATGTGACCCACTGTCTCAAAATCGTATAAATTATATATATATAGGCCTATTACAATTATATAACCATATCATGGTGAACACAAACAAGCTGCTGGAATTTCAATTCCTGGCCTGAAACATGAAACTTGGGGGGGGGGGGGGGGGGTACGTTTTAATGGTGGATTATAAACACTATTTCTTGCAAAACCTTCAAAGTTCATATTTTGTATTATTTTATTTCTCATTTGGCTTTTCTGGTTTCTATTCATCCCAACAAATAATACTGTTTATAACTGTGGCTGGCAAATGATTACTGTAATGCTTTGATGATATTTGTTCAATGCATTGTCACCTGGAGTTTATTAAATGTCATTAGATAGCAACTAATTATTAACACATGGACAATTTGAAAAAAGAAAACAATGGATGTAAATATGAAATTAATCACCTTATTGCCACAGGGAGAACACCTACCTAACAAGCAGATTGACCAGCATCGGTCAAGTGGGCAGTCCAGATTTTTGTCTGACCCCGTTGTCCATCCAGCATGATTTTACAGTACAGCTAGGTTTGGGAGATCTGGCAGAAAGTACTTTGTCTTACTCTAGGGCATAAATGTAATGACAAGAGTTAAACAATTTCTGACACCACTGAACACTATCTGATTTTGATACCAAAAATTAAAGATACACCCCACCACTCTGTCATTCATGCCACTCATTACAGTTTAAAAGACTATCTGAAAACGTCACTTGATTTTTAAAAAAGAAAAAAGTCCCCAGAGTGACAAGGTCCAATGTTGTCCAAATTTATCCCAATTTTCTACAGTGTAAGCTCACTCGGCTCAAGCATTGAAAAATGGTTGTATCCTTGTATGAGTTACATCATAGGTCATAGGCCATAGGTCATGGCTCGGTTTATTTTGTTTTTTGTTTAGGCTGTGACTGTGATCGTCAGACTTTGGCATCACATTAGTTTTTATTTGACTGTGATTAGTTCATGTGCATTATTTAATTGGCCTTTTGGCATATGATGTCATTTGATAAACATTAAATTCCCATTGATGAATGGAAAACGTGACATTCAACTTTGACGTGGTAATTTCCATCAACTGTCTGATAGGTTTATGCAACATTTCCAAGACAGTTTTACCTATGTATACCACCCTCAGTTCCTGACTGGATGCTAATTTATATCTTATCATATCTCTTGAAAAGTAAAGAGAATTTTTTAAAACTCTCCACTCAATCAGAATCACTCAAGAAGTTGGAAAAAAGAAAATTTTAAAACTTTAAAAATAAATGAATTCCAACCATATACCCGTAACACAAAATCTGTAGTAGAGATACATCATTAATTTTCATAACAAGAATTAATTTTAAGGAACTCTTTACTTCCAGTTGAAAGCGATCTTGACTTGATTGTGGTGACTGTTGCCACAGAAGAGACGGATGGATTCAAATTGTTTATGCGATCAATAAAGAAATACGGATACAATGTCCAGGTATTTCCAATAAGATATAAAATATGTCTTAAGGTTTTTAAAAAAATTCTTGTATTTAATTTTCTCACCATAAACTTTTCTTTTTGGATTTGAAGTTTTGAAATAAAATTTCAAGCTGGGAGATGGCTTTATGGTCTAGTGATGATGTAACACTTGCCTTCAGATAAGAAGGTCCTGAGTTTGAATCCTGCTTTCAACAGCGCATAGTTGAATCCTTGGAAAAGCCTCTTTACTCATATTCACTCAATGTAATCAGGTGTACAATGCTTACCCGGCTGTTAACAGTGTCATCTCTGTCAAGGAAAAATTATAATATTGCCTTACAGGAGTCATGTCTGGTCCTACATGTTAAACGTTGTTGTTGTTGTTGGACATTGACCCCTAGTAAAGCGCTTTGAGCACGTTTAATGGATATTGAGACATATAAATGCTCAAGTTTAAAATAAACTCTCATAATGTACAAAATTGAAACCAATCAACAAAGAGTGACACGCTCTTCATATCAATATTTTTTAGGGATAAAGCCGCCGACTATAAATTTATACAGCACACAGTAGAGCATTTACCCCTTATTACAATGTCTTTTCCATGTGGCTCGGGACTTGAACCTAAGACCTTCTGATTCGAAGGCGAGTGTCATACCACTAGACCAAATAGCCGCACAAGTTTCAACTCAATGATGAAGGATTCACAAATGGAAAATGAATCAAATGGAAATATCAGTGGAAATCTGATTAGGATGAGATCAATTTTACCTCAGGCAAACATATTCTGTTTTTGTTTTATTTCTCCAAGAGTTTTTGGTTATCAAAAGAGTAAATGGGTGACTTGATACCACTAGACCAAATAGCCGCACAAGTTTCAACTCAATGATGAAGGATTCACAAATGGAAAATGAATCAAATGGAAATATCAGTGGAAATCTGATTAGGATGAGATCAATTTTACCTCAGGCAAACATATCCTGTTTTTGTTTTATTTCTCCAAGAATTTTTGGTTATCAAAAGAGTAAATGGGTGACTTGATGGCTTAGTCGTGTGGTGTTATGTGTTGTCACAAAAGTCTAGCACTGTTAAGCATGATCAGTGGCTGAATGGGTGACTTTGTGTCCTTGGGTGAAGCTATTAAGACTTTATCCCACTCGACACAGGTGTGAGTGAGTACCTGTCTTTTGGTGGATATTATAAAAGCGTTAGTAGAAAAAAGAAGGATGCCTAACAGATGACTGGAACGGAACTATATGCAATGGAAATATGGTACCATATAGCATGCTGGGGGGTAAAAATGAAACATTTTAAAGTGCATTGGGCATGGTAAATCCATGGAGATGTTCTATATAAATGTTCTTATTCAATTTTTAGTCATATCAGTCCTCCCATCCCTATTCGGATTTTGGTGGCTATATTGTACTAATATTGGTAGAAATTAATTTGAAATGACTTTTCAGGTATTTGGAACGGGTGAAGAATGGCGAGGTGGCACGATGGATTCTCTTGGAGGCGGACACAAGATTAATCTCTTAAAACAAGGGCTCAAAAAATTTAAGAACAGGGAAAATCTACTCATCATGTTTACAGACAGGTAGGTCTTTCTTGGATCATTTATAATGTTTGTTTTTTTAAATATAGTTTAATATTTTGTAGTTCTTTATAAGAACAGAGGCATTCTACTCATTAATAATTATGACGATGATGATGATGATAAAAATAATTATTAATAGTTTATTAAGACGATTGCAGTCTAGTTTAGATAATGACTTTCAGTACTCCATTATATCCAAGCTTATCAGTATTTCATGCAACCTATATTTGGTTGCTCTAATGTAAAGATTTGAACAAGTGTGTATGAAACGGTGCTAGACAAAGCATCTGAGGTTCGATCCCCAGTTGAGGAATACTGATTTTTTGGGATTTTTTTTCCCTTGTATTTTTCTTTCTTGCTTTGTCTGGCACTGTTTCATACACACTTGTTCAGATCTTTATCTCACACCGGTGCCTGCTCCCTTATTTGTCAATTTGGTAGCAAGAATTTATGCACTTTAATGGAGTTGGATTTTACTTGTTTTTGTGTGTTTGTGCATGGGTGTGCATATTGGTGTGTGAGTATGGGCTACCTTGCTTAATAATGGGACATTTGAAAATTGGACACGTAACTTGATATGACGGATAGTTCAAATTTTTTCTTGTTCCTGTAGACTTAAAGTCATCCGTGCGGCTATGTGGTCTTGTGGTAAGACACTCGCATTCGGATCGGAAGGTCCTGGGTTCTAGCCTTGCTCGGTGCATAGTAGAGTCCCTTGGAAAGGCTCTTTACACATTCTCTCACCGTACTCAGGTGTTAAACGAGTACCTGGTCATTAACGGTGTTGTCTATATTGGAAAAAAATTGTATGACGCCTAACAGGTGAATGGACAGATAGAGGAGTTATTCCATTATATATATTTATATATTTTCCAAAACAGCTATGATGTGGTGTTGACCAAAGGCCCTGATGCACTGATAGAGAAGTTCCTAAAGTTTAATGCAAGAGTCGTGTTTGGTGCTGAATTAACTATTTGGCCTGATGCATCATTGAAGGTATGAGAAATTTAACTCTCTTACAAAACATTAAACTATGTTGTCTTTATTTAAAATCTGTGGCATTTTACCACGGTGTCTGGGGTAATATTCTCCAGTTTTTAATCTTTTATTTTGAAATGAACAAAATGTTGTTTAAAAATGTTATAATAATGAACAATTAAATATTGAAATTGAGCTTTATATAGAGCATTATCCACTAAACGTGCTCAAAGCGCTTTACAAATTTTCACAGAAACAATTTGAAAGTTGAAATTGTTTATCATGAATCCTCCTTTAAGACATTGCAAATCTTTCAAAGTAAAGTAATAGGTAGAAAAAGGTAATCCTTTAGAGACATTAGGCCCATGGAGCCGGAGTTTATCCCAGGTTCTATAGTGTGAAACCGACTATAGAAATTGCTTGCTACCCTTTTGGATAGGACGCTAGTCCATCGCAAAGTACTTTCTGCAGATCTAAAGACCCAACTACCCAATCACTGCTGGATGGACAGGGGGTCAGAAAAAAATCTCAACTGCACCAGGGATCGATCTCATTCCCTTTGATTGTGAAGCGAGTGCTCTACCAACTGAGCTATCGGGACCCCCAAAGTTATTTATTGGCATCGATTTTTTTATCATGAAAGGAAATCAGTAGAAAAGTGCTAGAAGACAATAGAGAATAAAACCTTTCACAGTGATGGGGAGTCGAACCCATGACCCAACTGTTATGGGCACCTTCTTTACCTAGCCACGAGAGGAATGTTCTACAGTCGATGCTATCCACCACTGGTGGTCCCTCTCCTTTGTCTCGGGTACTTCTCCACTCCCTTCATTTCATGTTATTATCATCATTAAGTGTAAAGTAATGCTAAGCTGCTAGAAGCTGTGGACTGTTAAAAGTAATTTTAAAAAATCAACATGACCACTTCAAAAGAAGATCAAAATGCCAAACATGGAACGTATCGGGCACATAACCCTTCCTCAGCCATAACAACAAAAAAAAGCCAATGAAAACATAAATACAGTACTTAAGAACAAGTTGGATGGCAGAGGTCTGGTTTTAAGTCATGTATTTATACTTTCATTGTTTGTTTTTTTTTTTTGGTTGTTTGCTGAGGAAGGGTTTTGAGCCTGAAATGTTCTGGGTTTGGTATGTTGTTCTTTTTTGAAGCTTTTATATTCAGTTTCATTTTTGTTTATTCCTTTCAACATAAGTGCCTGCTCCACTCACTTTTCAGAATATAGATCTCTTATCGGTCTCAAACTTGAACAAAATTTTGTGGCTATGTGGTCTAGTGGTACGACACTCGCTTTTGGATCGGAAGGTCCTGGGTTTGAGCCTCATGCTCGGCGCATAGTTGAGTGCTTGGAAAAGGCTCTTTACTCACATTCTCTCACTGTACTCATGTGTAAAATGAGTACCTGGCCGTTAACAGCGTTGTCTTTGTCTGAAAAATTGTAATATTGCCTTACAGGCGTCATGTCCCGTCCTACATGTTAAATGTTGCTGTTGGCCAGGGACCCCTTGTAAAGTGGTTTGAGCACAATTAGTGGATATTGCGCTATATAAAGCTCAATTTATTTTTTAATTTTAAAAACTTGAAATGTCTTTGGAGATGTGTAAACACAATTAGTTTGATGAAGGTCTAAATTATTTGATCTTTTTATTCATTCAGGATAAATACCCAAAAGTCAAAGAGAACGAAAAGAGGTTTTTGAACTCAGGAGGTAAATCTTGTTTGTTTGTGTTTTGGTTTTTTGAATCCAGGAATATGTCTTTTAAGATATATGATTTATTGCTTTGGAATCACGAAAGGTGTTAGGTTCTCTAAACAGTTTATCAAATGATTTTTAAAAAAAAGAAACGATGTATGTTGTGTTTTAATAGTCCTTCAGAGCGATTTGGCTCAGGAACCAGAGTTGCCCCGGTTTCTTTAGTGTGAAACGGACAACTGCAATTGCTTGATACCCTTTGGATACAACGCTAGCCAATTGTAAAGTATTTTCTAAATCTAGATTATGTTATATGATAGTCCAAACATACTGCTGTTTTAGGTCATGATGTGTCCCGTTTTAGCTCTTTGAAAAGTTGGTTGCTATACAACACAAACATTTGTATAGATTAAAAGCAGTAGTTTTAATGATATGCCTATAATTTGTCTCAGAAAAATGTAAATGATGACTGGGTAAAAATAACCACAGACAAATACAGAGATAGTTGATGTTAGGATTGACAGAGTTAATGTCAATCAAATACCAAGATAATGTGTATGAGGATTGAGTGAATTAACAATAGTCAAATACCGAGGTGATCGGTGTCAGGATTGAGTGAGCTTACATCAGTTAAATACCGAGATTGTTAATGGTAGGACTGAGTGAGTTAACAACAGTCAAATACCGAGATAGTCAGTGTTAGAATTGAGTGAGTTAACAACAGTCAAATACCGAGATAGTCAGTGTTGGGATTGATTGAGTTAACAACAGTCAAATACCGAGATAGTCAGTGTTGGGATTGAGTGAGTTAACAACAGTCAAATACCGAGATAGTCAGTGTTGGGATTGAGTGAGTTAACAACAGTCAAATACTGAGATAGTCAGTGTTAGAATTGAGTGAGTTAACAACAGTCAAATACCGAGATAGTCAGTGTTGGGATTGAGTGAGTTAACAACAGTCAAATACCGAGATAGTCAGTGTTGGGATTGAGTGAGTTAACAACAGTCAAATACCGAGATAGTCAGTGTTGGGATTGAGTGAGTTTACAACAGTCAAATACCGAGATAGTCAGTGTTAGAATTGAGTGAGTTAACCACAGTCAAATACCGAGATAGTCAGTGTTGGGATTGAGTGAGTTAACAACAGTCAAATACCGAGATAGTCAGTGTTAGAATTGAGTGAGTTAACAACAGTCAAATACCGAGACAGTCAGTGTTGGGATTGAGTGAGTTAAGGATAATTGTATTGTTTTCAGAATTGTGTCAAATGTGTCAAATAATGACACATTATTTCAACATTTGATACCAATTCATCTAATGTACTCTTTGATTATCAATCCAGGATTCATTGGTTATGCGAAGGAAATTCATGACATTGTCAACTACCGTCAAATTGGTGATATGGATGATGATCAACTCTACTACACCCAGATCTTCCTGGACAGGAGTCTAAGGGTGAGAAATAACCCAGTGTTTGATTGAATTCCTTCATCACAAACTGATCAGTGTACAGTATTTGTGTATTCTGCTCCTACTGGAAAAACTCATATTTAAAATTTTGACGGATAACTTGTTTTTGATTTTTTGTAGTCCCAGGTTTGAAAGTTTATGGCAAGGTGAAGGTCATTGTAATGGGTAGACATTTGAAGGTTGAGAGGGAAGTACGAAGTTTGAGAGTTTTTGGAAAGGTGAAGGTCATTGTAATCGATAGCCATTTGAAGGATGGGAGGGAAGTACGAAGTTTGAGAGTTTTTGGAAAAGGGAAGGTCATTCTAATCGATAGACATTTGAAGGTTGAGAGGGAAGTACTAAGTTTGAGAGTTTTTGGAAAGGTGAAGGTCATTGTAATCGATAGACATTTGAAGGATGGGAGGGAAGTACGAAGTTTGAGAGTTTTTGGAAAGGTGAAGGTCATTGTAATGGGTAGACATTTGAAGGATGGGAGGGAAGTACTAAGTTTGAGAGTTTTTGGAAAGGTGAAGGTCATTCTAATGGATCAATATTGTTCAAAATTTTTAATACAAATTTAAAAAATATAATGACAGTGTTGTTCTGGCTTGGCGAGGGTAATTTTAATGGATCGATATGTGAATTATATATAGCATCTTCTTCTTCTTCTTCTTCTTCTTCTTCTTTTTCTTCTTCTTCTTTTTCTTCTTCTTCTTCTTCTTCTTCTTCTTCTTCTTCTTCTTCTTCTTCTTCTTCTTCTTCTTCTTCTTCTTCTTCTTCTTCTTCTTCTTCTTCTTCTTCTTCTTCTTCTTCTTCTTCTTCTTCTTCTTCTTCTTCTTCTTCTTCTTCTTCTTCTTCTTCTTCTTCTTCTTCTTCTTCTTCTTCTCTTCTCTCCTCCTCCTTCTCCTCCTCCTCCTCCTCCTCCTCCTCCTCCTCCCTCCTCTCCTCCTCCTCCTCCTCCTCCTCATCATCATCATCATCCTCCTCCTCATCCTCCGCATCCTCCTCCTCTGCTTCTTACCATTCCTCCTCCTCATCCTCCTTCATTATGTAGTAACCCCCGTTTATGGAGGATCACACTACATTTGACATCCTTCCATCTAGGAATAATGAAAAATCTTTCAAATCTCATCCCCCTGCAGCATGAGTGGAACATCAAGCTGGACAATAGATGTGAAATCTTTCAAAACCTCAACCATCAACTTGGTGAGTCATCATCATTCCTTGGTTTTTTTTTTTCATCATCTCGTGATTATTTGAAATTGTGGTATGATATTTGCATCTTAAATTGAAGCGGAGGAAAAAAAGAAATGAAAAAAAGTAGTCCTTCAGAGCCATACGGCCCTTGGAGCTGGATTTTATCCCAGTTTCAATAGCATGAACCAGCAACAGAATTTTCACTCCTATGCCTTTTAATCTATCAAGTTGTTTACCTTAATTTGGTAATAAAAAAAATTATTTATTAGCTTAAGAGTCACGAAACCCAGATAGAAAAATGCGTGTACAGCTCAAGAATATGGCCGTGTCACTGACTCAATTTGACCCAATTACCGACATGCAGCCCTTTGTCCAATGGTGATAATCCTGGTCTTGATTTTTGAAAATGTGTTTTCTGTGCTTATTGATAAATAAAAAAAAGTATTACTTCAGACCCGTTAGGCCCATGGAGCCAGAGTTTACCCGTGCTTCTGTAGCTTGAAACGGACAATAGCAATTGCTTGCTACCCCTTGGATAGGACGCTTGTCTATTGCAAAGTGCTTTCTGTCCGATCTAACAGCTACTCATTTATTGCTGGGTGGATTGGGGGATCAGAAAACAATCTCGACTACACCCTGGATTGATCATAGTTCCTATGCATGTGAAGCGACTCTTCTACCAACTGAGCTATTGGTGGTCCTTTAAATTTAAATGAGCTTTTATACAGCGCAATATCCACTAAACGTGCTCAAAGCGCTTTACAAGGGGTCCCTGGCCAACAGCAACACTTAACTTGTAGGACGGGACATGACGCCTGTTAGGTGATATTATAATTTTTTCGGACAGAGACAACGCTGTTAACAGCCAGGTACTCATATTACACCTGAGTACGGTGAGAGAATGTGAGTAAAGAGCCTTTTCCAAGGACTCAACTATGCGCTGAGTGAGGCTCAGACCCAGGACCTTCCTATCCGAAAACGAGTGTCATACCACATATGTCCCACTTATGTAAGGAGTATGTAAAGTTAAGTAACTCAGTGTTGAAACTTTTGCAGGTGTGCTGTCAAAACCATTTGCTTTAAAACGCATATAAATATTTGTCTATGTCTCATCTACTTTACAACAGATGAAGTCAGCCTGAAATATCAAGGAACCAGAAGTTACTTGTACAACCTGAAGACTGGAACGCGACCTATTGTCATTCACGGCAATGGGCCCATCAAGGTATCCACAAATCATCAAAGGCCTCGGAAAAATAACGAAATACCAAACACAACGTTTCGGTATCAAAAATGCTTTTTCAGCCTAAAACAAGAACAATATATTCGTGTATTCATGTTTTTATTGTTTTTGGTCTTGGCTGAAGAAGGGTTTTGGTCCCGAAATGTCCCGTGTTTGGTATTTTGTTGTTTGTTCTTAAGCTGTTATATTCATTTTTATCCATGAGTTTTTACACTTCACGGCTTCTAGCAGCTTAGTATCACTTCCTAGGTCAAAGTGGAAGGCAGTTGAACTCTGATTTTTTTGTTGTTGTGTGTTTGTATGTGTATGCCTTTTTAATCTAAGTATTTTTGGTTAATTATTTCACAAGATGTACTTTTGTGAATAATACTTTGTTTCTCCTGCGTTATCTCAATCATTATATATTTGTAGTCTTAACTTGGAGTTTATCCCAGTTTCTGTAGCTTAAAATAGACAATAGCAATTTGTTGCTACCATTTGTTTAGGATATTCGTCTATTGCAAGTACTTTCCACCAGATTCAACAGACCCAGCTACCCAATCAATGCTAGAAGAACAGGGGGGAGGAAGTCAGAAAATAATGTCGACTTTACCTGGGATCTATCTCGATCCCCTTTAGTGTGAAGCGAGTGTTCTATCAACTGAGCTATCAGGACCCCCTGATAGAAGAGAGGTCATAAAGTGGTGACCACTGAATTAAGCAAGTGGGTTTCACACAAAGACAATGGAATGATAATAATAATAATAATAATAATAATAATAAATGATAAATTGAGCTTTTATATCACGTAATATCCACTAAACGTGCTCAAAGCGCTTTACAAGGGGTCCCTGGCCAACAGCAAGACATTTAACATTTAGGACAAGACATGATGCTTGTAAGGCGATATTACAATTTTTTCGGACAGAGACAACGCTGTTGACGGCCAGGTACTTATTTTACACCTGAGTACGGTGAGAGAATTTGAGTAAAGAGCTTTTTTCCAAGGACTCAACTATACGCTGAGCGAGGCTCGAACCCAGGACTTTCCGATCCGAAAGCGAGTGTTATACCACAAGACCAC
>NC_088363.1:8030113-8050113 GCF_034508935.2 Berghia stephanieae | reverse complement strand
ATCGCTTCCAAAGTTGACAAGAGTTGAAATTAAGTATAATAATTACCTTCATAAAAAAATTCAATTAAAATATTTCATCAATATGTAGAAAAATGTTTGATTTAATTATTTTTTTTATGAGAACTGATTTTCCATAAAAATTGACATCTTGACTAAAATTGTCAATATCTCCGTTCAAAGATTTTCACCATGCGACTGATTATCTCAAGGACGCCCACATATGGGATCAATAATTGTCGTCGTCTAGGAATTCCATGAAGGAATACAGACAGTCTGTCAAACAAATGTCTGATGCCAACAGGAATCACTCATGTTGTCAACAGTGAGCAAATTGGGGTTTAATAACCAAAGGGAAAAAAATGAATAAAGCAGGGCTCGAACCCTTTACTGTCCTGGTCACAGTGTAATGCCTTAACCTCTCTGCCACCTCGAACCCTAATTTACACAAATTTACAATCTTGATTGAAATGAATATTGCTACGTTGATTGATAAAGAGTAGTTTGATATCTCTTCCCCAGTGGAGTTTGGAATGTGCCTCATGTCTCATCTGTTCTGTTGGTTCAAGGACAGCTACTGCCTCAACTGAAAAATGCCTATTCATATAACCCTCTATACGATGCAGATATGTCTTTTTGCCAAATGGCCAGGAAGAGGGTAAGAACCATTGTTTATGTTAGTCCATGACAGACGCTTTTTGAAATAATATTCAGATCAATTTAACCTCTAACGTTTATGCAAATTTCACCACTAACATTTATGCAAATTTCACCACCAATGTTTATGCAAATTTCACCCAGGTGATTAAAAGATGAATATCGGTAGAATGATTCTTCAAAGTACTTTGTGATAGACTAGTGTCCTATCCAAAGGATAGCAATCAATTGCTATTGTCCATTTCACGGTATAGAAACTGGGATAAACTCAGGCTCCTAGGGCCCATTGGCTCTGAAGGAATACTTCTGCTTCAGGTATGTAGCCTATTCAAAGGTACCCCCATCCCCTTCCATTAGCCTTGACCTAACACAAATGACCCAAAACGCATACGATGATTTTCATTTTTTTTTTTTACCGTCTGGTTGCCTGTAATAATTTTATTCTTTAATCTTTTTTTTTTCTCTTGATTTTCAGACTAAGGTATTGTACATTTTCCCCTCAATCTAAATCTAAAGTGATTAAAAACTAGCAATAAAAAAAATGAAAAGAAAAGAGAAATCCCTTCATTCCATCCTTACCTTTTAACCTGATTTTCAATGAGGATTTTTTTTTTTTTCTCTTATCAAAATTTTTAGAGCTCGGTTGATTATTATTTTTTGTCATGTACAATACAGAACATGAAGCCATCGTCATAAGAGCCATCGTATGAGCTTTGTGGTTTTCTTGTAACACAGGTTTTCACATTAAAGAATAAATATTTTACACGATGATTAGAATAACAATAAATTAGTAATTATATTTTCTTTCTCTATGAGTAATTGAAGACAGTTACCTTTTCTTGTGATGTACCTGGGTGGGTTCTTTTGACTTCCAATGGTGGGAATGAGCTCACTTGCTGTCTTTTATTCCCCTATATTATATCTGTTTTCTGAGTTGTTTTCCATCTTTGTCTTGGAATGAGATCCTTTGCTTTTAATTGCAAATCTAGAAGTTTTTGAATCACTGACCATCTCATTCAGTTTTCAAATAATTTTCAACACACTATTTAGCGGTGTCAGTGTCAAGCTATTTATTTTCTTCCTTTTTAATGGCGCTGAAATGAGCTAAATGTGTCACAAGCGCCGTAAAACCCTTAAAACAAACAAAAATAGCTAGCAGTGCATATTCCAAGTAAAAAAATATTTATTACAAAAGTCCATCCTCTTACCAGCCAACATACTAGCTACCGATTTTCCTTTTGACTGAAATTTAATCACAACCCTATTTTCTTCAATGAAAACAAAGCTTTTTTATCATTTATTCCCAAACTGTTGTGTTTTAAAATCTTATTTTATTATTCCCTATTGACAATAACCAGTCCATTCTTACACCTGTTTATTCTTGATTCTCACATTCTGGGTGGGTTTTTTTTTTTTTACCTTCCATCGTGGTTAGGGAGGTCACTTAACTGTGCCTTCTATCCCTCTATATCTGTTTTCCATTTTGTTTTCTGTCTTTGTCTTGGAAGATTACTTAGTTTTGTCCTGACCTCGGCCGGAGTCCTTGGCTGTGAGGGAATCAGTCAAATGTAATGTTATAATATTTTTTCCTTATCAATTATCTCTCTGTTATGTACTGTGTTGGGTCCTATGCTCGTGTCTGGATGGGATATATAGGTGATGTCAAATCAATATCTTTGCAAAATTCTTTAGCTAGAATTACGAAAAATTGCCCAATTGTCATATATTAACCCAGACGTCCATTCAAACTTTAGTCTCTTCTCTTTTTTTTTTTTTTTTCTTGACTTGACTAGACCCTATAGGGAATGAGATTAGCGGAAGAGTAGCGTCCCTTGATTGGACGTCACCTTACAGAGAAAACGTCAATTTGGTTTTGAAGTGTCTCAAGCCGCTTTCACTGGAAGCGAGGACGAGAGACGCATACGCACAACCAACATGACGTTCTCTCTCTAATAACTTTTCTGCCGGTGACGTCACAGACTATGGGTGACGTCCAATCAAGGGACACTACTCTTCCGCTAATCTCATTCCCTATTGTAATTCATTACTTTTTAATCTGCCTGATCATCGTTTCAAGAAACTACAGCTTTTACAAAAACCAAGCCGCACTAATTGTTTTAAAGAAAAATAAAAGAGAACACATAGCCACAATGTTTTATGAACTCCACTGGTTGCCTCGTTAAAGTTAAAGCTAGAAATAATTATAAAATTGCAATGCTATTTTTTAACTTTGAAAACGATTACTCACCTTTTAATCTGAATTAATGATTATATCCCATCTTGTAATTTATGATCGTGTGATCAGCATTTTTTGCGTACCACAAAAAGGTGGAACACAAAATTAAAAGACAGAACCTTATATTGCGCAGCTCCAACAGTGTGGAATTCTCTGCCATTTAATCTGCTCTCTAGCATTACTGATTCTGAAGCAGTATTTTTGAAGAATATTAAAAAGTAATCTCTTTTATTTAAATGGTATGTAAAAAGAACCATTTGAGCATTTATTTATTTCTTTATGTATTTATTTATATAAAAAAGTAAAGTTGAAAAAGAATAGATAAGCAATTTTCATAATATGCTACAAGTTTAATTAAATTATTTTTGTTGTGTCACCTCATAGAACATATTTACCCTAATTTACATCTTTAAAAAATAATTCCGTATTCTCATCTTTTAAATGTTGTTGATAACATGATAGAGTAATTTAAAAAAAGAATTAATGATGTATATCACATGCCATGTATATTGTGCATTTAGAGCTATATTGTATGGGAGATGGGAAGGCACTATATAAATCTAGCATTGGTAGCTAGGTCTGAAAATTGTGGCAGAAAGTACTTTAGGATAGACTAGCATCCTATCTTAAGAATAGCAAGCAATTGCTGTTGTCCATTTTACGCTATAGAAACTGGGATAAGCTCCGGCTCATGGGCATAATGGCTCTGAAGGACTATTACTACTCCTGATAAATGGCATTTATAGTGTAGTCGGAATGCATCTGCTGATTTACTTTGGTTTCTTTTAGGATATCAATCGAAACTCTTTTGTAGGAGGAAAGTGAGTTTTCAGACTTTTACACTTGATTTCTGCTTTCAAGATCTTTCTACAGAGAGGATGTACTGAATATTTCTCTGTTGTCATCTGTTTTGTTTTTTTTGTAATGTATTTATGTCTTCATTGTTGTTTTTTGTTGTTAGCTGAAGAAGCATACTGTGTCTTCTATCCCCTTATATCTATTTTCCAACATGCTTTCGTCTTTGTCTTGGAATGAGATTACTTTGCCCTGTTCGGAGTCCTAGCTGGGAGGGAAACAGTCAAATGCATAGTTACTGTTTTGGGAGATTATATTTTTTTCCTTGTAAATTATCTCTCTGTTATGTATTATTATTTTTATTTTTAATGTATAATGTAAGCATTTGAGTGTATTCCTCTTTGTTGGATTTTGTGGTTGTGTCCGGATGAGACTTATGGGTGATCTCAAACTAAGTACTTTGATGGTAAGCTCTTGGAATCTGCATCTGATCCCTATTTGTTCCCAGTTCCCCTTTGTCTTTCTTTCTCTTGGGTGCTTTAATTGTAATTCTAGAACTTTTTACTGTCCCATTTTCTTCCTTTTTACAGGCGCTGATATAACCTAAATGTGTTGCAAGCGCCGTAAAACCCTTAAAAACAACAACAAACAATTAGCTGAAGAAGGGTTTTGATTCTGAAACGTTCCTTGCTTGGTATTTAGTTCTTTTTTTGAAGCTGTTATATTCATTTTTGTTTATTACTTTCTAGGTATCGACATAGTAATTGTTTGGTCATCAATAATGGAAAGTTGTCAATCCGTTTTTCATTTCGACATAGTAATTGTTTGGTCATCAATAATGGAAAGTTGTCAATCCGTTTTTCATATCGACATAGTAATTGTTTGGTCATCAATAATGGAAAGTTGTCAATCCGTTTTTCATATCGACATAGTAATTGTTTGGTCATCAATAATGGAAAGTTGTCAATCCGTTTTTCATATCGACATAGTAATTGTTTGGTCATCAATAATGGAAAGTTGTCAATCCGTTTTTCATATCGACATAGTAATTGTTTGGTCATCAATAATGGAAAGTTGTCAATCCGTTTTTCATATCGACATAGTAATTGTTTGGTCATCAATAATGGAAAGTTGTCAATCCGTTTTTCATATCGACATAGTAATTGTTTGGTCATCAATAATGGAAAGTTGTCAATCCGTTTTTCATATCGACATAGTAATTGTTTGGTCATCAATAATGGAAAGTTGTCAATCCGTTTTTCATATCGACATAGTAATTGTTTGGTCATCAATAATGGAAAGTTGTCAATCCGTTTTTCATATCGACATAGTAATTGTTTGGTCATCAATAATGGAAAGTTGTCAATCCGTTTTTCATATCGACATAGTAATTGTTTGGTCATCAATAATGGAAAGTTGTCAATCCGTTTTTCATATCGACATAGTAATTGTTTGGTCATCAATAATGGAAAGTTGTCAATCCGTTTTTCATTTCAGAACATGTTTCTGTACGTCACCAACCGGGACTCGTGGGGCCACCTGGTATTTTACGACTACTTTGAGACGAACCATCTCCACAATGAACTGTTTGACATTTTCAACAACCCACTGGTAAGTCAGACATTTTAAAACTTTGGTAGAAATTAAGACTAAGTACATTGGTGGTGTGCTCTTGGAATCTACATCTGATCCCTATTTGTTCCCAGTTCCCCTTTGTCTTACTTTCTTTTGGCTGCTTTAATTGTAATTCTAGAACTTTTTACTTCCCCATTTTCTTCCTTTTTACTGGCGCTGATATAACCTAAATGTGTTGGAAGCGCTGTAAAACCCTTAAAAACAAACAAAACATAAGGCAAATTATGTGAATTATGAGAAAAGGACCTTCCACTAAATCTGGAGGTCAAGTGATAATCGATGTACGTACAGTGCAATCTCTTGATAACAACACCATGAATACTGACATTCCCTGAATAGCAACAGGTGGCACTGGTCCCGATATTTTTTTCCCCATATATTGTTTGCAACAAAAACCTACACATGACGACATTGATTTTTAGTCAAAATATTGTTTAGCGACACTGATTTAATGATAATGATAATGATAATCGGCAATTGAAAACAACACTTGATAAAGTGTATTCTAGTTTCTTTTTCCAACCAATGTGTTGGCCTTCTCAGTCCATATGGCTAATAACAACACAGCTGTACTCAATCCAGTGCCAAGCCTGGATAAACTACCGAGGAGAAAATTTTGTTCAAGCACTATTTCCAATCAAAACAATGAAAATACAAGACAAGAAAGAATTACAACATAACTTGTAAGCCCTTTGACATTAGGGGTGATAAACTTTTTAACGGCGTTGGTTGGTGACGTGTCTAATTATTATCAGTGGTTTGTATTTTACATCAACATCTAGTCCCGCCCTCATTTTTTGCCATCTCGGAAACCCCGAAATAATGGTAGCCCTGGATAACAACAGGGTGATTTCCCAGTTCGAACTATGTTGTTATTCAGGGTTGGTTACTGTATATCTTACATATCTAGTGTAATGGATTACACCCCTTGATTTATTGCCATCTCGGAAACCCCGAAATAATGATAGCCCTGGATAACAACATGATAATTTCCCAGTTCGAACTATGTTGTTATTCAGGGTTGGTTACTCTGTATATATTACATATCTAGTGTAATGAATTACACCCCTTGATTTATTGCCATCTCGGAAACCCCGAAATAATGGTAGCCCTGGATAACAACAGGGTGATTTCCCAGTTCGAACTATGTTGTTATTCAGGGTTGGTTACTGTATATCTTACATATCTAGTGTAATGGATTACACCCCTTGATTTATTGTTATTTATATATACAGGGTGATACAATAAATTGCTGACGTATAATGAATGCTATGTTGTTTCAGGACCTACATTACGGTAGCTTAAAAACTCTCCCAAGTAGGGCATTATCTATACAGGGTAGCTCCCAGTGGAATGTTCTCAGTTTATCTAAATCTAATCATCTAGATATATTTATTCATGCATTTATTTTATTTTTTTATTGTTCGTATTTATTTATTATTTTTATTTATTTATTTATTTATTTATTTATTTAGGCATTTGTTTAATTTATCATCAAAATGTAAATGTTAAAAAAACCCAATCCATTACAGGACTGGGAGAACAGATACATTCATAAAGATTATAAAGCAGAGTTGCAGAAGGATTCTGGATTTGAACAGGTAAAGTATTATATAAATGACAATTTGTATTATTCTGGAATCTGGTCAACTATTTCCATACTTTTATCTATTATGATCTTCTTTTCGGGTGGGGGGGGGGGGGGTCTATATGGATGGATGAGTTACCTCCCATGAATGGATGAGTTACTTTCCATGAATAGATGAGTAAACTCCCATGAATAGATGAGGTACCTGTCATGAATGGGGAATAAGATTTAAAGAAAGTTGTATTCAGAGCTAAAGTCTGATTAACCTGGGTTTCTCCTGGTTTTTGCAGCATTCAACTAACAGGAGCAATTGCTTGCTACACATCTCTACTGTACCTGGGATTATCACAATCCTTTTGCTTTCGAGGTGAGAGCTCCACCACTGAGCCATCAGGACTCCCGATTAAAAAAAACAAAAAAAAAAAAACAACAACAACAAAAACTTATGCTTTTATATTGCACAATATCGCTTTACCAGGAGGCCCAAGCCAACAGCAACACTTAACATGTAGGATGAGACATGACACTTGTTAGGCGATAAAACATTTTTTTTCCAATAGAGTCAAAGCAGTCAACGGCCATGTACTCATTTTATACCTGTTACGTAAGAGAAAGTGAGTAAAGAGCCTTTTCCAAGGACTCAACAATGCACTGATGATAAGTGGGATTCAAACCTCGACCTTCTAGCTGAAGGCAAGTGTCATTCCACAAGACCCCATAGATAAGAGTTCAGTAACATAAAAAAAGGCCTGTACCATTTCCTCTACCTGTTTACAGTGGAGTGTTTATAATAAGCTGATTTTTTAATTTATTTCCTCCGCTTCCATCTTTTGCCTTTTTGCTCTGTCCAATATGTCCACGCTGTGGACAAGAACCCGAAACGGCAGAGCATCTAGTCGAAAGGTGTGTTGTGACGATGCTACCAGGCGGGTTCGCGACGGTGCACGAATGCGGACCGGACTTTGCTGATTAGGTCGATCGTCATAACATAATAGTGTGAACCATAAGAAGCTGCTGCTGCCTTTTTGCTTTCTCCAAGCAATAATAACCAGAAATGAGGCAAGTAGAGAATGACAAAAGAGAATACACATTTTGGCAGAGATGGGAATTGAACCTAGGACCCGACTGACACCGTGACACCCTGCCTGGCTGTGAGAAGGTCATTTTGCAATTAACTCCATCCACCACTCCAAAACAAGTGGACTTAAACGTTCCATCTGTCTTGAGTTTGTCTTCTCGCAATCCCTCAATGGGACGGGGACATACACTCCTCGAAACTAGGTGAGAAGTTGCCAGGCTACTCCCCAGTAAGAGGAGACACTGGGTGGTAGCGAATCGGCTTCAATCAAGAACCTGCCTAATGGCAAAATCGCTTCTTCATCAGTGGGAACTTTCAATCTGTCCAACATGTACCCGATGAAGGAAAGAACCGGAAATCTCAGAGCATCTAGTTGAATGGTGTGTTGTGGCGAAGCTTCTGAGTGGGTTTGCGACGGTGCACAAGTGTGATAAGGAATTTTATGATTGGGTCGATCGTCATAACATAGCAGTGTGAGTACGTTTAGAATTTGCTGCCAGATCGAACAAACCCCACCACTCAATGTGTGGACAGGGGGGATCAGAAAAATATATCGACTTCACACAGGTTTAATCTTTGTCCCTTTACATGTGAAGCAAGTGCTCTATTGGGACTCTCTCTGTGTAAGGTGAACAAGTCAGCAAAGAAGATATGAACTCTTTTCCTGAAGCATCTATGTGGTCTTGTGGTATGACACTCGCTTTTGGATTGGAAGGTCCTGGGTTTGAGCCTCGCTCGACGCATTGTTGAGTCCTTGAAAAAGGCTCTTTACTCACATTCTCTCAACTGTTCTCGGGTCCAAAATGAGTAACTGGCCGTTAACAGCATTGTCTCTGTCAGAAAAAAATTATAATATTGCCTAACAGGTGTCATGTCTCGTTCTACATGTTTCGTGTTGCTGTCGACCAGGGACCTTTTGTAAAGCGTTTTGAGTACGTTTAGTGGATATAGTGCTTATAAAGGCTCAAGTTTTGAGGGTTCTTTTGAAGGCCCACTCACTGTCTTGAGACTATGTCACTACTTCTGCATCATTACTCCCCCCCCCCCCCCCTCTCACCCCTTGATAATGTAATGTATGTTTTGTTTTTGTTTCCCACCCGATTTATTTCCAGCCTTGTCCAGATGTTTACTGGTTCCCGATGGTCACCGACACATTTTGCGATGAATTTGTGGCAGAATTTGAAAACTATGGCCAGTGGTCAGGAGGCAAAAACACAGTAAGGGATTTTATTGTTTAGCTTAATGTTCATTCACATTTAATATTGAAGTAACAAATGAGGTGACTGGCAATGGTGTAAGTTAAAAAATCAAAAAGGTGTGTTTGTAACAGGGCTGGCAAAGGCAAAGGAGAAAGAAAAATACAAGGAAAAAAACAACCTGCCTTGACTAGGGATCGAACCTCAGACGATTACCGGTCAGACTTGCAAGCATTTAATCGGGTGGTCTGAAGTTCAATCCTCAGTCCTGGCAGGCTGATTTAGTGGGATGATTTTTTCTTGTATTTTCATATATCTGCCTTGCTGGTACTGTTTGATCCACACCTTTCTTAGAAATTCAGTGTGGAGGATTTTGACAGAACTTTCTTGGTCAACTTGTCATTATGATTTATCAATGCAATGGCTGGAAACAAAAAATGGCGTGTCAAAGATCAATGGTTCTTGATTTAACTCTCGCTGTTCCATAAATAGAAAAACTTGCCACCTTTTAGTCTGTAGAATACAGACTGTAACAGTAGAAATTTGAGTCATGCCATGGAATATGAAGTACCAAAAATAGGTATTGTAGAATACAGACTGTAACAGCATACCTGCCGAATCTTACGAATTTTTCGTAATGAAGTACCAAAATGTAATCATTTTTTTATTTTGTTCATGTTTGTTCCTCTTATCCCAGGATCCCCGTCTTGCCAGCGGATATGAAAATGTTCCCACAGTGGACATCCACATGAACCAGGTTGGACTGGAGAGACAATGGCTTCACTTCCTGCAAACTTACGTCAGACCATTACAAGAGAAAGTATTTCTTGGCTATAATCACAATGTAAGTTATGCCAACCATAATAATAATTAATCTTTCATGAAAGTGATATAAAGCTGCAAGAAGCTTTGGACTGTAAAAAGTAATGAACAAAAAAGAATATAACAGCTTCAAAAAAGAACAAAATACCAAACTTGGAATGTTTTGGTTCAAAACCCTTCTTCAGCCAACAAAAAAGCCCATTGAAAACATAAATACCATTACTAAAAAACCAGATCGACTGCTGTTATATATTCATTTTTATTCATATTTTTTAAATCTTTCATGACGTCATGTTTATGTTTTTTGTTTCTTTTGATATTTTTTTGTTTTCACGTCTACAAATATGAAATGGCTCACATCCTTTTACTTTATCTAAGACACTTGCATGGATTGGAACCCTCAACCATCCGTTGTTCACAGGGAAGCGGTTGAAAGCGGTTTCGCGAATTTTCGTGGCCTTTAAAAAAAAATTTTTAATGTTTTTTTAAATTTTAAATATCGTTTTTTTTTTCTTTTCTTCCGAAGATTAAATGGCGACATTATTATGGTTAGAAAGGAGCTCATTTACGATGAATGAGTAGAGATGTGTAGATAATATTAATATGGGGCAGTGAATGGTTACTTTTTTAGGATTGGCGGGGCCTTTGAAATTAACGTTGCTTAGTTTGTTTAATGTATTTCTTCTGCACAGTAATCCCTCTATCTACTCTGCACTCTCTTGTTTAAGATATGTATTGTACAATAATCTTTACTAAATTGCTTATATTGAAATGCTAATTTATAAAGAGTAACATTTTTATGTACCTTACTTCAAAATTCAGTTTCCTTAGTGATTTCTGAAATTCAGTCCGTGTCCAAGAGACACCCCGTTTGGTTGGAGCGGATTCTTTCAAACCTCCCTGGCAGCCCTGGTCTTCTAACCCATTTATCTTTCTGTCCCTTCCATCTTGCTTTCCATTCTTGCCCTAGCTTTGGCTGGGATCCTTAGATGGCTGAAGAGGTCACTATTGCAATGTCTTCTATCCCCCCCTTCTCTGTTTTCTCTTTCCACGTTGCTGTCGTCTTTGTTCAAGATTGACATTGCTTTTTGTTTTTATTTTTCATGGTCCTGGCAGGGATCCTAAGCTGAGAGGGAGGCAGTTGAATATATTTTCGTTTTGAATCTATACTTTGTAAACAAATGAGTGTGCTTGTGCCTGGGTGGGACTTTTAGGTCATGTCCAAATTGGCACATGGATAGATTGCTTAGGGAATCTTCTATAGATAGAATGCGCTGGGCCAAGGAGTTCACAACATTGCCATCGGGAAGTATAATGGACCAACACACAAACTCTGTGTAACCATGAACTTTTATAGTCTCGTTAATACAGTTTAGTGAGAACAACTCACAAACGCGGATGGCAAAAACAATAACAAAGGCCTGAGTGACGTCATCTGCATACTATCTATAGAGTAAATTGCCAATTTGGAAAAGACTCATCTAAGACTTTGATAAATTATCATCTTTTTCTACCCCCCCCCCCCCCTCCTCCCTTCCTTAACTAGCCGGCCCATGCCATCATGAACTTTATTGTTCGTTACAAGCCAGACGAGCAGCCCAAACTCCGACCACACCACGACGCATCCACCTATACCATCAACATTGCCCTCAACAGAGCTGGTATCGACTTCGAAGGCGGTGGTTGCCGTTTTGTGCGTTACAACTGCAGTGTGACGGCCACAAGGAAGGGCTGGATGATGATGCACCCTGGGAGATTGACTCATCTTCATGAAGGGCTAAGGACCACGAAAGGAACTCGCTACATCATGATCTCTTTTGTTGACCCATAAGTTTTCTAACATCATGTCATTTGTTGACAGGGGAATTTTATAGTGTCATTTGTTGACAATGGAGTTTTATAGTGTCATTTGTTGACAATGGAATTTTATAGTGTCATTTGTTGACAGTGGAATTTTAAAGTATCATTTGTTAACAATGGAATTTTATAGTGTCTTTTTTCAACAATGGAATTAAAAAGTGTCATTAGTTGACAATGGAATTTTATTTTTCTCAATAAGAGATAAGTCTTTTTGGCCAGGAAAATGGTTAATTCTTTCTTAAAATTTTCAGTTGAGTTTAAATAAACCCTTACATTGTTACAAGTTGTGTGAAGGCAATTATAATATTGGATTCAATATAGATGGACTTAACACTAGCGATGACATTTTGCCAATTTAATTCAAAGGTCCTCAACACCGACTGTACAGTTTTACCTACCCTTTTACTACAAAAGGCAGTTTTACTAAGCAGTTTTATAGAAATGTGTAACAGTAAGAAAGATACTTGAGTATTCAAAAGTAATTATTTTAAAACAATTCCTTTTTTTTAAATGATAACGTGATGTGAAATTGATTCACACCCAGAGGTTTTCAAAACATCGGATGAATATCTGTGTAAACAAACAGAACAGGAATATATTCAGTCCAAGTGCCTTTCTGTAGTTTTCCACTTATTTGTGACGTCTTTCAATTGCAGTATTTTGTATCAATCAGTGCTGATGGCTTTCCTCCGATCCACGGAAATCCGCAATTTTTGAGTCAAAAGGAGGACAAAAAAATTACACCCCCCCCCCCCCCACACACACACACCTATCAATGTAATGGCAGTCAGAGAGTTGTTATGTTGTGGAACATACAGGTGCAGTTTTCCACATTCTAGAAGTTAAGCTAGAGAATCAATGATAGTTAATCATCTCAGTTGCTCTAATGCAGTAAATATGAGCTTTATGGGCAATTGTTCAAAATGTTCCTCAATTTTCACTTTTGGTCACCATCAGCACGGATCTGTGGCATGACGCGTTTCTATTGCAGTTTAAGTTTATCGTCATCTTTCATAATTGCTGTCCAATGCTGTTGACAGGGTCGTACTTCATCCTTTTGAGTGTAAGATTGCTCTATTTTGTGAAGACTGAAAACTTTGAATGTGTGATGAAATTGCAGCCATTTGCCATATCAATATCAATCGGATGCTTGGTGTGTGTGTAGTTTTGGCATTGTATTTTTAAGAGAAGAATGGCTCCTGTTATTTAATGTATGAATCTCATGACTGTGACCTGTTGGATTGTGGGATACAGGAACAGCTCTCTAATTACTATTATTATTATTATTATTATTATTATTATTATTATTATTATTATTATTATTATTATTATTATTATTATTATTACTATCATCTTCAACATTAATGGCATCATTTTGGTTGTTTTTATTGGTTTCAGATTAAGTGGTAACCGTATCGAAAAGTTTGACCAAATATCTACAACCTAATACATCAAGTCATCTGTATTTCATCTGTATATAGCCGTCTATATTAGTAGTTGGGTGTTTTTTAATATCTGTTTTTGTCCAAAGTATTGATTTAGTGCTTGTGTGAATTGAAATCAAAGTCTGAGTAGATTAGAACTTGTAAGAACATATCAAATGTGATGCCAAACAGAGAGAAAGGAAAGGAACTTTGAGTGAACGGATTGAATGATTTATAACTTACAGACTTTTACAACATTTTATATTTTGAGATGATTTAAAATCCAATGATTGTCATACTATGGGACAGTAACTAAAACTTGCAGGTGGATTTGAAACAGTTTTTAGGGCGGAGGAAGACTTTTGAAGCTGGGTGGACCAATTGAATTTGGAGGTGTAGCCATACGCTACTACTACTACTACTACTACTACTACTAATGCTACTACTACTACTACTACTACTACTACTACTACTACTACTACTATACTACTACTACTACTACTACTACTACTACTATACTACTACTACTACTACTACTACTACTACTACTACTAACTACTACTACTACTACTACTACTACTACTATTACTATTACTATTACTACTACTTCTACTATTACTGCTACTACTACTATTACTACTACTACTACTACTATTACTACTACTATACTACTACTACTACTACTACTACTACTACTACTACTACTACTACTATTACTACTACTTCTACTATTACTGCTACGACTACTATTACTACTACTACTACTACTACTACTACTACTACTACTACTACTACTACTACTACTACTACTACTACTACTACTACTACTACTACTACTACTACTACTACTACTACTACTACTACTACTACTACTACTATTACTACTACTTACTACTATACTCTACTACTACTATATACTACTACTACTACTACTACTACTACTACTACTACTACTACTATACTACTACTACTACTACTACTACTACTACTACTACTACTACTACTACTACTACTACTACTACTACTACTACTACTACTACTACTACTACTACTACTACTACTACTACTACTCTACTACTACTACTACTACTACTACTACATACTACTACTACTACTACTACTACTACTACTACTACTACTACTACTCTACTACTACTACTATTACTACTACTTCTACTATACTACTACTACTACTACTACTACTACTACTACTACTACTACTACTACTACTACTACTACTACTACTACTACTATTACTACTACTTCTACTACTACTACTACTACTACTACTACTACTACTACTACTACTACTACTACTACTACTACTACTACACATCTTTTCTGTTGTACTCTGGAAAAACACGTTTTTAAAATTTTGGCCAGAAAACTCATCCATCAACTTCCAATCAATATGACCCTCATCTTGACAGAATCTCCCAAAACTGGGACTTAACTTGAAATCCCAAATTATAGAGTTTTTGCCGAGATGAGAAGCATTTTAATTGATCAATATTTGAAGTACGAACTTTCTGGCCCAAATTTTTTGTCCATAGCACAGAAGCATTGCCAATGTCTATATAAAAGACTGTTCAAATAATCACCACTCATTTTATATCATCAAATATTTCTTACATGTAGTTGGTTTTTTTATTTTTTATCTTGACCTCTGAGTCTTCCACATTTTACCCGTTTGTAGACGGCAGTCTTAGGTTTATTTTAAATCAAAAGGTATATATCTTGTACACTTTAAACCATTTTATACTGTTATACTCACTGCTATACATCTTAAAATCGTACTTAAATTTAACCAGATCACACCTATTTATTTGTCATTCATTGATGGGAGGCTTTCATACCTGCCTATTATTACCAATAAAAATTGTAAAATTACGAAATGTTGGCTCAAACTTCACAACTTCAGGAGCATTTCTAAGTCATTAAATCCTATTAAAAAATGAATGTTGTTGCCGGACTACATACTTCTAAGGATTTTGAAGTGTTATTTGATCATTGTGGTTGTAAATAGTTGATTTATAAAGTTAACTTATAGTGACTACTATTTCTATCTCCTAAACATTATGAATTCTTAAATATTCCACTAGGCAGGTCTGGAGTTAACTCACTCTTCACATCGGTTGTCACAAAAATAGTTTTACTACTTGATTAGAGTCGCACAGATTTCAGTGTTTTCGATTCTTACATATCGTGGACTCAACATGCTTGGGAAGTGACGTCCAACAAGGATCTATCTGCCTTGTAGAAGAAGGAAAAAGAGGATGGTGGGAAATGATCTTGTGACAGAATCAAATATGTTCTCTTTGTTGATGTGGCTGTGTGACTGTGTGTGTATATAACCATTGCATTATATCAAGGGTCAGCGAATCAAACCTCTGAAGTCCCGATTTTCACTTTCAGCGTGTTCACCATGTTTTATTTGATTTTGGGCAGATCAGACCTCTGATTACAATTGATCCGCCGGTTTGATCCGCCGATTGTGAAAATCAGGACTTCAGAGGTTTGATCCACCGATTGTGAAAATCGGGACTTCAGAGGTTTGATACGCCAACTGTCGATATATAGATATATATTTTACATACAATTTAAACTTTGGTGCTAAGGAGGAACTCTGTGTAACACAACGTACAAGATGTTTTCAACCATATGAAATTTCTGAATTAAAAATTTATCATTTGATTTTGTAACCTTAGACTTGTGTGTTGATGCAATGGGGTCCACATGGGTGAAAGGGGGAGATGGGGGTGGCTATGGTGTACAGTTGGTTTGGTCTTTGACAATAGATTTATTCAACAAGATATTCAACGAGATGGCTCTGTTTTCATCTGGCACTTCTCCATACCCTATCTTTCTCATTATTATTGATGCAAGTGCCTGATCCACACTTTTTTTCTGAATTTTCTGGGCATAGTGGTCAGGGAGGCTTTTTCTGTATCTTTTATCCCCCTATATCTGTTTTCCAACATGCTTTCTGTCTTGTCTTGGAATGAGATTACTTGGTTTTGTCCAGGCCCTGGCCGGATACCCTATCTGGGAGGGAAACAGTCAAATGTATAGTTAGGGTTTTGGGAGATGATATTTTTTTTGTCTTGTAAATCATATCTCTGTTATGCACTGTATTGTTTTGCTTACATTTATATGATTTGTAAACATTTGAGTGTGTTCCTCTTCGTGAGGACCTGTGCTTAACGTCAGGATGAGACATTTAGGTGTTCTCAAACTAAGTACTTTGTTAGTGTGCTCTTGGAATCTACACCTGTTTCCTGTTTGAACTAATTCCCCTTAGTCTTACCTTTTATTGGGTGCTCTAACTGTAATTCTAGAACTTTTTACTAACCCATTTTCTTCCTCTTTACTGGCGCTGATATGACCTTAATGTGTTGCATGCGCTGTAAAACCCTTAAAAAGAAACAAACAGTGGGATCTTGTGCTGGTGTCTGGATGATAGTGTGCTCTTGGCATCTACATTTGTTCCCTATTTGTACCATTCCCCTTTGTCTTACTTTTTCCTCAAGTCCTTTTAATTGTACATTTAGAATGTTTTTGCTATCCAATTTTCATCCTTTTTACTGGCGCTGATTTAATCTTAATGTGTTGAAGCGCCGTAAAACCCTTTAAATCAGAAAAGTGAGTGGAGCAGGCACTTATGTTGGTAACAACAAGATATGAAGTGAGTAGAAAAGTGCCAGAAGACAATAGAGAATAAAAATTTTCCGCGGCGGTGGTGGGGTTTGAACCTGCGACCTTATTGGTACGACAACTCCGCCTGGCAGGTGAGAGCGTGGCTCTACCGTGTGAGCTATCCACGAACACAAAAATATTCGTTTCAAACCCAAGTCATTTCTAGATCCCTCTCTCACCCACTTCTGGGACCGCCGATTCGTTCGCCCACCACCATCGCGAAGTATTTTGACCAGCAGTTAAGCTTAATAGCCAATATTCTCAACACAAACATATAACATAGAAACGATTGAGACATTGAGTATGCTCCGGTGTATGGGGTGAATTTTTAATTCAGAAAAGTGAGTGGAGCAGGCACTTATGTTGGTAACAACAAGATATGAAGTGAGTAGAAAAGTGCCAGAAGACAATAGAGAATAAAAATTTTTCGCGGCGGTGGTGGGGTTTGAACCTGCGACCTTATTGGTACGACAACTCCGCCTGGAGTTTCTATGTTATATGTTTGTGTTGAGAATATTGGCTATTAAGCTTAACTGCTGGTCAAAATACTTTTCGATGGTGGTGGGCGAACGAATCGGCGGTCCCAGAAGTGGGTGAGAGAGGGATCTAGAAATGACTTGGGTTTGAAACGAATATTTTTGTGTTCGTGGATAGCTCACACGGTAGAGCCACGCTCTCACCTGCCAGGCGGAGTTGTCGTACCAATAAGGTCGCAGGTTCAAACCCCACCACCGCCGCGGAAAATTTTTATTCTCTATTGTCTTCTGGCACTTTTCTACTCACTTCATATCTTGCCGTAAAACCCTTTAAAACAGACCATTATACATTGGCACTGAAATTATGGAGATATGGAATACGAAACAAAACGTTCCAATGGATTATGTCCTTCTTGACCAATCGTAGACAGGTATGTAGTTGTCGTGGATGGTGAGTCATCAGAGTAAGCCCAAGTGGTCTCTGGTGTTCCTCGGGGCACAGTTCTCGGCCCCCTCCTATTCTTTATCTACATTAATGATATGACAGAAAGACTTACACCAGAAATCCAACTGAGATTGTTTGCAGATGACATCCTTCTATATCGGACAATAAGAACTAAACATGATACAGACATTCTTCAAGCTGATCTTGATCGCTTACAATGCTGGGAAATAGAAAGTAGCATGGAATTCCATCCTCAGAAGTGCCAGGTTCTAAAATTCACAAACAACAGGAAAATCATAGATTCAACATGCACATACATAGGAGAGTTAGGGGTGGGCACGTTGTCCGCTTGTGATGACATCTACGGTGCTTGAATCGGGATAACGGAAGGCAGGGCTCAGACTGTCATAATTATTCTGACATGGCGGTTACAAAAAATAATCCCAAATTTTGCAAGCAACATCTCAAATTTAGCAAAATTTGCAAAAACTTGCGATTAATTTTCCTAAAAACCCATAATTAATTCATGAAAGAGCACGTTATTTGTTTTGTGTGTGTGTGTTTTGTTTTTTTTTAGGGTTTCACGGCGCTTGCAACAAATGTAAGGTCATATCAGCGCCGGTAAAAAGGAAGAAAATGAGATAGTAAAAAAGAAACTACTCTTGATTAACTATCATTCACGTTCTACACGAGCTATCAAATTAAAAGAAGAAAAAAATGTCTTTGAAAATTTTTAAATTAATTTTTAAAAAAATTATTATAATTGTTTTTGTTTGTTTGTTTTTCTTTGCAAAATCTCGAACATTTGCAAAAAAAATTGTAAAAAATTGATGATTTTGCAGCCGCAATGCAAATCAGTGATATATTGCGGCCGCAAGTGATATAAAAAACTGCCATGCCAGATTAATGAGTCACCCATCAAGACAGCCATGTTGATGACCAGTACGTAGATTGTGCTTGCGATGTGAGGTGTGAAGACAATTTTGGCATGTGTACTCTTTATAAATTTCTTGCTTTCACGCGTGCGCCGGAGCTACAAGCAGCACTCTGCATCAACAACCTCAGCGGTTACACAAACAATTAAAAATATCAGACTTAACGACCGATAAAGAGTCGGAACCAGGTCGCAGAAATAAAGGATGACATATAAACAGTTGCAATAACTCAAAAGACTACGTAACAAGCAGCAATCACAAGCTTCTTCACCCCACGTCCTACACCTACGATGTAATGTTGTCACATATTGTGGCAGAAATTAAAGGGTATACCTAACACACAGACTAATCTGTGACCTAATAGAAAAGATCAATTTAATGGTTTTAAAAAATATAATAAAGCGCCTGCAACAAGATGTACAACTTTATGTAAATATTTTGAAACTCAGTGGGATTTTTTTACATTGCGATAAGAAGAGAGTTGAGCATGGACCTGGCTAAAAAATTGAATCCGCTTATAAGCACGATCACAATATACACGCTCTACGTGATTCCGGAGAACCATCCTTTTAAACGGAGACCGCTGTATCGCAGAGAGAGCAAGATATGAAGTGAGTAGAAAAGTGCCAGAAGACAATAGAGAATAAAAATTTTTCGCGGCGGTGGTGGGGTTTGAACCTGCGACCTTATTGGTACGACAACTCCGCCTGGCAGGTGAGAGCGTGGCTCTACCGTGTGAGCTATCCACGAACACAAAAATATTCGTTTCAAACCCAAGTCATTTCTGATCCCTCTCTCACCCACTTCTGGGACCGCCGATTCGTTCGCCCACCACCATCGCGAAGTATTTTGACCAGCAGTTAAGCTTAATAGCCAATATTCTCAACACAAACATATAACATAGAAACGATTGAGACATTGAGTATGCTCCGGTGTATGGGGTGAATTTTTAATTCAGAAAAGTGAGTGGAGCAGGCACTTATGTTGGTAACAACAAGATATGAAGTGAGTAGAAAAGTGCCAGAAGACAATAGAGAATAAAAATTTTTCGCGGCGGTGGTGGGGTTTGAACCTGCGACCTTATTGGTACGACAACTCCGCCTGGCAGGTGAGAGCGTGGCTCTACCGTGTGAGCTATCCACGAACACAAAAATATTCGT
>NC_088363.1:7897613-8025113 GCF_034508935.2 Berghia stephanieae | reverse complement strand
GTATCGGAGTGTCTACGGTCTACGTACACGGTAACCGGGCACCTAGCATCAGGATCTACGTACACTGTAACCTTGTACCATGCTTTGGGAAGGAGGGGCAAAGGTTGCATTGAGCTTGGTGCACAGTAACTTATGACATAGATCAAAGGGGTGCTACGGAAGTGCTTTACGATATGTGATTCCTGCAATTTTAACCTCTTAACAACAACACTGATTTTTTTGTTCATCCAGATAATAATTTCCCTATTGTTGATGCAGAATAAATCGTTTCCACCAATTAAGCTATATTCGCATAGCTTGTCTGTTAATGATAACATTAAGACTAAGATCTGGCGTTAGGTTAAAGTAAGATTGAATCTCGCTTTTTATTGGTTAAATTGTATTGTTTGATTTTTTTAAATAACACACACGCATACACACAAACACACACACAGAGAGCAAGATCCATCCTCTGCTTGTATTGCAGCGGCAAACCAGTTACCAGAGTTACCATGTACGTAGATCCTGAGTCTAGGTGCCCGGTTACTGTATATGTAGTCACCATCATTTACACTCCCTCCTCTCTCTCTCTCTCTCTCTCTCTCTCTCTCTCTCTCTCTCTCTCTCTCTCTCTCTCTCTCTCTCTCTCTCTCTCTCTCTCTCTCTCTCTCTCTCTCTCTCTCTCTATCTCCACCATCTCTTTCTCTTTCTGTTTCTCTCCCTCTCTCTATCTTTCCCTTATCCATATATCCCTCTCAACCAACCTTTATATTCTATAGATGTCATCTGCTTATAGGGAGATAATTTTAATTTATTACAAATATTAGGGGTACTAAACTAGTTGACTCTTTTTATACTCAATACATCAGTACTATCTTTAAGTAATTTTTACTATTATTATTATTATTATGATTATTATTATTATTATTATTATTATTATTATTATTATTATTATTATTATTATTATCATTATTATTCACATCCAGGTTATTTACAATTTGAAGAGGAAATGTGGAGACCTTAGTGAAGAGGAGTTGGGGAAATTATCCGTACAACTTTTAAATTGTCAGTCTGAGGCTGAAGACAGGCCAGTTTTCAAGTGTACTAACTCAATGGTGAGTATTTTTTTATTGCTGGTACATCCTGGTTTGTTTTGATTTTGTTTTTCTTGCTTTTAATTTTTTTTAAAATTGGTTATAATTATACTGGACAATTTCTACTCCGGATTTAACTTGTTTTTAAATGACTGACTACCGATCCTACAGATGCTGCAGGAACAACAATTAGCTTGCACTGGGTGGGGTTCCTGACCTCCCATAGTGGGCAGGGGGGTACGTACTGTGTCTTCTATCCCCCTATATCTGTTTTCCAACTTGCTTTCTGTCTTTGTCTTGGAATGAGATTACTTGGTTTTGTCCTGGCCCTGGCTGAGAGGGAAGCAGTCAAATGTATAGTTTTGGGAGATATTTTTTTCCTTGTAAATCATCTCTCTGTTATGCACTGTATAATTTTGAGCTTTTTTATCTTTTGTTTACATGTTATTTATGATTTGTAAACATTTGAGTGCTTAACGTCAGGATGAGACATTTAGGTAATCTCAAACTAAGTATTTAATAGTGTGCTCTTGGAATCTACATGTTTCCTATTTAAACCAATTCCCCTTTGTCTGACCTTTTCTAATTCTAGATCTTATTACTATCCCGTTTTCTTCGTTTATACTTGACTTGCGTTGATATAACCTTAGTGTGTTGCAAGGGCTGTAAAACCCTTAAAAACAAAAAAAAAACAAAACAATTATTTTGCTGGTACGGATCCGGCACTCCCAGCAGGCTGTACTTTACTATTGTAATAGTTTCTTTTCCCTCTACTTGTGTTGGATTGGTCTCATACACTCAAACATTACCTTGTCTTCATGTCATGGTAAGTTTTTGTTGTGTAGTTGGCTAGTAAGGGAAGGCTATCAGGGTTTTTAAGGAATGTATTTACGTTTTCATTGTATTCTTTTGTGTTGTCTGTAGAGGGGGTTTGGGCTGAAACGATCCGCGTTTGGTATTTTGTTCTTTTTTTTTTTTTTTTTGTGTGTGAAGCTGTTCTATTCATTATTGTTGATGACTTTTTCCAGTCCACAGCTTGTAGTTGTAGCAACTTGGAATCACTTTAATTGGACGGACATATTTCTATTTGATTTAGAATCTTGCAGAATGTACAAAAGAGATGGACGGAACTACATGGAACAGTTATCAGATTGTTGGCAACCGTGCCCGTGCAATGTGTTATGCTACACAGCAGGCTCAGTTCAGAAGACTTACAGAGGTCACTGTCAACAGTCTCATAGGAGCTGCTTCTGACCAACTCAAGTCAATGGAAGTTCTTAAGGTAGATATTATGTAGCTTTGTGGTCTAGTTCAGTGGGAAACTGCTTGTGATCTGTGGGTTCTGGGATTTATTCACTCTGTGGCATCACATAGCGGGCAGTGGATCACTTGCTGTGTCTTCCATTCTCCTGTATCTGTTTTCTACGTTTGCTTTCAGTCTTTGTCTTGGAATGAGATAACTTGGTTTTGTCCTGGACTTGACTGGAGTCCTTTGTTAGGAGGGGATTTTTTTTCCCTTGTAAATCATCTTTCTGTTTTGTTCTGTTACATTTTTTGCATTGAATATAAAAACCATTTGTGTGTTTTTCTCTTAGTGGGATCATGTGCTTGTATCTGGATGAGACACTACGCTAATGGCGTGCTCTTTGAATCTTCATCTGTTCTCCATTTAAATATTTCCCTTTGTCTTACTTTTTCTTGTGTGCTTTCTATTGTAAATTTATAATTTTTTTGACTAACCCAGTTTTGTACTTTTTACTGAAATGATTTAAATATGTCGCAAGTGTCGTAAAAGCCTTAACAAAAGGCACACTGTTGAGTCCATGGAAATGGCTCTTTACTCACATGCTCTCTCCATGCTTGGGTGTAAAATGATTATCTGGTAACAGCCAAAAATGATAAAATCCTAAAATATCCTGACAGGTATCGTGTCTTGTCCATACATTCCATGTGGTTGTCACTATTAATCCCTTGTGGAGTGCTGGATTTAGCAGCTTTTGCAATCTATACAAGCTTGTATTTAAAAATAAATTATTATATTATTTATTTTTGTTATTAGATATTTTATTCTTCATCTGAGTTGTAACTTTTCCATTGTCCAGTTAATTAAATTAAATACATCATTAAACAATTTTCATAATGGCCAAATGTCCTGATGAAATCGGGACGGCACCCTGGAGAGCAATTTGTTAAATCCCTCTACCCTGAAATTGGACTTTTTATGTGTATGGAAATGACCCTTGCATATTCCAGGATTATGCTTTTTTTTTTTCACTAGCAAATTAGAACATAGAACAGAAAAATCTCTGATAATATTATTTGATAGTCCAAATATACTGTTGTTTTGGGTCATGAGGATATTGTGCACTAGGGTGTCCAGTTTTAGACCTGTGGAGAGTTGGTTGCATTTTTTGTTTGAAAAAAAAAGTTGATAAAATTTGAATCCTGAAAATAGATTTCAGTGAAATGTAACCATTTTCGTGTTCCTGCTTTAAAAAGTGTTTTATTTTCATGTTCCTGCTTTAAGTGTTTTTTTTTTTTTTTCATGTTCCTGCTTTAACTGCTAATATTTTCCTATACAGAATGGACAGAACCAACTTCATTCTCTGACATCCGAGACCGTGCGGAAATTATATGAAAGTCAAAAGGACTTGTTGGTTACCCAGAATTCTTTAAAGAAAGTACATGAAGATATTTTTGGGTTGATATCTTCTAACGTTGAGGAAATTATGCAAGAGAAGGCACTCATTGCCGCTGGTAACAAAGAGCTTGCAAGTCTAACTGAGAACATCAAAGAAAAGTTGGGTGAGTAAGATTTGATGCGACTTTCACACTGTGTCAATCTTCTCTTTTATCTGGGGTTTTAAGAGAGGGGGAGGGGGGGGGGGGGGAAACTACTTATAAAATATTTTATTCTGCCTCAACCTGTTGTCCTTCACTGTGTGGCCTTCTGTACTTGTCCTGGGATGAGATGTGACATCATGTCTTACGTTTTTAGCAGGTCCGAGTTGGAGGAGGTTTGTTTGCGTTTGAGAGTAGCAGTCAGATGCGTTGGAGGAGGTTTGTTTGCGTTTGAGAGTAGCAGTCAGATGCGTTGGAGGAGGTTTGTTTGCGTTTGAGAGTAGCAGTCAGATGCGTTGGAGGAGGTTTGTTTGCGTTTGAGAGTAGCAGTCAGATGTGTTGGAGGAGGTTTGTTTGCGTTTGAGAGTAGCAGTCAGATGTGTTGGAGGAGGTTTGTTTGCGTTTGAGAGTAGCAGTCAGATGCGTTGGAGGAGGTTTGTTTGCGTTTGAGAGTAGCAGTCAGATGCGTTGGAGGAGGTTTGTTTGCGTTTGAGAGTAGCAGTCAGATGCGTTGGAGGAGGTTTGTTTGCGTTTGAGAGTAGCAGTCAGATGTGTTGGAGGAGGTTTGTTTGCGTTTGAGAGTAGCAGTCAGATGCGAGTTTGTGGGTTTTATTCAATTTTTTTTCTCTCTCTGGTATATTCAGCTCTCTATCACAAATAAAGGTTTGTATAAGATTCAATTCAATTAAAGGTTTATTTGTAGGCCATTGCCAATAGAAATCATTGATTAACTTAGAATTTCCAATTAACAATTGAATATATTATCAATCAAATTGTAGACATACATCATACACATCGATATAAGTGGTGTTAAAAAGATAAATTAGAATCTGTAGCCAGATTTTGTGATTTTTGTTCCTGGAATCTACATCTGTTCCCTATTTGAAGCATTCTCCTTTGTCTTACTTTTTCTCATGTGGTGCTTTAATTTTATATCCATAACTTTTTGTCTATCCCTGGTGCTCAAATGGCCCAAATGTGTCACAAGTGCTGTAAAACCCCAGTGATGATACTTTTCCGCGGAAATCCGCGGTTTTCTTTCCTTTCCTCGGTTTTCCTCCTCAGATCCTCGATCCGCGGATATTTCCTTCATTTCCTCCTTTTACTTTTTTTTTTTTATATAATAAATCTTTAAAAAATACCTCCTTTTAAAAAAAAAACAAATATATATATATATAAAATTTCCTCCTTTTACTGGACTCCGGGCGTTTTAAAATTGTACTCAAAAGAAGTCATGCTGCCTACTTTCCTGTGGTGCAAGAATGTTCTAGGTGAGTTTTCCCTTTTTCCGAGACTTTTCCTCCTTTTTGACTTTTTGTGAGTATCATCACTGAAAACCCTTTAAAACAATAAACAATAACATTCAGGTGTAAGTCTTGTGAAAAGTTGGCAGCTATGAACACACATTGTAGAGATATATATATTTTATTGGTTGAACTTTGTCCATTTTGTTGATAGATTCTACCAGTCAACAGATCCAGGAGAGGGAAAGAATTGAACACAGAAAACATGAGAGAGTTTTAAAAGATTTGAAGGAGATTCAAGAAAATACAGAGCTCTCTGTGCAAAAATTTGGTAAGTTTTGACTATTGGATCTGTGAAAGTCATGTTTTGTGTTTGTATTATATTGGTAAGTTTTGACTATTGGATCTGTGAAAGTCATGTCTTGTGTTTGTATTATATCTAGTCCGACAAATAGATTGATTTCATTGTCTTGATAAACCTTAATCAACCAATTTGTCTAAAATGACGGCTGTTAAAAAACTTCTGGCCATCTTGACATAAATAGGCCTGTCCATTTAAAAACATAGAATTTCACACTTCTCATCAATTTGATCTTCATATTTGCCTGATTCATTCCACACTTCTAATCAATTTGATCGTCATATTTGCCTGATTCATTCCACACTTCTAATCAATTTGATCTTCATATTTGCCTGATTCATTCCACACTTCTAATCAATTTGATCTTCATATTTGCCTGATTCATTCCACACTTCTAATCAATTTGATCGTCATATTTGCCTGATTCATTCCACACTTCTAATCAATTTGATCTTCATATTTGCCTGATTCATTCCACACTTCTAGTCAATTTGATCTTCATATTTGCCTGATTCATTCCACACTTCTAATCAATTTGATCTTCATATTTGCCTGATTCATTCCACACTTCTAATCAATTTGATCTTCATATTTGCCTGATTCATTCCACACTTCTAATCAATTTGATCTTCATATTTGCCTGATTCATTCCACACTTCTAATCAATTTGATCTTCATATTTGCCTGATTCATTCCACACTTCTAATCAATTTGATCTTCATATTTGCCTGATTCATTCCACACTTCTAATCAATTTGATCTTCATATTTGCCTGATTCATTCCACACTTCTAATCAATTTGATCTTCATATTTGCCTGATTCATTCCACACTTCTAATCAATTTGATCTTCATATTTGCCTGATTCATTCCACACTTCTAATCAATTTGATCTTCATATTTGCCTGATTCATTCCACACTTCTAATCAATTTGATCTTCATATTTGCCTGATTCATTCCACACTTCTAGTCAATTTGATCTTCATATTTGCCTGATTCATTCCACACTTCTAATCAATTTGATCTTCATATTTGCCTGATTCATTCCACACTTCTAATCAATTTGATCTTCATATTTGCCTGATTCATTCCACACTTCTAATCAATTTGATCTTCATATTTGCCTGATTCATTCCACACTTCTAATCAATTTGATCTTCATATTTGCCTGATTCATTCCACACTTCTAATCAATTTGATCTTCATATTTGCCTGATTCATTCCACACTTCTAATCAATTTGATCTTCATATTTGCCTGATTCATTCTACACTTCTAATCAATTTGATCTTCATATTTGCCTGATTCATTCCACACTTCTAATCAATTTGATCTTCATATTTGCCTGATTCATTCCACACTTCTAATCAATTTGATCTTCATATTTGCCTGATTCATTCCACACTTCTAATCAATTTGATCTTCATATTTGCCTGATTCATTCCACACTTCTAATCAATTTGATCGTCATATTTGCCTGATTCATTCCACACTTCTAATCAATTTGATCTTCATATTTGCCTGATTCATTCCACACTTCTCATCAATTTGATCTTCATATTTGCCTGATTCATTCCACACTTCTAATCAATTTGATCTTCATATTTGCCTGATTCATTCCACACTTCTAATCAATTTGATCTTCATATTTGCCTGATTCATTCCACACTTCTAATCAATTTGATCTTCATATTTGCCTGATTCATTCCACACTTCTAATCAATTTGATCTTCATATTTGCCTGATTCATTCCACACTTCTAATCAATTTGATCTTCATATTTGCCTGATTCATTCCACACTTCTAATCAATTTGATCTTCATATTTGCCTGATTCATTCCACACTTCTAATCAATTTGATCTTCATATTTGCCTGATTCATTCCACACTTCTAATCAATTTGATCTTCATATTTGCCTGATTCATTCCACACTTCTAATCAATTTGATCTTCATATTTGCCTGATTCATTCCACACTTCTAATCAATTTGATCTTCATATTTGCCTGATTCATTCCACACTTCTAATCAATTTGATCTTCATATTTGCCTGATTCATTCCACACTTCTAATCAATTTGATCGTCATATTTGCCTGATTCATTCCACACTTCTAATCAATTTGATCTTCATATTTGCCTGATTCATTCCACACTTCTCATCAATTTGATCTTCATATTTGCCTGATTCACTCCACACTTCTCATCACTTATAAAAGTTATTAGAGACAGATTTTGTCAGTGAATTAAAGTTTATGCTTGTTCACTTTTCTTGCCAAATGAACATGACATGTCATATGGAAACAGTAGCCATCTTTGTCTTATTTCTTTGTCGTTTATGACATTTGTAATCTAATGGAAAGGAATTTTACACATGATAACAGATAACGGCATTATATGTGACATTTTAAACTTTGGGCAATGGTGCATGAGATTTTCAAAAATAGAGAGAAGATTATAATGAAGAAATATGTTAGTGGCTTCTAGGCCATAAGTTAGTGAGAAAATCGGGTAGTCAGTGTCTTAAATACACATTGATATAAATAATAGTGTGAAATTGAATGTAAGCTTCAATTTAATTACAAAAACAAGATCAAATGAACGTTTCGGGTTTCCCCTTTATCAGCAAAACAGGATGAATGAAACACCACAGATGAATGAGATAATGTGGTATTGGCGTAGTTAAGATCATTAAATACATTGATGATGACAATGATGGATTTTTCCTAAAATCTACATCTACTCAGAGTCCTTGTTACTTCCAATATGAATTGATTATATATGTATTTTGTCTCTCTTTGTATTCAGATATCAGCTTAAGCAACTTGTTATCCAAGTATGAGGAATTGGAGATCCAGTATTCCGACATGGCCGTCCATCTGGGCCACATGAATAAGACAATGACATTTGTAATGGGGGCCGTGGAAGCTCTGAAATCCCAATTGGATGACAGAGTGAATTGGATCACCCAGATGTTGGGAGGGACAGGTTGGAACTATTAGTTTGTTTTGCTCCTTCAGAGATGCCAACTGCTATGAAAATTACAATTTATTAAACTAAGAGTAGTGCCATTTAAAAAAAAATAATAAAAGAAGAAAATCTTTGAAAATAACATTTTTTGACAAGCCATATTTTTATTTGATCTAAGATTTTATTTTACTGTGTCAGGACTATGTGAGCGGTGCTCACTTTTACTTATGAATTGGGAAGCGGACTGGATTATACTAAACATTTTTTCCTCCCTGGCTGAGTGGTTAAGGCATTGCACTGTGACCCAGAAGGTCCTGGGTTCAAGCCCTGCTTCAGGCACTTTTGTGTTTTTTCTTGGGCAAGATTATTAACCCCCAATTTTGTTCACTGTGACAACTTGAGTGATTCCTGTTGACATCAGATATCCTGTTTGATGGATTATCTATATTCCTTCATGGAATGCCAAGGTGATGGTATCTAATGATGTCGTGGTGGAAGGGCGTAATGTTTTTTTAATGACACAATTGTGGTTGTGGAGATTGCTAGTGTTCTACAACTAGCAATGTGATATAATTGTTCCTTTGTTATCAATGATTATTTTATCTGTATCTGTATTGTAAAATGCTGTTGAGCATTTTGTCTGTTTTTATAAACCTTCCTGTCTTACTATGAGTCTAGGGTTTGTTTGTATTTTTAGGTTTTTAAAAAATGTATTTATTTTTAATTCAGATAATTTGCTGGAAATTAGTTTTTCAAACAATTGTGAATTCTTCATACCATATTTAACCCTGAGAAGCTGCTTCAATGTTTATAATTTTCATTCTGCTACACATTCATGATTCAATGCAACATTTTTCCTTTCGTTTCCAACTCCAGATATGAAGCTGAAGACGGTGACCTGTTGTCTCCTCCATCTGGCGTATTTCTTCATGCTGGTGATGACGGCAACCTTTCTACACGTGTCCCTGGCAATCCGTCTAGTCATGATGGTCGTCATCGTAGGAAATGTTGCTGCAGAGTTGCATTATGATTACAGCATGGATTTTGCTGGCCTCGCCGTTTTCTTGATGTCTGTTTATTTTGGTAATTTTAATTTTATTTTTTTTTATCGTTGATGTCAGATTGGCAGACAAAATTATGGTTGGACCATAAATATGGCTGCCAGATGCCCGTTGTTACTTAGCGGATTTCCACACTCGTTTCTGCTATTCAAATATTCCGATAGACTTGCATGTTATCTTGTGGATATTAGACCTGTAAATTCTTAGTCAATTAACTGAAATCAGTCAATTTGTCAAATTCAATTATTTTAAAAAAGGAAAGAGAGAAAGATAGAAGTGAAGAAAGAAAGAATTAACAAATCGTGGTCGAATGACCATAATTTTTAATTTTATTTAAAAACCCAGTCGAATGACCGTAAAGTAATCAGGAATGTTCCACAGTGCTACACATAGCTCAAGGGCCGTTTATATTAACGATGGATATATTGCCAAGGCTAAGCGATGCTTTTTAGAATTGGTGTGTCTAAACACATCCCTGTGTATTTTCACACAGCCTTCGTTCAATTATTTTTTCACTTTCCAAACCTGTCGTGATCCCAACGGTAGCCAATTTTAACTGAGCCGCCGAGCCTTAAATTTCACTGTTTCGTCTAAGCCAAAATTGACCACATTTACAAAGTGGATCGTAAAAGTATGAAAAATTAAAATGCAAAAGCCGGAAGACACCTTTAAATCGAAAGTTAGGATAGATTTCGACAAGCATATTTCAATTGCCTCACATTGTAAACAAACTGGTTGACCATTTCTTCACTGATTGGGTACCTAATTGTAAGGAACAATGGGAAGTGGCATAATTAATTCCCATGCAAATCAGGACGTTTTCTGCCACTGTTTTGCTCAAGTGAGCTTGCTGTTTACTGTTGCGATTTACCATTCATTTAGATTCTTTGGAGTTTTCCGCTACGCCTGCCGAAGTTTCTTCATGATAATTCACTTCTCTTACTTATGGGTGGGGATCCTGACCTCCCATAGTGGGCAGGGAGGTACATGCTGTGTCTTCTATCCCCTCAACCCGTTTCCAATTGTTTCCTGTCGTTGTCTTGGAATGAGATTACTTGGTTTTGTCCTGGCCCTGGCCGAAGTTCCTTGGCTGGGAGGGAAACAGTCGAATGTATAGTTATAGTTTTGGGAGATGTATTTTTTTCCTTGTAAATCATCTCTCTGTTATGCATTGTATTATGTTTAGTTTACATTTTATATCATACGATTTGTAAACATTTGAGTGTATTCCTCTTATTTGGGACCTGTGCTTGTGTCTGGATGAGACTTTTAGGTGATGTCAAACTAAGTGCTTTGACGGTGTGCTCTTGGAATCTACATCTGTTCCCTATTTGAACCAATTCCCCTTTGTCTCACCTTTTCTTTTGTGCTTTAATTGTAATTCTAGAACTTTTTACTATCCCATTTTCTTCCTTTTTACTGGCGCTGATATGACCTTAATGTGTTGCAAGCGCCGTAAAACCCTTAAAAACAAAAAACAAACTTCTCTTACTTAATAATTCAGTGTATTGGCCAGAAGTCATAATTATTTCAGTTTTTTTTTTTTCTGTCAATAACTGATTGAAAATCAAATTTGCTCATTGCTACATTATTCTAATGTTCTCACAATGCCTGAGCTGTTCGTGGATTGCAATTCAGGCAATTCAGACTTGTCGAGTATCGATAAAGATGTGAGGAATAAATTCAATTGGTCATGGCTAGAAGTTAAAGATGATAATTGTGATTAGTTTTCTGACTATGCTCTAAATATGGGGTTAATGCAGTTTTAAAACAGGGGGACCTAAGGGGAAATTTTCCCTCCTTTTTCACTTTGTGTCACCAACAGCACTGATTAATTAGTTTTATTCTTCTCGTAACGTTCGCATTGCATCTAGTAATGAACAAAAATGAATATAACAGCTTCAAAAATGAACAACGCGGCAAATACGGAATGTTTCAGGCTCAAAACCCTTCTTCAGCCAACAACAACATTGCATCTACCACTTTTGATAAATAGTTTGAAAAATTAATATTTTGATTTTCTACACAATTTTCAGGATTCAAATTTTTAGTGTGGATAAATAAAAGGTTTGGAATTGGTCACCGGTACCCTCGTGTGGTCAGTGTCAGGCAGGTGTTTTCATCCACTTCTACAAGAGAGAGTTGTCCTTTGTCCAGGGAAGAATACAATACACTAATTGATCTCATCACGAGATTGTCTACCTCTGGTAAATATATTTATATATTTTTATTTTTACTTACATTTTCTTACCTCACTCGGATGTGAAGTGGTCGCCTGACTTGTGACATTATCTCTGGGTTGGTTCCTGACCTCCCATAGTAGATAGGGAAGTCACTCACCGTGTCTTCTATCCCCCTATACCTGGGTTGGTTCCTGACCTCCCATAGTGGTCAGGGAAGTCACCTACTGTGTCTTCTATCCCCCTATACCTGGGTTGGTTCCTGACCTCCCATAGTGGTCAGGGAAGTCACCTACTGTGTCTTCTATCCCCCTATACCTGGGTTGGTTCCTGACCTCCCATAGTGGTCAGGGAAGTCATCTACTGTGTCTTCTATCCCCCTATACCTGGGTTGGTTCCTGACCTTCCATAGTGGACAGGGAAGTCACTCAAGTCTTCTATCCCCCTATATCTGTTTTCCAACATGCATTTTGTTATTGTCTTGAAATGAGATTACTTGGTTTTGTCCTTTCCCTTGTCGGAGTCCTTGGCTGGGAGGGAAACAGTCAAATGTATAGTTATAGTTTTGGGAGATGATAATTTTTTGTCTTATAAACCATCTCTGTGTTATTTATAAGCATTTGAGTGTGTTCCTCTTAGTGGGATCCTGTGTTCCTCTTAGTGGGATCCTGTGCAGATAGACTTTTAGATGATCTCAAACTATGCACAATGGTAGTATTAGTATGCTCTTGAAATCTAAATCTATTCCCTCTATATGTACCATTCCCCTTTGTCTTACCTGTCTTGTGTCTAAAGTTTTTACTATACCATTTTCTGCCTTTTTACTGGACTGAAATGACCTCAATATGTGTCGTGCTGTAAAACCGTTAAAAACAAAAATATATATATATCGCGCAATATCTACTAAACATGGTCAAAGCGGTTTACAAAGGGTCAATGACCCACAGCTATACAGAACATATAGAACAAGACAGGACGCCTGTTAAGCGACTTTACAATTTTTCTGACAAAGCCAACGCTGTTGTTGACCAGATACTCGTTTTACACCCGAGTACAGTGAGAGAATGTGAGTAAAGAGCCTTTTCCGAGGACTCAGCTATAACTATAAAACATCCTTTCATCCTAAATACAGCAAGATTGGGCAATGTGATAATCTTGTGAGGAAAGAATTATGATTCAAATTTTAGGAAGTAATGCTAAATCAACTTTTTCTTTTATTCTTTGGACACAAAGTTAATGAAAGGGAACAACAGGGCCCAAGAGCGAATGGGTCGGCTGTTCATGAGACAAGTTTTCGTCCCGTGACTCCTCCCTCTGGTGTGAGACTGAGACAAGACAGAGAAGACACACCAGATATTAGTCCTGTAGAGGTGAGTTTGCGTTGAATCTCCACTTGGTGAGAGTTCTGTAGACTGATTTTATTCATGCTATATTTTACCCTTGTCTTACTTTCCTTTGATGCTATGTATGATTGTAATTTAACCTTGTCTTCCTTTCCTTTGTTGCCGTGTATGATTGTAATTTACCCTTGTCTTACTTCCCTTTGATGCCGTGTATGATTGTAATTTACCCTTGTCTTACTTCCCTTTGATTCCGTGTATGATTGTAATTTACCCTGGTCTTACTTCCCTTTTATGCCGTGTATGATTGTAATTTACTCTGGTCTTACTTCCCTTTGATGCCGTGTATGATTGTAATTTACCCTGGTCTTACTTCCCTTTGATGCCATGTATGATTGTAATTTAACCTTGTCTTCCTTTCCTTTGTTGCCGTGTATGATTGTAATTTACCCTTGTCTTACTTCCTTTGATGCCGTGTATGATTGTAATTTACCCTGGTCTTACTTCCCTTTTATGCCGTGTATGATTGTAATTTACTCTCGTCTTACTTCCCTTTGATGCCGTGTATGATTGTAATTTACTCTCGTCTTACTTCCCTTTGATGCCGTGTATGATTGTAATTTACTCTCGTCTTACTTCCCTTTGATGTCGTGTATGATTGTAATTTACCCTGGTCTTACTTCCCTTTTATGCCGTGTATGATTGTAATTTACTCTGGTCTTACTTCCCTTTGATGCCGTGTATGATTGTAATTTACTCTGGTCTTACTTCCCTTTGATGCCGTGTATGATTGTAATTTACCCTTGTCTTACTTCCCTTTGATGCCGTGTATGATTGTAATTTACCCTGGTCTTACTTCCCTTTTATGCCGTGTATGATTGTAATTTACTCTGGTCTTACTTCCCTTTGATGCCGTGTATGATTGTAATTTACTCTGGTCTTACTTCCCTTTGATGCCATGTATGATTGTAATTTACCCTGGTCTTACTTCCCTTTGATGCCATGTATGATTGTAATTTACTCTGGTCTTACTTCCCTTTGATGCCGTGTATGATTGTAATTTACCCTGGTCTTACTTCCCTTTGATGCCATGTATGATTGTAATTTACCTTCATCTTACTTCCCTTTGATGCCGCGTATGATTGTAATTTATTCTTGTCTTACTTCCCTTTGATGCCATGTATGATTGTAATTTACCCTGGTCTTACTTCCCTTTGATGCCATGTATGATTGTAATTTACCTTCATCTTACTTCCCTTTGATGCCGTGTGTGATTGTAATTTACCCTTGTCTTACTTCCCTTTGATGCCAGAAGACAGTCAGAATATCGGCAATGTCACACCTTCCTCTCATGCAGAATTTTTAGCCAGACAGTTTTTCCTTACAGATCCAGCAAAACTTATGAAGGACATAATTTAAAATTTATAAATTATTCTCAAAAGTAGAGATGTCTTCTAATTTAATATATACTTTATTATTTGTTAAGTCTTTTAAAGTGATAATTCAATTCATTTCATATAAATATGGTTGGAAAAACTTGCATTTTGATCAATGATAAATTCCCTTTATTCGTCCCCAAGGGGAAATTTGTCATGGACATATTTTAACAAAGACACAAAACATGTAATTGAAGCTACCAATTAATAGACATACAAGTCAATAATAAAATAATGTAGGCGCCAGTATAAACCGACCAAAGATGTTTTATTTTCATCACAAATCATTTTGCAAAAACACTTGATCTTGCAGGACCAATTTTCACCAAGACGGAATATACTGAATATTGGAGGGAGAGGCTTTAGAGCTCCATCTAGGTCATCATCAAGGGCAGGAACTCCCCTTGCAAATGATTCAAGGTATTAATCCTATAAAGATGTTTCAAAATTCTTGTTTTTTTTTTTTTTTTTTTTTCATGTTATTCCTGTTTTTTTTTTTGTTTTTTTTTTTCATGTTAAGGAGGTTCTTAGGCCAGTTATGTTTTTTAAAATTTTCTCTCAATGGATTTTGAAACATTTTTGATTTTCTTGTTTTGGTTAAGTTAGAATTTTTTTTTTTTTTTTTTGAAGGTGAAATGGTTGCATTTTTTCTTATATATAGGTTTTTATTAAAAATTATACTTAATTGAAGAGAAATACAGATAGGCTAATGTATGGGGATAGAAAGCTGCTAGGAGGAGGTTGGCTAATGTATGGGGATAGAAAGCTGCTTGAAGGAGATTGGCTAATTTATGGGGATAGAAACTTGCTAGAAGAAGATAGGCTTATGTATGGGGATAGAAAGCTGCTAGAAGAAGATAGGCTAATGTATGGGGATAGAAAGCTGCTAGGAGGAGATTGGCTACTGTATGGGGATAGAAAGCTGCTAGAGGGAGATTGGCTAATGTATGGGGATAGAAAACTGCTAGAAGGAGATTGGCTAATGTATGGGGATAGAAAGCTGCTAGAAGGAGATTGGCTAATGTATGGGGATAGAAAGCTGATAGAAGGAGATTGGCTAATGTTTGGGGATAGAAAGCTGCCAGAAGCTGTAGACTAGAAAGTAATGAATAGAACTACTTCATAAAAGAAGAAAATACAAAACTTGAAATGGTTCGGGCTCAAAACTCTTCTTCAGTTAATAAAAAAGACATGAATACATCTCTTAAATTGCAGACAGACGACAGAAGTAATTGGCACGTCTTATTGGTTAGCACGATCTTGACATATCGGTAAGATTCATTGTGTGGAAGAGCCTCGAATTTTATACTGAGCATTTCAAAGTTGTTGATAAATAATTTTGATTATCTCTACTTCAGGTCATCGAGCCTGACCCCTTCAACAAGATGCACAGCCAACACTATTGCAGGGACACAATGTCGACTTCCAGTCATCGGGGGATCAGATTTTTGTAGGAGACACGTCTCTGTCAGATGATGGACTCAAGTAATTTATTATTAGAATATTTAGGATTGTGTAAGAATTTCCATTCTGTAGTCATTTTGTAAGCATGTTTTCGTAGTTAAATGTAAGTCATACCTGCCAACCCTTCCGCTTTTGGCGGAATCATTCCTATTTTCACTCTTCCTTTTTGTACTATTCCGCCATTGTCTCTAAAATTCCGATTTTCATAAAAGATGATAATGGTAAGAATAAAAAGGAGCAGAGGGGGGTGGGGTGAAAGAGATGAAATTCCTATTTTTTGTCTCAAATTCCTATTTTCAGGCGTTCTGATTCCACTTTTGTAATGTGTAAGTAGTTTATCAGTGCTGATGGCTTTCCTCGTATCCGTGAAAATCTGGGATTTTGGAGTTGGGGTAGGAATCTCCTCCTTCAAAAAAGTTACCCCTTTCTCCATATCCAATGTACTGGCAGTAAGAGACGTGATGTGTGGTGGAACAAATAAGGTGCAGTTTCCCACTGTCCAGAAGTTAGCTAGAGTATCAATAATGATGTATCATCTCAATTGCTCCAATATTAGTGGTTGATGTAGGAAATATAGGGCTTGAAGGGAATCTTTCAAAGCTTTCCTCGTTTTAGTCACCTACAGCTGTGATTTTTGGTTATAATTTTATAATTTTTTATAATAATTTGATTTTTAGGGCTGTGTCAGAATTTGTCTAGTGAATGTCATTTCGTAAATGAGTTATCCACAGTCAAATGCAATTAATTCATGGTGATGTTTTTTTCTCTTTTTGTTTGAATTACACATCAGTGAAGTAATTTTATAAATGATTGGTCTGTAGCCAATTGAGAAATGACAACGTTAATGTTTGAAGTCCGAAAGACAGTCAGGTGGCGTGGGGGGGGGGGGGGGGTGATTTCCCCTCTGTCAATAAAGTAGGCAATATATTGAACATAAAAAACTTCATTCTCGGATCAGAGGGACTTTTTCACAATTACAGCAGGCTGTGTTTGTCGTTTCATGTTTACTTCACAAATGATGTTGACAAAAATCTCAAAAACAAAACCGTTTTGCGTTTGGTGAATCTTGTTGTACATTATTTTAAAAGAAAAGAGAATGGATCTCGGATAATATACTCTTTGTTGAGCTAAATGTGATAATTTCTGTTCCAACCAACATATTTTTCTACAACAGGAATGTTGTATCTAGTCATTTAGAGCTACTTTTGGTTCAACTGAAAAGTTCTCAATAAATAATGTAATGTAATATGCTTTGGGCGAATATCAGAAAATGAAAATTTTCCACAACTTTGGCTGGAACTTATCGATAAAGAAATGTTACTCAAAGAGAATAATGTCTCTGGCTTCAACCAAGAACAATCTAGAATTTACAATCAAAATGTAACTAGCTTTGGTCAACTGTGTTCAAATAAAGTAACAAATTGTTTCTGGCTTTGACTCCAAATCAGCTGGACCACTAAAATGGGGAAATAAAGGAAACATAATTAATCATAGAAACAAAAGAAATGCAACTCATTGTAACACATTCACATCACCCTAAAACTTGTCAACACACATGGTCACTTCCACACTCAACACACATGGTCACTTCCACACTCAACACATGTGGTCACTTCCACACTCAACACACGTGGTCACTTCCACACTCAACATACGTGGTCACTTCCACACTCAACACTGTTGAGTTCACTGGGCAATGCTTTTATTATCATTGCCAGAGACGCCCTCTCCAAATTTAGCTCACAGGGGTTTTGGGCATTGCTCAGGAATTTAAAAGCCCAAAGAGGAGTTTTCCATGGGGGAAAAACAACGTCGCGCGGACGTAAAAAATACGCAAATGCAAGCAAACACAACAAATTTAAGTCCAACATGCACTTATATAGAAATACAAAAACAAAAAACTTACCCATAATGAAATGCTCAGCCAGCTGATTGTAAAATGCATGATACTTAATTGAAGGGGGAGCACAAAACAAAAAAAACAAAAAACAATGACTGGACAACAATGGAAAAAGTAAAGTAAAAATTTGGCAATATAGAAAGAAAGAAAAAGAAAAACTATGGTACAATCAGCACAGCTGAGCCCTTGTGGATGATCTTAAGCTGTCCAAGGCAGCCTTATCCAGGGCCTTTTGTCCAGTGATCCTGGTGTTTAAGTCTTGTCCACTTGACTTCAGTACACGAATGGCCTCCAGGGACTGATCTCCAAGGTTGGGTCTTTGCTCTGTCAGATTACGCCTGACCAAGGAGAAAACTCTCTCACAGTCTGCTGAGCTGTGTGGTATTGTCAGCAGACCCAGCATGATCCTACAGAGTCCAGCCATTGTAGGATATTTTTCCTTCACTCTTACCCAGTACCTGTCCACCCTGTCTTCAACAATGGAAGAGACATCTGTCACTTTGTACAGCTCTAATTGTGTCAGACAGTCATCCTGACAGTGCCCAGCTGAAAATAATTGAAATATAAAATATGATTGCTTAAAATATCTGGCTTTAAAAGCAGCAATATACTGGAGTGTGGAAATCAAAAAGGAGAGCAGAGTTTCAAACTCTTCAGGAGGAAAACTTGGACAAAGATGAGATTCAAAAGGTGGACGTCAATGATGATTATGGTATTTATCGAAGTCAAACAAAAAAAATCAGAAAAATAACTGGAAATTAGAGATATAACAAAAATCTGTGAGAGGAGCAAGAAAAATGAATTAAGAGAAATCTGAACCAAACCTATGACGTTAGAAAATAACATAGAAAAAAAGAAAAGAAAAAAAACAAAAACAACTGAATCAAATCAAAGAAACACTAACAACAACAACAATTAAACTCACTCTGAACCAATGCTGGATATCTTCTGAGGAGGTAAAGTAAGTCTCCTCCCATCGGCTAATGGTTGATTTGAAGGATGGACAATTCTGATAGTTTTTATAAGTTTCTCATCCCATGGGAGTGCCTTCTGCAGATACTGGATACACACTGTAAGGCACTCCCTTACCTCACTATAGAATAATTTCAGTTTCTCTGGCCTGAGATGGTTGACTTGAGCATTTTCGATAAAATCCATGGCATCCACCCCAACACCAAGATCCTCATCTTCTTTTTGTAGCTGTGCATCAGGACAGTCGAGCTAATGATGGAATAAGAAAAGTGCATATTCAAAGAGGGTTACCAAAGATTGAAAATATACAGAGATAATAATAATAATAAGAAAAATAAAAACAACAATAATAATAATGTAATTAATTTGCAAAGCACCCTTCCCATACAATATAGCTCTAGACCCACTTGGACGGACGGACAATAAAAGACAGTTAGGCCGGGAGAAAGCGCTGTAAAAATCCCAAATCCATTATGTAAAAAAAATCAGAAAACAGGCATCCTCAATGTGAAGAGGGACAATAATATAATAATAATAATAGCAACAGTACATATCTGTACTAAAGCTCCAATGATAAAAATTGCTATTCCAGGAACTATTTATATAAAATTCCCCACTTTATGAAAGTTCAATAGACAATGCATTTCTTTAAAAAATGACTATATAATGGAAAAAAAACTATTCCCTCTAAAATAAAATAATCTCACATTGGTGATGTCAGATCCAAGCATGGCATCTGCCCTAAGAATCTTGGTGATGAGAATCTTCAAAAGCTCCTCCATGGAGAACCACAGGCTGTAGATAAGAGGCTCCCTCAGCCTCACCAGAACAAAGGTAATCCACTTGTTAGAACATGCTGTGGGAATAATCCGCACATTCCCCTTCCTCTGCTTCAGCCTGAGCCAAGGCAAGGGCCTATTTCCTCTTCTTTCTTTGTTGTTTCTCAGCTATCTGATACTGCTCGTGGCTTTTACTGAGTCGCTTCTTGGCTTTCACCGCAGCAAAACGTCAAGCAAGGTCTGAAGGTGCAGAGTGAAGGTCAGTCCAAAGTTGAACTCTCCTTCAGCAGAGTGAAGGGCAAAATCGACACATTTACGACTGTGGAGGGATGATTTTCTGCACTAGGGCCACACAGAGCTGTGGCTGCTTTGTTTACAATTCTTGTTGTTGTTCTGTGTGGCGTGTTTTCACAGCAAACAAGAAGAGTGTTGATGAAAGGCATTTGTAAATTGGCCAGAGATGTTCGTGGAGAAGGTTGTAATCAAGAGGAGTGTGAACTCTCTTCTGGTGGTCGAATGGTAACCCATGATCTGCAAGAGCATTTTTGTAGAAGCACCACAAACCTGGACCTGGGGGACAGTATCTGTGCTGAGGGTTGTCAGTTGTCATCTGTTGAGTAGCAATGATAGAGACTTGCTAGAATTGCCTTCCTCATTTCAGCAGCAGCATTTGAGTACGAATGGCCAGATCGTAGTAAATGCAAAGCTTTCTGATAGCATTCGCAGTCAATCGGCCAAGTCCCTTGCCCCCCCCCCCCCCCCCCCTGATCTTTGATGAAAACGAGATCTCCCAAGGCTATGTCCGTCACAACAGTTTAAAATTTTATTTTGAAATCAGAGGAGTCTGCCTCAGATTCTGTCTCAGTCCAGTAAGAAATTGTCAAACCTAATGATTTCTTTGCTGCCTTCAACACTGTCCCGAAATAAATAATCTCCACTGCATGGTCACACCAAACATGACTAAGTTTTCTGCCTACCAAGTGACCTGGATCCCTCACTAAACTGTCCAAAAAAACAACCACCACCTTGTATAGGCTTTTAGAAAATAAGGTCTTTGTCCTCAGGCCATGATCGCATTTTGTCTATTAAAGTTTATCTTTAATTTTGGCAAACGTTCTGTGAAACTCTGGAAGGCTGTCCTGAGTGATCTTATAAGACTTGGATCGATCTTTATCTTCCTTCTATAGGCTCCTAAATAGTGGAAGGCTATCTGAAGTTGGTCCTTGCTAAACTTATTTCTGGCCGTCACATATATCTGGAGAAAAAAGAAAAGAAGATGTATTTGTACACTAGCCGTGACTTAACTCTACATGAGTGGGGCGTGGGAGGGGAGGTGTTTTGTTTCTCTGGCGTAACTTATGAATTAGATTAATCTCTTTACATTTCTTTGTACATTAATCTCTTTACATTTCTTTGTTGATTAATCTCTTTACATTTCTTTGTACATTAATCTCTTTACATTCCTTTGTACCGTACATATATAGGACGCCATTGTTTATCTATCTGTTTACAATTCACTTTTACTTTTAGTAGGTTTATTTAGCTTTAGTACATGAAATATCCTGGGCCCATAACCTGTTAAGTTATGTAGATGCTTGAATTAAAGGAATAAACAATGGATGCCCGATTATTTTGTTAATTTCTTTTTGATTTATGAACTGAAATTCTGATCATCTGTCTCTTTGGACAGGTGAGGGGAAAAAGAAAAAAAGAAAGGAAACAGGAAATAGAAGTACAGCAGTTATAGGATATTAATACTAACAGTACTGCAGTTATAAAACATGTAGAATTATGATTTCACATTTATTATTAACTAATATATACATGATGAGATTATACTCAACAAACACACATGGTCACTTCCACACTCGAACACACGTGGTCACTTCCACACTCAACACACATGTCACTTCCACACTCAACACATGTGGTCACTTCCACACTCAACACACGTGGTCACTTCCACACAGCTTGGCACAGACTAGCTCTTGAATTAGTCAACCATTAATTTTAATAAACTTATGGTAGGTATAAAAATGCAATAAATAACTCATTTTACTTACCACAAGGCCTGCAACAAAATTGAAATTTATTTTAATAAAGAACAACTCAGCTTAAGCGAGAGAGAGAGACACTGAAGGGTTTTATTTTTTTAAAGTTACATAATTGCAAATTACTCATAAAATATTTAATTTTAAAAATCCAGAAGACCTGCATATTTCTATGACACTCATTTGTAGTCAGTTTGAAGAAGATTGGTTGAACATTGAGGGAGGAATTAGGTTTTTAGTGACGAAAACTGTAGTTTTGAGAAAAACGCATTTAAAAGTCAAAAGTACTAAATTTCTTCATGTAAGTCCCACCTGCTTGAAAATATCAACCTCTCACCTATAAATGGATAGCCCAGATCATGTGACATTAAAGAAACCGCAAATGATGGAGAATTTTTTTTCTAATGATGTATGTTCAAGATGAGATGAGCAGAGTGCAAAATTTGTATAATACGTACTCACCAGAACAAAGGTAATCCACTTGTTAGAACAGGCTGTGGGGAATAATCCGCACATTCCCCTTCCTCTGCTTCAGCCTGAGCCAAGGCAAGGGGCTATTTTCTCTTCTTTCTTTGTTGTTTCTCAGCTGTCTGATACTGCTCGTGGCTTTTACTGAGTCGCTTCTTGGCTTTCACCGCAGCAAAACGTCAAGCAAGGTCTGAAGGTGTAGAGTGAAGGTCGGTCCAAAGTTGAACTCTCCTTCAGCAGAGTGAAGGGCAAACTCGACACATTTACGACTGTGGAGGGATGATTTTCTGCACTAGGGCCACACAGAGCTGTGGCTGCTTTGTTTACAATTCTTGTTGTTGCTCTGTGTGGCGTGTTGTTCACAGCAAACAAGAAGAGTGTTGATGAAAGGCATTTGTAAATTGGCCAGAGATGTTCGTGGAGAAGGTTGTAATCAAGAGGAGTGTGAACTCTCTTCTAGTGGTCGAATGGTAACCCATGATCTGCAAGAGCATTTTTGTAGAAGCACCACAAACCTGGACCTGGGGACAGTATCTGTGCTGAGGGTTGTCAGTTGTCATCTGTTGAGTAGCAATGATAGAGACTTGCTAGAATTGCCTTCCTCATTTCAGCAGCAGCATTTGAGTACGAATGGCCAGATCGTAGTAAATGCAAAGCTTTCTGATAGCATTCGCAGTCAATCGGCCAAGTCCCTTGCCCCCCCCCCCCCCCCCCCCCCCCCCTGATCTTTGATGAAAACGAGATCTCCCAAGGCTATGTCCGTCACAGCAGTTTAAAATTTTATTTTGAAGTCAGAGGAGTCTGCCTCAGATTCTGTCTCAGTCCATTAAGAAATTGTCAAACCTAATGATTTCTTTGCTGCCTTCAACACCGTCCCGAAATAAATAATCTCCACTGCATGGTCACACCAAACATGACTAAGTTTTCTGCCTACCAAGTGACCTGGATCCCTCACTAAACTGTCCAAAGAACAACCACCACCTGTGTAGGCTTTTAGAAAATAAGGTCTTTGTCCTCAGGCCATGATCGCATTTTGTCTATTAAGGTTTTATCTTTAATTTTGGAAAACGTTCTGTGAAACTCTGGGAAGGCTGTCCTGAGTGATCTTATAAGACTTGGATCGATCGTTATCTTCCTTCTAGAGGCTCCTAAATAGTGGAAGGCTATCTGAAGTTGGTCCTTGCTAAACTTATTTTTGGCCATCACATATATCTGGAGAAAAAAGAAAAGAAAATGTATTTGTACTAGCCGTGACTTAACTCTACATGAGTGGGGCGTGGGAGTAGAGGTGTTTTGTTACTCTGACGTGACTTAACTCTTTCGAGTTCTTGCATTTTTAGGGAAAATTGGGTGTCAGTGGAACTCACTCCATAATTTCTGTCCTAGACTTCCACAATCCAAACTAACATAAGCATGTTTGGTATCGTTGTGTTTGTTATGAACCCCTCTTTTATATTTATATAATAGAATTCCAAATTGGTGACCTTGAAACAACCTTGACCCAATTTCTGTTACTATTTTTAGAATTTTTTTTTTCAAAAATTCACCTTTTTCATAATACCCTAATAAGGAAAAAAAAAAACCTATCATTTGAAAATCAAAATTTTATTCACAACATCAAAGCAAAACTATTTATACATGTTTTGAGAAATTTTCATGACAAATGGACACCAATTGAGTCAGTTTTAGAGTATAATCATATGTCAGGTAAAAATTGAGGAATGGCAGGAAAAATGCACATTACAAATTGATTACCATATGTAAATGTTAAAAAAATAAAACAAATGTAGTCATATTTGGTATCAATTTGTTGATAATGATTTAAATATGATAAAAATATAAAATTTATCTTAACGGATAACATAATTGCAATATGCGCTTTATCGAGTAATTACTTCGATACGATTCGTATAATTTCTTGAGTCGACAAATACAAAAGTTAATTTTTGATAAACAAAAGAAGATTATTTCTCATATTTTACAGAGAACATTAAATGATTATCATGTATAATATTAATATAAGCACTTAAATTGGATATATTATCTAAATATACCCTGGTTTGATAGTTATAGATAATTGGAGGTCCATGGAAAAATGGCATCTTGGTTGCGGATCGAGTAATAAATCTGATAAATAATCATTCGCAAAACAATTCATGGAAAATACAAAAAGAGACATTTTATCTTCATTTTCAAATACAATAAAACATGACATTTTATTTAAATAAAATGTGAAATGCAAAATATTTAAGACTAATATAAAATAATGAATTTGAAATATGATAAAAAAAATAAAATTACAATTCTTCTGTCAGGGGATGATCTGTCAAGAGACAATTTCTTTGACCATTGTAACAACAATGTTTAAGACATGTTCTACATTGGTTGTTTGTCTTTCTTTCTCCTTTTTCTAATCTATAACATCTAGCACAATTTCCACTTTACTACTATGAATTGGGACAACAATATGATCCTCATCTGATTTTTTTTTGAGGAACAGGGGTACTAACATTTTATCATTTAAATTAGCTAACTCTTTAATTAATTCAATTGTAAAGTCAAATTGTGAATAGCCTCTATGTCTAATCAGTTCTGGTCTATGAGAATTTTTGGCAAGATTTCTATATGTCTGAAACATAATAAATGAATTAACCTTAGCCACATCTATCATATGGTACAATAGAGTTTTCCAAAATTTTGTTGTTCTCCTTAAAACTTTATATTTTGAAATCATTTGATCTGATCGATCAACCCCGCCCATAAATTTATTATAGTCACTAATTGATAATGGCTGACTAACCTGAACATGTCTAAATTGCCCATTCACCTTTGTTCTACGCTTACAAAAAAACCCTGTCTGTAATTTTAGAGTGCATAGTCATAATAACATTATCCACCTTATTGTCTTTCCACTGAATAAAACCAACATTTCCCTTCCTAACACATCTCATGCCACCCCTATCATTTGTCTTATTAAAATTTTTAGTGTCTTTCAACTCAGAAGGAAATCCTTTTCTATTAGTTATAATAGTACCACAAGCAACAACACCTAATTTCAGCAAATCAACAATGTCAAAGAAGTGTAGAAATTATCAACAAACAATCTATATCCCTGTCTGAACAATCCTTTACATAAATCCATAACTGCATCATAACCTAATCCATTAACAGCATTCTCCCTCTTCCCTAAATAAACCCCAAAATTATATGTATACCCAGTAATAGAATCAGCTAATACCCAAATTTTCATCCCCCACTTAGTTGGTTTATCTTTGATGTACTGTCTAAAACTATACCTCCCCTTATTTGCTACCATCCTTTCATCTATACTAATCTGCTCATGTGGCTGCCAGAGTTTCATACATTTTCTTCTAATAAGTCAACTAAAAATCTAACCTTTGTAATCTTATCTGTCCTATCTTCTGTATCCGGATTAGAAACTTTCAAAAAGGATTGAATCTGTTTATATCTAAACTTCCCCATAAAAGCCCTCCCCCAAAGACCATGAAAAAGAATTTGTGTAGACCAATATAACTCAATTTTTGAAACTTGGACAAGAGACATGTACATAAGTAAAGCAAAAAAAATATAGAATTGATCAGGAGTCGAGGGTTTCCAGTTTCTACAGAGAGAAGGCTTGTTACAAGCTTGCTGAGCAAAGTAAAGGTTGGTGTATTGGCATATATACTCCATCAGCTGCTCTGTAAAAAAAAGCTTGAAGAAAGAGCCTGAAAAGATATAGAAATAAAAAAATAAAATAAAACAATGTTGAAATGCTAAATTTTCACTCTCTAATTTATTGACCGGTATAAGCAATTTATTGACCAGTATAAGCAATATTAATATCAAGTTCTTAAAATTATGGCAATCATCAACCAGTACTCTTGGCTAAAATCTATGTTTTGAGAAACATTGATTATTGCCATGAGTAATAATACAGTACTTACAACAAAGCAAACAAACAACAATCTGCATACAAAAAAAAAATAAGTATATGAATGTACCTGGTGTGGGATATTCTCCACCATCCTGTCTTGTCCTGTCCTCTGGCAGAAATAAACCTGGAGGGTTTTCTGGAAGGAATGGAGGGATTGGATCTCTGGGCCCCTGGTCCTCACTGCCATAGCTCATTGTTGAGTCTTGGGTGACATTGAGTATGCTGTGAATAAAACAACTCACAACAAAGAAATGTAAAGAGATTAATGTACAAAGAAATGTAAAGAGATTAATCTAATTCTTAAGTCACGTCAGAGTAACAAAACACCTCCCCTCCCACGCCCCAATGGAGTGAAAATCTAGCCAGAGAAGAGTTCCGTTACAAGTTGCTTTACATTTTGCGTCATAAGTGACTGATGCATTTGGCGCCCTGTGAAGCTGTGCCTCAAACATCCCTAAATTTCTTTCAGCCCATAAATTATGAACTGGGGCAGCAAGTGCACAATTCAGCTGGTCCTCAGTTGGATTAGCCTTCAACACCCTCCCGAAATAAATAAAATCCACTACATGGTCACACCAAACATGACTAAGTTTTCTGCCTACCAAGTGACCTGGATCTCTCACTAAACTGTCCAAAGAACAACCACCACCTGTATAGGCTTTTAGAAAATAAGGTCTTTGTTCTCAGGCCATGATTGCATTTTATCTATTAAAGTTTTATCTTTAATTTTGGCAAACGTTCTGTGAAACTCTGGGAAGGCTGTCCTGAGTGATCTTATAAGACTTGGATCGATCGTTATCTTCCTTCTAGAGGCTCCTAAATAGTGGAAGGCTATCTGAAGTTGGTCCTTTCTAAACTTATTTCTGGCCGTCACATATATCTGGAGAAAAAAGAAAAGAAAATGTATTTGTACTCGCCGTGACTTAACTCTACACGAGTGGGGCGTGGGAGGGGAGGTGTTTTGTTACTCTGACGTAACTTAAGAATTAGATTAATCTCTTTATATTTCTTTGTGCATTAATCTCTTTACATTACTTTGTACATTAATCTCTTTACATTTCTTTGTACATTAATCTCTTTACATTTCTTTGTTCATTAATCTCTTTACATTTCTTTGTTGCATACATATAGAGAACACCCCCCCTTCCCAAATTCTCTCCCAGTAGAAGCTGATCCTTTACTGGGTAATTTTTGTATTTCAAAAACATGAACTGGAAATGGTGAAAAAGAAAATGCAAAATCACGATCAAGTGGGTGGCACTTCGTGAAACAATCTTGTTGTTCACTCCAATCTGATCTTTTATGTTTACACTATCTAGATAGATCTAGAGTTAGATGTCTAGCACTGGTAATGATAAAACTCAAATAGTTCGAAATAAATTTACTTTTTTATCTAACAAGAGTCCAGAATGCACAAAACACTTTAATCCCCGTGAATAATCATAAATACTCATAAATTTTCACTCTGCTACACAACACTGTTTACACGGCGGCCATCTTTCGCATTTTATCTATTAAAGTTTTATCTTTAATTTTGACAAACGTTCTGTGAAACTCTGGGAAGGCTGTCCTAAGTGATCTTATAAGACTTGGATCGATCGTTATCTTCCTTCTAAGGCTCCTAATCGTGAAGCTATCTGAAGTTGTCCTTGCTAAACTATTTCTGACCGTCACATATACTGGAGAAAAAAAAAGAAAATGTATTTTACTCTCTAAATTATTGACCGGTATAAGCAATTCATTGACCAGTAATAAGCAATATTAAATCAAGTTCTTAAAATATGGCAATCATCAACCAGTACCTTGGCTAAAATCTATGTTTTGAGAAACATTGATTATTGCCATAGTAATAATACAGTACTACAACAAGCAAACAACAACAATCTGCATACAAAAAAAAAATAAGTATATGAATGTACCTGGTGTGGATATTCTCCACCATCCGTCTTGTCCTGTCCTCTGGCAGAAATAAACCTGGAGGGTTTTCTGGAAGGAATGAGGGATTGGATCTCTGGGACCCCTGGTCCTCACTGCCATAGCTCATTGTTTGAGTCCTTGTGGTGACATTGAGTATGCTGTGAATAAAACAATCACAACAAGAATGTAAAGAATTATGTATCAAATAAATGTAAAGATTAATCTAATCTTAAGTCACGTCAGGAGTAACAAAACACCTCCCCTCCCACGCCCCAATGGAGTGAAAATCTAGCCAGAGATGAGTTCCATTACAAGTTGCTTTACATTTTGCGTCATAAGTGACTGATGCATTTGGCGCCCTGTGAAGCTGTGCCTCAAAACATCCCTAAATTTCTTTCAGCCCATAAATTATGAACTGGGGCAGCAAGTGCACAATTCAGCTGGTCCTCAGTTGGATTAGCCTTCAACACCCTCCCGAAATAAATAAAATCCACTACATGGTCACACCAAACATGAATAAGTTTTCTGCCTACCAAGTGACCTGGATCTCTCACTAAACTGTCCAAAGAACAACCACCACCTGTATAGGCTTTTAGAAAATAAGGTCTTTGTTCTCAGGCCATGATTGTATTTTATCTATTAAAGTTTATATCTTTAATTTTGGCAAACGTTCTGTGAAACTCTGGAAGGCTGTCCTGAGTGATCTTATAAGACTTGGATCGATCGTTATCTTCCTTCTAGAGGCTCCTAAATCGTGGAAGGCTATCTGAAGTTGGTCCTTGCTAAACTTATTTCTGACCGTCACATATATCTGGAGAAAAAAAAGAAAATGTATTTGTACTAGCCGTGACTTAACTCTACAACATGAGTGGGGAGGGGGAGGTGTTTTGTTACTCTGACGTAACTTAAGAATTAGATTAATCTCTTTACATTCCTCCCCCCCCCTTCCACCTCCTAGCCCCAACTCATTTTACATCACTGTATCTGCTCCAGTGGCTCGCAATCCTTTGTATATTGTTGTGTCGTGAGTTTTGGCCGCATGCGATTCCCTGTGAACTGTGATGCATTGCTTCGGAAATCGCCAACTGAACATTCAAACGTTGAATAATTACTGCAAAGGCCACGCTTTTCCTCTGTTGGGTCTTTGTTCTGTATCCTCAATTTGATCCGCTTTAAAATTTCTTTCTCTATAGTTTTGTCTTTTTTCCTTTTCACTTTCCATCTTGCAGACCCTGAAGTAGTAGCAAAATTTGTTAGGCTACATTGCTCTTCAATGGAGTGAAAATCTAGCCAGAGAAGAGTTCCATTACAAGTTGCTTTACATTTTGCGTCATAAGTGACTGATGCATTTGGCGCCCTGTGAAGCTGTGCCTCAAACATCCCTAAATTTCTTTCAGCCCATAAATTATGAACTGGGCAGCAAGTGCACAATTCAGCTGGTCCTCAGTTGGATTAGCCTTCAACACCCTCCCGAAATAAATAAAATCCACTACATGGTCACACAAAACATGACTAAGTTTTCTGCCTACCAAGTGACCTGGATCTCTCACTAAACTGTCCAAAGAACAACCACCACCTGTATAGGCTTTTAGAAAATAAGGTCTTTGTCCTCAGGCCATGATCGCATTTTATCTATTAAAGTTTTATCTTTAATTTTGGCAAACGTTCTGTGAAACTCTGGAAGGCTGTCCTGAGTGATCTTATAAGACTTGGATCGATCGTTATCTTCCTTCTAGAGGCTCCTAAATAGTGGAAGGCTATCTGAAGTTGGTCCTTGCTAAACTTATTTCTGGCCGTCACATATATCTGGAGAAAAAAGAAAAGAAAATGTATTTGTACTAGCCGTGACTTAACTCTACACGAGTGGGTCGTGGGAGGGGAGGTGTTTTGTTACTCTGACGTAACTTATGAATTAGATTAATCTCTTTATATTTCTTTGTACGTTAATCTCATTACATTTCTTTGTACCATACATATAGAGAACCCCCCCCCCCCCCTTCCCAAATTCTCTCCCAGTAGAAGCCGATCCTTTACTTGGTAATTTTTGTATTATGTAGAAAGTCATTCCGTCTCTATCCCCCCCACCCCCCCCCCCCCCCCAAAAAAAAAAAAATTCTTAAAAAAATAATAAATCAAATAAATTTTAAATAATTTATTTTCAACTTACTGATCTTTGATTAAAACGAGATCTCCCAAGGCTATGTCCGTCACAGCAGTTTAAAATTTTATTTTGAAATCAGAGGAGTCTGCCTCAGTTCTGTCTCAGTCCGGTTAGAAATTGTCAAACCTAATGATTTCTTTGCTGCCTTCAACACCGTCCCGAAATAAATAATATCCACTCCATGGTCACACCCATGTTCTTTTGTGTTTCTGCATTTGTAGTCCAGCTTTCGCATCCGTATAACAAGATTGGCCACACGTAGCACTTCAAGACTCGGAATCTAATCCCGAAGACATCTGTTTGTTTTTCAAAATGTTTCCGAGGTCCATGAAGGCTTGTTTGGCTTGAGTTATTCTTGCTCGTATGTCTCAGTTACATCATCCATCTGTTGTCACTATTGAACCCAGGTATTTAAAACTTTCTACGTAGGTAAGTTGCTCGCCTTGAATCGTTATATTGCAGAAACACAAAAGAACATTGAAGCTTTTGAAATGTGGTGTTTGAGAAGGATGCAGAGAATATTGTATACTGCACACAAAACGAACGAAGAAGTGCTAAAACAAACATACCAACAAAGGAAACTAATGCCCTTAATAGCGGATCAACAACTATCCTTTTTCGGACACATAGTAAGGAAAGATAAGAATGAATACCTGGCAAGTTGTGGAAAAATACCTGGTAAACGCGCCCGGGGAGACAAAGAAAAACACTCATAGACCAACTGAAGGGCTTCACCAACCTAACAATCCAAGAGCTGTTTGAAAAAGCAAGAGACAGGGAGGAATGGAGAGAGATAATTCATGCAGTATCCGAAGCCTGGACCAGGCATGGAACCTAGAAGAAGAGAAGGTCACACCAAACATGACTAAGTTTTCTGCCTACCAAGTGACCTGGATCCCTCACCAAACTGTCCAAAGAACAACCACCACCTGTATAGGCTTTTAGAAAATAAGGTCTTTGTCCTCAGGCCATGATCGCATTTTATCTATTAAAGTTTTATCTTTAATTTTGGCAAACGTTCTGTGAAACTCTGGGAAGGCTGTCCTGAGTGATCTTATAAGACTTGGATCGATCGTTATCTTCCTTCTAGAGGCTCCTAAGTAGTGGAAGGCTATCTGAAGTTGGTCCTTGCTAAACTTATTTCTGGCCGTCACATATATGTGGAGAAAAAAGAAAAGAAAATGTATTTGTACTCGCCGTGACTTAACTCTACATGAGTGGGGCGTGGGAGGGAGGTGTTTTGTTACTCTGACGTGACTTAAGAATTAGATTAATCTCTTACATTACATTTCTTTGTACATTAATCTCTTTATATTTCTTTGTGCGTTAATCTCTTTACATTTCTTTGTACCATACATATAGAGAGTACCCCACTCCCCCCTACCCAAATTCTCTCCCAGTAGAAGCCGATCCTTTACTTGGTAATTTTTGTATTATGTAGAAAGTCATTCCGTCTCTATTGAAAATGAAAAACATAAATTAGACAGGGCTTTGGAAGATGAAATGACTATTGAGGTCAGTGAAGAGGAAACGAGATTCGTATTTTCGAAACTAAACGAGAGGAAGGCTGCTGGGCCGGATGGATTGAAAGGAAAACTATTAAAAGAATGTGCCTACCAGCTTTCCCCCATTTATACACATATTTTTAACTGGTCCCTCCAATGCGTTTCGATCCCTGAAATTTGGAAAACTTCAAAAATTATTCCTGTTCCAAAAAAAGAAAAACTTGAAACTATGAACGATCTCAGACCTGTTGCACTGACTTCAATAGTCATGAAATCTTTAGAAAAACTTGTTCTTGTTAAAATTAGGAATCAGTTTATACCATTGAGTGATAGTCATCAATTTGCTTACAAACCAGGACGTGGCGTAGAGGATGCCATTTTGCTGTTTACAAACAACATCTACAGGCATCTAGATCACGCTAGGAGCTATTGCAGATTGCTTTTTGCAGATTTTTCTTCAGCGTTCAATACAATGCAACCTCAGTTGGTTGTTCAAAAATTGACTAGTCTGAATTTAAACAAGTATATAATTGCTTGGGTGCTCGAATTTCTTACGGAGAGAGCACAATATGTTCAATTAGGACAAAACAAATCTTCCTGTATAACTACAAATACTGGTGCTCCTCAGGGTTGTGTATTGTCCCCTGTATTATTCACAATATACACGAATGACTGTAGAAGTCAAAACCTGAGTGTACCTTTAATAAAGTTTGCAGATGACACCGCTCTTCAAGGCCTCATAACAAATGGCAACGAAGTGGCTTATAGGCAAGAAATTGATAGATTTGTGTCTTGGTGTGATGCCCACCACCTAGAGCTTAACATAAGCAAGACAAAGGAGCTAGTGATTGACTTTAGGAGAGTGAAGGAACCGATAGAACCGTTAAAATTAAAGGACCAATTCGTCCAGCGAGTTCCTCACTACAAATACCTTGGTGTAACGATTGATGACAGGCTCAAGTGGGATGAACACTTGAAAATAATTAGGCATAAGATGTGCAGACGTACATATTTTTATCAAAACTCTCTCAGTTTAGAATAGATAAAACCCTCTGCACATTATTTTATAGAGCAGTAATCGAAAGTGTTTTGTCATTTTGTATAACAGCTTGGGAGGCAATTGCTTAGCAGTGGAAAGGAACAAAATAAATTCAAATATTAAAAAATCCATTAAACGCTATATAAATGATGTTGACGATGTAGATCTTTTATACGAGAAATTTTGTATAAAATAAAATAACTAAAATATTACATGACCAGTATCATCCACTAAGACCATCAATTATTATGTCAGAAAGAAGTGGTCGCCCTTTCTCTATTTCAACGAAAACAGAGAGACACCGAAAATCTTTTCTGCCGTCCAGTATTAGGCTTTATAACAACAAGAAATAATCATTTTATATAATTATTTCTCATTTTTACTTTTTAAAAATATAAATATTAATTTATTAATTTATTTGTTTTGCAATCTTTTCAATTTTCAATTTATAGTGACAGTTTTAACTATTTTACAGTGTTTGAAATTATTCATATTATAAAGCGCAGCTCTGGTTATAGAGCTGCTCCTTTTTTATATATATACATTCTATTTCCATTGTATTTTTATCTTATGTGTAAATTATAACACGTCTGTACAAAAAATTTCCTTTTTGGGATGCAATAAAGTATTATTATTATTATTATTATTATTATTATTATTATTATTATTATTATTATTATTATTATTATTATTATTCCCCCCCCCCCCCCCCCCCCCCCCCCCCAAAAAAAAAAAAAAATAAAAATTCTTAAAAAAAAAAAATTTTAAATAATTTATTTTCAACTTACTGATCTTTGATTAAAACAAGATCTCCCAAGGCTATGTCCGTCACAGCAGTTTAAAATTTTATTTTGAAATCAGAGGAGTCTGCCTCAGATTCTGTCTCAGTCCAGTAAGAAATTGTCAAACCTCATGATTTCTTTGCTGCCTTCAACACCGTCCCGAAATAAATAATATCCACTCCATGGTCACACCAAACATGACTAAGTTTTCTGCCTACCAAGTGACCTGGATCCCTCACTAAACTGTCCAAAGAACAATCACCACCTGTATAGGCTTTTAGAAAATAAGGTCTTTGTCCTCAGGCCATGGTCGCATTTTATCAATTAAAGTTTTATCTTTAATTTTGGCAAACGTTCTGTGAAACTCTGGGAAGGCTGTCCTGAGTGATCTTATAAGACTTGGATCGATCGTTATCTTCCTTCTAGAGGCTCCTAAGTAGTGGAAGGCTATCTGAAGTTGGTCCTTGCTAAACTTATTTCTGGCCGTCACATATATGTGGAGAAAAAAGAAAAGAAAATGTATTTGTACTAGCCGTGACTTAACTCTACATGAGTGGGGCGTGGGAGGGGAGGTGTTTTGTTACTCTGACGTGACTTAAGAATTAGATTAATCTCTTTACATTACATTTCTTTGTACATTAATCTCTTTATATTTCTTTGTGCGTTAATCTCTTTACATTTCTTTGTACCATACATATAGAGAGTACCCCACTCCCCCCTACCCAAATTCTCTCCCAGTAGAAGCCGATCCTTTACTTGGTAATTTTTGTATTATGTAGAAAGTCATTCCGTCTCTATCCCCCCCCCCCCCCCCCCCCCCCCCCCAAAAAAAAAAAAAAATAAAAATTCTTAAAAAAAAAAAATTTTAAATAATTTATTTTCAACTTACTGATCTTTGATTAAAACAAGATCTCCCAAGGCTATGTCCGTCACAGCAGTTTAAAATTTTATTTTGAAATCAGAGGAGTCTGCCTCAGATTCTGTCTCAGTCCAGTAAGAAATTGTCAAACCTCATGATTTCTTTGCTGCCTTCAACACCGTCCCGAAATAAATAATATCCACTCCATGGTCACACCAAACATGACTAAGTTTTCTGCCTACCAAGTGACCTGGATCCCTCACTAAACTGTCCAAAGAACAATCACCACCTGTATAGGCTTTTAGAAAATAAGGTCTTTGTCCTCAGGCCATGGTCGCATTTTATCAATTAAAGTTTTATCTTTAATTTTGGCAAACGTTCTGTGAAACTCTGGAAGGCTGTCCTGAGTGATCTTATAAGACTTGGATCGATCGTTATCTTCCTTCTAGAGGCTCCTAAGTAGTGGAAGGCTATCTGAAGTTGGTCCTTGCTAAACTTATTTCTGGCCGTCACATATATGTGGAGAAAAAAGAAAAGAAAATGTATTTGTACTCGCCGTGACTTAACTCTACATGAGTGGGGCGTGGGAGGGGAGGTGTTTTGTTACTCTGACGTGACTTAAGAATTAGATTAATCTCTTTACATTACATTTCTTTGTACATTAATCTCTTTATATTTCTTTGTGCGTTAATCTCTTTACATTTCTTTGTACCATACATATAGAGAGTACCCCCCTCCCCCCTACCCAAATTCTCTCCCAGTAGAAGCCGATCCTTTACTTGGTAATTTTTGTATTATGTACAAAGTCATTCCGTCTCTATCCCCCCCCCCCCCCCCCCCCCCCCCAAAAAAAAAATAAAAATAAAAATTCTTAAAAAAAATAATTTTAAATAATTTATTTTCAACTTACTGATCTTTGATTAAAACAAGATCTCCCAAGGCTATGTCCGTCACAGCAGTTTAAAATTTTATTTTGAAATCAGAGGAGTCTGCCTCAGATTCTGTCTCAGTCCAGTAAGAAATTGTCAAACCTCATGATTTCTTTGCTGCCTTCAACACCGTCCCGAAATAAATAATATCCACTCCATGGTCACACCAAACATGACTAAGTTTTCTGCCTATCAAGTGACCTGGATCCCTCACTAAACTGTCCAAAGAACAATCACCACCTGTATAGGCTTTTAGAAAATAAGGTCTTTGTCCTCAGGCCATGGTCGCATTTTATCAATTAAAGTTTTATCTTTAATTTTGGCAAACGTTCTGTGAAACTCTGGGAAGGCTGTCCTGAGTGATCTTATAAGACTTGGATCGATCGTTATCTTCCTTCTAGAGGCTCCTAAGTAGTGGAAGGCTATCTGAAGTTGGTCCTTGCTAAACTTATTTCTGGCCGTCACATATATGTGGAGAAAAAAGAAAAGAAAATGTATTTGTACTCGCCGTGACTTAACTCTACATGAGTGGGGCGTGGAGGGAGGTGTTTTGTTACTCTGACGTGACTTAAGAATTAGATTAATCTCTTTACATTACATTTCTTTGTACATTAATCTCTTTATATTTCTTTGTGCGTTAATCTCTTTACATTTCTTTGTACCATACATATAGAGAGTACCCCCCTCCCCCCTACCCAAATTCTCTCCCAGTAGAAGCCGATCCTTTACTTGGTAATTTTTGTATTATGTAGAAAGTCATTCCGTCTCTATCCCCCCCCCCCCCCCCCCCCCCCCCAAAAAAAAAATAAAAATAAAATTCTTTAAAAAAAATAATTTTAAATAATTTATTTTCAACTTACTGATCTTTGATTAAAACAAGATCTCCCAAGGCTATGTCCGTCACAGCAGTTTAAAATTTTATTTTGAAATCAGAGGAGTCTGCCTCAGATTCTGTCTCAGTCCAGTAAGAAATTGTCAAACCTCATGATTTCTTTGCTGCCTTCAACACCGTCCCGAAATAAATAATATCCACTCCATGGTCACACCAAACATGACTTAGTTTTCTGCCTACCAAGTGACCTGGATCCCTCACTAAACTGTCCAAAGAACAATCACCACCTGTATAGGCTTTTAGAAAATAAGGTCTTTGTCCTCAGGCCATGGTCGCATTTTATCAATTAAAGTTTTATCTTTAATTTTGGCAAACGTTCTGTGAAACTCTGGGAAGGCTGTCCTGAGTGATCTTATAAGACTTGAATCGATCGTTATCTTCCTTCTAGAGGCTCCTAAATAGTGGAAGGCTATCTGAAGTTGGTCCTTGCTAAACTTATTTCTGGCCGTCACATATATCTGGAGAAAAAAGAAAAGAAAATGTATTTGTACTAGCCGTGACTTAACTCTATATGAGTGGGGCGTGGGAGGGGAGGTGTTTTGTTTCTCTGACGTAACTTAAGAATTAGATTAATCTCTTTATATTTCTTTGTACGTTAATCTCTTTATATTTCTTTGTACGTTAATCTCATTACATTTCTTTGTACATTAATCTCTTTACATTTCTTTGTACATTAATCTCTTTACATTTCTTTGTACCGTACATATAGAGAACACCCCTCTCTCCAGTAGAGGCCGATCCTTTACTGGGTAATTTTTGTGGGGGAGTATACCCAAAAAATGAAAAAAATCATGGTTATGTATGCAAATCATCTGATATATTTATTATATCAAAGACCACAAAAGATGACATACATTAATTTAAAAATTTCAAGAATTACGTAATTATTATGTAACCAGCGGCGGCCATCTTGAATTTAAATGGTATTTCGTAGGCGGATCATAACTCAAAAAGTATATGACATACAGAGTTAAAACTTCACTGGCATCAACAACAGACATGTTATTGTGTGTCTATGAAAAAAAATCTCCATTTTATACTGTATCTTAAAATATATATAAATCCAAACATATCGCTTAAAAATGTGGTTAAAAAATTTCGACCATTAAACGTATCACACCCCACAAAATTTTCCATACATACAAATATATATCTTTCTCTTCATACAAACATAGATAATTATAACAAGATAATCTGTGCAAAATATGGGGGTCATAACATGAATAGTTATGGATATATGATCCGTCCAGTGACAAAAACATGGCAAAAATAAGAAAATCGAGAAAATCAAGAAAAAAGAATAGAAAGCGATTCACGAAAGCAAACACGACCTATAACTATAATGGACAATTTAGGAATACATATGCTTGCAACACTAAGGTTGAACAAATATGTAATGAAAAGAAGACAACTTGTTTAAAAATACTAATACATTCACCCTCTGAAGTAAGGACCGATTGCGGAAAATTCTGGCATAAATCCATCCTAAGCGAAGGACAATGCTCTACACACGCTCAAATTGAAAACTGATATTATTGCCATATAGCAATAATAATAATAATAATGAGACAGTATGAATAAATTGAGAATATGCACTACAATCTACCTCACTGCAATTGTATGTACTTGATCCTGATAGGAAATTTAGTATAAAAAATGAAATTAATAAAATGATTTTGTAAATTACAAGTTAGCATACATTTCATTTTCAAATTGAAAATTTCACCATAACTTGCACTGAGACAATGAAATTGAAAAGTAAATATGGAAAATAATTTATCCCCTTGTAATTTGATATATCCATACAGGTAATTTAGGGGAGGGGGGGGGGGGGGGGGGGGGGGGGGGGGGGGGGGGGGGGGGGGGGGGAGGAAGAGAAATAAATAATCATTTATGAAAAAAAACCCACAAACACTAGAAATTGAAAAGTAAACATACCCTGCAATTTGATAAATCCATACTGAAAACTTAAAAACATGGGGGGGGGGGGGGGGGGGGGGGGGGGGGAGGGGGGGGGGGGGGGGGGGGGGGGGGGGGGGGGGGGGGGGGGGGGGGGGGGGGGGGGGGGGAAGTGAAGCAATCAACTACTCAAAACCCCCAGAGGCATATGAAGGGCCACCCTCACTGCGGACAAACTCCTCCTGTGACTTCTGTTGGGCTAGTCTTCGGACCTCTCGCCGTTTCTTCGCCACAACAGTCACAGCAGCATCCGCGGCTCGAATCCGTTTGAGGTCCCTCCTACGGCCAAAACTTGCACGGTGAATACTGCATGGCACACCAAGTCGCGTAATAAAGTCATGGGAGGCCGTGGAGCCCATGTTGAACTCCCCAGCTGCCAGGGAGCGAGCAACAAATACCCGCTTGTAGCCAGCGAAAAAATGTTTAGGACACTTGGCCCAAATAACACTGTGGAAAGACTCATTACTATTCTGAGTCTTCCCTAGCAAGCAACGACTAAGCAGGGAGGGGTCCGTCAGGCGTTTGCATACTGGCCTAACATAAGCAGCCACCGTCTGGTTGAGGTGAGTGGTCGGTTCTTTCATCTTGACCGGTGACCGACCAAAAGCACATTCTTTCTGGTAAGCACACCAGCTGTCTGCACCGGTGGGGCATTCCTCATGAAACTCCTTCTGAGGATTATCATGGAGTGCATAAAAGGGAGTGCTGAAGTTCGACTCTCAACATGCTTTGCCCCCTCACTGACCTCGTGTAATACTTCTGCAAAAGTGCAATCTTCGCCTGAAAAAAAAAAATGTAAACATTATTTTAAAAAAGTAAAAATGGTAATCTGAGTTCAATGTCTCATATTTCACTTTTATTATGAAAAAAAAATAGAAACAAAAAAAAACTTAGAGAGAGAGAGAGAGAGAGAGAGAGAGAGAGAGAGAGAGAGAGAGAGAGAGAAAGAGAAGGAATAATTCACGTTTAACTCTAAAGAAAAAAATCAATTTAATTTTTGTTTTTTTTTAAATTATGAGTAAGGACATTCTAATTGAGATAATATCTGGAAGTGGTTTTGTGGAATACATGTTCGACGATAACGTAAAACTTATCCACTCTAGCTATATCCCAGAAACCCCAAAAGGATTTGTCAGAAAAAAAATAATATACAAAACTCATTAGAAATACCTACCATCACCCGTGTCATCCTCAAGCTGTGTGGATGTCACAGGATGATTTCTTGATTCGAACAATGGGTTCGTCAAACACAAGGATGAACTGAAGCTTCATGCCCATTATTGTCTTAAAATAAGTCTAAAAAACTAAAAAGATTGCACAAAACTCACCTGGGTTAGACTGCCCTTCTTATTCCCGCCGAGAGTTACTGACTTCTTTCGGCAGTCAGCGACCACGTTCCTCAGAGCAGTGTTCAACCTTTTGGCTACGTGGTTCACGCACTCCTCTTTCGTGACTTGCTGGCTTCCATAGAGCTGGGCCTCCCGGACAGCAGTAAAGGCCTTGGAATCACCATCTCCGACCATCTGGAGGTAACGCATACCATGGTTCGAGTGACCTTCTCCAATGACCAGTGCACCCGCCACCTCCATCCCACCAGAAGAACCCTGGTAGTTTTTGGTGCACCGGTCTGAGTCCAGGTGGGCCCTCAGAATGGCTTCGTCATTTGCATGTAGGTTGCAGAACTGAGGATGACAAAAAATATGCTAAGGATAAACAAACGTATATCGGACGACTTCATTATAAATTGGAAATTTATGCTACTTTTTATAGAAGTTTTCGCTCTAGATAGTCTCAAATTTATGGCCAAACATGGATTAATGAATTCAATAACACAGTTTGAAAAAAATCTATGTCACGAACAGATAAATTGATCCAACAATAGGAATAGATTCATCATCATAACAAGACTCCTGCCACCCAAAATATTACAAACAAGATAAATCAAACTGCTCATTTTTCATTGAATTTTAGTTACATTGAACAATAAATTTTTTAAAAACTGATTGCTATGAGAAGAGGCCAACAGAACATACCTGACAATGTGAAGACATAACATGAAAATCGATGACCAAGCCAGTTAGTACATCGATCACTGCCCCACAGCCAACTTTTGAGGTATGGCCACGTTTGGCCCAGGTGCCATCATAGCTAACGGCTATGTCAAGGGTACCATTTGGGGTTGAAGCATTCAGGATGATAACTCTTGTAGTATGCCGTGACTTTTTCCTTCGTTTGACGTAGCATGCTTTGGGCATAAGTCTGCGCCTTCACATAGACAGAGTTAAAATGATAATTGAAGGTCTTTAGAGATATACCAGGCATCCCTGCAAAAATTTTGCAGAGTTGCATGCCCTATCCCGCTTGCGAGCGTTGAGGCGACTACCTTCCTTGACACTTCAAAGCACTTAGTTTCCTTCAAGCGAGGTGAAGTGAAGGTTGAGTTAATTGAGGATTGACAGGTACCACACCAAACTTCAAGGAAAACAAACCCCTTGCTCCGCGATTGATTGCCGTGAAGCGTAAAGCTATCAGAGCCACACTCCTTGCATCGAAGACCTTGGAATAGGGACTGAAGGGTAGTAAGATCTACCAGTGTTGTTGGTAGATATAGGATGTCTTGATGGAGGAGAGGAACTGCAGTGTCAGGGTTGGAGAAGAACTGTAGTTTTTTCTTTGATGTAGAGATGGGAGTTGGTGCTGGTGATGTTGATGTGGAGGAAAGTGGTGGTATAAACGAGGAGTGTGATTGAGATGTCGATGATGAAGGAAGTGGTGGTGATGTTGGAAGGCGTGGAAAGTGGTGATGTCGAAAGCGTGGAAAGTGGCTGTGGTGTTGAAGACGAAGAAGGCAGCAATGGTGTCGAGCCTAAGGATTTCCTTTTCTCTGATGCTAGTCTCAATAGGTGAAGCTTTCTTGTCATTTGCTTAGATGATCGTCGCTAAATAGTCCGAGACTTAGTTGGAGCCATTGTTATCAGGAGCTATAGAAATGAAGATAACAACAAAAAGTTAACATCAGAGGCAAAAATAATTATCAAAAGACATACCTACTCAGCTGATCTGTTAAAAGAATTAAGTTGTTATTGTCAAATTTATCAATTTCATCAACTACACAACACTACACTAAAATGAATGAATATAATATATATATTACATACACTTTGCTACTACTATGATACCAAACAAGCGGGTGGTTGGATGGGAGCATCACCCTTGAATCATATACCTATGATGTTCGCATGGGTGTACGATCCGATAGTGATGTCGTTTCTTCTTCTCTTTACTAGCCTATCCTGCTTCTTTGGGTTGTGGGATTGTATTTTTTGACAGGGGATATTTTTTCTTCCTGTAAATCCTGCTCTTTGTTTATTTATTTTGCGTTTTGTTCTTTGGTTTGTATTTATAATTTAGCTTATGTCTTTAGGTTATGATTTTGATTGACATTTGTACTATTTTTGTTAGATTGCTTGTTTTTTTGTTTCAGCGGTCTCTCATATAACCTCAATTGTGTTGGAAGAGACCTAAAGCAACAAACAAACGATACCAAACAAAACTGGGAATGAGGTTGGAACGTGCAATTGTGAAGGATTGTTGTTGTGGACAAAACTAGCAAAGAGTAAAACCAACTGAAAACACAGATTCGAAAAAAAAAATATTTGCAAAGATAGTGATAGCTTTATTATTACTATCATTAGTGACAATGCAAACACAAATCAAACTCAGTTGACACAGTAGTCGAGCTTGACAAAATCCAAGAAGATGGCATCTACTACAAATTATAGCAAACTAGGCGTAACTAAGGCTCAAAAACAACCTAATACACTCAACATTTTTTATGTGAATAATCTCTCACTCCTAAAAAATGCATTTTAATGTATTTTATGGGTTTTCATATTCTTGCTGCAAAATCGATTTAGATAATTTCTTTAAGAAACAGAAAATCCAAAAACGATATTTTGACAAAACTCTAATTTCCATCAACTCCCCACTACCACTCCCCTTATTAGAAAGTCAATACGTCTAATTATCTAATAGACATGACTGCACCAATCTTCAGTGGCAATTCAAATGAGAACGATTCAACTTAATGCAAGACACTAAAAATCTAAAAAGTCCCATTCTATTTCAATCATCAAAAATTGGAAATAAACAGAAATGGGATAAAAGCAGCAAAACATTGTCCGATCAAGTAATACTTACCAGCTTTAAATAGAGACACATTCCTCTCCTTGGCAAATGAAAAAAACCCACTCTTGGTCCCGACCATATTTGGTGCATTGTCAGTCCCGATGGCCAAACAATTCTTCCACGGAATTCCATGAGCTTTAAACTCAGCATCAACAAGATCAAAAATATTCTTTCCTGAGAAGCATAAAGGTGATAAACAACCACCGCCTGTATAGGCTTTTAGAAAATAAGGTCTTGTCCTCAGGCCATGATCGCATTTTATCTATTAAAGTTTTATCTTTAATTTTGGCAAACGTTCTGTGAAACTCTGGGAAGGCTGTCCTGAGTGATCTTATAAGACTTGGATGGATCGTTATCTTCTTTCTAGAGGCTCCTAAATAGTGGAAGGCTATCTGAAGTTGGTCCTTGCTAAACATATTTCTGGCCGTCACATATATCTGGAGAAAAAAGAAAAGAAAATGTATTTGTACTAGCCGTGACTTAACTCTACATGAGTGGGGCGTGGGAGGGGAGGTGTTTTGTTACTCTGACGTAACTTAACAATTAGATTAATCTCTTTACATTCTTTGTACATTAATCTCTTTACATTTCTTTGTACATTAATCTCTTTACATTTCTTTGTACATTAATCTCTTTACATTTCTTTGTACATTAATCCCTTTACATTTCTTTGTACCATACATATAGAGAACACCCCCCCTTCCCAAATTCTCTCCCAGTAGAAGCAGATCCTTTACTGGGTAATTTTTGTATTATGTATATAAAAGAAAAGAAAACAAAACAAATCTCATAAATTACTTACGCCTTTTAAGACCTCGTCTTCTCTGATGTAATTATTGGGGCACTCCTCCAGGTTTGTTGCAGACAGTCTTTGTAAAATATAGCACTTCTTTATCTGTTTAATTAAAAAGAATAAACATAGATATTTGAATAATTTAACGCCGTGTAATTATTAGTTTTTTAAAGAAATGTTTACTCCTTTACCGTCCCAAAGCTCACACTATGACGTTATTTTTCCGAGAAAATACCAGAAAAATGTAAGAAAGACAGGTGCACTATGTTCATATTTAGTATTGCAAACATACCGGATACTACAGGCGACGACTGAGAAGGTTGTAATGACTCTGGAGAAGGTGAAGCCAGGGTGTCGGTCAATGGTTCAGATACGAGGGGTAGCTCAAGATGTGCTGTTGACGTGCAAGGCTCGTCCAATCTGTTCTTTTCACTTTGCAAGCATTGTACTGGAATAAAAAGATATAGATAAACCTAACATTTCATGTGAAACATTTTTTAAACTGCCCTTTTAAAGCGTCTACCCACCCCCCCCCCCCCCCCCCCTCCACCTCCTAGCCCCAACTCATTTTACATAACCGTAACTGCTCTATGGCTCGCAATCCTTTGTATATTGTTTTGGCGGCATGCGATTCCCTGTGAACCTACAAACTGTGATGCATTGCTTCAGAAATCGCCAACTGAATATTCAAACATTGATTAATTACTGCAAAGGCCACGCTTTTCCTCGTTTGGGTCTTTGTTCTGTATCCTCAATTTGATCCGCTTAAAAATTTCTTGCTCTATAGTTTTGTATTTTTTCCTTTTCATTTTTCCGTCTTGCAGACACCGAAGTAGTAGTAAAATTTGTTAGGCTACATTGCTCTTCAATGGAGTGAAAATCTAGCCAGAGAAGAGTTCCATTACAAGTTGCTTTACATTTTGCGCCAAGAAAAGTGACTGATGCATTTGGCGCCCTGTGAAGCTGTGCATCAAACATCCCTAAATTTCTTTCAGCCCATAAATTATGAACTGGGGCAGCAAGTGCACAATTCAGCTGGTCCTCAGTTTAATTAGCCAACTCCCCGTACAAATAGCGACAAAGCTGTCATTGAAGTGTAATCAGAAAAGTATCAATAATTTTTGAGGACTCGGACTCGTTTTCAATAATTTTCAAACTTGACAGTACAGGTTCCCGTACTAGTGGCCGTCCAAATACATCAACACGAACTGCACAGCTCAACGGGATTCTCTTTCATAATCTCTAATCGGTGCACAGCACACTTTAAGTACTCTGTCTATATAAATCTTGTGGAAACATGAAGTAAAAGAAAAATTGAGGAATTTAAAATAAAATGCAAAGCAGGAATAAGACAGTATAGAAGTTGACAAGATGTATGAATGGAACCATTTAAAATTTAGAAACTCACATTAAAATATGTTTGCTCATTATGAATGAAACAAAATTTACATTTCATGTGGCATAATTTGCCAATTGTAAGCACTCCAACAATATTTATAATTGTCCTTTACAATGTAGTTTCATTCTCTCTGTCCATGGTCTTTAAGGTTGTTCGGGCTGCATTAGCCAAACCATCCAGTGGATGGATTTGACAGTTTAGTTCTAGCAGACTGCGTCCTGATTCTCCTCCAAAAGCACAACTGTAGCGTGATTTGACGACGCATGGTCTGTCAACGTCGACAAACTTTTAGCTTTTATTTGTAGTGTGTTTGTCTGTGTTAGTGTATGCAGTATATAAAGAACTGATGTCTTCAAGTATTTCTGTGATGTGATGTGTGTAGTCTGATGCTTTACCACCAGAAAGTTCTTGGCTGTTGATGGTGAGTGTATTGTCTGGTGTATTGATGTGTATAGTGTTGATATGTTTGCCTTCTTTTGTAGTTTCATCCCAGGAGAGACAGCAAGTGGGTGCATTTAATAAAGCCTCGTCTACTTGGAGATTTGATAAGACGCCCAACTCCCTCATCATGATGGAGCATGAATAGGGAGATGGGAAATCCGAGAGGATTTTTCCTCTTCATGTTATCACGGTATATGATAATACTTTAGAAACGCAGTCCACTGGAACATTACAGAGTAAGCAGTTGAAAACGGCTTTGTGAGTGGAACAATTGTAATTCTTTTTTAGTTTAGTAATAATTTCCGCATCACTGTCACTCTTTGATGAAGCAGAATGTTGGTTATTTTCCTCTGCCTGTTTTCTGCTGAGCACAATATATTTTTCATAGAGTTTTTGGTTCTTTCTTTCAAGTTCTTTTATCTGATTCAAGAGCGGTTTATGTTCTCTTGAAAGTTTTTGATTTACCGTAATTCTTCTAGATCGAGCTTTTGGTGCTTTATAGTTCTTAGCTCAAGATAAGTGTTTTTTTATTAAGGCAAGATGAGGGGGAAATTTTCAAATGCTAGTCCTGAACACATGGGGCAACCATTTATGAGATTTAGAGAGGTTCGGTGATAGAAAACACATATATATATACTGAATAAATAAAAAAAATTCTTCAAAAATTCACAAAAAATGGCCGCCATCTTGGATTTTTCAAGAAAATAGGGGTTTATTTTTAAAATCTATCATCACACCTTCACGCTTCTCCAGTTCATCTTCCTTCATCAATTTCTTTTTCTTTTTCTGCCTTCTCGCCCACTTTGATTCCTTTCTTTGAGAACATTTACTTCTTTTAATTCTAAGTCCAGAGGCCTTTTCCAAATATAAGGACAATAAGGAATTAATTGGGATTTTCATTTCTCTAAAGACATTGAGAATGCCTCGAGGGCCACAATTAAAATTTAGAACGGCCAGAGCCACTGCCGTCTCCACTGTTGAGCTTTTCGCAAAAGTCTCCTTCGGACACCATGCCCATATTGTCTAGTTGAAGCACTCGTTGGCATTTTGGGTCTTCATTGAAGAACAGCGACTCAGTAATGTCTCATCCGTAAGGCGGTCCACAACAGGACAAAGACTTTTCCCGACAAAAGAGGAAAAAGTTGGACGGTGTTTCCGTGACTCCTCTTCCAAAGCAGATGCTCGATTGTAGAAACACCAAGAGAGAGGACCTGATGGACAAAGATGATGTTGTGGATGGTCATCCGTGCTTTCCATGTGCAGCATACCAGCCTGAACATCAATGCGCATCTGCGCAACATCTGGAGCACTCCTTTTTAAATTAGCAGCGTACACATTTGTAATTTTCTCTATGGCACACTTTGTTAGTTTGCGATTTAGAGTCGCCTTATTTTCCGATTTTAATTTTGTAAGAGCATTAAACATTCTTTTACTAATATGATTAACACAGTCCTCTTCCACTACCTGGTTATGTTCACCAGATACATTTTTCACTCTTTCATGGGCTTTTGCGTCCCCATCACACAAAATTGTGTACATGAGGCACCTGGAGGCAACAGAGCGATGAAATATTGCTGAGGCAGCTTCTGTCTCCATAGCACCAGCTGTTGTCAAACAGTTCTTTTGACACTGATGAGCAGCTCTCCATGAAATATATCTCTCATCATCTTGCCGGGGCCCTTTCTCACAAGCCAAACAGAAATTGGATAAAGTCTGAGTGTCCAGAACAAACATGTATCAATGGCAACACCTACACCTGTATGGCTTGAAAAGCCTCTCTTATGCCATGTTCCATCATAAGAGACAGACGTTTCTGGAATATTATCTGAACTCAAATTACCTTTAACAATAACTGCTGCTCGATTCATGCATTCCTCAGCAGCATTTTTGTGTGGTGGCCATAGTCACCCTCAGTAAGTAATATCAACTCCCTCTTCCGATTCCCAAGTATGTTGAAAAAGGGCACCAAGAACATCCTCGCTGCGAATGATTTTATTTATGAAGCCCTTCTGTGTCCAGCTGAGTCCCTCATATATTGAATTTGAGCATCCTGCTTTATGAGGGACTCCTTGACTTCTTTCTCCAGTGCCTGCCTCATCTTCTTGTCTCGTGCCTGCCCCACCAAAAACTGCCTCTCCTGCGTAGCAGCACCAATGTTTCTGGACCACCTAGAATGTGCTGCCCTTAAATAAGACCCCCTCTTGACAGCATACTTTACTAGTCGTTCATGTGGTGCTGTCAGTGTCAACCAAGGAAGGTGCTGTTGGTTCTGGCCTTGACTTTCGCATCTAGGAACCCTAAAGAAGCATTTGGGGCACGCCTCCATAAAGCATCTGTCATCCTCAAACTCCTCTCTGCCCAAAAGTTATTCGGTGAAGCAGACTTCGTTGACTGAAACTGAAGGTCTTCATCTGATGGCATCAATATTGTGTCAGTAATGGTTTTCTCCCAGCTGATTGCAGGTCACCTTCTTAAATGCTGCAAGAATGGCAGTCAGATATTTTTGCAACAAAGCTGGGTCCTGTGTTTCGCAGGGATGTTATTACATTACTGGCAGGAACATCATTATCGAAGACATCCTAAGATGAGGTGAGCATCTTTAGAGGTTGCTCAATGAAGGCTGTCAAGTTCTTATCAAAGAGCCTGATATACACACCCATCTCCAGACTGCTCAGTCTACGGCTATTCCCATAAAAGAGGGTCATCCACGGGCCTGTTATAAACTTCCCACCCAGTCCAAGAGCTTGGAACTGGGCAACCATTCGAATGTCGTTCAAATCCCTGAGCAAGGTCCGACGAGCTTCAAGTCGACAAAATCTGTTGACAAAAATGGGTAAAGGTAAACTTGTTTGTCAATCAGTTATCGATGTGGCACAATCATCACAAAGACAGATAAGCTATTTAACTCAAACACACACACAATAGGTCAATTAGAAAAAAATAAAGAATTGAAGCGAAACAGCTTTTAAAAGACAAAAACTATTTAGGCTTTTTCAAAGCACTATAAATTATTAATTTTAAAAGTGTGGTGAGAAAGTGTGAGTCAAGAGCCTTTTGCATGGACTAAACTGTTATCCACAGTGGTACTCAAAACAGGGATATACCAGTCAGAAGACCAGCGAGCTACCATAAGACCACAAAGCCGTACAAATAGTATAATTTGATTCAACTGGGATCTTACTATTACTAAAATGAATGTGAATCATTACAGAGAGAGAAAAAAAGTTTGTAATGGACATAGGCTAAAAAAAATGAAATACGAGATAAAGAGAGTAAAGTACCTCTCAAGGTATACAAGGAGTTCTGATTTGTAAGCTACTATGCTGCCAGCCATTCGGAACATAGCATGCAGTCTATTGCCCACATAATGGACAAATACATCCGAGGGGATGTCCTTTCTTGCCATGAAAGTCTTGAACCCAAATGGATCCCCAGTCTGCTTGTATCTGTCGAGGATCAAAAATAAATGTAAAAATAAATATGATTTGTTAAAGAACCAAGGTGACAAACAAGTGATAGTGTGCTGAAAAAAAAGGATGGTAAATAAATTTCGCAAGCAAGTTCAAAATGTAAAGAGCCATTAAATTGTATATATTTTTTCCCCTCAAATATATTAAATTCTCTCTAAAACCTCACTTCATAAACTGTAACACTTTTTCCTTGTTTCTTCATCAAAAATATGTGCATTGAAAATTTACTTTAAAAATAGAAGCAAAGATGAAATCAACAATGAAAACTGTCATCAGCAGATCTATGATCAGATATGGTCCTTTGTTATTTAAAACAATGCGATGATTGAAATTTGAACCTTTTGATTTTGTTCCAAGTCCAAGGGCAAGTGTCTTGCCACTTAGACCTAAAGCCTAGAGGAGATAATATTTGTACAAAACAAGTGCATTAAATCTGACAATGAAACCAGGGGGAAAAAATCATGCCTACCTGACCTTAGAAATGGCATAGATGAAGTTGGCAGCACAGCAGTCACCTCGACCATTGCTTGTAAGCCCGTCTTCCTGGTCCAGATTGCCCAGAGCTGAACGTGTGTGGGAAGCAAAGCCATCCAGGGGATGAACGTTACAATTCAGCTCCATAATGTCCAGCTCCATCTCCTCTTTCAACTGTTCCACAACACAGTGGTTGACTGGAGCACGATCACTCACTGTGCTGGAAATCTTAGACAGGAAATCATTCTTTATCGAAATGAAGTCCTGTCCACTGTAGATAGAATAGCTTGTGGCTATCTCATCGATAACCGAGATGATGTGACGAGTGTAATCCTTTGCTGATCCACTAGCCAACTCGGCTATCCATAAAATAAAAGTTGCCCTACCTCTCTGTTGAGATGTGAATTTGATTGGCATGCTGAGCTGCATAGGTTGTTGCATCCCAACAAAGAGTGGCACAGTCACAATTAAGCACAGCCTCAGCAACCTGAAGATGTGACAGTGCAGATAACTCATAAGCCATCCTGGCAACAGTAGACTTATGATGCACCTTCACCTCATTTGTATTCCCAAGCTCCTGTAAAACATAACTCACAACGCCTCCAGAAACAACGCCTCCAGAATGAGCTACAGGAACCTGAGAGATCAAAGTTTTATACATCACCTTCCTCATTTTAGACGAATAATGCCTCCCTCCTACAGTCTCACAATCATCCGCTTCCTCAGTTGAACTTACAAGATAGTCATTTGCTATCTGTAAGTTCTTTACCTCCTGACTCAGATTTGTCACCTCCTTGTTCACGGCATTCAATTGGTCATCCAACTCTCCAACTGTTCGTTGTTTCCCATCCAATGCCCGCCTCAACCTACGGTTTTCATTCTCCAGCTCAGTAGTTGAGGGTCTGGCTTCCAATGACCTAATCTTTCGTTTAAAAAAACGCTGCTCTCCTCAGGACTTTCTCAGTGCTGCACTTTCTGGCAAGCGCCCGAGAAAGTCGTTTGTTCTTTAGGGAAACTGTCCGTGCCCGCCGAACCTCAGCTCTCAAGCGTCGACATTTAGACATTGCCTCCTCCAACTCAACTCTCTTCCGTTTACAGCGGGCACCGTCCTTTCGTAGATTTATTGTATGGCAGACTGATGTTGTAGTAGTAGTAGTAGTCGGTAGCATATAAGGTGTCTGCCTTCCTCCAGACTCTCTCATATTTTAGGCTTTTGACAAAATTTTTCATCGAGTTGAGCAATTTCCCAAGATGAACTTAGAGAGCAGCTTTGTTTAGGGCTGCCTCCATTTCCAGAAAAAAAGAAATTGTCTTGGGTATGCTTTTCTCATTCTTCTGAAAAGCATATAGCAAATGCCCATTCTTCAGTGATGTACTGTTGAATGAGCAAAAGTTTTGAAGTATAAAGCTATTTAGCTCATTGATATTTCTTGGAGATGAAGACATTCTGGAGTATGATCTGTCAGTTAAAAAAAAAGGGGGGTAAGGGAAGAGACAAAAAAAAAATAATAATTACAACAATATCCGAGAAAAAGGAAATGAAACATGAAAATGTGGTGTCATAATGAATCCTCAAAGATCTGCACAAACTTGGTCTACGAGGAAACCTTCCAATGTTTGTCAGAGCATTTTTAAACAACAGATCCTTTCAGGTCAAAGCAGGATCCACCTTTTCTGATCCATTTGATCAGGAAGAGGGAGTTCCACAGGGTAGCATTCTGTCTCCCATTCTGTTTGAGATTAAAATAAACTCAATAGTGAATGCAATGAGACAGAATGTTGACTGTTCCTTATATGTTGATGACTTTCTTGTATGCTATCGAAGTAAATCGAGTATGGAACCATTGAGAGACAGTTACAACTCCAACTAAACAAACTGTCGGAGTGGGCAAATCTCAATGGTTTCTCCTTCTCCCCATCAAAAACAGTAGCTGTCCACTTCTGCCGAAAACGCACCTGCATTAGACAGCCTGACCTTTATCTCAACAATTCCAGAATTGAGGTAAAGGACGAAGCCCGATTCCTGGGTTTGATCTTTGATAGGAAACTAAATTTCCTCGCCCATATCAAAGATCTCAGACTGCGATGCATGAAAGCAATGAGAATAATGAGAGTTCTGTCGAGCATGGAATGGGGTTCGGACACAAACACTCTTCTAAAGATATACCGAACCCTTATTCGATCAAAACTGGACTACGCATCTTTTGTATACGGCTCTGCAAAACCATCCTACTTAGGCATGCTGGACCCAATTCATCATCAGGGACTGCGCTTGGCACTCGGGGCTTTCCGCACTTCTCCAGTGGCAAGCCTTTATGCTGAGGCAGATGAGCCACCTCTCCATCTCAGGAGGAAAAAACTGGCTCTCCAGTATGTTACTAAGGTCACATCGCTGCACGACAACCCAGCACACAAACATGTACACTACACGGATAGGACACTAGAAGAAAAATTTCGCAAGCACCCAAAAATGACACCACCATTAGGTTGCAGAATAAAAAAAGACATCGCAGACATGAACATCAGTCTAGATAGGATACATCCATACGTCCAGGCAAAGACACCACCATGGTCCATACATAGACCAAACATAAATTTGGACCTAACAAAACTGGAAAAATCACAAACAGACCCACATATTTACAGACACTAAAAGCAATATTACAAACATACAAAAACCATACTCACATATTTACGGATGGTTCAAAGAGCGCAGATGCAGTAGGATGTGCCTATCACTCATCGGAAGGCACAGGATCACTTCGCCTGGATAGAAATGTTTCGATCTTTACAGCGGAATCGAGAGCAATCCTAAATGCTCTCCGTTTGGCTGAGAGATCGAATAAAAATAAATTCTTGATCTTGTCTGACTCGCTGTCCGTACTTAAGGGGATCTCAAATTTTTATTGCACCGATCCAAGACTCATAAGTATCTTGGAAGGTGCAAATAAATTATTTATTAAGAAAAAGAAAGTTTGTTTTCTCTGGGTACCTAGTCATGTGGGTATCCAGGGGAACGAAGAAGCGGATCGACTGGTAAAAGAGGCGGTGAGCCAAGAATTACAAGAGGGCAGTAAAATCCCACACGCGGATTTAAAGATCAATATAAAAAAACATGTCCGAAAGGAATGGGAACGATCCTGGAGTCGAGATGTACATAACAAATTAAAACAAATTAAAAGTGACCTCGGCCCCAGACCCAACTCGGGGCTAAAAAGAAGAGACGAGGTAAAAATAACTCGACTCCGGATCGGACATACTGCCCTCACTCACCGTTTCCTTCTGGAGAGGGATGAAAAACCCTCTGCAGAAGATGTAACTGTGACCTGACAGTTCAACACATTTTAATTGAATGTACAGAATTAGAACAGATAAGGTCACAACATTATGATAACAGTGACTTGAAGTCTCTGTTCCAGTCGGTCAATCCGCTTTCAATTTTAAAGTATCTGCAGGAATGTGAACTCCTGCAGAAATTGTAAATAGATATTTTTACTTAACAAACATGTAACTATTATGATTTTATAAAGATTTTATTACAACAGTACACGTTTTGATCAGCTGTGGCCCCTCGGGGCCGATAAAAGATTGATGAAAGACAGAAACGGGCGCTTAAATGACCTAAATAGTGTCGAAAGCGCCATTAAACACCTAAAAAACAAAAACAAACAAAACCGAGATGATGTGACGAGTGTAATCCTTTGCTGATCCACTAGCCAACTCGGCTATCGATAAAATAAAAGTTGCCCTACCTCTCTGTTGAGATGTGAATTTGATTGGCATGCTGAGCTGCATAGGTTGTTGCATCCCAACAAAGAGTGGCACAGTCACAATTAAGCACAGCCTCAGCAACCTGAAGATGTGACAGTGCAGATAACTCATAAGCCATCCTGGCAACAGTAGACTTATGATGCACCTTCACCTCATTTGTATTCCCAAGCTCCTGTAAAACATAACTCACAACGCCTCCAGAAACAACGCCTCCAGAATGAGCTACAGGAACCTGAGAGATCAAAGTTTTATACATCACCTTCCTCATTTTAGACGAATAATGCCTCCCTCCTACAGTCTCACAATCATCCGCTTCCTCAGTTGAACTTACAAGATAGTCATTTGCTATCTGTAAGTTCTTTACCTCCTGACTCAGATTTGTCACCTCCTTGTTCACGGCATTCAATTGGTCATCCAACTCTCCAACTGTTCGTTGTTTCCCATCCAATGCCCGCCTCAACCTACGGTTTTCATTCTCCAGCTCAGTAGTTGAGGGTCTGGCTTCCAATGACCTAATCTTTCGTTTTAAAAAACGCCGCTCTCCTCAGGACTTTCTCAGTGCTGCACTTTCTGGCAAGCGCCGAGAAAGTCGTTTGTTCTTTAGGGAAACTGTCCGTGCCCGCCGAACCTCAGCTCTCAAGCGTCGACATTTAGACATTGCCTCCTCCAACTCAACTCTCTTCCGTTTACAGCGGGCACCGTCCTTTCGTAGATTTATTGTATGGCAGACTGATGTTGTAGTAGTAGTAGTAGTAGTAGTAGTAGTAGTCGGTAGCATATAAGGTGTCTGCCTTCCTCCAGACTCTCTCATATTTTAGGCTTTTGACAAAATTTTTCATCGAGTTGAGCAATTTCCCAAGATGAACTTGGAGAGCAGCTTTGTTTAGGGCTGCCTCCATTTCCAGAAAAAAAGAAATTGTCTTGGGTATGCTTTTCTCATTCTTCTGAAAAGCATATAGCAAATGCCCATTCTTCAGTGATGTACTGTTGAATGAGCAAAAGTTTTGAAGTATAAAGCTATTTAGCTCATTGATATTTCTTGGAGATGAAGACATTCTGGAGTAAAATCTGTCAGTTAAAAAAAAAGGGGGGTAAGGGAAGAGACAAAAAAAATAATAATTACAACAATATCCTAGAAAAAGGAAATGAAACATGAAAATGTGGTGTCATAATGAACGTCTGACTCTGAAAACAAAAGAAGTACTTGGATTGTGATTAAATCAACAAAATTAAAAGTTATAAATAATAATTTTTGTTGTGGTAAAGAGTAAAGTAATGAATGAAATTTACTTTCACCTGAATTGACTCTATCATGCTATTCTTTATTATTTGAATTGAAATTAACCACATTAAATTAAACCAACACTTAACCTGCAGAACAAACAAAGATAAAAGATAAAATCAGTGGAATATAATTTTTAGTTGTCCGGTATCATCCCAGTTTCAATATCTCAGGTGTCTGCATTAAATCTTCTGCCTTCCTCCAGACTCTCTCATATTTTAGGCTTTTGACAAAATTTTTCAGAGTTGAGCAATTTCCAAAGATGAACTTGGAGAGCAGCTTTGTTTAGGGCTGCCTCCATTTCCAGAAAAAAAGAAATTGTCTTGGGTATGCTTTTCTCATTCTTCTGAAAAGCATATAGTAAATGCCCATTCTTCAGTGATGTACTGTTGAATGAGCAAAAGTTTTGAAGTATAAAGCTATTTAGCTCATTGATATTTCTTGGAGATGTAAACATTCTGGAGTATGATCTGTCAGTTTAAAAAAAAAAAAAAAGGGGGGGGGGGGGGGGGGGGAGGAAGAGACAAAAAAAGTAATAATTACAACAATATCCTAGAAAAAGGAAATGAAACATGAAAATGTGGTGTCATAATGAACGTCTGACTCTGAAAACAAAAAAAGTACTTCGATTGAAATGAATGAAATTTACTTTCACCTGAATTGACTCTATCATGCTATTCTGTATTATTTGTATTGAAATTAACCACATTAATTAAACCAACACTTAACCTGCAGAACAAACAAAAATAAAAGATAATGCACATTGCTCACAACTCCCCATGTCGAACCGAGGCGTCGAACACTTTGGAACGTCTACAAGGTCCCACGTTAAAAGAAATAACTCTCAAGGCAACTGCAGTCTCACTCAATGTTTGGGAGGTGAGCAAAGTTAGTCTTTAGACAGCGCTTCCAGATAGTTGAATTGAAACTTTCATTAGGGTTTTGCGTACTCATCTTCGCACACCGTTTCAACAAATCCAGGTCTGTCGATCTACGTATGGTAGGGTAAACCAATGTTCCAACCTCAGTAGTCAACGTTGTTTGATGTGGAGGCAGAGCTTTTCCTCTCGCGATGACATTTTTGAACTTGCACCACGAATTCTCCCCATCCTTACAAAGACGATGGTTTGGTGCCCGGTCCATGTTCATCATGTGCAGAAATCCATCAAGATCGAGCTTCATTTTCTCCACATCCGGCGCATTCTTTCTCAGATTTGTGGCGTAAGTGTGATTTTTTTTTATTTTGCTAGCAGTCAATTTTCTATTCAGTTTTTTCTTATTGTCCTTCTTTAATTGTTCCGATTGATTAAAAATTATTTTTGCAATGTGGTTAACACAGTCTTCTTTCCTCACAGTGATATCATAGATTTCTAAATCATTCACTTTGTTTAGGGCCTTTCTATCACCATCACACAACATTGTCCCATAAATCAGTCCACGATCCTTCACAGATCGAGAGAATATCACACCTCTGCCTCCATAGCATTCGAAGAACCCCCAAAATTCTTATTACATAAGGGCTTGTGGTTTGTTTGCCACTGAGGAAAGTCTGCTGAATCACGAGACGGGGCACGCAAACAACCAAAACAATAATTAGATACTGAATGGGTATCTAAAACTAGTCCACTATCAATGTCTATAGCAACCCCAACACCGTAATGAGATGCGTGTCCCCTTTTGTGCCAGGTGCCATCGTAGGACACTCCAACCACCTGAACTCCGGAATCACTAGTTTGCTCAGTAGCATAAACATTTGGATTTTGGCATTTTTGGAGATAATTTCGATGTTGTCGGAATGAGAATTTTCACAGAAACATCGACCCGCGAGCCCCCTTCATTCTCCTTTTGTCTCTAACTGAATTGTTTTTCTCTTCTTCATCTGATTAATTTGCTTGACTTTGAAATTTATTTTTTTTTAACTTCAGTCAATGTACCTTTGACAGATTTAATTTTAGACACATACTGAAATTGTAAATTCTTCAAGGGATTTCTGGATGTTTCACATTTCTTACAATCATTTCTGAGTGACAGTGGAGATAGTTGTGGGTGATCTGAGGATGTGCCTGAATGTGAACTCTCAGTATGGTGTGGTGAACTCTCTTCAGAAGGTTGATCATTTGATTTAACACTTCTGCCTGAACAATCAATAACGGATGGTGCATGGAGAAATGTCTTTAGGTTTTCACGACACCGAGGTCTGGTCAAATTTGTCCGTCTTAACTTCTTAAATTTTGGGGAGTGGGGTTCCTACCTCCCATTGTTGGCAGGGAGGTACATACTGTGTCTTCTATCCCCTTATATCTATTTTCCAACATGCTTTCTGTCTTTGTCTTGGAATGAGATTACTTGGTTTTGTCTTGGCCCTGGCCGGAGTCCTAGCTGGGAGGGAAACAGTCAAATGCATAGATATTTTTTTGGGAGATGATATTTTTTTCCTTGTAAATCATCTCTCTGTTATGCATTATTATATTTATTATTTTTAATGTAAAATGTAGGCATTTGAGTGTATTCCTCCTTGTTGGATTTTGTGCTTGTGTCCGGATGAGACGTATAGGTGATCTCAAACTAAGTACATTGGTGGTATACTCTTGGAATCTACATCTGATCCCTATTTGTTCCTAGTTCCCCCTTTGTCTTACTTTCTCTTGGTTTCTTTAATTGTAATTCTAGAACTTTTTACTATCCCATTTTCTTCCTTTTTACTGGCGCTGATATGACCTTAATGTGTTGCAAGCGCCGTAAAACCCTTAAAAACAAAAACAAAACTAACTTCTTAAATTTATTCAAAAGACGCTCAAGGTCTCGAGCTCTTGAAGGTTTTCAAAGGGAGCTATCATGTCAGCAATGTCTTTTTTCCTGAGGCCACGAGATTCCAAAAGATAAATGATGTGGCCATTGCGAACATGTGGAAAATTGTCCTCTGCAAAGGTGTCCCAGACCTATTGATTGATTTCAGCTTCGTTTATTAGCTCCATGAAGTCTGTGGGAGAGAAAGTAGAAGACATAAATTCTCATAGATTTAAACTAAATCTAACTCAATGGCCATTGGCTCTGTCAGTGGTAAATAACATTTTAACGTTAAAGAATCAAGGATTGATGCTAAATTTACTTACTGAATTATCTAATACTCACCACTCCTACTTTCTAAACTTTTTACCCTAGTCACTGAACTCTGTCTCCCATTCTGTTTGAGATTAAAATAAACTCAATAGTGAATGCAATGAGACAGAATGTTGACTGTTCCTTATATGTTGATGACTTTCTTGTATGCTATCGAAGTAAATCGAGTATGGACACCATTGAGAGACAGTTACAACTCCAACTAAACAAACTGTCGGAGTGGGCAAATCTCAATGGTTTCTCCTTCTCCCCATCAAAAACAGTAGCTGTCCACTTCTGCCGAAAACGCACCTGCATTAGACAGCCTGACCTTTATCTCAACAATTCCAGAATTGAGGTAAAGGACGAAGCCCGATTCCTGGGTTTGATCTTTGATAGGAAACTAAATTTCCTCGCCCATATCAAAGATCTCAGACTGCGATGCATGAAAGCAATGAGAATAATGAGAGTTCTGTCGAGCATGGAATGGGGTTCGGACACAAACACTCTTCTAAAGATATACCGAACCCTTATTCGATCAAAACTGGACTACGCATCTTTTGTATACGGCTCTGCAAAACCATCCTACTTAGGCATGCTGGACCCAATTCATCATCAGGGACTGCGCTTGGCACTCGGGGATTTCCGCACTTCTCCAGTGGCAAGCCTTTATGCTGAGGCAGATGAGCCACCTCTCCATCTCAGGAGGAAAAAACTGGCTCTCCAGTATGTTACTAAGGTCACATCGCTGCACGACAACCCAGCACACAAACATGTACACTACACGGATAGGACACTAGAAGAAAAATTTCGTAAGCACCCAAAAATGACACCACCATTAGGTTGCAGAATAAAAAAAGACATCGCAGACATGAACATCAGTCTAGATAGGATACATCCATACGTCCAGGCAAAGACACCACCATGGTCCATACATAGACCAAACATAAATTTGGACCTAACAAAACTGGAAAAATCACAAACAGACCCACATATTTACAAACAGACACTAAAAGCAATATTACAAACATACAAAAACCATACTCACATATTTACGGATGGTTCAAAGAGCGCAGATGCAGTAGGATGTGCCTATCACTCATCGGAAGGCACAGGATCACTTCGCCTGGATAGAAATGTTTCGATCTTTACAGCGGAATCGAGAGCAATCCTAAATGCTCTCCGTTTGGCTGAGAGATCGAATAAAAATAAATTCTTGATCTTGTCTGACTCGCTGTCCGTACTTAAGGGGATCTCAAATTTTTATTGCACCGATCCAAGACTCATAAGTATCTTGGAAGGTGCAAATAAATTATTTATTAAGAAAAAGAAAGTTTGTTTTCTCTGGGTACCTAGTCATGTGGGTATCCAGGGGAACGAAGAAGCGGATCGACTGGCAAAAGAGGCGGTGAGCCAAGAATTACAAGAGGGCAGTAAAATCCCACACGCGGATTTAAAGATCAATATAAAAAACATGTCCGAAAGGAATGGGAACGATCCTGGAGTCGAGATGTACATAACAAATTAAAACAAATTAAAAGTGACCTCGGCCCCAGACCCAACTCGGGGCTAAAAAGAAGAGACGAGGTAAAAATAACTCGACTCCGGATCGGACATACTGCCCTCACTCACCGTTTCCTTCTGGAGAGGGATGAAAAACCCCTCTGCAGAAGATGTAACTGTGACCTGACAGTTCAACACATTTTAATTGAATGTACAGAATTAGAACAGATAAGGTCACAACATTATGATAACAGAGACTTGAAGTCTCTGTTCCAGTCGGTCGATCCGCTTACAATTTTAAAGTATCTGCAGGAATGTGAACTCCTGCAGAAATTGTAAATAGATATTTTTACTTAACAAACATGTAACTATTATGATTTTATAAAGATTTTATTACAACAGTACACGTTTTGATCAGCTGTGGCCCTCGGGGCCGATAAAAGATTGATGAAAGACAGAAACGGGCGCTTAAATGACCTAAATAGTGTCGAAAGCGCCGTTAAATACCTAAAAACAAACAAAACAAAACCAGTCACTGAACTGTACCCACTCCGTTTCTTAAAATTCACGTCAGTTAAATTAAAAACTATATTTTTAATTTCTAGAGAAAGTTTTAATTCTGCTCTCTTACTCTAACCTTACTCCAATTCCATAACAACACTGTCTTAACTCACGTCTGTTTTAGATTTTTAAACACACTTTGATAAATAAAAATAAAACATCCCATTTATATTTTCAACTTGTTTTGCAAATAAAATAGCTTTTTCTTAATACAGTAGAAATCGGATAAGACAGTGCCCAGGGGAACCGGAATAAAAATCGACATAACCGAAAATCAAGTTAACTGGAGTGTAACCAAATGAGCAAAAATGCGTGTGAACAAAGCAAGCCAATCTTGAATAAATATGACCCTGAAAAGGGCCGTTGTAAAATGGCCTTGAAAAGGGCCGATGTTAAAGGATGGCCCTGAAAAGGCTGTTGTTAAGGATGGCCCTGAAAAGGGCCGTTGATAAATGATATCTCTTCCTCCTGAAGAAATGGGAAATTTTCTGCTGCACCATCTGGCCATGATGATGAGTCTCAAGGGCGTCTAACTCGGCAATGACATTTGAAATCTCTCCTCTTCAACCTCTCTGCATGTCATACGAGAGCATCTGGAAGCTGTTCTAAACAACGGGATAGGTGACAGGAGGCTGATCTATGCAGAGATCATCGTCTGGTTCATCTGTCGTCACACTGCTGGGGTCTATGGAAATCACCTCATCATAAATAAACACATCCTGAGCCGGGTCATGTTTTCCGCATGTAGACGAGATAGCAGCGGCTCTATGTCCATAGATACCTCCCTGTCATTGGCGAGCGGGACCTCAAGTTGAACAAAGCCAGCCCTCCTGAAACAGTTGATGATCGTGGTAGGCTCAACTTTACCCCAAGCTGTCCGTTGTATTAACAAAGCATCAGGCAGAGATTGGTGGAAAGAGTCGAACGCATGCCCACTGTCAATGTGGCCCAACAGCTTCTTCAGCAGCAGTCCTCGGTAGAAGGTCTTCATGTTCTGGATCACCCCTTGGTCACAAGGCTGCAGTTTTGCTGTCACATTTGGTGGCAAGAACACCAGCTCCGTCGCCTTCAAACCTCCGACTTTGGGGTGTGTAGCACAATTGTCTACCAACAATGCAACGCGACGTCCTTGAACAGCCATGGACCTATCAAAGTCCTGCAGCCAGCCCTCAAAAAGAGAGGAGCTCATCCAGTCATTCTTGTTGGCTTGGTAGGTGACAGGCAGGTTCCGTATCCCCTTGAGGCCTCTCGAACTTTCCAATCATGAAGAGGTTTCGCTTGTCGTTGCCATCCATGTTGGCACTTAGCAAAACGGTGATCCTCTCTTTTGACAGCTTCCCACCATGGCAAGCTGTCCCCTTGAATTCCATCGTTTTACTTGGCAACAGTCTCCAAAACAGGCCAGTCTCGTCAGCATTGAAGATATCTGTCGGGTGTATTCCTTTAAAGGCCATTATGTTGCATGAAAGAAAATATATACGCAATCTCCTACTTATTAGCCAATCTCACTAATTTACCCCAAAACGCCCTCTCAAGTGATGTAACAGGTTGGCAGTTATGCAGTTCTAAACAACCTAAGTTATTTCATTTATTTTACAATTGTGTTTTGGTCCTGTCCTTATCAAAGTTAAGGCAGATTCACTTTATTTTGTCTGTTCTATAAACTCTACCAGGCTTTTGAATTTTTTTTTCATTACCTTTAACCCTGGCTGTTTATTTACATAATTCTAATATTATATCTGTGATTGATCTGATTGGATGATTCCGATTCACAATTGTGGCATCGTGCTGAATAATTAATCTCATCTTAAGTCAACATAAATAATAAAATATGCTGAAAATGTCAATAAAAAAATAAAAAACAGGAATTATTGGAGCAGATTTAATCCCGGTCTCATGTATGCATTTTTTTCTTTTAAATATTTTTAAAATTTGAGCTCTTTCCTCCCCCCCCCCCCACCCTATTTATTATTCTTTAAAATCTCAGAACGTGTTTGGTGTTGCTTGTGTTTAGATTTAGTTTGGGTCAATATTTTTGTTGTGAAATGAACAGTGAATCGATGTAGGTTGTTTATGTAGGTCAGATAACCCAAATTGTTTGATGGCCACTCACCACTAAAGTACTCGGGGGAAAAAAACCCCAAACCAAACACATCTTTTATATTTTGGCCAGTAAATTCGTTCTTCAAATATTGATCCATTAAAATAAGCCTCTCAAACTCAAACCCGAGACTTCCTTGTAGACTTCTTTCCTTCATGTGTTCAAAATACATTATAAAAAATTATGAAGGTAGAGAGGAGTGTCATTGAGCCACCTCCACTGTATTCCGTATTCAAAATTAGTTTTCTGGATTTTCCAATCCTTATTTTCAAATCTGGCGTTTATGTATTTGTATCTATCAATGAAATGTATGTATGATTCTGTATGCTATGCTATGATATGATATGCTATGCTATGCTATGATATGATGTACTGTCGTCAGGGCTTGTCTTTCATTGTACATGATATTTGATACAGATCCACGACTAGTGGGATTCATTGCTCTTGTAAGATTTACTTCTGTTTCCATTATTATCATTAAAACTACTACCACTGCTACTACCATTATCATCATCATCATCATCATCATTATTATTATTATTATTTAAATTATTATTATTATTATTATTATTATTATTATTATTATTATTATTGTCTGGGGTTCCCGACCTCCACAGTGGGCAGGGAGGTACTTACCGCGTCCTCTATCGCCTTATAGCTGTTTTCCAATTTGCTTTCTGTCTTTGTCTTGGTATGAGATTACTTGGTTTTGACCTGACCCTGGCTGGGAGGGAAACAGTCAGATGCAAAGTTATTGTTTTGGTAGATATATGTTTCCTTGTAAATCACATCTCTGTTATGTATTATTATATTTCTTATTTTTAATGTATAATGAAATGTAAGCATTTGAGTGTATTCCTCTTTGTTGGATCTTGTGCTTGTGTCTGGATGAGACTTATAGGTGATCTCAAACTAAGTACATTGGTGGTATGCTCTTGGAATCTTCATCTGATCCCTATTTGTTCCCAGTTCCCCTTATCACTATTTCTGCTTGAAACGCCCCCCCCCCCCCCCCCCCCAAATACCCCTGTCATGATACTTGTAAGTACAACTTCAGATCTTTAATATTAATTGTCCATCCTATAATTTTTCTCTTTTCCTTTGAAATGACTTGGAATTAATAAGAACTGTATGAATAATGCAGCAGTGTTATCACGCATTATAATTCAATTTGTGTTATGTTAAATAAAAAGTAAAATAGCATAATTCAATTTTGTTATGAAAATAGAGCATTTATATAGTGCAATTTCCACTAAAAGTGCTCAAAGCGCTTTGCAAGGTGTCCCTGACCAACAGCAACATGGAACATGTAGAAGAGACATGACGCCTGTTAGGCAATATTACATTTTTTTTTCTCCAGAGACAGCGCTGTTAAAGGCCGGGTACTCATTTTACACCTGAGTATGGTGAGAGAATGTGAGTAAAGAGACTTTTCCAAGGACTCAATTATGGGTCAAGCGAGGCTCGAACCAGGACCCTCCAATTCGAAACTGAGTGTCATGCCACAAGACTACATAGCCACACAAGCGAAGTCGAAAGTAAAATAACCAGTCATAATATTCAATTGAACATATTGTCTATCTTGCCTGTATTGATTTGATGATGATAATATCATTGCTGTTCAAACAGAATTATTTGTCATTGTTATAATATAATGTGATTTTGTTACAAAGACATTTTCTATGTTAATCAATGGAATTTTGATATTTTGCCTATATTGCATTTCCAGATTTATTTTATTACGTACTGTGTTAAAGACATAATGATAAACTTTTATTTGCTGTTTTATAAATTATTTATCATCCATTTTATAAATAAAGTGTTTATTTGAGAATAAAACTGATCAAAAGAAATAATACCTGATGGCTTTTATGTATTTATTATTATTGTACTTATTGTAACCAGGGGTGTGTACATTTCATTGAACTGGGTGGGGTTCCGTGTCTTTTATCCTCTCTTATCTGTTTTCCAATTGCTTTCTGTCTTTGTCTTAGAAGGAGATTGCTTGGTTTTGTCCTGACTTTGGTCGGAGTCCTTGGCTGAGAGGGAAACAGTCGAGTGTATAGTTATAGTTTTGGGAGATGATATTTTTTTCCTTGTAAATCATCTCTCTGCGTTATGTACTGTTACTCTTTTCATTTTTACATATGATTTGTAAACATTTGAGTGTGTTCCTCTTACTCTTAGTGGGATCTGTGCTTGTGTCTGGATGAGACTTTTACTTTTAGGTGATCTCAAACTCTTTTGTGCTTTAATTGTAATTCTATAACTTTTTACTATCCCATTTTCCTGGCGCTGATATGACCTTATGTGTTGCAAGCGCCGTAAAACCCGTAAAAACAAAAACAAACATTTCATTGAAATAATTATAATAATAGGGAGGGAGTGGGGAGAGAATCGGGGCACAGACATGCCTTTGTTATTTCCATCAATTCGTTTTAAGTGTGTGTATTATGTGTGCTTGACTATACCAACCACCACTAGCATAGCGTGAAATTCCTCTTTGACCAAAAGGAACAACAACTGGACCAGTGAGATTTTTTTTTCGGTTCTCACGTTTGCTATTTATACTTTCCCTTTTTATCATTTTTTTGAGTGAGCAAGCCAAGTGATTTGGTTGATGCTTTGCATTGCGACTCAGAAGGTCCAAGTTGTAGCGCTACTTCAGGCACTTTCATTTTTATTTTTCCTGTTGACATACATTAGTTGTTTGTTTGTTGAATTAATTATTATATTCCTTCATGGAATGGCCAAGCGCTGGCGCGCTGAAGCATGTATTTTTTCTTCTTTTTGTTGAATATTTTGTGTTGTGTCAATTATTTCCTTTGATCAAAAGTCAAGTCTTTTAACCAGCTGGGTGGGGTTCCTGACCTCCCATAGTGGGCAAGAAGGTAGATACTGTGTCTTCCATTCCCCTATATCTGTTTTCCAGCATGCTCTCTGTCTTTGTCTTGGAATGAGATTACTTGGTTTTGTCCTGGCCCTGGCTGGGATGGAAACAGTCAAATGTATGGTTAGTTTTGGGAGATGGTATTTTTTTCCTTGTAAATCATCTCTCTGGTATGTTCTGTATTATCTTTCCTTTTACTTATGTATGATTTGTAAACAATTGAGTGTGTTCCTTTTGGCGGGGACCTGTGATTATGTCTGGATGAGACTTTTAGGTGATCTCAAAGAAAGTAGAACGAGACACACGACACCTGTTAAGCGATATTACAATTTTTTTCCGACAGAGACAACGCTGTTAACGACCAGGTACTCATTTGCAAGCAAGGTGAGAGAATGTGAGTAAAGAGCCTTTTCCAAGGACTCAATTGAGGCTCAAATCCAGGACCTTCTGATCCGAAAGCGAGTGTCATACCACATGACCACATAGACCGACTCTTTACTCTTGATGTTGCTGATTCAAAAAATTAAAATGAAACCTTATCAACAATGAATTATTTGTTTTGTTTTTAAGAGTTTTATGGCGCTTGGAACACTTTAGGTCATTTCAGCACCAGTAAAAAGGAAGAAAATGGGATAGTAAAAAGATCTAGAAATACAATTAAAGTACCCAAGAAAAGTAAGACAAAGGGGAATTAATTTAAAAAGGGGACAGATGTAGATTCCAAGAGCACACTATCAGTGTACTTAGCTTAAGATTACCAAAATATCTCATCCAGTCACTAGCACAAGATCCCACTAAGAGGAATACACTCAAATGTTTACAAATCATATGTTAAAATTTAAGAAAATAACAGTACATAAAAGAGATGGTTTACAAGTAAAAAAAATATCATCTCCCAAAATTATAACTATACATTCGACTGTTTCCGTCCCAGCCAAGGACAGGACAAAACTAAGTAATCTCATTCCAAGACAGAAAGCAAGTTGGGAAACAAATACAGAGGGTTAGAAGACACAGTATGTACCTCCTTGCCCACTATAGGAGGTTAGGAACCCCACCCAGAACAATGAATTGGAATAGGAGAGAAAAAGAAAACGTTGATCAAATCCATGGAGTTGTGACGTCAACGTCGCGTGATTTTTATCCAAGGGAGCGTTCACATATTACGTCATCAAAAATTTGCCCTTTTTAGACCCCCCCCCCCCTCCCCAAGTCATCACTTGTCATCATTGACCTGACCCCCCCCCCCCCCCCCAACAGATGATGACGTCATCTAATTTAATAAAAACTAAAAGATAACTTTAATTTCACAATATTTATTATTCGTTTTTCAAACCATAAACATTGATTATCAACGTTTGATAAAACACATTCAGACATTTTATTAATTTCAGAAACTGTTGATAATTTATGTTTTACGATACAATGGGGACATAAAATTTAAATTTGCAAAGATAAAATCTAACAAACATTATTTAAATTAGGCTACTTGGTGCAGGTGCTATTAAAAAAATTCAGAAAGTGTAATTTAAAATAGTATAGGAGGCAAATTATTTTATAGCATATTAGTCTTTTAGTGGAATGAATTTCTGTTTCAATTTCCAAACATAAAATTAATTGATTCAAAAATGTTTCTGCCTTGGACCTCTGGCAATGTACTATAAATAGTATCATCAATTTCATCTTCATCGTCATCATTTTCTCCCATTTGCTGTTCTTCATGTATGCCGCATTTTCGTGAATGGTCTTTCATTGCTGTGATCGAGGAGTGATACAATGAACATTTAGGGCAAGTTCGCCTTTTGAGAAGTGATACCCCTTTCCCATTTTGTTTCTTGAGAGATGGGCAATACTCATCATAGCAATTTATCTTTAGCTGTTTTGAAAGGAACAAACTTTGAAATAGGCTTAATTTGCCTATGTTTTGATGACATCATCTTGGGTCTGACCCCCCCCCCCCCCCATGTCAACACATGTCAACATTTGGTAGACCCCCCCTCCCCCCCTAGCTGATGACGTAATATGTGAACGCTCCCCAATTGAATTAGTCTCCTGTGTAGCTTGGTGGTCACATCATATGACACTGGCCTTCCCATCAGTCAATTGCTGGTTCAAGTCTTACTACAGGTCTTGCAATTTTCAACTCTTCACCCATTAACGGTTATTTAAAAACAAATAAAACAACATATCTACTACTAAACGTGCTCAAAGCAATTTGTTTGTTTGTTTTAAAGGGTTTTACAGCGCTTGCAACACAGGTCATATGAGCGCCAGTAAAAGGGATGAAAATTGGATAGTAAAAACTCTCTAGATGTACAATTACAAAGATTTGAGGAAAAAGTAAGATGAAGGGGAATGGTTCAAAGAGAGAGCAGATGTAGATTCGAATAGCACACTACTATCAGTGTACTTAGTTTGAGATCACCTAAATGTTTCACCCAGACACCAGCACAAGATCCCACTAAGAGGAATAGACTCAAATGTTTACAAATCATATGTTAAAAAAAATAAAAAAATAACTACATAAAAGAGAGATGATTTGCAAGGAAAAAAAGATCATCTCCCAAAACTATAACTATACATTCGACTGTTTCCCTCCCAGCCAAGGACTCAAGCCAGGACAAAACTAAGTGATCTCATTCCAAGACAAGGACAGAAAGCAATTGGAAAACAGATACAGGGGGATAGAAGACAGCAAGTACATCCCTGCCCACTATGGGAAGTCGGGAACCCCACCCAGTCCAAGCGATTTACAAGGGGTCCAAAGTAAATATCAACACTTAACATGTAGGATGTGGCATGTACAGGTCTTAAAACAATTTTTTTTTGGTTGACAGAGACAATGCTGTCAGGTACTCATTTTACACCCAAGTGCGGTGAGAGAATGTGATTCAAGTTCTCTTTTCCAAAGACTCAACTTTCTGTGAAACTCGAACAAGGAAACTACCAGTCAGTCTGAAGGTGAGTGTCACACCACAAAGCTGCAAAAACAAAAATGAACTGAACAGCAGTAATTTGGGTCAGCTAGTAACACCATTTCTTCTGTCAATCAATAATCGTAATGGAGCTCAACCAGCGTCATGTCTCGTCCTACACGTCAAGTCTTGCTGTTGTCCTGGAACCCCTTGTTGAGCTCAAATAATTTTTTTCATCCATTCAAAGAAATAAAAACAATCAAAGCTTTTCATAATTTATTTTTCAACATTCATAAACTGTACATTTTACACACAAAACTGTACATTGTACAGACAAAATTGTACAATTTACAGACAAACTGTACATTTTACAGACAAAACTGTACATTTTACACAAAAAACTGTACATTTTACAGACAAAATTGTACAATTTACAGACAAACTGTACATTTTACAGACAAACTGTACATTTTACACACAAAACTGTACATTTTACAGACAACACTACATTTTACAGACAAAACTGTACATTTTACACACAAAACTGTACATTTTACAGACAACACTGTACATTTTACAGACAAAACTGTACATTTTACACACAAGACTACATTTGACACACAACACTTTCCTGCACTATTCTGATCTCAATCTCAACAATAACGTTTTTAAAATTTTGGCCAGAAAACTTCATATATCAAAATAGATTAAAATGACCTTCATCTTGTCAAAAACTCTCAAACCTGAGACTTCACGCCTACTTCAAGAAAATCCCAGTTTTAAGAGTTTTGGACAAGATGGGGATTCTTTTAATTAATCGATATTTGAACGAGTTTACTGGCCAAAGCTTATAACTTACTCAATCCTAGAGATTTTTGCTACTTTTCAAAATTGGAAAAAATGTATTTAAATTTAAAACGAGCATGTGCATAGATAATTATATTCAACTAACATGTAAAAATTAAGGACATCATTAGCTTTTTTACTATGCCTATAATTTGTCTTTAAAAAATGCAATAAATAGGCATGGGGTAAAAGTTACCCCGGGTGTACTACGAATATAGTCGGTGTTAGGGTTGAGTGAGTTAAAACATGCTTTTCCCAGAGTACGGCGTAATAAACATCATGTACAAATAGCTAAATACAATAAACTAATGATAAAGCCATTATCTCGTGTGTCACAGACACCATCCACAATCAACCCATGCGCTCGTTCAAAAGAAGAAAAATTAAAATCAAGTTAGAAATAGAATATGAAACTGGAATTGGAATAAAGTCATTCAGAAATGAACTTTGAACTCAAGGTGGAAGTGAAAAATTGGCAGTATTTCCGGATTTAGACTAATTCAATTTTTCATTTGTTAAACAATTTCAAAGACCGAAGCAACAGTTAGTACCCTCCCCCCTTCCCCCCCATTTCACAAAGGGTCGTGTGTACTAATTGGTACCGGCTATAAAAAGTCATGTACACAAACATGAATAAAATAGCTTAAAAAGAACCAAATAAATAAAAAACATTATAAAAATTAAAAAATACCAAACATGGAATGTTTTGGGCTCAACACCCAAAGACAACAAAAAAGTTCTATCTGTTATTTGTTTTTCTACCTGACTATTTCCAGTTCACATTTCTCAATGCTTTTGTATTCCACCTTGAATAGGATATTGGTTCAGTCATATCAATACAAAATAGAATTACTTTCAGAAATTGTTGAAAAGGTCAAATTATGACCTATGTTACACAAATAATGCTATAGGTCAGATTCAAAAGCATAACCATTCGATTCCACCATCAACATTCACACTCTTTCCACCATCAACCTAACACATCAACATTCACTCTCTTTCCACCATCAACCTAACACATCAACATTCACATTCTTTCCACCATCAACCTAACACATCAACATTCACACTCTTTCCACCATCAACCTAACACATCAACATTCACTCTCTTTCCACCATCAACCTAACACATCAACATTCACATTCTTTCCACCATCAACCTAACACATCAACATTCACACTCTTTCCACCATCAACCTAACACATCAACATTCACTCTCTTTCAACCATCAACCTAACACATCAACATTCACATTCTTTCCACCATCAACCTAACACATCAACATTCACACTCTTTCCACCATCAACCTAACACATCAACATTCACTCTCTTTCAACCATCAACCTAACATCAACATAGCATTCTAAACATTATATACACTTATCACCCTCACTTTATATTTCACAATCAAAGTACATCAAACAAAAAAAATGGAAAATCAAATACTGCAAATATCTTGATAAAATGCACATCAATAAATTACGACATTGACTTTTCACTTCCACAACTTGCTTCCGCCGGCACCTCGGAAACTGGAGAATAAAAAAAGTGACATAATTTTTTTTTTTTTTTAAAAACATAAAAAATCACAATATAGTACAAAAGTACCATCTGTATTTGACACAAGAGTACAGATAGCTGCTCTTATTCAAATGTTTTTCCAGTGCCACATGGATTTGATGAACTAACAAGAACGACACCCAAAAACTTCAGAAACAGGAACCATAACTCCAAATGATGATGATGCTGTACTTTCTACTTTTTAAAATATTTGTTTGAATTTCTATTCTCGTCATCATTTGTGACGCAACGCCTAACTCGACAACTGTCTGTCAGTCAATTAATATTTTTGACATATCATTTCTGACATAACGCTTAACACGACCACTATCTAACTGTCAGTCAATTTACATGTTTGACATATCATTTCTGAACTAACGCCTAACACTATCTAACTGTCTGCCAGTCAGTCAATTTACATTTCTGACGTAACGCCTAACATGACCACTATCTGTCTGTAAGTCAATTTACATTTTTGACGTAACGCCTAACACGACCACTATCTGTCTGTAAGTCAATTTACATTTCTGACGTAACGCCTAACACGACCACTATCTGTCTGTAAGTCAATTTACATTTCTGACGTAACGCCTAACACGACCACTATCTGTCTGTAAGTCAATTTACATTTCTGAGTAACGCCTAACACGACCACTATCTGTCTGTAAGTCAATTTACATTTTGACGTAACGCCTAACACGACCACTATCTGTCTGTAAGTCAATTTACATTTCTGACGTAACGCCTAACACGACCACTATCTAACTGTACGTCAATTGTCATGTTGACATTCATTTCTGACGTAACGCCTAACACGACCACTATCTGTCTGTCAGTGCAGTCAATTTACATTTCTGACGTAACGCCTAACACGACCACTATCTGTCTGTAAGTCAATTTACATTTTTGACGTAACGCCTAACACGACCACTATCTAACTGTCAGTCAATTTACATTTCTGACGTAACGCCTAACACGACCACTATCTAACTGTCAGTCAATTTACATTTCTGACGTAACGCCTAACACGACCACTATCTAACTGTCAGTCAATTTACATTTTTGACATATCATTTCTGAACTAACGCCTACACATCTAACTGTCTGTCTGTACAGTCAATTTACATTTCTGACGTAACGCCTAACACGACCACTATCTGTCTGTAAGTCAATTTACATTTTTGACGTAACGCCTAACACGACCACTATCTAACTGTCAGTCAATTTACATTTCTGACGTAACGCCTACACACCACTATCTCACTGTCAGTTTTCAATTTACAATTTCTGACGTAACGCCTAACACGACCACTATCTAACTGTCAGTCAATCATTTTGACTTCATTTCTGACGTAACGCCTAACACGACCACTATCTAACTGTCAGTCAATTTACATTTCTGACGTAACGCCTAACACGACCACTATCTAACTGTCAGTCAATTTACATTTCTGACGTAACGCCTAACACGACCACTATCTAACTGTCAGTCAATTTACATTTTTGACATATCATTTCTGACGTAACGCCTAACACGACCACTATCTGTCTGTAAGTCAATTTACATTTTTGACGTAACGCCTAACACGACCACTATCTAACTGTCAGTCAATTTACATTTCTGACGTAACGCCTAACACGACCACTATCTAACTATCAGTCAATTTACATTTCTACGTAACGCCTAACACGACCACTATCTAACTGTCAGTCAATTTACATTTTTGACATATCATTTCTGACGTAACGCCTAACACGACCACTATCTAACTGTCAGTCAATTTACATTTTTGACACAAACAAAAGCTTTATCCAAAGGGTGGACTTAGTGAATCAGAGGAGTTTCAAAATCTTACACAAACACCCAGTCTCGGGTTTGGTGCTCAATAAATGCAGGAGTCCACATAGCTCAACTAATCAATGCACAGAATTGCTAGGTTTTCAAAACTCCAAATTGGGTCATTTTAGATCTTGTTCTCCTGCTTCTCATTTTTAACTGAGGCTAAAATTGAACAAGGCTCCATCCAATCTAAAACGTTTTAAAGAATTCGGATTAAAAATAAATAATTTTTATATTTAATTTCAATTTTTTTTTTCAAAAACTATTTACATCATTTGATGTTTTTTAAAATGTAAGCCTGTATAAAGGTGATAGAAACAAAATTGTTGTCTCGGTGCCCTTAGACATCGTTAGGGTTGATTTGAAAGGAAAATTCATTGTTATCTTTTGGATAGAACTCTGTTTTGTGAAATAGATGTATGTCTGCGTACTGTTTACCAGGCCGGAGTGTTGGCCATCTTAGTGTGTCAAGAGCTGCTGACACATACTTCCTTCTTTCACACAGCACATTTCTATGGCAAAAAGCAGCGTTTAACGTTTAATCTGAACAGGGAAAAGAATGCTCAATGCGCATCTTGCAGTATTCCTTCACAGCCATTAGGCTCATGAAGACAGGGATATCCCAGTATCTATAGCAATTGCTTGCTACCCTTTGGATAAGATGCTAATCTTAATCCATCGCAAAACACTATCTGTCAGATTTAACAGGCCTGGCTATCCGATCACTGTTGGGGCAGATAAGGGAGGGAGGGGGAGTGAGAAGAAACACCGACTTCAAAGGGGATCCATCTTGGCCCCTTTGCACATGAAGCAAATTCTTTAATCAACTGAGCCATCAAAATGTGTATCTTGTATTTCACACCTGACAGATAAACCAAGATCTGACTTGAGCTCATTGACGCTGATAAGTTAAACAAGATTTCATGTCACGGTAGAGAGTGATCAAATTAATTATTACAATCAATAAGTGATCAAATTTATTTTTAACACTCAAAATCTCCAATGAACATCAATTGACAAAGATGATTATATACAGCTTCAAAAATAGATTGAAATACTAAACACGTAGTGTTTTGGGCTCAAAACCTTTATTCGGTCAACAACAAAGTCAAAATGATAATACTTCCAATGAAATTTTACCGTTTTTACTGCTTTGTTATTAGCTGAAGAAGGGTTTTGAGCCCAAAATGCTCTAAGTTTAGAATTTTGTGTTTTACTTTTAACAGTCCACATCTTCTACCAGTATCAGCTTGGTATTCTATATTTCTTATAATGTGTCAACAAAATGGACATCAACGCACGGATAGCACCACCAGGGTGTCTGGATGACATACGGTGACGACATTTTATTGAGTTCAACAAAATACGTGCAGCACTGAATAAAAGTAAAAATTAAGCCGGAATGAAAGAAGGCGTTTACAGTGCAACCTACATATAACAAGATCGCCGTTGAGGCCAATGGTTTTTTATGTCTTTGTGCAGCTATATGGTCTTGTGGTATGACTCTCACTTTCAGATCAGAAGGTCCTGGGTTCGAGCCTTGCTCGGCGCCTAGTTGAGTCCTCGGAGAAGGCTCTTTACTCACATTCTCTCACCATTCTCAAGTGTAAAATGAGTACCTGGCCGTTAACAGCGTCATCTCTGTCCGAAAAATTGTAATATTGCCTAACAGGCGTCATGTACCGTCCTACATATTAAATGTTTCTGTTAGCCAGGGACCCCTTGTAAAGCACTTTGAGCATGTTTAGTAAATATGCTCAATTTTTACAAAATAATTTTATAAGCAAATGTCAATATTCTGATATATACATAAAAATAAAGAAAAAGTGAAGGCAAAAAGCAATGTTTGCAATGAGAAGCAGTAAAGCATGATTTTGGTGAGAGCCATTTTAGAGTCAGGGATTTGTAATGTTGATGATGACAAATGGTTGATGAAGTGAAGGAATCCTCAATCTTGAACTGTCTTCGCCTGCAGTTTCTGCATGTGCAATGACGTCGATCAATAGTTCTCCAACAGTGTCATGTTCTACAAAGCACCTGAGTTGTTCAATGGCTACTTTTATGTCAATGCTGGAAACATGCTCAATGTGCTTTACCAAGGGTTCTAGGCCAACAACAACAACCTTACCATACAGGACAATACGTCAGTCACGCATGAGAGGCTCTATTACTATTACACAAAGCCACAGAGAAAGACGTGTTCTGTATCATCCCATTTACGTACTCACCCCTTAGACTTCATGGCCTTTTTCCCTGGTTTTTCTCCCATACCCAGATTACTACTGCTGTCCGTCACCATGGCTTCGTCCAAATCCGAATGTTGCGTCGTTTTGATTGTCTTTTTTATATTGATGACCTGGAAAGAAATTAAACACACACATTAGAAGAAAACAAAAGAAAATGATAGTTTTTCACAAAGGCCAAAATATCAAGCAAGATTGTCATGAGAAATTTAAAGATAAAGAAAAGAAAAGCCAGATAAAATGTTTGATCCCACAGTTGAGAGTAGAGTCCCAATTCTATTCGTTATTGCCAACAGTCATAGGACAATGGAATTCAAACAGCTGAGGAATCTTCAATGAATCTTCATCAAGTTTCAGCTTACACAGAATAAAATAGAATGGAATGGATTGGAACACAAAGACTTATGACTGACATATTAATCATAAATAATAGAAGTGAAAAGTTTATAATAATAAAACTTTCCTTAACAAATATAAAACAACGTGGTTCTCCAATTGATAAATTTAAGCAAAAAATTCCTAACAAAACAAAAAAAATGCTCCCCATGCTTTTATTTTTAAAGCTGATATTTTTTTCTTCTATCGAGACCACATTTATTCCCATGACTTCATTTTTTTTCTTTGTGAAAACAAAAACGAAATTCAACGACACAATTGAAAAGAAAACTATACACAATATTCGTATCAATGATGGTGATGGTAAAAACTGACAATAAATTATATTCATGATAAAAAAAAATTTTAATTAAAAAATTTATACAAAAGACAGCATAGGAGGCAATTGACCAAAAATCTTAAATTTCCATTCTTGTTAAATTCAAGAGTGAAATAAAAAAAACAATCTATTCTTTGGAGGGTTTTTTCTCTCAATATTTTTGGGTGTAAAAATGAAGATAAATCAAAGATGATTTTGAAAAAAAAAACAAAATACAAAAAAAAAAAAACAAAAAAAAACAAACTGCAATGCAAAATTTTCCACATGGACAAAATAATCTTACCTCTTGCTCCAGCTGTGATTTGAGTTTATTTTGTTTGTTTTTACAAATATTGGCTTTGTTTATTTGTTCCTCAATTCCCTTGAGAACTCCATCACAGCCATTACACCTAAACAAACATATACAAAATCTATTATTCTTTATTGAACAAGGTCTTTACTCTTTTTATTTAGAGTATACATTATATGCGGTTAATGCATTGCACTGTTATCTGGAATGTCACGGGTTCGAGCCCTGCTTCTGGCACTTTCGTTTTTCTCCTTAGTCAAGGTTATTAACCCCCAGTTTGCTCACTGTAACAACATGGGTGATTCCTGTCGACATCAGACATCTTGTTTGATGGATTATCTATATCTTTCATGGAATGCCTTGGCGACGGTATCTAATGGTGCCGTGGCAGAAGGCATTTTATAAAAAATTAGTTCCAATTTCCATTTCATTCCAAACTGGATCCAAAAATCATCATTCTATGGAGGTCATCAGCCATTAACATTCCAGTGTTAGTCTTGAAAAGCTGACCTAAAATAAAATACATCTAGGAGCACATTTAGAGCACAATAAAGATCAAAATACAAAGCTACCAACCCTTCACGTTCTAAAAGAGGAATAAAAATAATCAGACAATAAGAATTTGTTACAAATAGAAAATGACCATCAACGTTGCCACCAAACACACAAAGACAGCATTCTGACTAGGTACCACAAACTGATTTTTCATATGTGCAGAAACACATAACCAAGCACACAGTCATATAGATCTTGTAAAAACTTGAACACAGCTTTTTACAGTAACGAAATCGGACCACAAACAAATAAGTTATGAATTTTTCTAATTTTATTACGTACTCCGAGAATGCATAAAATTAGAAATGCGTCAAAAGTGTCAACTTCAAGGGATATTTACAAAAAAAGTGTTCAACATAAGATCAAAAGAAAGCATAAAATGGTACATGAAGTGGTAGATTATTAATACATATGAAAATGAAGTACATGTGAAAATAAATAGCAGTAGCACAATCCATCAAAAAGTAAGAAAATTTATATGGACTTAGTCATATTTTGAGTAAATCTCAAAACAAAAGCAAAATAGACTGTTTTTGTACAGATATATATTGAGAAATTGAGGCATGATTATCCTAATAACTTTAAAATGCAATCTATTCGTGCTTGTATACAAGCTTAATTTTTTACAGAAGTATACAATAACAATTACTTGCGGAAAATCGACGACAAAGTCGAAGAAAAGGCCAATTTTGCCGTAATTTTGTGCAAGGGCAAAAAACGAGTACAAAAATAGGAAAATATTCCTCAAATGCTTAATAATCAAGATAGAACAATGAAATTTGCCATACTTATGTATTTTGAGGCACTGAATCCAATGAAAATGTCCATTTTATGATAGGAATACAATTACAGTAATGAAATAAAAATAGATAATCAAAAAATATGATTAAAGTAACGTAAATATATAAGACCCATGGAAAATCGTTAAAACATACCAAATTCATCATATACATGACATATGTCTATGCAGAAATGAAATATACCATAAATATGCATTAGAAACAACCAGGATGTGGAGGATTACATCTGTAAAGAAATGGAACATTTCATGACAAATTTAAAAACAGACGGTACAAGATTATACAAAGTCAAAAAGATTAAAAGATAGGAAGACCCATATGCCATATCGTAACACAGACAAAAAGAGAACAGTAAGCAAAGGCTATACAAATAAATGTGTACATGAAAACAATGACAATTAAAAATTCATCAACAGAACACATCAAGTCTTGGCTATGATCGTACTTCATATGAATAAAATAACAAAATAAATTTATTGTTTACGACGTCTCTTACGAGGCCTAACAACAGGCATATCCTCATCACATCCAATATGTTTACAAAGCCGAACATAAAGCTGTTCTATATTTCCACCACTTGACAAGATATTCTCACCCAACACAATCTTTCTGTATTTAATTTGACTTTTCAAAATTGACTTAACATTTTCCTGATCCAACAGACGATCTAAATCCTCCTTGGTGGTACACACTCCCCCCTGGCATAAAATGTCATTTATAAGGTCATTTCTAATTCTAAGTTTCTTAAGCTCTAATTCTTCCTTCATGCGTTTACTTTCTTCCATTCTAGCCTGTATCACTACCCTAACATCTCTCTGTCTTTCCATACTTTTCTTCTTCCACCCCGGTGCATGTTTTCTTGCATCAACTAAAAGCCTCTTTATCTTTGAGACATCCTGTTTCTTTAAATAATTACTAGTCTTATTGATCTTCCACATGTTAAGTACAGTCCTGAAATGAATAGTTGAATTTCTACTTCTACACATATCATAATCTAAATGTCCAAACATACGTTCTCCAATTAAATTTGTAAGTGGAGAAGATTTCAAAATTAACAGCAATTCTTCATCAACAACATTACCAAACACACCATCAGGCAAAAAATCAGCCAACTGACGTTGGAATACAATAACAGACTTTGTAACAAGTGCAACAAAAGTAGAAAAAACTATACATTGATCAACAGGAGGATTGGTATGGTCATAAGGTACATTACATGAAAAATCATCAAAAACAGGAAAAGCATCCTCAAGTTTAAAATCTTCAGCAGACCATTTGGTAAGGGCGGAGTTCATTGCCTTAACATAGAAAGGAAAATCACCATGAGATTTACAACTGTTCATCAATGACCAGTAAGGGCCAGTGAAGAAAACATGGAATATAAGAAAGAGCATAAATAATAGAATACAATTTATCATCTTTCATATCGGCCAAAACACTTTGTGTAAGTAAATTGGAATGGGTGCAATAATCAGACAAAAATTCAATAACATCATCACGATGAAATGTAATGGCAGAGGCATTTTCAAATAAATTATTAAAGCGATTGCTTCTGAAACTCGTGAAAGCTGAATGTTTGTTTTTAGTATGAATGAATGTCAACCACTGTTCACGGCAACCACTTTTTTCATCACCACGAGGGCCAAGGATAGAAGAAACTGTTCTAATAAGTCTAAAGGCTGAGGGCTCAGATGCAGATGAAAAATGAGAATACTTGGAGTCTAAGTCTCTACCAACTTTACCTATTTCATTATCAATACAAGAAACAGCATCTTTAGCAGAAATTACAAGTCCTAAAAGAAAGTGGGCATTGCAAAACAAAAAATGGGTTGATGCATCTTGTCCAAGTAAATCCTTTTTATATGCTGAAAACTTTTCATCAAAACTTTTCATTACAGAGGCTCTGTCAGACATTAAACATTTTATCTTAGATAAGGTTTCATTAAATACTTCCTCTTTAATGGTTTCTTGACTTGTCTGACAATAAATATCACAAAGATCAGATAAAACTTCAATGCTTTTTTCTAATAAAGTATCTGCATCTTCACAAGCAACCTCTGTAAATCCTAAGGACAAAGTAACACCATTATCGAGAACAACATGTCGTTCTAAATACTGTCTTTTTTGACGACTGGTGCCATCAGTGGCAAGAGTAACATGTTTGCTTTTTCTAATTTCATCAACAACTTGATGCTTAGATATAATACTAGCTTCATTGGCAAAATTTAAAACAGTGGAAGTACATGGCAAATCATCATCAGTAAATTTACATTTAAATAATAAATCACTAACAGTTCGAACAACCTTAGTACAATTTTGTGCAGCAACATTACACTCACCAAGCAAAGACATATAAGTAAGCCTTACATCATCGCTAAAACGATTATTAGAATGATCTCTAGTTTCCAAAATTGAATCAGAATCTGTAGAAATATCTTTTAAAATAACTTCACTTAAAGCATTTGATTGTTGCTTGTACCTGCTTTTCATGGTTTGTTCAGAGTGAACTTTAGCTTTAAGCTTTAAAATATCAGAATTTAACAAATCTTCTTTAGCACAAAAATTTTCTTTATTACTAACTAATTCAGCCTTCAAAAGATGATTTTCTTGTTTCAAAACAACTACTTTTTTACCAAGCACAACATTACGTTTATATAACTTAGAACGCTTTAAACTAGATAACGTTTGTGACAATTGAAAATTACTCAATTTCTTCGTTAAGTCAATGACTTCATTTACAAGATTTTCATTTTGTTTAAGATCGTTTCTTTCATTCTTAAGAATGTCAATAGACAAATTCAAGGCCTCTATCTTAGACTCTGCTTTTGTAAGCTTTTGTTTCAAAGACAATATCTCAGATTTTAATTTGTTGTCGTTAACACAATTTACACATTCTGAAAATGAAGACACATTAGATGGTACTGGTACTGTTTCAAAATCAAACTCCAAAAGGTAAGCATCCAAAACATTTTTTTACTTTTAGTTTTTTTCAAGGCCTTGATCTTTTTAACAATCTGAGAAATTTTACAACTTATCTGTTTATCACTAAATTTATCAACATAACCAAAAAGAGCTAACAATCTACGTGTCCAATGACAAACAAAACTATCAGGAAGAGAAGACTTATTTTTAAAACATTCAAGTTCATAAATAATAATATTTGTAAGTACCAAAGGTGGATTGGGTGTTGACAGAGTGAACTTGGAGGGGTCGTCAATCAGTGCTGCCTTGCATAAGCCAATGTTCTCCAAGGGTTGAGATATGGAGGAAAGATCAGCGGGAGCGTCCAAGTCTTCATGATGGATGGCATTTGTAATTGCATAAACGAGACATCCCTTCGTTACATGATGCTGATCCGGAAATAGCTGGTCAAACCATGAAATAACCTGAAAAGATGAATTAGGGATACATGATAATATGCTCAAATGAATTTAATTAGGTAATAACATTACAACTAAAAAAAGAAACATTAGCTCATGTGATACCTGGGGTTACAAGGCAAAACTTCTCACTGCATCAAAAACAAAAAATATTCATTTTTTGATAAAAATACTGACACCTGTATCAGGTCGTCCATATTCAGGACTAAATACGAAATTTCAAAAAAGTTTTCCAAACAAAATAACACTGGCTTGGATTTGAGCCTGCCATCTTCGGCTAGCGAACTCTCTTTGCTGATGTGTTTGACTGCGAAATCAACAAAAATCATATCACAAAAGTTTTATTTTCACTCCCATCTTCTTTAACTGGTGAATTAAGCTACTGTTCGTTTTATATTAAGAGCAATGATCATAATTTGAATGCTAACGAAGTATACCGTCGAGAATTATGCCAGTAAATGGATGTTTGCGACGTAAACTATACAGATACAGATACCTATACTATAACTGCAGAAAGAATATTTCTTTTTAAAAAATGAAGTTTTTATATAGTGATAGTGTGTTCCCATGGTCATGACCATTCTCAACTCCCCATGGAGCATACAGTACGGGCTGCTAAATGAAGCGCTCACATAAATGTACCCTTAAGTTGGGTACTCAGGTATGCCTGAATCGATTACACTTAATCACAACTTACATCTTCCCATGTGAAACCATTCCCCTCACATTTCAACATGTACAACTGCGCAAGTATCCTATGGGTCACTACGGGCAGATCTGGCATCGACTTCCGTCGCCCTCGTCCAGTCTTCAGGAAAATGCCTCCAAGTACCTCATACAATGAATCACCTACAAAATAAAATCAGAGAGAAAAGACATGAGCAATGGATAAGTAAATTATAATAAATATCATTTTTTAAAAAGTAACCGGTCCCGTTAGCTCAGTTGTACAGCGTTCTCTTCAGGTCAGAGGTTCAAACATATTGGCTATGACAAATAAAGTCGTAAAACTGTATTGTTTCAGCTGCCCGCCTTACGTTCCACATTAAGGGCAAGGGAACAGTGAAATGACTGGTGGTTGGCCCGTGTCAGTATGGGTATACTATACTGTGACTGGGTGATAATTGTGAGTTGTGTTACACCGCATTTCTCAGTGTGGCAGCATGCAAATAATTGTTGAAGCAACACCGTCTCTAATGAGACCAAAGGTGGATTGGATGTTAATAGAGTAAAAACTAAACTTTCCGATCAAAGGTAGAAGTTAAAAGGTTGGAAGTTCGAATCCCCCCTACCACTCCAGGCAGCGCAAAGTTGAATCCTGGGAAAAGGGTCTTTACACATATTTTCCCACCCCCATGAGTAAAATAAAGTACCAGGCCTCATCAGCATCGTCTGTGTCCATAAAAATAGAATGGCAGACGGAATAGCGTTTTAATTCAGGTTGCAGGTTACAAAAACAAAAATTACAACATCCTGCCCTATGCATTAAATAAATGTTGCATTTGGTCTGGGAAAACTTGTAAAGTGTCCTAAGTACTGTAAATGGATGTGATATTGCGCTATATGAACCACCAGATATTTTTTTCTTCTAAATATCTGTCTAAATTTGGCAGTCAGATGTCCACGAAATGTGATCATTTTTTTTATTTTATTCTCCTGTCTCGATCTAGTAGAGATCTACCATGTCCAAAGAAATATCACAAGATATCTATAATATCTAACTAGCATTTCATTAAAAACAAGCTATTTTCATTAAAAGTTTAGTACTTACGCAAGGAAGAAGAAATATCCCCATTTGTCGTCTGCTCAGTTTCAGCGTCAGGAGTATCGTCCGCCATTTTGTTTTTGATTTTTTTCTTTCAATGTCAACAAACCGGTTTCGTGGTGGGTTTGAAGTCATCACGCTCGCTTCAAACGAAGCTGATCTATATAATTTCTTCACATTTTTAACGGAAAATGATTTATCTTTAATATGCTGGAAAGAAAAGTTGATATTTTTAAATTTTGACGGGAAAAATTTATCTTTGAAGTTTTCAATCGAAGATCTACCCTACTTCATTATTCGCGATATTCGATTGAAAGGAACGGAAATGAACGCCAGAATCTCGACTTCCGTTTAGTGAAAACCGCTTGTTGATTGGACAATTTCTAAGGGAGCGATCCTTATTTCAACGAACTTGGTCCCAAAAAAAAATGGAGAAATTATTGGTTCGCCGATCAAATCCCGATAAGAGTGCGTCATAAAAACGCAATTATAACAGAATTTCTATTAAAAAATAGATAAATCTAATAAGATGTTAAGACAGAGATAAGATTGAACAACAATAATACGTTGGTTTCATAAAAGTGGTTTAATAACATTTTTTTTAGTCAGAAGTTAAAAAGTTGCTATTTCACACCATCCCGGCCCCTTGGCAGGGGAAATCAACTTTTTTTGACTGGCGTTTGCGGTACCTATTCTGACACAGCTGGCAAAATGAACACATGTCTTAGGTAATGGAATGGGGAAGAGTGAAGGGACACAATTAATTTTCCTACTTACCTCCCTTTTGGCAATCATTACCATCACACCGTTTTCTATTTCACCCCACCCCCCTTTTTTTTTTCTTGTCTTTATCACTATTTATTATTGAAAATTGTAATTTTACAGACATTGACAGAATGGAGGAAAGAAAGAGTGAGGAGAATAGGGATGGTGTCACCAAAAGTGGAAGAGTTGCCAGATATGAAAACAGCTAACTAAAATGTTCAACATTTCAATGTCAAATGTAAATAATGGAACTAAGATTATCCCAGTATCTGTTGTGCTAAATGGACAGTAGCGATATTGCTCATCTACTGTTGGGTAATTTCAGGTAGAACTAAAAAACCCAGTTACCCAATCACTGTTTGGTGGACAGGGGGATTAAGAATAAAATAATCTCGAATGCCACCGGTATTTCTGGTCCAATGGTTGTGAGACAGTTGCTCTATCTCTGAGCTATCACGAAACTCTTCAAATGTCAAATCGACAGGTTTTAACTTTCAACAGTAAATCTCTAAAAATTGAAACATCGTCATCATGACGAGATATTCATTGTTCACTGCAGAAGATTTAACTCTGTCAAAAAACTATGAAAAATAATAAATAAAATTATTCTCAGACCTGTCAATGGCAGCAAACTTTTTAAAAACCTGTCTATTCTTGAGAGAAAAAATCTTTAAGAATAAAAATGGAAGATTTCTAGCCTTATTACCATTTGAAATGCTGAAGAGTTGTAACGTAGCCGATATAGCTCATAATATGTCAATCATATCATAAATCATTCGCCTAAATTTTGGTTAAAATTTCAGAATCTCAAGTTCAAAATTTTGCCCCTAAAAAATGTGTATACATTGATAATATCTCTAAGACAGGCATGTATGTATTTTGATTTACCACTGTTCCAATACATTGACGATATGACTGATAGATTTGTCGTGGACATCCCTGCCAATGGCATAATCTACCTCCAACTGTTGGTTTTTCTGGTCTAGCTTGCCGTGGATGATGTCTGCATAGATCACCTCAATGATCAAATCCTGAAAAATCATTCATTCATTAAGTCAACAAATTATTTCATTAAACAAAATCATTAAGTCAACAGTTTCAAATATCGGCGTAGTTCCTCAAAAATCACAAGTTACTCGGTTCTACTTTGAAAGCAGAACTTTGAACTTTAAAGGACTATTATTTTTGCTATTAATAAAACCATTTTTCTACAGATAGGGGAATTCTGTCAGGATTACTTTACTTATATCTACAAAACTTTAAACTTTATTTCATGGCACGATTTAGACAAAGTAAGATAAAATCTACTTAATATATATTTAGGTCATATTTTATAATTAACTGAAAAATATCATCACTTATTTACTTTTTGTAAAACTCGTTTTTTTCTAAATTGAAGAATAAAGCTGCAAATATATTAGATATATCAATGAATCAAGATTTGCTTTTGTTCTGAGATTTTCCCCCTTTTGTTGCTGCTTATTGACATCAATACTTAGGTTGACGGAGTCAGTCGATTATCTGAAGAAGAAGAAGAAGAAGAAGAAGAAGAAGAAGAAGAAGAAGAAGAAGAAGAAGAAGAAGAAGAAGAAGAAGAAAAAGAAGAAGAAGAAAAAAAAGAAGAAGAAGAAGAAGAAGAAGAAGAAGAAGAAAAAGACAAAGAATAGAAGGCCTGGATAAAATTTCAAAATACAAACGGTGAGACCAAAACACAAACCTCCAAATTCCTGACATTTTCTATGTCCAGTTCCTCCAGTAAGACAGAGTAGGGAATACACTGAAAGAGGGGAAAAAAATAAATATAGCATCAAATTATACAAGAAATGATTGACAAAATGAATCCAGCAGTGCTTTTAGTTTCACGACGGCAAAGATTAGATAATGAAAGCTTGGCAATAACACGAGACTTTTTAAATATAAACAAATTTTTAAAATAAAATTCCCTTCATTCATCCCATAGGGAAATTTGTAGTCTATTCCAAGGGAAGACTGGAATAACCCAGGCTTTAGCTCAAAGCCACACAGTACAGTGGTGGGTGATCAAACTCGGCACCTTTCGGGTACGAAGCAAAGACTGTACCTTGAGCCACGCAGCCCCTTTACAAAAATCATTTTCTCATAATTCAGTTGTTACGTAGAAACTCCATTAAAAATTCATACACGTACCTTGTTGGCAGTTGCAAGGGAGACAACTGTAAGGTGTCTAAGTTTGTTCAACTGTTGGGGAGTCAGATCAGGCAACTGGGATGTGCTTGCTGGGAAGTCAGTAAGACAATAATAATAATGATTAATAATGATAACGATGATGATAATAATAACAACAATGATTATTGTAGGGCTTATGGTAGTAAAAGCAAACCTACAATAACTATTAGATTAAAACAAAGAGCACATTTTAGAATTGAGCACACTTGATCCAATTGTCTGCAATGGCCTGATGGGTAGGAGAAGAATCTGGAGAGGTTTTTTTTCTTTGTTTTTTTCATGGAGTCATAAATGTAACGGTCTCTTGTACATGGATTATATCAGCATAAATTCAAGTATGATAAAACATAAAATGTACACCCACTTATCAGGTCATGGGCCTTTTTTCCCCATTTTACGACAGAGATATTTTCTAATGTCTGCTAAAGTCGTACACAATAATGTTTCTATTCAAATTCTTAAGAAAAATTAAAATAAACTTTCAATCTTTTACACAAGAGAGGTGAGCCTATGAATAAATAAATATGTCATGTTGGAAACTGCAACTTTTCACCCTTCTTATACTTTGTAGTGTTATAGTTGTAGAGATGCTAACCTCAACAATCAGAACTCTGACCTGCCAACTATTCACAATTCTATCCAAAGCAGCCAAACTATATCCTATCCAAAGTGGCCAAACTATGGCCTATCCAAAACAATGGCCCGATGTGCCTTATGGCGCTAGGGAATGAACTTGCAAATCATTCTCAAGTTTTGAGCTTACATTGAGAACAATTTTTAAAGCAAAAATATAGTATTTTGTCGGGTTTTTTTAAAAGAGAGAAATGAAATCTCTATATATTTCTATTTCTTTAGTTTTTATATTTATTTATTCCCAATGCATGCACAGAAAGTTAACCTTTGTAATCCTTATAGGTCCCAAAAGCAAATATATTGAGGAGTTGGAATACAGAGGCTTGCGGTCCAGTGCTCAACTGAAATGAAAACAAAATTAAATATGTATGAGATGTAGAGTTTCTCTTATATTGTGTCATAGTCAAGCAGGTTTGAATATGGTTAATGACAGGAAAAGTGACAATTTTTACAAAACAATGTGCCTGTAACTTACAGGTGATTGGAAATACATTCAGTTTGATCAAACATTTTGAATGCGGTATATAATTGAATATAAAAACAAAAATACATTAGACTCTGATGTAATGGCTTTAAAAATAGAACTAACAATATTATAATTTTTGATAGTCATAAAACAGTTATGTCAGCTAGGTGTTGAGAGATGGTCTTTGACTCGAATTATGATTTAAATTGGGTCGGAAGCTTTGTTTGAGCTGCAGATAGGGACTCGGGAGTAATGCCCATTGGAAAGACCTTATTATACATTTTCCTCTCTCTATCAGAGATGGACATCTAATTTAAAGGATTTATATTGTGTAAAGAAGAATTGACTTTGTCTGAAAATTTTAATAGCACCTAACAGGCGTTCTTCCAAATGAATGGAAAGGAACAAAGAACATGTCCGTTGGATATCCAAGGATAAGTATGAAATAAATTAAATCTTTTCTCTTTTGTTTTCTTTCAAATGATTAGTAATAAAAAATCTTCAATGACTTGGTGGCCAATTTCCACACATAAAGATCTATTTTTTGAAAGGTATCTAGGAATATATTTTTAAATACTGCACATTTGTGAAATTGACTTGTCAATTAGAAAACATTTCTGTCATGTGGTACAGAGCCATTACCTAACACCATCCCACACCACACAAACGTTGTGTCCATCTTCGGTATTGAAGCTGTAACAGTATGGATTGGATTGGGTTGTGGTACAGAGCCATAACTTAACACCATCCCACACCACACAAACGTTGTGTCCATCTTCGGTATTGAAGCTGTAACAGTATGGATTGGATTGGGTTGTGGTACAGAGCCATTACCTAACACCATCCCACACCACACAAACGTTAAGTCCATCTTCAGTATTGAAGCTGTAACAGTATGGATTGGATGGGGTTGTGGTAAAAAGCCATTACCTAACACCATCCCACACCACACAAACGTTAAGTCCATCTTCAGTATTGAAGCTGTAACAGTATGGATTGGATTGGGTTGTGGTACAAAGCCATTACCTAACACCATCCCACACCACACAAACGTTGTGTCCATCTTCCGTATTGTAGCTGTAACAGTATGGACTGGATTGCATTGGATTGTGGTAAAGAGCCATTATCTAACACTAACACCATCCCACACCACACAAACGTTGTGTCCATCTTCAGTATTGAAGCTGTAACATTAAGGCCCTACCAGCAATGCCCCCCAACCGGACTGGATGGGATGGGATTTCAAATGAACAGTTGGTAGAATTACAACCGATTTTCTTTTTTAAACAAGATCTTTCACAAGTTGACAGTCTTAAATAAAAATTAAAAAGGTTAAATTGGAAAAATATTTCAAAATAATGCTTAATTCCAATGAAACAGAAGGCACAATGTACAAAAACGACATATCTATATCTATGTACCTCCTTAACGTTTGGATGATCCAGAAATTCCCCAAACATGTAAACACCGGGAGCTCCCATGGCTTGATTGATAACACTGGCAGCCCCAGGACCCCTGGCATCCTTCAGCAACAGAAGAAATGGCTCAATGGGATTGGATGCCTTTTCGGAAGACATTGTCTGAAAATAATCAATAATACAAAAAACATATACTGAGCCGAAAACAAAGAATTATCACTGACTCACTTTATATCATATCTGGTACCCTCCAATGACCTCACTCACTCACTCCCTCATTCCCATGACCAGATGATCGTCGGGGAGACTTGTGAGATGCAGACTTCACAATGTTACGCCACTCTTTCCTGTCATTGACCTTCTCCAGAAGCTCGCCCATTCCTTGATGTAGTCCTGTCACATTTTCTTATGTCTTCCTCTCTTCCTTTGCCCTTCAAATGTTCCTTGAATCACAAAGTCTTGCATAAACTATTATGTGTGACCAAATCACGGTAGTTTTCTTCATTTTATTATTGACAGCATTTGTTCCTGTTATCCAGTAATATCTTCCACTTCCTTCCAAAAGTCTTTGTTTGTCCTGTGTTAAGTGTATAAGACACAGAGGAGTTTTCGGTAGCTCTTATTTTCAAAAGCAGTGACGAGGTGCTCTGTTTCTGTGTTTAACGTCCACGCCCGACACCCATACATCAGTATGGATAAGACAAGTAATTGATATAATTATGGATTGGCTCAAAAACCTGACATATAAAATGAATGCGCATAAAGCAAAATGGTCGATTTCATAGCCTTAGCAATCTAGATAAGTGTCCAGTCCAAAACCATCCGAGACAATGAATACGAATTGATAACAAATTACAACACATTGATTCTTCCTGGGGAAATTTGAGGTAAGGATCACATGACAATAATAATAATAATAATAATAATAATAATAATAATAATAATAATAATAATAAATGACATTTGTATAGTGCCTTACCCCGATTCGATTTCATCAGGCTCTAGGTGCTTATTATTATCATTGTTAATATTACTATTACTATAATTTTCTTTCATTGATTTGTAATTATAATCAGCATTCGTACTGTTTTCATAAGTGGTCAAAATAGTAAACTTACAAAAATCGGTGCAGTCAGGGCAAAAATTTCTGAACGATACCTAGCTTGACCTTGCAGGTAACATTGGGTATCGCTCTGATAGAGTGACACTTAATGCCTGCCTGATACTGATAATAATACTAATTCCAAGGTTAACCCTAATGAATGTCTATCTTTTGATTTTGTTAAATCGAATATATTTAAGATGATAATTTAAATTTTAGCAGAGCCCAAATGCTAAGTACAGTCATCTGAGTGTGATCGTAATAAATAGTAGTAGTAGTAGGCACTTTGATAGCTCCAGTCCAGTGGCCGCTGATTGGCTCACTCACTGAGTAGTAAAAGCGAAACTCTTTGTTGGCCAAACTCTTTTGTAACTTCATTTTTGGACCTTTACTACTGTTTTGGTCTCCATGGCGTTATTTGTGGACCTGGGTGGCTAATTTTGGTATCATTTTAAGGACACACAAAAAGCTTTCTAATGATGTGTTTCATTCTTTATTTCTGATTGCACTTCTCTGCAGAAAGCAAATGAAGTTAAAATTCTAACTCTGACTCAGACAACAGAGGGACAAAGTCAACAACAAAAGAGAGAGAGAGAATAACCAAAAGTTTCGTTCAACAATTCCGTTAGAGTGTTTGACTGATGGCTGCAGAGAAAATATAGACCTCTACCTGTATTTAGTGTAAAAGAGAGCACTGATTAAAATCAATCAATCAGGAATCGTTAACTGTGTTGTGAAGTTCATGAAATAAACGAAAGTAGAGATAAGGTAAACGGAAGTTTCACATCTGTGCTCTGTAACTTAAAAATTGATCGAAAAATTGTGGCGAGTGGCGAAATATGCTCAATCCAACCTTTGACCTTACTGAGTAATGAAGTGAGTTGGTCACACAGAGTTCTACTACGGAAGACTTCTTTGATTGGCCAGAAACAAAATTTTCGCGGCGATGGAGGCTCGAACCCACGACCTTACTGTTATGACAACTCCGCCTGGCCACGAGAGGGACCCTATGCAGATGACGCCATCCACCACTCCAAATGAAAAAAGTGGACAGCCACTCCGATGCCTAGTGCGTGCGTGAGCGCGCGCGAGCGTGTGTGTGTGTGTGTGTGTGTGTGTGTGTGTGTGAAGAAGAAGAAGAAGAAGAAGAAGAAGAAGAAGAAGAAGAAGAAGAAGAAGAAGAAGAAGAAGAAGAAGAAGAAGAGGAAAAAGAAGAAGAGAAATGTCTGTTGAATTAAAATTTGATTAAAACTTTTCTTGAAGACTGAAGTCCCAGGTTTGAGAGGTTTTGACAAGACGCGGGTCATTTTAATCGATCACCTATTTGAAAAACGAGTTCTCTGGCAAAGATTGTGAAAATTTATTGGGGTTTTGTGTGTGTGTGTGTGTGTGTGTGTGTGTGTGTGTGTGCGCGCGCGCGCGCGCGCGTTTTGTTTTAATAAACAAAATATTTCAAGATACGCAGACTTGTCAATGGTGACATCTCTTATTTTGCAGCAGCCATTGAATCCTGTGATGGTCGTTTTATACAAGTTTGACTTCACTTGAGGCTCGAGTGCTCGGGGAATGCCGCCAAACTTTGACGACATCGATTTTTAATCTGACCAGAAAACGTTTACTTCAAATATTGATTTTTAAAAAAATGGTAGCCTCAATTTGCAACCAACTTTCAGTCCTGTGATATCAACTAGGTATTCGTTTTCGGATACGTTTTTGAGAGTATAATTTGATAAGTTGATAGCTATTTTAGTCAGTCAAATATTTGATGGAAACGATTTCTGACCAAATTTTTTTCAAACGTGTTTTTGTCAGAGTACCCTGAGAGTACCCTGCATCTTCATCTGATTTTCGTCCCTACTGTTGACCCCTGCTTGTGTCAGCTTTTTAAAAAATTCAGTGGCGAATTGGTGTGTGTATGGGAGTGGGGAGGGGGGGGGGGATCTGTGGAATAGGTTTTGAAGCTGTTCACCCCCCCCCCCCCCAACTATCAACCATATAAATGGGACAACACAAAACAAACAACGTTTTGGTCCTTGACCTTCGTCAGGAGACAAATAAGACACAAACATATCGCCTATTCTTACAAAAAATCACATTTTGTCCAAATGTGAAAATGTATGGAGAGGGTACTTGATCTGAGGTCCCACCCTCGATGTGATCATATTATAGTTGGTTCGAGAGTATTTCCACTACAATATTGAGAAATGAGACTATAATCATAATTTGGGCTATGGTTCTTCTGCAAATAAGACATAGACTCCTCGAGGATAACCTTGCCTAACATTATTTTTCTGCATTTTCCGGTATCATATTACAAAAACGGATTAGAAGCGTGTTTAAGCGAATGATACTGATTTGATATATCGTGTCACTTCAAAGGAAGCTTGTTGAGACTTCCTCTCTTTCCTTCCAGAGTGTAAAGAAAAACAGTTGGATATTCCCCGAGATAAAAACCTCCAACGTGGCTAAAATATTCACAGATATCTAGCTAAATGGTTTTCTCATAAATATTACAGATCGCTTTAAATTAGGGTAAGAATGATACTTATTTGAATATTCAAACAGTATCACAACTTATATCGAGAAGAAATTTCAATCGACAAAGACCGTAGTATCTCAGCTGTAGCAGCCGACGTATCCGGTCCGCCTCTGTCTTTCATAATAATATTTCCATTCCATTCTGCATTCATTTTAATGGGCATATTTACTAACCTTTGGAGTGTAAAGCTTGTTTATCTCAAGTATTTCTACAGAATACAAAGATGCAGAGAAAAGGCGTAATTAGTCTAGTTTAATAGAACTGTATGCTTAAGAGTAAGATTATTTCATTGCCGGTCGCCGGTCGTCGACTCGGATTTCAATTATTCATTGAATTTGAATCATTGGCAGTCATTGGAATTGAAATAATTGTCGCCGGTAACAGAAACATACGTTATGGTTAAAATAAGGGCCGTTCTTATCAATTTCAGTTATAAATTTGCAATTCACCAACTCCACTGCTTCTTTGTACCATTAAATTTCGACACTCGACTTAACAATTCATCATTCAATCACAATCTATCTAAAAAAAAAATATTTTAAAATTGAGCTTTTATATAGTGTAATATCCACTAAATGTGCTCAAAGCACTTTACAAGGGGTCCCTGGCCAACAGCAACATTTAACATTTAGGACGGGACATGACACCTGTTGGGCGATGTTACAATTTTTTTCGGACAGAGACAATGCTGTTAACTGTTAACGGTAACTAACTGTCAGATATTCATTTTACACCTGAGTACGGTGAGAGAATGTGAGTAAAGAGTCTTCTCCAAGGACTCAATTATCTATGTGCTGAGCGAGGCTCGATCCCAGGGCCTTCCGATCTGAAAGCGAGTGTCTTACCACTAGACCACATAGCCGCACAAAACCTCAGCCTCAACAAGTAGACTGGACATTAACTGGACTTTTATTTAACTATTGTATTATTTAGCCTCTGTAAAAGTAACTACTCCAAACTGATTTTTCAAAGCTTGCATAGGCTTTCAGTAAATGTTACCTATTATTAATTATGGAAAGTACAACGTCAATTTGGGTACTCTGGCCACTGACACTGAGTTGATATGGCCCAGTGGCTATGAACCGATTTTTAAGGCTTTTGTGGGACAGGTCTTTGAAAAAAAAAAAACCAACATATTTTTCTTTATGAATGGATTATTATTATGATCCTGATCTCATGGAAAACCAATTTAGAGGCCATTCATCTTTAGAAATGAATCGAATGTGATTTCTGCTTTGAATTGTAAATTATGTAATATTGTTAAAGGAGAATCTTATTCCCGTTTTTATCCCAACTGGTTATTTGTTTTTCGACAAGATAGATCAACTTCTCACATAAAAGTAACAAATAAAGATAAGTATTGAATTGTAAGCTTCAATTTAATAGACGAAGACAGATCTGTCTAATAAATTGAAGCTTACACAATTCAAAACTTATCTTTATTTTTTCCTTCGAGCTTCAAGCAGCAACATTTTCACATAAGTAACACTACACTACTAAAACATACATTTGGAAACTTTTGATATCTTGGTTTTTGAATGACTTTGGTATAACCGGAATAGTTTTTGACCTATAGAGTCTTTTTGATTAAACTTTGTCTTAAGTTCCTCCTGATTTTGGCTTTGTATTGAAACATCATATTATTTTCCAGTTTGTTTTTCATGCACCCTATACATTAAGAATTATTTTTAAAAACTTGTTGATGCTATGCATTTAGGTGAAATACTCACCCATTCTGTCTGCTGGATAAATTCAATTGTACCAACATGCAGTACTTTGTGTAACCTTAAACTTTATATTTTGTTAGAGAGGCTTTAGTGAGAACCTGTTACACAACTGGTGATCTAAAGGGCTGAGTGGTGCCAACTTTATTTATGTGTAATCGCCAGTCTATTGACACTTATTAATGGTGAATAGTTGTCTGGTCATCTAGTGAAACTGGCTTTTTCAAGTATTAGAGGTTTTGTTGTTGCACGACAAGAGGTTTCACTGAGGGATATTTGATTGATTGCGGTGAATTCATATAATAAAAATTAATCTTTTTTTCAGGTGTGACAACATGGATGCCACAGACTCTGCCCCGAGCCCACCAGGAGCTGTGTACAATTTCTTCAAAAGTATTTCAAATGTATGTGATTTTTGCCTTTTACTTTTAAAAATCTTTTGATGTAGGGTGAAGAGTGTGATAAGGTATGATCTCAACAAGATATGAAGTGAGTAGGAAAGTGCCAGAAGACAATAGAGAATAAAAATTTCGCGGCGGTGATGGGGGTTTGAACATGCGACCTAACTGGTACGACAATTCTGCGGGTTCAAACCCCCATCACCACCGCAAAATTTTTATTCTCTATTGTCTTCTGGCACTTTCCTACTCACTTCATCTCTTGTTGTTATCAACATAACTGCCTGCTCCACTCACTTTTCTGAATTAAGATATGATCAGATTACAATTATCAGCTACTTTCGGGCTGTAGTTCGACCAGTTACTCTTTGTCACATGTATCAATCCAGGATTTTAACAATGGACATGTGGAGATAATTTGTAAATCACAGCACAAATACCTTGCATTATTGGATAAAAGTGATTGCCGGTGTCAAGTTTAAGAAAGAGAGTGATGGAGGCTTCTTGAAGCCTGGGATTGTAAATATCTACTGACAATGTGAAAATGGAACGGCTTTGGATGAAAACAGTCTTAACCATAGAAGTGATGGGGGCTGCCTGAAACCTGGAATTGCTGGGTTGCCAACTGTACAATAAAAAAGATAATTTGTATACTTTTTTTCCATGAGAATCAAGTCTTAACATTTTAATGTAAAAATTATTTTGATTCTGTTTCCCAGTAAGGTTTCTTTCATGCTTCCTACAGTATATAATTTAACAATTAATTGTTATTTGGTAGATTTAAGAGGTTTTATTTGCATTGCTTCATAATTTATTTTTATTTTTCCTGTAGTTCCTGACCTTTTTCATCCTCACAAAATTGATACAAGAATCGTTTATATCCAATGTTTGTCATAGAAGAAAGGCAGTGAGATGATTGAAGAGTTACATTTTCAAATCGTACACTTTTCTCCAAATTTTACTCTTTTTGACAAGGAATATTACACTTTTTCTTGTGTTGAGGCTTGCAGCCCTGGATTGCAAATGAATTGATGGAAAGGTTTTGGATGACAACCATAGGAGTGCCAAATCTTAATTCAGTTTCTAATTAGAATTAGAACGATACATAATGTAAAATTTTTACATTTACAACTTAATGGTTGAAGGTAGACAAAATGGTTTGCTTGGTTTGTTGTGTTTTGTTTTTAATTTTTTTTTGTTTTTTAAGATGACTTAAAATTTAAAATTCATGGGTTTGTTATTAATTATTTATATATTATATTTATTTGATCATCTCCAGTTACATCAACACTATTTGGATAGAGCTACCCCCTTCACAACTGCCAGATGGGTCTTCTGTTCTCTGCTTCTTGTTACATATTTAATTCGAGTCTACTTGCTTCAGGTACATTATCATGGTTCAGGGGATTTTCTCATTTTTGAACAACCTATCAGAGATTTGAAGTCAATTCAATTTTTTTTTCATATGCTCTGTGATATCATAAAAACATTCATAGTTTTCTCTATTACACTGTGACCTTATGAACTCTTTGATGTATTGTTTTGCATTTTTTAAAAAGTTTTGTCGCATCTCGCATGTAAATACACATCATCGCTTTGAAGAAAAGAATAGTTCTCTATAAATCTTTATTTGTCACAGTGTCTGAATGTTTTGGTCACTCTCCATGTAAACACATCATCGTTTAGAATGTTCTATATCTATTTTACATTGAACATGTAAAACACACATCATTACTTTGAACAGGTTCTATTGGTGGAGAGACCAATTTTTTGAAAACATTGAAAAGAAACAATATAAACATGCCCATGGTCAGAAATTGATGAAAACACATTTTTAAACATCGTTTACAAGTACAATATGGTTGCCATGGTGACGGCAGCATCTTGGATTTTTGTTTACAAAATATCTTCTTTTTTTTTTCAGTTCTAAAAGTTTTGGTTATGAATAATTTAACATTCATTTCTGTTTTAATACAAAGATATATCCTTTTTACTAATAGCTGATAACTTAATTTTAGAAATTTATGAAAATTTAAAAAGCTATGATGTTTTCATTAACATATCAAAATATTTGTGTTAAAATTGCCCACTTTTTACAAAATACGTAATATGTCAGCTATTTAGAACAACATTTAAAGAGCACCTGTGCAAAAAATGAATTTTGTGCCTAATTTAAGAGCTGAGATTTTAAAATGGCAAAGCTACACTTAATAGAATTAATAATACCATAATACCGTTGCTAGGGTCCAAACATTACAAATTATGCCATTATTAGCCAATTTTCTCGAAGACAGGGTGCACAAAAATGAGTTTTTGTTAATATTTATGGGTTAGATGATGTCTTCTGGTAGCCATAAACAAACATAAAATAAAATGGCTTGTGTATGCTTGAATCCAGGTTTTGAAAAATGTGGAATTTGGCTGAAAATCACCAAAATTCCACCGATAAGAAAAGAATAGTTCTCTATAATTTAACTATAAATCTTTACTTGTCAAAGTGTGCGAATGATTTTAGAAATGCCCATTTTAATTTTAATGAGGTTTTTTTTTCTGATTTGTTCCAGGGCTGGTATATTGTCACGTATGCTCTTGGAATCTATTTGCTGAATCTATTTATAGCATTTCTCACTCCCAAAATCGACCCTGCTGGCTTTGATGATTCAGGTATGTTTTTGTAAAGGTCTCTCGTGAAATGTGATGAGATGTACGTTTCTGGTGTCCCCTTTCCAACAGACTTGACAATGATAAAGGGAAAACCGAAATCATCCATACCATTCATCGTTGTTAATGATAACAAAAACGCAAAACAAATCAGGTGCTTGAAATTGACATGTTGTCTTTTAAGAGATTGGCGTATCTACTATTATTATTTTCATTATAGCAAATTGAAAACGTTCTTTAATGTCGTAATGTACAGAGACCACAGTCTACTGATAAATAAAAGTTTTGTTGAATCTTTGCCATTCAGAAAACTACAAGTGTGTAAAAAGCCATAAATACTATAGTTTGTTTTAAATTTATTTATTTAATTTTTTGTTTTCAGATGTCGATGAGGGACCTTCATTACCTACTAAAAACAATGAGGAATTTAGACCCTTTATGCGAAGACTTCCTGAATTTAAATTTTGGTGAGTGACCTCCCCTCACATTTATTTTATATTTGTCATTATATATATTTATTTTTATATTTTATATAGAGGACCATTCCATTGTTTTTTATTTATAGACAAAATTGGCATTTTCCCTCAACGATACGTTCTTGGAAAAGGCCATCAGATGGCAAATGAGATGCCCAGACAAAACTAGTTGACAACTTTGGATAATGATGAATAGAAATAAAAATTGTATTTCTTTAAACTTTCACTATTCTCCTAGTCAGAATTTACTAGCTGAAACAGACACCGGAAAATATTCAGTTAAAATGACCCAAATAAAAATATTCTCAGCTTTAAATTTTAAAATTTTAATATGTTGCCGAACTTGATTGATTAATTAAATAATAATGATGATAATAATAGTTAATAATAATTTTAAAATAAAAATTGTCTTTGGTAGTGATTGTTGTATTTAATTAATTTACACATTTCTGGCAGCTTATTTATTTCCTTCTTAATTATAAAATTATAAACACCATTTTAACTCTTTAAGATTCAACCCGACAAAAACCGACACTGGCATAATATTCATGGACGGGGTAGTCAAGACTGGCCTCAGTCAGTAAAATCCAATCGTTGTGAAGGAAATGACAGGCCCTGTCACTGCCGCAGGGTGTTTTCAGCTTTGATTTTTATAAATTTGCCGACAGAAAAGAAAAATACGTTTCAGAAATTGCGATTTAAATCCTATTTTATTTGCGGGTGAAAATCATTGACATTGCACTTTGTTTGGTAAAAATCGGTAAAAAATTACGACTTTGGTGATGAAAAATGACTTTGAAGACAATTATTGTAAACTTTTAAAAATAGCATGAATAATTTATAACTCCCTTATTTGTGGGTCGATTTTGTCATTCGAGGTATCAATTTTATTGTAATAAAGAGATAGGAACTTCAGAGTTATTTTTTCTGATGCGAAATTATTACTTTGTAATTTTAGCACCAAGAAAAATAGTCGGTAAATAAATTTGTTACACCTCTTTGATAGACCGCCGGGGTCCGTTCGTGTAGAATTGTGAATCAAGCGTCTCAAAGTCTTCGACCAATCACAGGCTATCTATCCAGCTGGCCGAAACAAAGACGCTTCTCCCCGTCGATGTATTACGCTATTGTTATGCAAGGAATATAACACCTTATTGAGTAGGCCTAAAAGCTAAAATCTAAAAGTAAAAAATATAATTCTGAGGAGTTTGAAAGTCACATTGCTGAAATCAGCTTGAAAAAAGAAGTACAATGGTCTTTGTTTCATAAAAATCGGTTGAAAACCAACTGTTTTACGAATAAATTTGATTTTAAAAATTGCTTTTGTTTATTTTAGCTTTTTTTAGCAACTTTTTTATTTATCGGCCGATTTTCTTGATTTTTATATCATTCTTTACATCTCAATGAGACGAGATCAGTGATATACTTTGTTTCAAATGTAACTAGAACATAATTTGGCTTTTTTACCTATCAACCATGCCTGGATAATTTATTCAACAACGTGGCGATGTGACGCAACTATTCCATGGCCGTCTTCCACTGCCTGAACGATGATTCAATTCATTGTTGACGGCTGTTGACACGTGAGCTGCCAGAACGACCAATCGTTGAAGGGTCAAGATGCTCAGTAGCCAATCGTTCTTCGGTCAAAAAACTTAAGAACTCACGAGAACAAAAGTTTGAAATTTGGTGATGGACGGACCTATGAAATCGTTTCTGGGCGGAGTTTAGCCATGAGTGACCGTAGAAAACGAAAAGGCGACTACAGATATCAAAGAGTAGGCTTATATCATCAAAGGATGTCTACATGATTGACATGGCCATATAGGGAACTCATTATCTACTCCCCCAAAAATAATCTGAACACGAGAGGGTTAAATGGCTAATTAACGTGGATAGGGCTGCAACAAAACATTTCTCTGATAATCTTTAAAGGAGAGTGAAAGATTTTCAGCTGGATACAATATCATGTGATTACTCTGCATTTACCCTAATTCTGTCCTTCATTTGATTTTATTTATAATACATTATAGCTAGCACAGTTCAGGGTGAAGTTAATTTTTGAGGGGATAAAACTAAACAAAATATAGTGTGATTTGACCCATTTTGAAATCTTAACGTGCTATCTGGGTTTTTAAGTAGATCTATATGGTTTGTTTGTTTGTTTGCTGTTTTTTTTTTTTTTTTTGCTGAAGAAGGGTTTTGAGCATGAAACGTTCCGTGTTTGGTATTTTGTCTTTTTTGAAGCTTTTATATTCGTTTTTGTTTATTCCTTTTTACATTTGTGTTTCCAAATGTTTATTCTGTTTGTTTTCAGGTATTCTGTAACCAAGTCCATCACAATAGCCATGATATGTACGTTCTTTGAGGCCCTCAACATCCCCGTGTTTTGGCCTATTCTTGTTGTCTATTTCATCATCCTCTTTACGCTCACCATGAAACGACAAATCAAGGTAAGTCATCTGCTGTCAGGGTTCTCAGCAGCCCAGGATTTCAAGGGGAAAAGGTTAGGATTAGTATAGGCTCTTTGGGGTCAGGAATTTAGGATTTTCACTTTTCTCAAACTTTCCAGGCACCACACCATTGGGAGATAGTAGATATAACAAATCCAAAAATGTATACCAATCCAATTAGAATTTAAAAAAACACAATTCTTTGCATTAATTAATCAGACAAAACAAGACGCGTTCAGCCTTCTTGACAGCCATACGTGAATTGACAGTCACATGATTCTTCAGTTGTAACCCAATTCAGAATTGAGGTACGAGGTAGGGTTTGTTTGTTTGTTGGACTTTTTTCTTTCAGGACATTGATAAGATTTTGGATGTGACAGTTTCTCCTGGAAACCCCATTATTTAATTTGTTCATTTGAGAATTGTGTAAATAGACATGGATTTCAAGTTGACTGGTTCTTAATTCGTGTAGGGTTACGGCTAGGTTTTGGACTCATGTTAAGGAATTAGTACACGATTGTAGTGGGATATATGAGTAAGGCTGCTTTATTTCATGTTCAAGCTGGCGACTTTCTACTTTGGAAAATTGTTAAATCTAACCTAATTTAAAGATGATAAAATTCTCTCATCTTTTAAAAAATGAATGCACCATTGTTCGGTTTCATTATCTTGGTTATGACAGTTACCTGGATAATTTTGTTGGGGAGTGTTTGCATGTCGTTCCAGTTTTTGGGTTCAGCAGCAACACATGTCTAGGCTGTTTGAATCTTTCGGCCAAGCGGCTTCATCTTCGTCCTGCTTTTCTGTTTGGATCTAGGATAGGCTTCCTTAGCCTTTGCTCAACCAAGGCTGCCCACAAGGCTGTGAGTTTGTAACCCTAGCATGGGTGACTGATGGATACTCGGTCTTCCCAAAGGGTCTCCTATAATTTGGTCCAGGACTGCTTATTTAATATTCGTCGCTACACCAATACAGCGCATCCCCCTATCCACCATTTGGGGACCCGCCAGATTTTTGCCTTCTGGTGCTTGACAATCCCTCCTGGAATTGTTAAGGTTTCCCAGAGTTACCCAAATAATTCTAAGTAAGCTTTGGAGTCGTATTGCCCTGTAGTCTGGAAAAAACCCCAACTTAAACAGGGTCTTGAATGGGTCAGGACAAGGTCTGGAATTTTATTTTCCTTGAATTCCTGGAAACCCTGACTTGTTCCTTCCAGCATTGGAATATAGATGATACCTGCCAACCCTTTAACTTTTGGAATAAGAAGGGTTGGCAGGTCTGCAATATAGATTGGAATGTGTCAACTTGTCAAAGTCATTCCATAAATTGTCCCAAGAATTGAATAAAGAGCTTTTATTTTGTGCAATATTCATGAAACGAGACAATAGTAACATTTAACATGTAGGGCAACACATGATGCCTGTCAGGCGATATTACAATTTTTTTCAGACAGAGACCGATGTTAACGGCCTGGTACTCATTTTACACCTGAGTACGATGAGGGAATGTGAGTTAAGAGTCCCTTCTAAGGACTCAGCTATGCACCTCTCGAGTCTCGAACGCAGGAACTTCCAATGGCCGCCCATAAATTGTGGCAAGAATTGAAAAGCAGGTCGTGTGACAGATACTTTTTGATTGTGACAGATACTTTTTGATTGTGACAGATACTTGTTGATTGTGACAGATACTGGTTGATTGTGACAGATAATGGTTGATTGTGACAGATAATGGTTGATTGTGACAGATACTGGTTGATTGTGACAGATAATGGTTGATTGTGACAGATAATGGTTGATTGTGACAGATAATGGTTGATTGTGACAGATAATGGTTGATTGTGACAGATACTGGTTGATTGTGACAGACTGGTTGATTGTGACAGACTGGTTGATTGTGACAGATACTGGTTGATTGTGACAGATACTGGTTGATTGTGACAGATACTGGTTGATTGTGACAGAGGCTGGTTGATTGTGACAGATACTGGTTGATTGTGACAGATACTGGTTGATTGTGACAGATAATGGTTGATTGTGACAGATAATGGTTGATTGTGACAGATACTGGTTGATTGTGACAGATACTGGTTGATTGTGACAGATAATGGTTGATTGTGACAGATAATGGTTGATTGTGACAGATACTGGTTGATTGTGGCAGATACTGGTTGATTGTGACAGATACTGGTTGATTGTGACAGATACTGGTTGATTGTGACAGATACTGGTTGATTGTGACAGATAATGGTTGATTGTGACAGAAACTGGTTGATTGTGACAGATACTGGTTAATTGTGACAGATACTGGTTAATTGTGACAGATACTGGTTGATTGTGAGAGATACTGGTTAATTGTGACAGAGGCTGGTTGATTGTGACAGATACTGGTTGATTGTGACAGATACTGGTTGATTGTGACAGATACTGGTTAATTGTGACAGATACTGGTTAATTGTGACAGATACTTGTTGATTGTGACAGATACTTGTTGATTGTGACAGATACTTGTTGATTGTGACAGATACTGGTTGATTGTGACAGAGACTTGTTGGTGATGGTGAGATTGATGTATGACGTCATTATTTGAATTAAGTAAAAGCTTGTCTGTGTCACATGACTTAAACTTTTCACAAAGATATTGCAAAACGGTACGTTTTTGTTTTTGTTTTATTTTTATGATTGAGTTTTGTTGGTCGAGTAGGACAGCTGAAGTCTTTGACATTGGCATTATTTATTTTCTTACTTTTTAATTATTTTTTTTTTCCTCTAAAGTAGGATGAAAATTTTAACCCATTTAATGTAAAAACAAATTGATTTTTATTTTATTTTCCTTTTCAGCATATGATCAAGTACAGATACCTGCCATTTTCTCATGGAAAAGCTCGGTATAAGGGCAAAGAAGACACTGGCAAAGTCGTATCTTCATAATGGCCAATTATTCTAGAAATTCTGTTATTTTCCATACAATTGTATACATGATCTAGATATTAATGGGGAGAGGAATTTAAATGCCTAGCTCACTTTTTTATCATTTTTGTGCATGCTATTTATTTGAGATGTTATTGTGTTGTCTATTTTAAGCTGACCTCACTCATTTTGGCTAACACTGGAGTCTAGTAGGAATTGAAAGATTGCTTTTGGTCTGTATTTTATTATGACTTGGTCTGGAGTTGGTTTTGTATTTTAACCGTTATGTCAGCATGCCATAAAATATTGTCAAAGTCATTTGAAAAGATATAAATGTAAACCCTGTACCATTGAAAAGAGGAGTTTTTACATGATATTCTCATTAATCATAAGTAATAATCTCAAATAATTACCCAAAGATACCCGTTACTAAGGGAAATCAAAGAGAACATAAAGTCACAGAATTGCTTTCTGCTCAGGCAAAATTACAAAAAATACGAACGAAATAATCAAGAATAGAGTTAGAACAAAGTCATAGTCATAAGACTAAAATGCATTTAGTTTCAACCAACATTTAAAGATCCAACACATTTCTAGGCCTAATAGAACGGCCAGACGACTTCTTTGTGATTCTCCCATTGACCCAACTCTCTCATTCTCTACCAAGCGTTCATCACAAGTCTTTATATTGTTCTCAAGAAAGGATTTATCATCACTAGTAGACCAATCCTCAGATTGATCCTCAGTCTGATCCAATTCCAATGGAACCAATCTCTGAATGGGCCGGTCAATAATCTAAAGGTCCCTGGTTCGATCCCGGGTTTCGGCACCATGTAATATTTGTCTAATAATCAAGTCAAAAGTCAATAAGATAAGATAAAATAACACCGAAATGCCTCATGTGTTCGTTCGTCTTCACTTCTTTTTTATCAAAAGTCAACAACATTGCAGTTCAGAATAAAGGCAAAATATAATTTCGTAAACAAAGGAAAGTAATACAATAAATTCTTCATTCATCTATATTTTCAACAGATTGTTCTTTAATTGGATACCAAGTACAAGCTGTTCAGACTTTTAGAATTTGAGATATATTAATAAGAACGTCAAAAGTTGCAACAACAAGAAAAAAATTAATGACACTTTCCCTTTAAAACATCATATTGCAGCTTGTAATTTATTGATTTGAAATCGGTAAAGAGTAAAAGAAGTTCATACTATGCGGAATGGTATAAAGTGGTTCTATTTAAAACTAGTGACGGGTGGTTCCTGGAATCTAATCAGTGGGGCAAGACGATACAGACTGTTAGTGGTTATATCTTATTCAGATGTCAGATGTTCATAGATGGGGTGGTGGTGGGGGCTATGAAATATTTCTGGTCATTTTTGGATTGGTGGGGGTGGGGGCTTTGGAATTTTTCTGCTAATTTTTTGCCCATTCTTCAGACACATTGTTTTGTGGAGTTTGGATCGGATACGATTTTTGTCATAAGATTTTGGACTCCAGTATTGAAGGGGAAAATAAAAATGAAATATTGGCCAGTAATTCTGGTGTATCAGAAACTTGGGTGTGGATACCTTTGTTGTACCCATTAAGGACAATTCATACTCTAGTGAGCCATAAACTTACAGTTTTTAAAAATGGCTCTAATGTGTAGGGCTAGATTAAAATGGACTGCAGCAGTGTCTTGAGTGTGCTGTGCTATTCGGTATTGTGTTTCTATAGTATCGAATAATTAATTTTATAATTTCATGTTAAGCAGAGTAAAAGACACAGACATTCATTGGGAGTCATTATTATCGCTGTGCAAGTCCTCGAGGATTCAATTCATTATTTGCTTATTTTTTAGAATCGAGTAATTTAAATTTTATGTTTTTTATATTTGGTTTTAATGCAACTTTAGCTGCTTGAAGCTGGAAGAAATAAATATCACCAGTCAAATGGAATGGAAGCTTCCATGTATTTAACAAAGACAGATGATATGGATGTATCGGGTTTGCCCTTTGTCAACAAAACCCTAAAGAGTGATGAGAGGTTGGTGTCATTACGGTGAATCACATATCAGATTTTGTTCATTGAAGCTTCTATTTGATTTGACTGTTGGTCTCAATTTGGTCTTGGATGTGAATATATTTCTGTTCTTTTGTTTTCGGCTTTTATGTCGTTGATGAATGGATAACAACCTGTAACTGTAAGCTGTTGTAGTTGTAGGGTCTTTTTAAATTAATCATTTTAACAATCTGTTGGTAATTTATCCATTCTGTGTTTTGTTGAAGGTTGTATATTTCTTTATCCCTCAAAGAACAATGCATAGCTGCCAATCATCCCGATGAAATTGTAGTTGAAACAATCTGGTGTACTGGAACTGACATGAGTATTGACTGAACTCACAGTAACTCACGAATTACCATCAGTTGGCATTAACATGTCAAGAGCACATCACTCTAACTCTAACCATGGAATGGACGTGAGAAGTAAAATTATTGGTATAGTTTTTTGTGCTTATATTAAAGCCCAACCTCTCCCCTTCCCTTGTCATCAACAGAGACAAACCACAATCCTATTATTTGACTTGAATGGTCATGTGATCTAAACACACATGACAATTGGTATTGAAGAGGCTGCACTGGTTTTGAATTTTTTTTCTCAAAATCCTCTCTCTTCTACTTATGCCCTTGATATGCAGTGTTATAAAAATGTCTCCAAAGACAAACTGTCATGTTCCAGTGTATCCCACCTATTTCAGATATTGGAGTTTAAACAGAAGGTATGGAGACTTTTTGGCCTGAAAACAAATTCATTTTGTCATGGCTATGTGATCATTAGGGTCTTTACTATTTATTGATTTTTTAATTTTTTGCTCAAAGAGAGCTGGCAGCAATGATGTTATATTTAGTAACGGCCTTCTGGAAATCGTTGTAGTGAATTCCTTTATTTGTGGTTAATTCAGTTTGCTATATTTCTTTTTTCCTCGTGTGGTGCTGTTTTTGTTTTTTTACATCAATTGGATTAATTTCCTCAGTTTTAATCCACAGTCATTACAATTAAATACTATTGATTGATGTGTTCAAATGTGAATGGTTTAAGGGATAAGTGAGCTGTCCCATCATTTTTAGAAATTCATCAGTTCATTTTCCCTCTTCTATCCAGGCTAAATTTAGTTTCAGACTCGTCAATGTTTCATGTGAATCTGTATTGATCTTTTTAAAATTTTATGGATGTCTATTGCAGTTTTATAAAGGGCATCATAGTAACTCGAAAAATAAAAATTGACTTTAATTATGGTCGATAGCTCACTTGTTCTGATACCAGCCTTATGATTCAGTAGAAAATTTATCGATAACAAGCAGATAAGGTTTGGGGTTTAGGAATTTTGGTTGTTTGTTTTTCTTTCTTTAATGAATGGTATGAAAACTTTTTTTTAATGTATCTGTTATTATTATTATTATTATTATTATTATTATTATTATTATTATTATTATTATTATTATTATTATTATTATTATTATTATTATTATTTATTATGTATTCACTTTATTTAGAGTTGTAATATATTTTGATATAACGATATGGATTCTATTGTGAATGGAATTTGATTGATATGGGCCAAACTGTGAGAAAATGATTTATCTTTTGGTACTGTTGCTTTCTTTGTCGTTTTTGTATGATTTCTGATCGCTCACATTTTTTAGAAAATATTTTATATTTTTTGGACATCCATCAACCATACAAAAGGTTTGTTGTCACTTTGACTGATTTCCATTTCAACTGAAAGGCTTATTTTTATTTTTATTTATTTTGACAGTTTTTTTTGTTTGTTTTTTTTCTAATTTCTACTTGAATTGTTTGCATGAACAAAAAGCAAAAGTGTATCGTATTTGCTAAAATATCTATGGCCTCGTGCTTATAATTCTATCTGTATAGAACTTTGTTTCTGTGAAAAGTTTCTTTTTAATGACGCATTTTTTCTTCTGCTTTTTCACTCTGATTATTTATTCGTCATTGAGAAACGGATTCAACATAATTTGAAGAGCTTGTTTTATTTGTCTAAGAATCGAAAAGCCTAACTGTATCGATTCAAATTTAAAATGTTTGAACTGTGTCTTTATTTATTTCCAGCTTGTCACCGATAAAATATCCAGTTTGCTTTTTTTTCTTTGAACTTGAATGAAATGTCAGTTTAGACTACAGATGTGTATATCTGTTATGAGTTTTTCTGTGTTTTTTTTTTTTTATTTGAATTCGTTTTCAGTTGTTATGACAAAGTGATGGCTGCCTTAATATTGAATATTGTGTGATTTCTTGTTCATTGTACTCTGGACAGAGACGTTGAACATGCGTGTACTTTCAAAAGAATTCTTTTCTATAATATTGTGATTCTCCGAGTCAAATGCCATCTTTTATTTGAAGATAGAATTAGGTATGTATTGTTTTGGTCCAATTCATGATAAGAGATATTCCTATTAATCCCACCTTTAATTGTGATGATGATTTGGTCTCTTGTACACATTTTCATTGGAATATTTTTGCTTCAACAGGAATAGGTAAGTGCGGCAGGTAGATATTTGAATTGACATTTCGTTGAAATTTTGTGTAATTTCTTGATTTACAACATACTAATTGGTTATTTACAACAGATAAATTATAATAAATTTTGTGGCAATAAAGGTCAGTCTGGCATTTCATTTTGGCAGGATTTTACATTTGTCTGAGGTTTCTTCAAAATTGTGGAAAAGAAATAAATGGATAAACTGGTGAATATTTAGATCTTTCTCCAGTTTTTGATAAAACATTTGACTGGGTTTGAAAATAATGATGGAGTTGGCAAGATATTGTCAGTTGCTTTCAAAATATATTGACATGCATCAGTTTGGGGATATTTTGAACAACCCAATGCGAAAATTTTATTCTATCAGTTGTATATTTCAGGGGTAATATTAATGTCAAGGGTGGGGGGCGGGTAGTGGTTTCAAATGTCAAAGCATGTCCCTTTATTGGTGTACTCAATTCTATTATTAATTTGTATTATCTAATTATAACCACCTTTTTATAATATTTTTTTTTCATTTTCTTTCGCTGTTGACAGTGAAACAACAAGATAGTCAAATGTTTAAGTATTTAACAGAGATTTAGTTGATGTTTGCATTGAGTTCCATTTATTACTTGATTGTATAAATCATCGTCACCATCATCGTCATCGTCATCAATTAACACAATTATAATAATATCATTATTGTCATTATTATTTGATGTACAGAATACAGATTCTACGAATAAATTGATAATGATGCAGAAAGAGGTAGTTTATCATTTTGTTATTCATGTTCATTGTACGGTGGATTTGTAAAAAATGTTAGCATGTGATTTGGAAACATTTGAGTATGTTCCTCTTAGTGGGAACTTGTACTGGTGCCTGGGTGAGACTTTTAGGTAATCTCAAACAAGTACACTGATAGTATGCTCTTAGAATCTACATGTGTTCCCTATTTGAACCATTCCCCTTTGTCTTACTTTTTCCGTAAGTCCTTTTAATTGTACATCTAGAATGTTTTTCTTGATTGGGTTCCCGACCTCCCTTACTGGGCAGGGAGGCACTTTCTGTGTCTTCTATCCCCCTATATTTGTTTTCCAACTTGCTTTCTGTCTTTGTCTTGGAATGAGATTACTTGGTTTTGTACTGACCCTGGTCGGATACTCTAGCTGGGAGGGAAACAGTCAAATGTATAGTTATGAATAGTTGGGAGATGATATTTTTTCCTTGTAAATCATATCTCTGTTACTTTATTATGTTTTATTTACATATTTTATATGGTTTGAAAACATTTGAGTGTATCCCTCTTAGTGGAGACCTGTGCTTGTGTCTGAATGAGACTTTTAGGTGATCTCAAACTAAGTACTTTGATAGTGTACTCTTGGAATCTACATCTGTTTCTTGTTTGAACCAATTCCCCTTTGTCTTACCTTTTCATGGGTGATTTAATTGTAATTCTAGAACTTTTTAACTTTCCCATTTTCTTCCTTTTTACTGGCGCTGATATGACCTTAATGTGTTGCAAGCGCCGTAAAACCCTTAAAAACAAACAAACATAGTATGACCTTAATGAGTTGCAAGCGCCGTAAAACCCTTCAAAATAAACAACAAAAGCGAGTTAGTTGCTGCTGCATTGGTTTGCACTTTTGCTCTCTCTTCTGTCTTTCCATGTGACTTTATGTCTTTATTTTGAACTGAGACCAATGGTCCCATAGTGGGCAGTGAGGGGAGGCTGGGTGGGATTCCTGACCTACCATAGTGGGCAGGGAGGTACTTACTGTGTCTTCTATCCCTCTATATCTGTTTTCCAATTTGCATTCTGTCTTTGTCTTGGAATGAGATTACTTGGTTTTGTCCAGGCCTTAGCCAGATACCCTAGCTAGGAGTGAAACAGTCAAATGTATAGTGTTAGTTTTGGAAGATGATGGTATTTTTTTTTTTTTTTGGACTTGTAAATCATCTCCTCCTTTTCCCTCCTCTTTCTTCTCTTCCTCCTCCCTCTCCCCCCCCCCCCCCCTTCCTCCTCCCCGTTCTCATCTTACTTCATCCTCCCCCTCCTTCTCTTCTCTCCTCCTCCTCCCCCTATTTTTTTTTCCCCTTCTCCTCCTCGCCCTCCCCCCTTTTCCTACCCTTCCTTCTCCTCCTCTCTCTGTTCCTCTACTCCTCCTCCTTATCCCTGCTCCTCCCTTCTTCACCTCCTCCCCCGTTCTTCTTCCTCTCCTCTCTCTCTCTCTCTCTTTCTCTCTCTCTCTCTCTCTCTCTCTCTCTCTCTCTCTCTCTCTCTCTTTCTATCCCCTATAGTTTCACATCAATTCCCCAACGACCTCACGCTCCATTACAATCCAATTTCCTACCTCTCATTTAAAAACTGCTCTTTAGAAATCATTTCACGCAAGGAACATCCATGCTGACACTGTCGAAGTTATGCGCGGCAAATCATCATGACTACCACCATTATATTATCACCACAACATTATCAACATGTGAGGCAGCGTGGCTCAGTGCTACGGTCTTTGCTTCCTACCCGAAAGGTACCGAGTTCAATCACCGCCGCTGCGTTGTGTGGCCTTGAGCAAGTCACCTCGCCCTAGCTCACTTTGAGGCGCTGCTCTGCGGCTGACGCCTGGGTTATTCCGGTCTTCCCTTGGAATAGATCAAGGACAAATTTCTTCTTGGGGATGAATAAAGGAATTTTATTTATTTATTTATTTTATTATCATCATCACCACCATCGACATGAACATCATCATCATCATCACAACCACCATCACCAGCTAGATAAAGAATGCCGTATGTATGTATGTTTGTTTGTTTGTTGCTTTAGGTCTCTTCCAACACAATTGAGGTTATATGAGAGACCGCTGAAACAAAAAAACAAGCAATCTAACAAAAATAGTACAAATGTAAATCAAAATCATAACCTAAAGATATCATAAGCTAAATTATAAATAACCAAGAACAATCAGGCAGAAGATTTACAGAAAAAAAAATATCCCCTGTCAAAAATACAATCACAAACCAAAGAAGCAGGATAGGCTAGTAAAGAGAAGAAGAAACGACATCACTATCGGATCGTACACCCATGCGAACATCATAGGTATATGATTCAAGGGTGATGCTCCCATCCAACCACCCGCCCGTATGTATGTAAACCAGTGTATAGATAGCATTGGTGTAAACCAACCAAACCACACCACGCTGTCCTTGACATGAGATGAATATGTGGCCCTTTGATTGTCTCTATCCAGTATCATGCCGGGGTGAACCAGGAACTATAAATAGACTGACACATCTAAAGGTGGTCCTTCATACTTAATTCGGCTCCTGGAGCTCTTTGTTATGTTTTTAGATAGCCATTTTAATGATTAGTTCTCACTAAATTATATCAGACTATAAACGTTAAGGTTACACACAGTTTTGTGTGTTGGTGCGTTATACCCGGCTGGCGGATGTTGTGAGCATTTTATATAAGCACATAGCATCGATAGCCTGGTACTCCTTCGCATATGAGTCAAATGGGGTAATGTGTGTTAAGTGCCTTAACCAAGGACACAACGACGGATCCAGAATTTTCCTCGATCATTGTCACCCATGCGGCAACTGACCACGCTTCACATCGCTTGACTTTTACTACGAGACGAGACACCGTACCGCTGAGTCAACGAAACCAGACGATTAGGGACCCCGAGTCACAAATGTAGGATTGTGTCTATAAATAGAATGAAATGCATTTTTAAAACCTTTTTTTTTTTTTTCTTACTCCACGATTTGTTTGTCGGAGAGCGTAGGATGGGTCTCGTGGGTTGACACACCTAATGAGGCATACATGAGTGCTCCCCCTTGGAAATGGGGAAACCAGAGGCGATACAAGTTTATGAACAACAGTTGGCACAGGTGATGGGAAGGGGGTTGTCATGGGGTGTTAGGATGGCTATGTGGACTATATATAGAGGCATAGGTAAGTAGGCGTGATGACGATGGTTGTGGAGGTGGTGGAGGTGGTGGTTGTGATGAAGGTGATGCTGTTGGTGGTTGTGGAGGTAGTGGTTGTGATGATGGTGGTGTTGTTGGTGGTTGTGGAGGTAGTGGTTATGATGATAGTGGTGTTGGTGGTTGTGGAGGTGGTGGTTATGATGATGGTGATGATGATAGTGAAGGTGGTGGTTATGATGATAGTGATGTTGGTGGTTGTGGAGGCGGTGGTTATGATGATAGTGGTGTTGGTGGTTGTGGAGGTGGTGGTTATGATGATAGTATTGGTGGTTGTGGAGGTGGTGGTTATGATGATAGTGGTGTTGGTGGTTATGATGATAGTAGTGGTGGTTGTGGAGGTGGTGGTTATGATGATAGTAGTGGTGGTTGTGGAGGTGGTGGTTATGATGATAGTGGTGTTGGTGGTTGTGGAGGTGGTGGTTGTGATGATGGTGATGATGATAGTGGAGGTGGTGGTTATGATGCTAGTGGTGTTGGTGGTTGTGGAGTTGGTGGTTATGATGATGGTGTTGGTGGTTGTGGAGGTGGTGGTTATGATGATAGTGGTGTTGGTGGTTGTGGAGGTGATGGTTATGATGATAGTGGTGTTGGTGGTTGTGGAGGTGGTGGTTATGATGATAGTATTGGTGGTTGTGGAGGTGGTGGTTATGATGATAGTGGAGGTGGTGGTTATGATGATAGTAGTGGTGGTTGTGGAGGTGGTGGTTATGATGATAGTATTGGTGGTTGTGGAGGTGGTGGTTATGATGATAGTGGTGTTGGTGGTTGTGGAGGTGGTGGTTATGATGATGGTGATGATGATAGTGGAGGTGGTGGTTATGATGATAGTGGTGTTGGTGGTTGTGGAGGTGGTGGTTATGATGATGGTGATGATGATAGTGGAGGTGGTGGTTATGATGATAGTGGTGTTGGTGGTTGTGGAGGTGGTGGTTATGATGATAGTGGTGTTGGTGGTTGTGGAGGTGGTGGTTATGATGATGGTGTTGATGGTTGTGGAGGTGATGATGACAAATGGGAAATCCGAAACATCCACATCATTTGACGTTGTAAATTAAATTGAAGCGTTGATTCCACTTGACACGATCATCCATGTCAATCTCCATCCATCCACTCCATCGTTGATTCCATTTGAAATAAACATTCATGTCAATCTCCATCCACTGTATCTTTGATTCCATTTGCCACGGACATTCATGTCAATCTCCATCCACCCATTGTATCTTTGATTCCATTTGACACAAACATTCATGTCAATCTCCATCCACACCCTCCAGCTTTGATTCCGTTTGACGTGGAGATTCATTCATGTCAATCTCTATCCATCCATTGTATCTTTGATTCCATTTGACACAAACATTCATGTCAGTCTCCATACACTGTACCTTTGATTCAATTTGAGACGGACATTCATTCATGTCAATCTCCATCCATCCACTGTATCTTTGATTCCATTTGACACGGACATCCATGTCAATCTCCATCCATGCACTGTATCTTTGATTCCATTTGACACGGACATTCATGTCAATCTCCATCCATGCACTGTATCTTTGATTCCATTTGACACGGTCATCCATGTCAATCTCCATCCATACACTCCAGCTTTGATTCCGTTTGACATGGAGATTCATTCATGCCAATCTCCATCCATGCACTGTATCTTTGATTCCATTTGACACAAACATTCATGTCAATCTCCATACACTGCATCTTTGATTCCATTTGACACGGACATTCATGTCAATCTCTATCCATGCACTGTATCTTTGATTCCATTTGACACAAACATTCATGTCAATCTCCATACACTGCATCTTTGATTCCATTTGACACGGACATCCATGCCAATCTCTATCCATACACTGTACCTTTGATTCAATTTGACACGGACATCCATGCCAATCTCCATCCATCCACTGCATCTTTGATTCCATTTGACACGGACATCCATGCCAATCTCTATCCATACACTCCATCTTTGATTCCATTTGACACGGACATTCATGTCAATCTCCATCCATGCACTGTATCTTTGATTCCATTTGACACGGACATTCATTCATGTCAATCTCCATCCATACACTGTATCTTTGATTCCATTTGACACGGACATTCATGCCAATCTCCATCCATACACTCCAGCTTTGATTCCATTTGACACAGACATTCATGTCAATATCCATACACTGCATCTTTGATTCCATTTGACACGGACATCCATGCCAATCTCTATCCATACACTCCATCTTTGATTCCATTTGACACGGACATTCATGTCAATCTCCATCCATACACTGTATCTTTGATTCCATTTGACACAAACATTCATGTCAATCTCCATACACTGCATCTTTGATTTCAACAAGATATGAAGTGAGTAGAAAAGTGCCAGAAGACAATAGAGAATAAAAATTTTTCGCGGCGGTGGTGGGGTTTGAACCTGCGACCTTATTGGTACGACAACTCCGCCTGGCAGGTGAGAGCGTGGCTCTACCGTGTGAGCTATCCACGAACACAAAAATATTCGTTTCAAACCCAAGTCATTTCTAGATCCCTCTCTCACCCACTTCTTGAGACCGCCGATTCGTTCGCACACCACCATCACGAAGTAATTTTGACCAGCAGTTAAGCTTAATAGCCAATATTCTCAACACAAACATATAACATAGAAACGATTGAGACATTGAGTATGCTCCGGTGTATGGGGTGAATTTTTAATTCAGAAAAGTGAGTGGAGCAGGCACTTATGTTGGTAACAACAAGATATGAAGTGAGTAGAAAAGTGCCAGAAGACAATAGAGAATAAAAATTTTTCGCGGCGGTGGTGGGGTTTGAACCTGCGACCTTATTGGTACGACAACTCCGCCTGGCAGGTGAGAGCGTGGCTCTACCGTGTGAGCTATCCACGAACACAAAAATATTCGTTTCAAACCCAAGTCATTTCTAGATCCCTCTCTCACCCACTTCTTGAGACCGCCGATTCGTTCGCACACCACCATCGCGAAGTAATTTTGACCAGCAGTTAAGCTTAATAGCCAATATTCTCAACACAAACATATAACATAGAAACGATTGAGACATTGAGTATGCTCCGGTGTATGGGGTGAATTTTTAATTCAGAAAAGTGAGTGGAGCAGGCACTTATGTTGGTAACAACAAGATATGAAGTGAGTAGAAAAGTGCCAGAAGACAATAGAGAATAAAATTTTTTCGCGGCGGTGGTGGGGTTTGAACCTGCGACCTTATTGGTACGACAACTCCGCCTGGCAGGTGAGAGCGTGGCTCTACCGTGTGAGCTATCCACGAACACAAAAATATTCGTTTCAAACCCCAAGTCATTTCTAGATCCCTCTCTCACCCACTTCTTGAGACCGCCGATTCGTTCGCACACCACCATCACGAAGTAATTTTGACCAGCAGTTAAGCTTAATAGCCAATATTCTCAACACAAACATATAACATAGAAACGATTGAGACATTGAGTATGCTCCGGTGTATGGGGTGAATTTTTAATTCAGAAAAGTGAGTGGAGCAGGCACTTATGTTGGTAACAACAAGATATGAAGTGAGTAGAAGACAATAGAGAATAAAAATTTTCGCGGCGGTGGTGGGGTTTGAACCTGCGACCTTATTGGTACGACAACTCCGCCTGGCAGGTGAGAGCGTGGCTCTACCGTGTGAGCTATCCACGAACACAAAAATATTCGTTTCAAACCCAAGTCATTTCTAGATCCCTCTCTCACCCACTTCTTGAGACCGCCGATTCGTTCGCACACCACCATCGCGAAGTAATTTTGACCAGCAGTTAAGCTTAATAGCCAATATTCTCAACACAAACATATAACATTGAAACGATTGAGATATTGAGTATGCTCCGGTGTATGGGGTGAATTTTTAATTCAGAAAAGTGAGTGGAGCAGGCACTTATGTTGGTAACAACAAATATGAAGTGAGTAGAAAAGTGCCAGAAGACAATAGAGAATAAAAATTTTCGCGGCGGTGGTGGGGTTTGAACCTGCGACCTTATTGGTACGACAACTCCGCCTGGCAGGTGAGAGCGTGGCTCTACCGTGTGAGCTATCCACGAACACAAAAATATTCGTTTCAAACCCAAGTCATTTCTAGATCCCTCTCTCAGCCACTTCTTGAGACCGCCATTCGTTCGCACACCACCATCGCGAAGTAATTTTGACCAGCAGTTAAATCTTTGATCTATGCCAATCTCTATCCATACACTCCATCTTTGATTCCATTTGACACGGACATTCATGTCAATCTCCATCCATACACTCCATCTTTGATTCAATTTGACACGGACATTCATTCAGGTCAATCTCCATCCATACACTGTATCTTTGATTCCATTTGACACGGACATTCATGTCAATCTCCATCCATTCACTGTATCTTTGATTCCATTTGACACAAACATTCGTGTCAAACTCCATCCACGGTATCTTTGATTCCATTTGACACGGACATTCATGTCAATCTCTATCCATACACTCCATCTTTGATTCAATTTGGCACGGATATTCATGCCAATCTCCATCCATACACTCCAGCTTTGATTCCATTTGACACGGACATCCATGTCAATCTCCTTCCATACACTGTATCTTTGATTCCATTTGACACGGACATCCATGTCAATCTCCATCCATACACTGTATCTTTGATTCCATTTGACACGGACATCCATGTCAGTCTCCATCCATTCACTGTATCTTTGATTCCATTTGACACAAACATTCGTGTCAAACTCCATACAGTGCATCGTTGATTCCATTTGACACGGACATCCATGTCAATCGCCATCCATACACTGTATCTTTGATTCCATTTGACACGGACATCCATGTCAATCTCCATCCATTCACTGTATCTTTGATTCCATTTGACACAAACATTCGTGTCAAACTCCATACAGTGCATCGTTGATTTTATTTGACACGGACATCCATGTCAATATCCATCCATACACTGTATCTTTGATTCCATTTGACACGGACATCCATGTCAGTCTCCATCCATAAACCATTTACGTTATTTTCCAGAGTGCGGAGGACATCAACAGTGGAAAGTCAGTATAACAGATCCGGATATAACACGCACCCGGCTATAACAGGTGTCTTTAAAATTCCCTTTTTTATCTTTCTTTGCATTCAGTAAACATTGAAGGCTATAGAAGGGATTTTAAGAGCTTAATATGTTATAGGGAGAGCACGAAACTCACTCAATATTTCCAAATACAGTGTATTAGCGAGCCTACATTACGCTCAGGCTAAGCCTACATTGGGCAGACCGAGGTTCCACTATATTTTAACCTTTGCCCTTTTTATCATCTCTTTTCTTGTCTTGGTTGCTGGGATGACCTTAAAGTGTCGATGGTGTACTAAAACTTCAACAACTAAAGCTCGGTTGCCGAGTAGTGGGGTGGTCAGTCTCTTTTCAAAGGCAATCGGGAGTGAACGTGGTGGTCAGTGAATAATAATTTATGTAATGTACTTTACATGATGCATAGCCCCAGTGGACTCAGATGTGAATAGGTACCTGGCTATAGACAGTGATGAATATTGTATGAGTGCTTGTACACCTAGCAGGTGACTTGTATTGTATGGAATTGAAATTTGGTTCCTCGTGGCCTGCAATGTGAAGCCTATTAAACTTTATCAACGTGCGCATTTTTGCAGGACAGATAACCGAACGCAAGTATGGGCTTGTTTTAACATTATTGCAATGGACAATATGCTCCGTTGGTTTGAGAGTATCTCAATTACATCAATGAGCCCGTTATAATTTAGGTTATCAGACCTGCAAATAATGAATACCTGGAAATGCGCTATATAAATATTCAAGCTTATTCATTTATTATTACCTTGCATTTAAAACTCAACTAAACCACATTCTCCTTCTATTTCACTTTACACATTGTGATCGAGAAGAGGTTTTGCATACCTGCTGAAAGGTGACAGAGGGCGAATCAGTAAAAATCGAAATGATGTTTTGACAAGTGATGATAAAGTAATTTCCCCCAATTACTTACCTATCTTCCCACTTGAAGAGTGGAGGAGAGATGAACCAATCATTTGACACAGGAAGTAAACAAACCGTTGCGTGTCGCTGTTCAAGTTTGAAGTATCGAATCCAAAATCGTTCACATTGTAGTCGGCAATAATAAGGTGTCAGCGATGATGGGTTTTGCAGTAAGAATAATATTGTCGTGCAATGAAAAAACACGTATTTAAAATTTTAGCCAGAAAACTCGTCCTTCAAGTATTTATCGATCTAATTGACACTCATCTTGCCGAACATCCTCAAACCTGCGACTCGAGGAAACGCTTCAAGGAAGTCTCAGGTTTGAGAGTTGTCTGTATTTTGTTGTTTTTTTTTTTGTTGGTTTTTTTTGTGTGTGACAAGACGAGGGTCACTTTAATCGATTGATATGAAGGACGAGTTTTCTGACCAAATTTGTTTTAATTCCGAGTAGGACCGAATGGTGGAAGGGTAAATATTTTCAAAGATGGCCGCGAAGTGAAAGACTGTTTTTTTTTTGTGTTTTTTTTTTTTTTTTTTTTTTTGGTTTTTGGTCGATTTTAGTGCAGGGACGAATTTGACAGGGAGACGATTTTTAAAATCAGAAGAATAAAAGTAGTGAAAAGATATGAAAATACAATATGCATGGTGAGCATCATTTTTTCTATCTATTGAACCCTGACCTTTGGTGTTGAATGATACTTCACGTGACCATCAAAAAGACGAGAAAGAAGCAATTTATCACAATGACGTCACAACGTCAGCAGCACAACTTTCTTGACTTAACTCTTTTTTGACGTGTGCTATTTTCAGGGGGGGGGGGGGGGGGGTCCTGAAGCGTCATCCCCACCAAACACAAACATAGACTTTTGAACTCAGTAACAAAAGCAATAAACACGTGATATTCACCATTTTGTTCAGCCAACCGAGCTGCATAACAAAGTGTCAATTTCATGATGTAGAAAAGAAATGAGAGTAAGAAACATCAGGACTCTGCAGCATGGTCAGGAATGTGATTTCCCTGTGGTTGGTATGGGCAGGGTTAAATAAGTATTTTTTTTTTCACCCGAAAGACGTTTTTATTTCATAAACACAATCTTGTATAAAGCTATTGCTTAGTGGTGGATGGATGGATGGATGGATGGATGGATGGGTGGATGGATTGGTGGATGGGTGAATGGACAGATGGGTGGATAGATGGATGGATGGATGGATGGATGGATGGATGGATGGATAGATGGGTGGATGGATTGGTGGATGGGTGAATGGACAGATGGGTGGATAGATGGATGGATGGGTGGATGGATGGGTGGATGGATGGTGATGGATGGTGGATGGTGGATGGATGGTGATGGACAGATGGGTGGATAGATGGATGGATGGGTGGATGGATGGATGGATGGATTGGTGGATGGGGGAATGGACAGATGGGTGGATAGATGGATGGATGGGTGGATGGATGGGTGGATGGATTGGTGGATGGGTGAATGGACAGATGGGTGGATAGATGGATGGATGGGTGGATGGCATGGTGGTGGATGGATTGGTGGATGGATGGGTGGATGGATGGGTGGATGGATGGGTGGATGAGTGGATGGATGGGTGGATGGATGGGTGGATGGATTGGTGGATGGGTGAATGGACAGATGGGTGGATAGATGGATGGGTGGATGGCATGGTGGTGGATGGATTGGTGGATGGGTGAATGGACAGATGGGTGGATAGATGGATGGATGGGTGGATGGCATGGTGGTGGATGGATTGGTGGATGGATTGGTGGATGGATTGGTGGATGGATGGGTGGATAAGTGGATGGATGGGTGGATGGATGGGTGGATGGATGGGTGGATGGATAGGTGGATGGGTGGATAGATGGGTGGATGGATGGGTGGATGGATAGGTGGATGGGTGGATAGATGGGTGGAAGGGTGGATGGATGGGTGGATGGATAGGTGGATGGATTGGTGGATGGATTGGTGGATGGATGGGTGGATTGGTGGATGGGTGGATGGATTGGTGGATGGATTGGTGGATGGGGGTGGATGGTGATAGATGGTGATGTGTGATGATGGGTGGATGGCATGGTGGACGGATTGGTGGATGGGTGGATGGATTGGTGGATGGGTGGATGGGTGGATGCTCACCATTCATGGTTTGATCAATCATGGACATGTTGATGCCTCACGAGAGTGGGGAAACTGAAACAACTCTGATCACGATCTGAGGTCAAATGAGCTTCTCACGGACGTAAGGATGGTTTGATAGAAATGGCATTGTCATGCTCACATGTATTCCTGACCATTTATATCATTTTCGTTATATGATTATGTTAGATCAATCTAATAAAACCGTATTACACGTAATACGCTTCAACAGTCGTAACGTCAATTCCCTCGTAATGACACATGGTAACTTAGTAACTAGCTCTTAAACTATCGGAACCATGGCGGACGCCCTTATGAAATATTTCTCCGACGAGCATAAAAGCATATCCAGAGGAAAGAAAACATTAAAAATCTGATCATGTTTTGACTTTTACACATTCTGATCACAAGACATATGATAAGTTCTAGCCAGCATGAAGAATAAAAAGGACCGATTTTCTTTGTTTAGACCCACGATGGCCGCCGTTGCTGGGCGACGTGACATCAGACTATTGAATCAAATTGTGATATAATATCATATAATAAATTTTCTTTTCTAATCTACGTTTAAATAAAGAAGGCTTTAGCCGAAACGTTATTTACTTTGTGTGGTATGTTTTACATGAGTCACATTTACTCCCTTAATTTTTACTCTCCATTTTATAGGCTCATTTAGGCTTCTCTAGCTTTTGTTACGGCTTTCTCTATCTTTCCCCCCCCCCCCCCCCCCCAACTCCCCCCGGTTTGTAACAGAATTATTAAGAAAGTGTCGGTTCTGTTAGAGAGAACGCAACATGTAAATCTTCAGAAATATTTCACTATGCCAAAACAACTTGTCGAAATTCTTTCTAAAATTATTTCTAGAATTCATCCTAAATAAAGTGTTTCATTATGAAATTCAGGGAATTAAAAATGAGAAAAAAAAGTAAATAAAATCCTCAAGTGGTTCAAACTCCCCCTCCCCCTCCCCTCATCCCCCTTCCCCGGTCTCATTACTCACCCGGAAACGTTTGGAATGGGGTTTTGTTTACGGAGCTGCGAAATTCATTCAGATTTATCCCCCTTTATTCACGATCAGTGTCAAGAAAAACAATACCAAAAATTCACTGCACTTAGTTTTATATCGGATAATCTCACACTCCGCTTATATTATGCTACACCCATTCAAGAGAAAAAGTTCCCCCCCCCCCCCCCCCTCATCTATATAGAAGGAACGAAATTGATGCCACTTGGCTCTTTGTTAATAATACCAGTCAGAATATAAACGTTAAAGGCCACACACCGTTTTGTGTGTTGGTATTGGTATGTTTAATTTGGCTTGAGGATGCTGTGAGTATTTAACCTAAACGCTTAGCATCAATAAAAGATATCTAATCGATCCACTTAAACGCACACTCCGCCAAATCAACACATTTTTCCAAATTCCCGAAAATATGCCATTAAGCGGAGTGAAGTGTAATAATATGAATGCTATAATATTTGGTGGGCGGAGAATGAGAGTATCGAGTGCTAGTTTGTACCGTCTGAATTGGAGGATGATCTGCGATCTTTATTTGCTGTAAATGTCAAAGATTTTTGTTTTGTTTTTCGAGTTGAATTTCTCCTTTTCGTCTTCTCATGAGAGAGAGAGAGAGAGAGAGAGAGAGAGAGAGAGAGAGAGAGAGAGAGAGAGAGGGAGAGAGGGGGGGGGGGGAAATATTATTGAAGAACGCGTCGGTTTTAGAGGATCTCCACTACAACTATGGGCCCATAACAGTTTGGGTTATCAGACCTGTACATAAGTACACATCGCAATTATGCCTTTCTCACCTAATCTGTTCATCACCCCCCCCCCCCCCCCCCCCCCCCCCAAAAAAAAAAATCTTTATAATTAGACAACCTGGCGTTTCATTCGTCAAACAATCTCTGGTGTTTGATTTCCACCAATGATGGCCCCCGACTTGCCAGAAACAAACAGCATCTATAGGTAAAATAAACATTTCATTATTTCTAACATTTATTCTCTGTTACTGAATACGTCATCGATTCTTTCTAGAATGTGACCCAGCGTATCTATCTGGTGTCGTGTGCGGCTATGCGGTCTAGTGGCATGACACTAGGTTTCGGATCGGAAGGTCCTGGGTTCGAGCCTCGCGCTCGGCGCATAGTTGAGCCCTTGGAAAAGGCTCTTTACTCACATTCTCTCACCCTACTCAGGTGTAAAATGAGTACATGGCCGTTAACAGCGCTGTCTTTGTCCGAAAATTGTAATATCGCCTAACAGGCGTCATGTCCCGTCCTAAATGTTAAATGTTGCTGTTGACCAGGGACCCCTTATAAAGCGCTTTGAGCACGTTTAGTGGATATTGCGCTATATGAAGCTCAATATTTAACTCAATAAGGCTAGTCGGCAGATTCCAAAAAGTGAATTAATCTGTAATTGGCTGTACTTTGGAAAGACACGTGACACGTATTTCAATCAAATAATTTGGCCAGAAATGAATGAATGAATGAATGAATGAATTTACATAGCGCCTAGATCCACAATGTGCTCAGAGGCGCTTTACGGTGCAAATAAAACACAACAATAAATTGATAATCTAAGCATAAAATCTATCATATTGGAATAGCATTAATCAATTTGTTAATTACCACGCACTGTGCTACAAGATGAAAATTTAGGATATCTATAACATGTAGGCCTAATAGAAATTATGTTAAACATCAAATGATTTTCTAAAGAGACGTGTTTTAAGTTTCTTTTTAAAGTTTTCAAATGTCGGACATTTTTTGAGGGATGAAGGCAGTTGGTTCCATAAGACGGGTGCCGACTGGCTAAAAGATCTCTCACTAAAAGACGATCTACAGCGAGGAACCTGGAAGAGATCTTGACCACTGGATCTAAGTTCTCTCTCCGGCACATAGAGATTAACCATGTTTTGTAGGTATACAGAAGCTGTCTTATTAAAACTCATCCTTCAAATATCGATCGATTAAAATGACCCTCATCTTGGCTAAAACTCTCAAACCTGAGACTTTTTATGCCTTTCAGTTAGAAATAACGTTTAACGAAATCAGATTCGTTTGAGAGATAGAATATTATAATTTTTCTTGTACTATTGCGTTTTGGAATCCTAACTTTATTACTACCGGAAACGCATACTCTTGTGGAAAATACTACAATAGGCCTTCAATCTACTCAACCCTAGGCTCACCTCTGTAAAAGTAACACACCTGACCGCTAATTAGGAGGTCTGAGGTTTGATTCAGAGTAAATTGCGAGACTAAAATGACGAGACAAGAAGTTAAAGGAACGCCATGCCTATGCAATGTCAAGTCGGTAAACATTGCATCTAAGTATAGATGGTGTGCGCAACCTGCAACGTTTTATAGTCTGATAGAGAGAAATTAGTGAGAAGCAATCACCAAACTGAAGATAGAAAGCTGAAAAAATAAAATAAATCTAGGGTTCAGAAGAAAAATCATGTTTTCCTCCCTTCCTCACTCCCTTAGCAAAACAACAGTGTTATGTGGCAAACGCGTCTTCCAGCTCAACTCGCAAACAACACAAGATATTTTGAAGATATTGGTGGTAAGGATCCATTGTCTTGTTCCTTTTCCAGTTATGAGCAGGTATCTAGAGATCTAAAGGTTAGTCCGAACTCGGAACATATTATCAGGAAAGGGCGAGAGTCAATAACATGACAAGGCTAGACTTTTGCCAGTTGAAAGTGGTGAAAGTTACGCACTAATAAAGATGGCGGTGTGTCTTTTTTACGAAACCCCCGAAACCCGCCGAAACCCTGCGAAACCCTGCGAAACCCTGCGAAACCCGCAGAAACCCGACGAAACCTGACGAATCCCGACAAAGTTATGGGAAGTAGGTGGCAGTGGGGAGTGAACCTAGAACTCAGGGAAGTTTACACCATTGGGGAGTGAACCTGGGACTGGGTTTCGGCGGGTTTCGTAAAAAAGAACTAGTGCTTTTTTACGAAACCCGCCGAAACCCGCCGAAACCCGACAATATCCAGCAAAGTTATGGGAAGTAGACAACTGTGGGGAGTGAACCCGAGACTCAGGGAAGTGTACACCAGTCGGGAGTGAACCTGAGAGTAAGGTTATTGGCCGGTTTCGGCGGGTTTCGTAAAAAAGAATTAGTGCTTTATTACGAAAACCGCCGAAACCCGCCGAAAACCGCCGAAACCCGACAATATCCGGCAAAGTTATGGGAGTTTAGCAACAGTGGGGGTTGATCCTGGGAATCAGGGCGGTGTACACCTGTGGGGAGTGAACCTGGGACTGTGTAAAAAGGACATCAGTGGGAAATAAACCTGGGACTAAAGGGAGATGGATACCATTGAAAGTTGAAGCCAGATATGGGAGTTGAGTACCTGAGGAGAATGAACCTGACACCATAGGAGATGGGCGCCAGTGTGGAGTGAACCTGGGACTCAGGGAAGTTCACACCAATTTGGAGTTAACCTGGGACTGTGGGAGATGGATAACTGTGGGTATCCGAGCCGAACTATAGGAGTTGGGAACCAGAGGAGAATGAACCTGACACTATAGAAGGTGGGCGCCAGTGGGGAGTGAACATGGGACTCAGGGAATTGCACACCAGTGGGGAGTAAACCTGGGAATATGTAAAAAGGATATCAGTGGGGAAAAAATCTGGGACTAAAGGGAGATGGATACCATTGAAAGTTGAAGCCGGATATGGGAACTTGGTATCAGAGAAGAATGAACCTGACACTATAGAAGGTGGGCGCCAGTGGGGAGTGAACCTGGGACTATGTAAACAGGATATCAGTGGGAAATAAACCTGGGACTAAAGGGAGATGGATACCATTGGGAGTTGAAGTCGGATATGGGAGTTGGGTACCAGAGAAGAATGAACCTGACACTATAGGGGATGGGCGCCAGTGTGGAGTGAACCTGGGACTTAGGGAAGTGCACACCAATTTGGAGTTAACCTGGGACTGTGGGAGATGGATAACTGTGAGTATCCGAGCCGAACTATAGGAGTTGGGTACCAGAGGAGAATGAACCTGACACTATAGAAGGTGGGCGCCAGTGGGAGTGAACATGGGACTCAGGGAATTGCACACCAGTGGGGAGTTAACTTGGGAATATGTAAAAAGGATATCAGTGGAAATATACCTGGGACTAAAGGGAGATGGATACCATTGAAAGTTGAAGCCGGATATGGGAGCTTGGTATCAGAGAAGAATGAACCTGACACTATAGGAGGTGTGCGCCAGTGGGGAGTGAACCTGGGACTATGTAAACAGGAAATCAGTGGGAAATAAACCTGGGACAAAAGGGAGATGGATACCATTCGGAGTTGAAGCCGGATTTATTTCCCACTGATATCCTTTTTTAGATATTCACAGGTTAACTCCCCACTGGTGTGCAATTCGCTGAGTCCCAGGTTCACTCCCCACTGGCGCCCACCTTCTATAGTGTCAGGTTCATTCTCCTCTGGTACCCAACTCCTATAGTTCGGCTCGGATACCCACAGTTATCCATCTCCCACAGTCCCAGGTTAACTCCCAATTGGTGTGCACTTCCCTGAGTCCCAGGTTCACTCCATACTGGCGCCCATCTCCTATAGTGTCAGGTTCATTCTCCTCTGGTACTCAACTCCCATATCCGGCTTCAACTTTCAATGGTATCCATCTCCCTTTAGTCCCAGGTTTATTTCCCACTGATAACCTTTTTACACAGTCCCAGGTTAACTCCCCACTGGTGTGCAATTCCCTGAGTCCCAGGTTCACTCCCCACTGGCGCCCACCTTCTATAGTGTCAGGTTCATTCTCCTCTGGTACCCAACTCCTATAGTTCGGCTCGGATACCCACAGTTATCCATCTCCCACAGTCCCAGGTTAACTCCAAATTGGTGTGCACTTCCCTGAGTCTCAGGTTCACTCCACACTGGCACCCATCTCCTATAGTGTCAGGTTCATTCTCCTCAGGTACTCAACTCCCATATACGACTTCAACTTTCAATGGTATCCATCTCCCTTTAGTCCCAGGTTTATTTCCCACTGATATCCTTTTTACACAGTCCCAGGTTCACTCCCCACTGGTGTACACCGCCCTGATTCTCAGGATCAACCCCCACTGTTGCTAAACTCCCATAACTTTGCCGGATATTGTCGGGTTTCGGCGGGTTTCGGCGGGTTTCGGCGGGTTTCGTAATAAAGCACTAATTCTTTTTTACGAAACCCGCCGAAACCGGCCGATAACCTTAGTCTCAGGTTCACTCCCGACTGGTGTACACTTCCCTGAGTCTCGGGTTCACTCCCCACAGTTGTCTACTTCCCATAACTTTGCTGGATATTGTCGGGTTTCGGCGGGTTTCGGCGGGTTTCGTAAAAAAGCACTAGTTCTTTTTTACGAAACCCGCCGAAACCCAGTCCCAGGTTCACTCCCCAATGGTGTAAACTTCCCTGAGTTCTAGGTTCACTCCCCACTGCCACCTACTTCCCATAACTTTGTCGGGATTCGTCGGGTTTCGTCGGGTTTCGGCGGGTTTCGCAGGGTTTCGGCGGGTTTCGGCGGGTTTCGTAAAAAAGACACACCCATAAAGATGGTGATTTTTATTATTCTTTAATACTTTTGTTGACAGTTCAACTACTCGGGGAGGAGGGGTGGAGTCTCGATTTGTTTGTTTGTTGTTGTTGTTTTGTGTTTGGTTTATTTTTCTTTTTGTTTTTGGTTAAACTGTGTTTGTAGGTATGTAATACATTTTCAGTCGAAACAAACGTACAAATAACATTTCATATAAGTTAAATTCATCATAATATATGGCTAAATTATTGTGTAAATTTGGCTCCAAATAGTTCTTGTTTTGTTCACAAGTGCCGTCATTTTGAATATTTAACTTTTTAAAAAATAGATCGACAGTAAATCTTTTGATAAATGTTACCATTTTCTTCATAAGACATCAATATCTGGACATGGTTTGATTCACAATCGACTATTTATAAGTACTTGTTACTTTTGCCACCTAACAAACACGGTTTTATGGGGGGGGGGGGGGGGGGGGGGGGGGGGTCACTATATTTTGCTATGGAAAGTGAGCGGTCAAAGTTAGAAGCACGTGTTTTACCACTTGCTGCCAGATTGTGTTTGCAGGCGAATGGCTAGCTATATACTGCGGGAATGGCGTCTGATCTATATCGTTTTTTTTATGTGAGAAATTTCCCCTTGAGATGCATAAAGAGGATTTTGTTTTCTTTAATTTAATTAATTTAGTTTTAAAAATTTTTATTTTTATATCTTTTTTCAATAGAGCAGTAAAATTAGGTGCCCCAAACGTAAACAAAGGCCTAGAAGCACATGGCAAACCACATGTTCCTGTCTTGACAGCTCACTTTCCAATGTAAATAATAGAAAAAAATAACCTTTAAAATTTGGCTGTTAGGTGGCAAAAGAAACACATATTCATAAATACTCGATCATGCATCAAATAATGTCTAGATATGGAATATTTTATGGAACAAAAGGTAAAATTTATCAAAAGTTACAGTCTATCTATTTTTAGACCAGAGCAAATTATTGCGCTGATGTGAACAAAACGAGAATTATTCGGAGCCTGATTTTCATAATAATTTAGCCTTATATTATTATTTCTGCAACTGTTAGATATTAAGTAAACATATTTTCAATACTGAAAGTGTATTGCCTACAACTCAAACTACAAAATTGGGAGACCTATATTGTGCGTAAATTATTCCGGTCCCTAACGGAAATCACTGCAACTTGTTATTGTTTACGTTTGGGGCACCTAATTTTACTGATCTATATCGAGTATCTGAAATAAAACTGAGTATCGGTTATGCCCAGCATCGATATCATTTAACGCCCATCCACCAATCACTATCATTTGTAGCAGACGACACCGCCATTATTTTCAATTCTTAACTTTCATTGTTGTTGTTTTCTTTGTTTTGTTTTAATGAACAAGTGAGTTTATTATCATAAAATTGAATTCACAAACTGCCTTTTCCTTCACGCATTTGTTAAACCTTTGTGATTACGCGACTGCCGTCCTTTTAAAAGAGAGAGACGATTGGGAAGTTCCTTTGCATTTTGAATTATTGCCGACATTGCCACTTCTTATCACGGACCGGGTGGGTCATCTCTCCTAGACTTTCAACGAATACTCTCTCTCTCTCTCTCTCTCTCTCTCTCTCTCTCTCTCTCTCTCTCTCTCTCTCTCTCTCTCTCTCTCTCTCTCTCTCTCTCTCTCTCTCCCTTCCTCTGATTTTCACTTCCCTCATTTTTCATCAGTCCTTTAATACTGTAGACACTCTCCTCTTCCACTTCTCCCTGCATTTCTGCAAACCACCTGGGGTGAGGTGTATTGTCACAGATTTTGGTGTGCATGTCATGTTGCAAGGCCTTCTATATAGCAGGCCTTGCATGTTGGTGTTTAGAGTAGCACAGAAGCGATTCTGTATCTGATTAATCGTTGATGGAAAAAACAAAACAAAACAAAACGACTGCTCATGGCATTGCACTCTTGAGCGTGGAATTTGGAATCTGTGATCGTGTCAGTGTCAGCTGTTGTAGTATTTGCTGGTTCGAGGTCGTGGGGAACTTCAATCAACTTATATATTGAACCATAGCCTAGCGTATCATATTTCTTTTGTCCTTACGGGATCTAAGAAATCTGTTTATTAGTAATGTCCATTGATTTTCTGCATCAGTACAATCTTACTTATTGGCTCTAAACTCAGGATTGTATCTTTTGTATGATCTTTATAGTGTTCGTACCTTTATATAATAATATGTTATCGTTTGCCTATGAATGTAAAAGTACCTCGTCGCCATATACTTACTTACTTAATCCTCTTCGGGCCTTGAGGCACATAGGGCATCCACCAGACATCTCCATTTTTTGCGATCGGCTGCTTTTGCAGTGGCTGTATTCCAGGACAGGCCTGCTTCCTTTAATTCTTTCTCCATCGTCCTTCGCCAGGTTTCTTTGGGTCTTCCCCGCTTTCTCTTCCCATCTGCTGTCCAGTACAAGGCTGTCTTGGGAAGTGACCCTTTTTCCATTCTGGCCACATGACCCAGCCAACGCCATCTTCTTCTTTTTATTTGGCTATCAATGCTAGTGCAGTCAGCTTTCTTTAATAGATCCACTGTTCTTATTTTTGTAGGCCAAAATAAATTAAAAATTCTTTTTAAACACTTGTATGAAGATAGTCAACCTAATCAAAGCAATGTACAGCAACTACCAATGTCAAGTGATCTGTGGTAACAATTTAACAGACAGCTTTAATGTAACAACTGGTGTAAAACAAGGCTGCATACTCTCCCCGCTTCTGTTTATCCTGGCTCTAGACTGGCTCATGAAAAATACAATTGATGGTAAGAAGAGAGGCATTCGCTGGACACTGACATCTTTTCTGGAAGATATAGACTACGCAGATGATATCGCGTTAGTTTCCAGTACACACAGAGACGCCTCAGAGAAACTAAACGTACTACACAAGAACGCCTCGAAAATTGGACTGAAAATAAATTTCGATAAGACTGTGTACATTAGGGTGAATCCAAAACATGACAGTGAAATTAGAATAGATGAACATATAATTGAAGAGGTAACAGAGTTCTCCTACCTCGGATCCAAAATAACAGACGACGGAAATGCAGAACACGATATCAAGCACAGAATTCAAAAGGCAAACCAGGCTTTCGGCATGCTGAAAAACTTTTGGAAATCAAAGCAAATAATGAGAAAGACAAAGCTGAAAATATACAAGAGCAATGTTTTAAGTGTACTGCTTTATGGAAGTGAAAGCTGGAAAATGACATCCTCGTCGCCATATAGGCAATCTTTAATCATCGCCACATACATTTTAAAGTATTCTGGCTATCTACTATCTACAATTATTACTTTCCTTGGTCTCTAATTTCAATTCCTCTATTTATTTTATATTTTATTTACCTTTTACACAAAACAGTGTTGGGAGTACAAAGGGAAAGATGGTCGTTTTTCCTGTTTGTAGTCGTACGACAAATAAATAGTCACTCCGTTTTATCCTGAAAAAAAATTATGA
>NC_088363.1:7862613-7885113 GCF_034508935.2 Berghia stephanieae | reverse complement strand
AAAATTATTAATCCTGAATTTGCTCACTTGGACAACATGGGTGATTCCTGTTGACATCAGACATCTTGTTTGATAAATTATCTAGATTCCTTCGTGGAATGCCTAGGCGACGATATCTTACGATGTCGTGGCGAAAGGACATAATTTTTTAAAGCAAATTATTATTATTATTATTATTATTATTATTATTATTATTATTATTATTATTATTATTATTATTATTATTATTATTATTATTATTATTATTATTATTATTATTATTATTATTATTATTATTATTATTATTATCATTATTGTTATTATTATCATCATCATCATTATTATTTTTAAAATATTTGTCTTATTCAAGGAATGATCCGCGGAACTCATAAACAAATGAAAAAGACACAATACTAAAGTTCCCAGTTTGAGAGAGAGAGAGAGAGAGAGAGAGAGAGAGAGAAAGAGAGAGAGAGAGAGAGAGAGAGAGAGAGAGAGGGAGAGAGAGAGAGAGAGAGAGAGAGAGAGAGAGAGAGAGAGAGAGAGAGAGAGAGAGAGAGTTTTGGGTGTTTTTTTGTTGTTGAATTTTTTAAGGAGAGAAGGTTGTTATATTTAATGACTATAAATCAAATCCCTTGTTGTTATCGGCTCTTGTACGGGGCTCAAACACTATCCAAGATGGCGGCTTTGTCGCAGACGCCGCGTTTTGTTTGCCAACGATAAAGACGAATGGGAAAGGGGGCGTGGCAGCCGAAAGGGGGAGATTGAGGTGGGGGGGGGGGGGGGGGGGGGGGGGGGGGTTAACTCCCAGGTCAGTTGGTAAACAATCCCGTTGACAAGTCGGGCTCGTTATAGACGAGGAAAATATGGGACGGCTCTTTAAAAACAGCTTTATCAATCAAGTCATAACGGCCCCATATTGGATGTCTCTTTATATCTCTCTCTCGGCCTGGCCATCTTTGGTATGTCTTGCCTTTTGTAACAAATATGATAATTCTCACAATCTGCCGCGGTCAACCCCCCCCCCCCCCCCCCACACACACACACCTTAATTTGGCCTCTCGTTGAAATTTCCTCTTACTCATCCTCCCTCCCTGCTACAGCCATTTTCTCTTCCTTTCTCCTCCTCAGCCTCATCCACCACCACTACACCGCCCATTGCCGAATCTTCCTCATCCCCCCCCCCCCCCCAACCCCCTCTCTCTTCTTTGTCTTACATGAATCTTATTAAACAACTATATGACCAAGCAAGCTGCCAAATAATCCATAATGGAAAACATTCTGATTCCTTAGAGATTAAAACTGGAGTGATGCAGGCATGTCCTTTTTTCTTTTTTTTTTTTTTGCCAAAAATATTTCTATCAGTAATTGACTAGATAATGCGCAGAACTGTGGGAGATAAAAAGACTGGAATAACATGGAACCTAATTCAATATTATCTAGAAGACTTTGACTTTGTCGATGATATTTGTTTATTGTCACAATCCCATCATTTACAATAAAAAAAACAGACAGACTTGTCAAGGAAGCAGCACAGACTGGTTTAGGAATAAACACCAAGAAAACAGAAGGGATGAGATTACTAAACAACAACACAACACCCATCTCAGTAAATGGAAACAATCTGAAGACAAATTTACATAATATTTGGGAAGCATTGGTTCAACATCTGGGGGAACAGATGAAGACATAGAGGCTAGAATAGGAAAAGCACGACATGCATATGGAAGTCAACAAAAATATCACACAGAAAAACAAATTCAGAATATACATTACTGACGTCCTTCTGTATGGCCCAGAAACATGGAGAGTGACTAATACTCTTTGTAAAAAACTTCCAACATTCACAAACAGATGTCTTCGAAAAATAGTCGGTACCAGATTGCCTAACAAAGTCAGTAATAAAGACGACTTGTGGTGAAAAACTGGACATGAGGATAATTATTAAACAAATCTCAATAAGAAAATGGAAATGGATTGGTCACACTTTCTGAAAACCAACAACAGACATTAGGAGACAAGCTGTGGACTGGAGCCCTCGGGGGGAAAAGAAAGGTTAGGAGGCCAAAACAAAACAAACCAAAACAAAACATGGAGAAGGTCTTGTCAGGAAGGGGTGAATTTGGCTGTAATGTCCTTGGGATGGATGAAGAAGAAGAAGACACAGAGCAGAACACGATGGAGATGTACCACTATTGAAGCGCTATGTTCTGCAAGGAATATAGAGGGTTAAATAATGAATGATAATGATAATGATGATAATAATAATAATAACAACGACAACAACAAGTAAAATTTAACCTTATCCACATTTCCAAACTGACTTTTATCCATCACTTATTTCACCAGAATACATCATACCGCAACGAGATAGTGATGGGCCACATAATTCTCGTCCTGAATGTTCAATATTGCTGTTGACTACGGACCCCCTGTAAAGGGCTTTGAACACGTTTCGTGGATTTTGACTTATATAAATTCCCATGGATTTTAAACAAGAATATATATATATATATATATATATATATATATATATATAATATATATATATATATTGTGTGTGTGTGTGTATGTGTGATGACAGCTTAGTGTCAATCTAAATACTATCCCATCATGCAAAGCGTTTTGCATGTTATTTGTTTGACTACTTACACAGGTCACACTTTCTGCAGAGTTGTTTAACTTCGCGACAACTTTACCGTTCATGCTCTCATTTTATTCATTTTTTCCTGACGTCTTTTAAACCACGACTTGTTTGCTTGCACCTTTTCACTACTGCTAGTTCACTCTGACTGCAAACGTCATCCTTTTGCCACCATCCTGAGTCTTGTTAAGTTAGTTGTCCGTGCAGACTTGTCTACTTGGAAATTCTAAGAATCGTAGTTGTTTTGAAATGTGGTGCTTGAGAAGGATGCAGAGAATATCGTATACTGCACACAAAACGAACGAAGAAGTGCTAAAACAAACATACCAACAAAGGAAACTAATGCCCTTAATAGCGGGTCGACAACTATCCTTTTTCGGACACATAGTAAGGAAAGATAAGAATGAATACCTGGCAAGTTGTGGAAAAATACCTGGTAAACGCGCCCGGGGGAGACAAAGAAAAACACTCATAGACCAACTGAAGGGCTTCACCAACCTAACAATCCAAGAGCTGTTTGAAAAAGCAAGAGACAGGGAGGAATGGAGAGAGATAATTCATGCAGTATCCGAAGCCTGGACCAGGCATGGAACCTAGAAGAAGAAGAAGAAGAAGAGTTGTTAAGAGATAAAAATAGTAGTCGCTATAGTAACTTTATAGATCAACAAGTTACCCTCACTAGGATTAAATAACGCTTGAAAATCCTGTAAATTGGATTCAATAGTCTGATGTCACGTCGCCCAGCAACGGCGGCCATCGTGGTTCTAAACAAAGAAAATCGGTAGTTTTTATTCTTCATGCTGGCTAGAACTTTTCATATGTCTTGTGATCAGAATGTGTAAAAGTCAAAACATGATCAGATTTATAATGTATTTTTTTCCCCTCTGGATACGTTTTTATGCTCGTCGGAGAAATAATTCATAAGGGCGTCCGCCATTGTTCCGATCGATAGTTTAGAGCCAGTTACTAAGTTACCATGCGTCATTACGAGGGAAGTGACGTTACGACTGTTGAAGCGTATTATATATTATTTCCAAACTTTCATTTTCACTAAGTTTTAATGACTTTGAGATTCTCATGACTTTCTGAAATTGAAGCCGAAAAATTTCGTAATTTTACGAATTTTTCGTAATAGTAGGCTTGTCTGGAGTAGTGTGTTCGCCTCACATTATGCAATGGCCTTGTATAGTCAGTGCTTTTTCTCTATCTCCTATGTTCATACTATTCTAATTGGGAAGTTGGGTCAATTCGATCTGACCGAAAGTACCTGACATGGACTCGATTTCTATCGAAAAAGTATCAATGGGTTGGTTCTGTCCATTTCATTTTCACGCCCCTGAAACTGGGATAAACTCCAAACCCATAGGCCTCATGGCTTGAGCTTGAGCTTTAAAAACATTTTTTTAGTTGTTTAAAAAAAAATATAGCGCAATATCCACTAAGCGTGCTCAAAGCGCCTTACAAGTGGTCCCTGGCCAACAGCAACATTTACTATGTGGGACGAGACATGACACCTGTTATAATTTTGTTTGGACAGAGACAATGCTGTTAACGGCCAGTTACTCATTTTACACCCGAGTACGGTGAGAGAATGTGAGTAAAGAGCCTTTTCCAAGGACCTAACTATACGCCGCTCGTGACTCGATCCCAGGACCTTTCGATCCGAATGCGAGACCACATAGCCTCGGCTGTGAAATACTACGGTTGTTATTAATCTGTACCACGTTCAACGCGTCTAAGATGCATTCTTGGAGCAGAAGATGGAATAAAAAAGAAGAAAAAAAAAATAAGAAAGAAAGAGAGAGAGAGAAAGAAAGAAAGAAAGAAAGAGAAAACACTGGTTATGAAATGAAAACAGGTAATTAAACAGGTGAGAAATTGATGGTAGATGTTGTTTACATCACATCATTATAATCTTATCATATTCATCAAGCCTCCAAATCTGTATCTCGTATCTCTCAAGTAAGAATCAACAGCCCTTCCAGTCGGGCAAGGGTAAATATTCACTGCGATCTGATAGCCACAAACTTACCTAGATTTACATTTTCTTTACTTTTCTGAGGAAAAATAATAAAAATAAATGAATAAATAAATAAATAACAAACCAAACAAAATTATAAACAAGTAATTTGTGAACAATTTCGGAACTTTGGTAAAAACTAGATAGACGTAACGTGGCTCACCACCTTGTACCGGCATTAGGATTGGGTGATATTGATTCTATGCGCTTATGTAAAATACTCACAACATCCGCCAGCCAGAAATATCGCACCAACACACAAACGAGGTGTAACCTTGAACGTTTAAGTTTATAGTCTGAATTATGTATTTAAGTGAGAATTAATCATTAAAATGGCTTTCTAAAAACAATAATACAGAGCTGAATGACGTCAGTTTCGTTCCTTTTATAGATATAGATAGAATGCGCTTGGCCAAGGAGTTCACAACATTGCCATCCGGAAGTATAACGGACCAACACACAAAATCTGTGTAACCATGAACTTTTATAGTCTGGTTAATACAGTTTAGTGAGAACAACTCACAAACGCGGATGGCAAAAACAATAACAAAGGCCTGAGTGACGTCATCTTCGAACTATCTATTGATTGATTAGTTGAAAATTAAAATGAAAGCTAATCCAAGTTTTTTTTTTTGTTTCACTGTGGAGGATTGAGTATACATCTACATTCTCAACGTGAAATAAATAAATTAATTAAAAATAATATTTCTCTTACTTTTAATGTTTGCCTTACTTTTCTGCACGTATTTCACCCCAATTTAATTTTGTTGTTGTTGTTGTTGTTGTTGTTGTTGTTGTTGTTGTTGTTGTTCTCCACCACCTCCTCCTCCTCCTCCCCCTCCCACCCCATCTTGATTCCTCATCGTATTCCCCGCCACCTCCGTTTTCCTTCTCCCCTTTTCCTCCAACGATTCACCATCACATCTATCGTCACCAACACAATAACTAACAAAATATATCAGAAACTAAAAGTACAAAATGGATGCCTGAAACAAAAAAAAATTATTAATGCATGGATTAACTACGAAAACATAAATAGATTTGATTGATAAATATACAACTGATGCAATGGAAAATACATGAAATAAATGCATGTATACATCAGTAAATGTCTGAATAAATAATAAATGAATGGATAAATGAATGAATGAAGGAATGAAGGAGTAAATAAATTTAGGATTATTTTAAAAGTTTATATAGACAGACTGATAGGAAAATGTTCATACATACATACATACATACATACATACATATATATATATATATATATATATATATATATATATATATATATATATATATAATATCAATTCATATATATATATATATATATATATATATATATATATATATATATATATCTATATATATGAATTGATAGATAGAAATATATACAGATGTATAGATAGGCGGACAGTAGATAGATGGATAGATAGATAGATAGATAGATAGATAGATAGATAGATAGATATAGATAGATAGATAGATAGATAGATAGAAGTAGATAGATGATAGATAGATGAGAGGGGAGAGAGAGAGAGAGAGAGAGAGAGAGAGAGAGAGAGAGAGAGAGAGAGAGAGAGAGAGAGAGAGAGAGAGAGAGAGAGAGAGATTAGGATAGCTGGAAGCGGGGGTGTAATCCATACAAAATGAGGTGTCAATTCCTTAGACACTGACAGGTTTATAGGTAGCACCAATTGTTAATCTGTACTCGTCTCCTCCTAACTGGGCCAGTCTTACATGATTTTCGTTGGTTTCTTTTCTAGTTTTTTTGTTTCTATTTTTTGTTTTTTTTTTGTTTTTTTTTTTCCCCCTTTCTTTATATTTATTCTTCTTAATTTATGATTGATTGATTTGTATTTGGGTTGATTGCTTAACACTGCGAAAAAATAAACCAGTCAATAGTTAGACCTATGAAGCATTTCGAAGGGTATTAAGCATGATGTATTTTCCTTTTTTTTTTTTTTTACATGAATGAATGAATGAATAAATGCGTGGAAAAATGAATGAATGAATGAATGAATGAATGAATAAATAGAAAAATGAATTCATTATATATTTTTTTAAAATTTAATTTTTAAAAAACATGAGATACACTTTAATTTATCATTACAAAATAAAGATGTGAAAATTTAGATATGTAATAAATAAGATGAATGAACGATTACTTTAATGTAGAAAATGGTCAAGAAAGGGTTAAATGTCAAACTATATAGATAGTATGCGCTTGGCTAAGAAGCTCATAACATTGCCATCCGGAAGTATAACGGACCAACACACAAAACTGTGTATCCATGAACGTTTATAGTCAGGTTAATACAGTTCAGTGATCATTACTCATAAACGCGGATGACAAAAAACAATAACAAAGACCCGAATGACGTCATCTTCGAACTATCTATAAGTATCTAGGTCGTATCAGAAACATCCACACTCTACACATGGACTTGGGTAGCTGCCATTTTTAAGACACAACTGAATCGTTTGGTTTTTGGTGTTGATTATTGGGGGGGGGGGGGGGGGGGGATTTTAAAACCAAACAACGATACCATGATCTGTTTTGGCACACTAACCTCACTTGTTTTTATTTTCCCCTTTACCATGAGCAACTTTGCCCCATTTGGTCACTTTACGGATCTGCACTGCGGCTTACGCTTGTTGCTTCCGCCTTTAAGTAGACTTCTACGGATAGAGCCTAAAGAGATATAATCTTCTCCTTGATGATGAATTAGGGGTTAGAGTGCCAACCTTACGGGGTTTTTTGGGGCGTTTTTTATTTTTATTTGACCGTTTCTCTTTCTGATTCCTCCCCCCCCACACACACACACCCTCGCCATCTCTATATTATTTGCTCTGTCGTACTCTGGAAAAACCCATATTTTAATATTTGGCTAGAAAACTCGTCCTTCAAATATCGATCGATTTAAATGACTCTCATCTTGGCAAACAACTCTCAAACTTGGGACTTCCCGAGTCAAAATGAGGGTAAATTAAATCGATCGATATTCGAAGGACGGGTTTTCTGGCCAAATTTTAAAATAATATGGGTTTTTCCAGAGTGCTGTTGTCTTTGAAGGTATCTCGATGAATCAACGATTTGTTTCCTATTCCCCAATTCGGCCTTACCTTTAATTGCTGGAGCACGTTGTGTTGGTTGTAAAGGGATACTGTTGAGTCCGCAGGAAGGAGGGTCTATCCTGTTCGATTCCCTGGTGCTTCATCTCGGCATTTAACCCTCAAACGGCAACAATACCGACAAGTACAAGAGTTGAGATCAACGTATAATAATGATGATGATGATGATGATGATGATGATGATGATGATGATAATAGTAATAATAATAATAATAATATAATAATAATAATAATAATAATAATAATAATAATAATAATAATAATGATAATAATAATAATAATAATGATGATCATAATAATAATAAATAATAATAATAATAATAATAATAATAATAATAATGATGATGATAATAATGATAATAATAATAACTATCTATCTATCTATCTATCTATCTATCTATCTATCTATCTATCTATCTATCTATCTATCTATCCATCCATCCATCTATATATGTCTTTCTCTCTCTCCCTCTTCTCTCTCTCTCCATCTCTCTCTCTTTCTCTCGTTTTATGTCCTTCTGTATCTATCTATCTATCTATCTATCTATCTATCTATCTATCTATCTATCTATCTATCTATCTATCTATCTATCTATCTATCTATCATATCTATCTATCTATCTATCTATCTATCTATCTATCTATCTATCTATCTATCTATCTATCTATCTATCTATCTATCTATCTATCCTATCCATCATCTATCATCCTATCTACTATCTATCTATCTATCTATCTATCTATCTATCTATCTATCTATCTATCTATCTATCTATCTATCTATCTATCTATCTATCTATCTATCTATCTATCTATCTATCTATCTATCTATCTATCTATCTATCTATTTCTATCTATCTATCTATCTATCTATCTATCTATCTATCTATCTATCTATCTATCTATCTATCTATGTCTCTCTCTCTCCCCCCCCCCCCTCCTCTTTCTTTTTCTCTCTACCCCTTCCCCATATCTCTCTATTTCTCTCTCTCTCTCTCTCTCTCTCTCTCTCTCTCTCTCTCTCTCTCTCTCTCTCCCTCTCTCCCTTTCTCCTTCTCTCTCTCTCTCTCTCTAGCTCTGTGTAAATCTCTGATGGCCTTTGGCCTTTAGTCGGAATTCCAAACGGCACAACAAGATTCTATTGACATCAATCATCTTTTTATTACGTTCTACTCTATTTATAAAGAAAATGCCCCTCAGCGTGTTGTCAACGATTTGGATTATCCCTTCAATTCCCCCCCAGATCTTGCCCCATGTTGAACTCTTGTTGTTGTTGTTGTTGTTGTTGTTGTATATGTTGTTCGTGTTGTTGTTGTTTTTATTGTATTTGTTGTTGTTTTCTGTTATTGATGTTTTTGTTGTTATTTTGTTGTTGTTGTTTTTTTTTAAAATTACTCGACTTCCCGAGTGTTCTACCAACTTAGCTATGGACCCCCCCCCCCCCCCCTGTCTTATTGAAGACAACAGTGGTAATTTGTGTATGTGTAATGACGAAAACAAACATCTCTTATTTCTGGTCACTGTTGTTTTAGACTAACTTTTTGGCAACAACTCGTTCACCCCGGCGTGATACCGTTGTATAGTGAAAGGTCACAATTACAAATAGTGAAGGAAAGAATAAAATAACCTTTGACATCTAAAGCATTCTTGTACCCCTACCCCCCACGATACGGAGACCCAAGACTGCTAACTAGACCGTGCTTCGAATTCCGATATCTGACATTTATTGGCAATTTTTACCTCCATAGTCTACATCATCATCATCATCATCATCATCATCATCATCATCATCATCATCATCATCATCATCATCACTATCATCATCATCATCATCAATATCATCATCATCATCATCATCATCATCATCATCATCATCATCATCATCATCATCATCATCATCATCACCATCATCATCATCATCATCGTCATCATCATCATCATCATCATCATCGTCATCATGTACCGCCTAGAGCGGTGACTGGTGTAAAGTTCATTGCTTCAATGGATATTAAAAGATGATCTTTCAAGTGGGAGATTCTCATTGCAGCCAGAACGAGGCATAAAAGACAAGGGCAGATAATCTGCCGTACTCTGACAAAAGGAATTTTAAATTTTTGGCCAGAAAACGTATACGAATTAAATAATTGACCGATTAGAATGACCTTGAACTTGCTAAAACACTTCTTGGAAGTCTCATGTTTGAGATGTTTTTGGCAAGTTGAAGGTCACTTTAAACAATTGATATTTGGAGTGAAACTTTCCTGGCCGTTTTTTTTAAAAAGTGTTTTTGGCAAAGAATAATTTCCTCCTGTCTGTGTCGCTCTCTCAGGATTAACCAGTTAACTGCCTTACTCTCGAAAGACACGTACTGAAAAATTTGGTCAGAAAACTCGTCCTTCAATTATCGATCGATTTAAATGAGCCTCATCTTGGCAAAGTCTCTCAAACCTGTGATTTCGCGAGGTCCTTAATAAAGTCCCATGTTTGTGAGTTTTTGCCAATATGAGGGACATTTAAATCAATCGATATTTGAAGGACGAGTTTTCTTGCCAAATTTTTAAATACATGTACATGTCTTTCGGCAGTCACGGCAGTTAAGACGCAAGAACGTCATATCTGCGTAGAGAGAGAGAGAGAGAGAGAGAGAGAGAGAGAGAGAGAGAGAGAGAGAGAGAGAGAGAGAAGAGAGACTTGCTATCAAGACGAGGGATCACAATAACCAAATAACCGTATTAACGTATGACTTTTTAATCATTTCCAGAAATGGACACTTTTCATTTGTAACTCGACCACTCGAATTCTGACGATTTTGTCGATGAATATCAGTTCTATTTGAAAATATGATCACGGTAGGCTTGATGTCGTTCAATGCATATCTAATTTATTATTGTCACGAAGCCTTGATACTCCAGCGTTAATACCTCGCCGAGACAGGTGGATTATCGTGGGTTTCCAGATCGTCTTCAATGATGTGTGCACGATGATATTGTTGTCATATTATTTACAGTAATCAGAGATATGATAATAAAATTGCACCTCGTTTGGAACGAGTAGATTATGGAAGGTGCTTCTAGCAGGCAGGGGAGGGGGACTTGAATGATAAGGCGGCTCTACCTGCTGGGAATGTGGTTGGGGTTTCTGAATGTGTTCTTGATTTTGTTATTGTTGTCGTCGTTGTTGTTGATGTTTTTGTTTTTGAAAGATAGATGGATGAAGAATAAATTATATGAAATAGAAAATGTACTTAAATGGATGGATGGATGGATGGATGGATGGATGGTTGGATGGATGGATGGATGCATGAATGAATGAATGGATGGATGGATGGATGAATGGTTGAATGGATGTATAAATGGTTGGAGGATTTTACAAGTATGCATCTTAGCTTTATTCTCAATCCTCCCTCCCCCCCTCCCCCCCCCCCCCCTTCTCTCTCATCCCATCCCCAACCCACCGTCAACATAAATAAACGAGAGATTTTATATAGCACAATTTCCACTAAATATGCTCAAAGCGCTTTTTTGTATTTTTGTTTGTTTGTTTGTTTGTTTGTTTATTTATTTGAACATGGTGTCTATGAACCAATCAGATTGAGACACAATCAAATGGATCCATCATCAATTCTTAAACTTTTTTGTTTTGGAGAATTTAAATGAATCGCTTATGTTGTTGTTATTGTTGTTGATGTTATTTATTATTATTTTTTAAAAATTTTCTTCTTCTTCTTCTTCTTCTTCTTCTTCTTCTTCTTCTTCTTCTTCTTCTTCTTCTTCTTCTTCTTCTTCTTCTTCTTCTTCTTCTTCTTCTTCTTCTTCTTCTTCTTCTTCTTCTTCTTCTTATTATTATTATTATTATCATCATCATCATCATCATCATTATCTCATCATCATTATTATTATTATATTATTATTATTATTATTATATTATTATTATTATTATTATTATTATTATTATTAATTATTATTTATTATTATTATTATTATTATTATTTTATTATTATTATTATTATTATATTATTATTATTATTTATTATTATTATTATTATTATTATTATTATTATTATATATTATTATATTATTATTATATTATTATTATTATTATTATTATTATTATTATTATTATTATTATTATTATTATATTATTATTATTATTATTATTATTAATTAATTAATTCATTAATTAGACAATTGATAACCCCCCCCCCCTCGACCACGCACTTTGCATTGTAACAACACAATTCTCCTTGTTGGTGTTATTCATTTTCACGGCCACCCACGACATCAGCAGCGAAGCTTCTCTCCGTGAACTCTAGAGGCCCTCCATTTAATTATAGAATTAATCTCTTCAAATCGTCCAGAAGATTCTAGAAGTCTGCCATGTGATAAGTAAACATAATTCCCTCCTGGTCGTGTGATATTGATCCAGTTGTAAAACACCTTTAATGTAAATGAAGTGTAAACGGATCCAACGTATTGTCGTCAACTTTGCACTGTGTTCAGTCTGCCTTTCTCCGAGCGGGGGTCGCTTGGGAGGCAATGTTCATGTCAAAGGTAGAGTAAGTATGCCAAATTAATAACTTCACATTGAGCATTTATATAGCGCAATATCCACAAAGCGTTTTAGACGATGACCCAAAACTACTGCAACCTTAAAAATGACGAGACATGACAATGGAGGAGATGTTATTATAATTTTTTCCCCGACAGAGATAACGCTGTTAACAAATGGCCAGGTACTAATTTTACGACCTGAGTACGGTGAGAGAATGAGAACAAAGAGCCTTTTCCAAGGTCTCAACTCTGCGCCGCTCAGAGTGGGACTCGAATCCTGGACATTCCGATCTGAAGGCGTGTCATGCCACAAGACCACATAGCCATTAGAGGACTTTTGCATTGTTACTCGGGAGACCCAGATTCTTCATGCAGTTTTGTTTTTATTCTATTTTGTTTCTTAACACTCTCCTTACCACCTGCAGCAAAATCGTCACATTTGTTACGACACAATATACATTTTTCTTATTCAAATTAATTTTGTACATCACAAACTTTCAAGAATGATCTTTGTTTAATCAATAAGAAAATAAAGTTGTTTTGTAGAGAGCTTGCTTGAGTTTTAAAAATCTTTTTTTTTTTTTTTTTTGCTGGGTAGGCCTGTCATTTGGGGAAAATACTGAAAATGATCGGTAAGGAAAGAGTTAAGTAGGGATTTGTTTGTGTGAGGATCAACACCCCCCCCCCCCCCCCAACTCTAATTAGCTCACTTGAACTCAATAGGGTGATTGTCATTGGTATTGTGCTCCAGTCCGTTGTATTAGGATTCTGTCCTAACACGGAACGTTTCGGGTTCAAAACCCTTCTTCGGCCAACAATAAAAAGCAATAAAATTATAAATACATAACTAAAAAAACAAAACAAAACAAACAAAAAACAACGACGGCAGAGAAATATTCAATTATAGGATTATTCATATTCTTTTGCGAATGTTTGGGCGATGGCATTGGACGATGTCACACGAAATGGTTACTCTATCAGACGATGTCACAGGAAAGGGTTACTCTATTAGACGATGTCACACCAAAGGTGTACTCTGTCAAACAATGTCACACGAAAGGGTTACTCTATCAGACGATGTCATATGAAAGGGTTACTCTATTAGACGATGTCACACGAAAGGGTTACTCTATCAGACGATGTCATATGAAAGGGTTACTCTATTAGACGATGTCACACGAAAGGGTTACTCTATCGGACGATGTCACACCAAAGGGTTCCTATATTAGACAATGTCACACCAAAGGGTTACTCACTCTATCAGACTATGTCACATGAAAGGGTCCCTGGTTCGAGTCCCACCGAAGGCAGCGCGAAGTTGAATTATTGGAAAAAGCTCTTTGCATTATTCACAATTTCTCACTGAACTCAGATGTAAAATGAGTACATTGCCGATAACAGCATTGTCCCCGATTTAAAAAAATGTATGTGTGCCTTATAGGTGTAGTGTTCCGTTTAATATGTAAAATGTTGCTGTCAGCACGTGACCCATTGTAAAGCGCTTTGATCACGTTTTAGTAGTCCTTCAGAGCCATTTAGAGGCCCATGGAGCCTGAGTTTATCCCGGTTTATTTAGCGTGAATCGGACAATAGCAGTTGTTTGCTACCGTTCGGTTAGGACGATAGCCTATTGCAAAGTACTTTCCGCCAGATCTAACAGATCCAGCTACCCAATTACTGCTGCTAGGTAGACCGTGGTCAGAAAAAAAAAACATCGACTGCACCGGGATCGATTTCGGTCCCTTTGATTGTGAAGCGAGTGCTCTACCAGCTGAGCTATCGGACCTCGATAGTATATATTGCTCTATATAAAAGCTCAATTTAATAAAAAAAATAATGTAGACAATAGACAATGGATGGCAAAATCCTTTCCATATTACTGACAACCCTCATGTGATATCAGAGGTAGAAAAAGTGCGTTGTGTCTCACGGGGCAAAAGGTTATGTCGAAAGTGCAGATAGGGATCACGATGAAAAGTTTTATTTCAACGTCCTACATAAAATTACATCTTTATTACCCGGAGCGTAAGAACTTGAACGATCGTGTAACAGTGTAGAATTACGCCGTTGTTGATGTTATTATCCAACATATACACACACAAACACACACACACACACACACACACACACACACAAAAACGCAACTATCAGAACGGTGTAAAACACAATATCTCTATGTATACGATTTTTTTATTGCTTGAGATTTTCATCAAGCATTCACTGACACCTATTTGTGTTTCTCTGCCTCATATTACATCACTTTCTCTCTATTTATTTCTCTTGTCAACAGGTCCATAAAGCAAAGGAGAATACCGAAAATAGATTTTCACAAGTGAAGCCTCGTCTCTACATCTTGGTTTACATACACCACCAACACCACAACCACCTTAATCACCACCACCTTCACCATCACGACCACTACAACAACAAACACCACCACAACCACCTTAATCACCACCACCTTCACCATCACGACCACCACTACAACCACCACCAGGATCATAACCGCAAGAAGAAGAAGAAGACCTAAATGGCCTAGGGTTCTTAACTTATCCAAAATCTCCAACCTCCTACAATTTCTTATCCCCCAAATTTTAACGCTAACTAGCCCCGACTGATTTTACTGCCCAGTTGCGAGAGGCCACCGGATGTTCCCCAGCGGTGTCTCCCAGTTTGTCAGATCGTAAAAAGTGTGCAAAATAGCTCAAAGCAAGGCTGAGCTACACGGGAACGTCCACCCATAAAAATACGTTTTTACGAGCCGTTACAGGACAGACAATCAGGGGCCCAAGCAGCCGCCACCACCACTGAGGAAAAGGCCAGGAGCAAAATTAAAACGTCTTTGAGGCCAGCATGGATTACCGTTCTTCACGCTCCATTGACTTCGATTTATTATTATTTATGTAGTCCGACCGTATCGGAATTTTGCCTTTTTCGACCCATTCAGTTTTTTTACTTACTTAGATCTACTACCTGTTCGGTTTGTTGAGTAGTGGGAATCAAAAAGAAAAAGAAGAAAAAAGAAAATATACGAGTAAAAAAAAAGTCTAAATTCATTTGTCAATGAAATTGGATGGAAATCTTGTTTCGTATCCAGGGCATATTTTCTAAAATGGATAACATTACCTAAGATAACCCTCTTGCTTTTGGGTTTTGTCTAGATTTAATTTCCATATAATGTTGTGATGTTCACATTTATTTCGTCAAAGAGTTTAAAGGAATTCTATCGGATTTTCATTCACGGATTTAAATTGCCAGCTTGTTGCAAGCAACGGAATCGACCAAAAAAAAAAAAATAATAATAAAAAGCTGCTGGAAAAATTGAGAGAAAGAAAAATAAAGGATGTTCCACGGTGAATTCATCAATTCTAGAACGAAGGATAAAATTTATGCTCATCAATGGTTTGTGAATTTTCTTAATCATTGGATTGTTCATATCAGTTGTTATTTCGTGACCTCCGCTGGCATCCCGTGTCGGAGTCATTGAGGCATTCCAAAAACAGAATGAAGAAATCACATTGGGCCTGCGTTCTGTTAGGACTCATTCTCATCTCTACCTCTATCCTACCGGTGGACGGCGTGCGCTGGATGTGAGTACCACAATCATTGTTTTTAAAAATTGTCTTTGAGTTTATTTTATTTATAATACAATCATCATCATCATCATCGTCATCATCTTCTTCATCATCATCATCATCATCTTCATCATTATCATCATCTTCATCATTATCATCATCATCATCATCATCATCGTCGTCGTCGTCGTCGGAGTCATCGTCATTATTATTGTTATCGTCATCTGTTCATCATCATCATCATCATCATCATCATCATCACCACCACCACCACCAACACAGGTACCTAAGTGGGTGTGTGTAAAAAAAAAAGGGGGGTGGGGGTGAGCTTTGAAAAGTTTGTTTCTTTAAATCAAATTTTAGTTAAATTAAACAAATTAAATTAATTTTACTAACGGTGAAAACAATTTAAAATAGAGGAAATCACTACAGGAGAAAGCCGATGATAGCAGATTACAGACTTATTGATATACACGTCTCTTTATTAATTTGTCATTTATTCAATTGTTTTTATTTATCAACTCATCATTCATTCATTCTTCCATTCTTTCTTTTTTCAATTATTCATTCATACTTTCTTTCACTCATTCGTTCATTCATTTATTTAATTTCCATTTCCTTGATATAGTTTTCTGACATGTATTGATGAAGCACCATGATCATGCTGTGTGAAAACCATCATTTCAAGTCGAGGCGTTTTCGGGGGTTTTCAGTTCAAATTGATCATGACTCAATCTATGATTTGCCAAATATTGTATTTATTTGATAAGTCTAGAAAGACGTGTAGTTAAATATTTGGCCAGAAAACTCGTCCTTCAAATATCAATCGATGTTAATGATCCTCATCTATGTAAAAACTCTCAAACCTGGGAGCTCGCGAAGAATTCCTTAGTGTCAGGTTTGAGAGGGGTTTTTTTCCAAGATGAGGGTCGTTTAAATCGATCGATATTTGAAGGATGAGTTTTCTGACCAAATTTTGAAATACGAGTCTTACCAGAGCATGGCAGTACAACAACAACAACAAAACCATTCTTATGTGTACTCAACACTCATTCTGAGCCGTGAGATTGTCACCTAACCACTCGACTACGCCATAGTCTTAGCCCATTCCTTGACAGTATGAGGACATATCATTCAATTTGTTTTCATGCCTTGCTTCGAGTGAACGTCAAGCAGGAATGAGATTGGTTAGTAGTCAGATGGTTGACAATGAATGCCAACTCATATAATTTCAAAAATATGATGTCTTATCTAGCCTTTCATACACATGACACCAATAGACCAAAGTATGAATGAATGTCTGCCTAGTTACAGTCATGAGTATGTGAGAAATGATAACGGATGAACAAAAAAACAAGTAAAAGAACAGGAGCAATACACCTCATTGGCAAAAACAAAACAAACAAAAAAATAACAACAACAGCCACCCCCCCCCCTCCCAACAAAACAAAGAAATAAACCAACAAGAAAAAACCCAAAACAAAAGCTTGAGAATCTCGATAGTGCAATATCCACTTAACGTGCTCAAAGCGCTTTACAAGAGGTCCCTAGTCAACAGTAACACTTAATATAATATGTAGGACGAGACATGGCTCCTGTTAGTCGATATTGCATTTTTTTTTGTCCTGAGAGACAACGCTGTTAACGGCCGGGTAATAATAATAATAATAATAATAATAATAATAATAATAATAATAATAATAATAATAATAATAATAATAATAATAATAATGACGATGATGACGATGATGATGAGGATAATAATAATAATAATGATAATAATAATAATAATAATAATAATAATAATAATAATATATAATAATAATAATAATGATAATAGTAGACACTTGTTGAGCGCTTCGATGATCCAAACATCTCAAAGCGCTTTACAGATAATGAATTGCGTTACGAATACACACGTAGTCAAAATGAAATATTGAAACAAAATACAAATTGCGGAGGAGAGAATGTGAGTAAAGAGTATTTTCCAAGGACTGAACTATTCGCAGCTAAGAGCGGGATTCGAACCCTGGACCTTCCGATCTCAGAGTGAGTGTCATATCACTAGACCACATAGCGCGTAGAAAACAAAGAAGAAAAGAAAATTAAACACACCAACAACAAAAAAAACAACACATTTTTAAAACCCTGACAAAAACTCAACAAAGCAATAAAAAAAAAAAAAATACAAACAAAAACAAAAATACATTATGTAATGGTAGCACGTCTGACCGGTAATCAGAAGGTCTGAGGTCCGATCCCCAGTCGAGGTCGACTAATTTTTTGGGAAGGTATTTTTCTTGTATTTTTCTTTCTTGCTTTGTCTTACACTTCTCATACACACTTGTTCAGTTCGTTATCTTTCACCGGTGCCTGCTCCTTAATTTCTCCAATTTACTTTAGGGAATATAACGTGTACATGTATTTGATTCTCCTCGTCAATTGATATTGTTAGGCGCATAGAGCACGGCTCAAACTGTTGAAATGGGATGTATGAATGTGCAAATTAGGATATATTTTTTTGGGGGTCTCTTTTTCTTAATGATTTGATTCCAAGCTTGATTCTATTATCAGCGACTGGAGCTTTTAAGGATCATATTCAAGAGAATCCATTTTGTTTTCAAGAGTCAAATACGTCACGCTAGGTCTAGTCCTTCGTTTCCGACTTGATTTCATTTTAATGAGGTAATGATCTCGGTAAATCTAAATTCCTGACAAGGAAAATAAAGGGGGTAAAAGAAGGGGGGAGGGGGTTCAATTCAAAACAAACGCGCTTGTGATATTTCTTTCGAAAAGGTGAATGTGGAAAGGCTAAGGAATTAACTAGGTAACTGCCGTTTTAATTTGGCCAGAAAACTCGTCCTTCGAATATCGATCGATTTAAATGGCCTTCATCTTGGCAACAATGCTCAAACCCGGGGCTTTGCGAAATCCTAGGTTTGAGAGTTTTTGCCAAGATGGGGGTCTTTTAAATCGATCAATATTCGAAGGACCAGTTTTCTGGCCGTTAAAAAAAAAGATGTACATTGTTTTCCTGAGCACTGCCGTTAAATGGTTAAAAATAATATACTAAAGTAGAACGATACATTATATTATTTCCTTCCCATCGCCAACTCACTCACGACCAATTTTTTGTTTCCTTAAAAACTGTCAACGGTAAAAACAAGCTTGGCGTTACGAGTAAAAACAACAAAAACCAACAATGGCAGCTGTCGAGACGTGTTGGGAAATCAACAATCAATAAAATCGTGGAGAGTCTAGTGACTTTTTTCACCAAGGCGAGACGAAATGAAAGCAAGTGGCAGAGACCGGGGCAGGTTTGAATGGAACGCTCTGTCAACAAAAATTATAGAAATCTCCAGAGGCTATTGTGCGCATTGTTCTGAGCAAGGACAATAAAACGACTTCCGTCCGGCTTACACAAACAGTGCACCGTGGAAGAGCAGTCTCGTTTACCATTCGACGACGGAGAGTGCTATTAAGGGAGACAATTTTTGAAACGTTTCAAACGAGATTTGGAGTAATCTTGAACAAATACAGACATAACCCAAGGGAAAAGCTGTACATTTCTAGTGACTCCGTAGAGAAGCAATGGTTTGTGTATGTGTGTGGCAGGGGGCGCTCTACTCACTGTCTGAAATATTCATTCGTAAATTAATTTTAATTGTCTATACTGTCTGCCATAGAGACAATATTTTGAAATAAACGAATCGAGAAGTTTGAAAGATTCTCGCATTCAGAAATCATCAATTAGTTGTCCTTGAGGGGCAGCGTGGCTCAGCGGTACGGTCTTTGCTTCGTACCCAAAAGGTAACGAGTTCGATCACCCGCCGCTGCGTTGTGTGTCCTTGAGCAAGTCACCTAGCCCTAGCTCATTTTGCGGCGCTGCACAGCGGCTGACGCCTGGGTTATTCCAGTCTTCCCTTGGAATAGACCCTAAAGACAAATTTCCCCTTGGGGATGAATAAAGGGAGTTTTAATTTTTATTAATTTTATTTTTATTCGTTTATTAAAACAAAACAAAACAAATAATGTTAAACGTATCTTATGTATATGACATACTCTTCTACCCCCCCCCCCCCCAAAAAAAAATAAAAAAAAAAAAAAATTCAACTCACCTTTGACAGATGTGCTAAAATCAAGGACATATTTGCAGGTCTGATAGCCGAATGCAATTATGGGTTTAATATTGTTGTAATGGACACTATTTTGCTTTGGTTTGAGAGTATGGGCCTATAATGATTTGGATTATCAGACCTGCAAATAAGTGCACGTCGGAAGGGGGACAAATATAGAATATTACAGTTCAGAGGTCCTCGGCCTGATCCGCTCAAAATTAAATTAAATATGATGCGCAAAGCTCGTAGATGTAGACTTCAGAATTTTGATCCGCCAATCGTAAAAGTCGAGAATTCAGAGGTTTGTCCGCCGACCATCGATTTACTTATACCCCACTTAGCAAGCTTTGGTTTGATCATATATGGACCAAAATTACATGCTAAACCATTTTGTGTCTTGCCGAGGCCGACGCAGTAAGTCAAGTAATTCAGTCTATTTATATTTATAACGCGTAATTCACGGAATCACCATATTTAAAGAGCTTCACAATGCCCCATCTATTTCCTTCAACATGCACGGAAGAAAACTTCCATTTCATTCTGCACAAGTCGTCATAGAGGTCATTGGATCTCACAAAAATCCTGAAGACATCTAATAGACCATAATATAATGTTAAAAGTTAAATGTAGTTTTATACTTTGGTTACAATTGTTTTTTGGTGCAGAATTAGTGGCCACTTTGTTGGTTATAAGGCACGTGTTTCTCTCCTTTTATACATCTACGTATCAAGCAAAAAGAATGATTTAACAAAACAAAAATAGTATAAATAAGACTTTTAAAACAAGAAATAAGAATCCTAGTTGACCGTTCTAGGTAATAATTCTTATATTTCTAATACCTGCGAGATCTGTGTCGTACTCTGATAAAAAACCCCACTTATTTAATCTTTAATATTTTGGCCAGAAAACTCGTCCTTCAAATATTGATTGATTAAAATGACTCACATCCTATTAAAAACTCTCAAATCCCAAAAGTCCCAATTTTGAGAATTTTAGACAAAACGAGGGTCAATTCAATCAATCGATATTTGAAGGACGAGTTTTCTGTCCAAAATTTTAAATACGTGTTTCTTTTCTCAGAGTACGGTAGATCTTTCATCACAATGTCTGGCATTCTTGCTTTTCTTCCCCACATGTCTTGGTGAGTAAACTTGGCCGATCCACGGGCTGATCACTTTCACAGGCACAAATCACCAAAGGCATGGCCTAGCTCCTATTTGGCGTATTTTGATAATATTCCACGTGTCTCGTTTTCAACCCCCCGCCCCCCCCCCCCTCCCACCCCGCCGCCGGCCCGTTTTAAAAGAAAAGACTTATGTATTTCTTTTCGTCAGTCAGGAACTTCCATGCATAATATTATTCCTGCAGAAAGAACAATGATTTGTTATACTGAGGCAAAACAGTGAGATTAGATTGAAATGGTTAAAGGAAGGTGTAACATGATAACATACGATTTCAATGGACATCATTCACAGATTCATTATAAACACATATAAACAAACCTTCTCTCTCTCTCTCTCTCTCTCTCTCTCTCTCTCTCACTCTCTCTCTCTCTCTCTCTCTCTCTTTCTCACTCTCTCTCTCTCTATATATATGCATATGTATATGTGTATATATATATATATATATATATATTATATATATATATATATATATATATATATAATATACACATATACATATGCATGATGAAGACGATATGATATGAGAGATGATGATGATGATATGTCGCGATGCTGACAATAAATGTGGCCATGCGTGATGAGACGACGACGATGAGATAACAACGGTAGCAATGATATTAATAATAATAACAACAACAATAATAATAAATACATATATAATAATAATACATACATACATACATACATACATACATACATACATACATACATACATACATACATACAACTACATACATACATACATACATACATACATACATACATACATACACATCACAACATACATACATATACATACATACATACATACATACATACATACATACATACATACATACATACATACATACATACATACATACATACATACATACATACATACATACATACATACATACATACATAAATACACACCACACACACATACATACATACATACATACACACACACTCATACACACATACATACATACATACATACATACATACATACATCACACTACATACATACATACATACATACATACTACATACATACATACATACATACATACACACAACATACATACATACATACACACACATACATACATACATACACACACTACATACATACATACATAACATACATACATACATACATACACATACTACAACATACATACATACATACATACATACATACAATACATACATACACGCACACACACACACATACATACATACATACAAACATACATACACACACACATACATACATACATACATACAACACACACACATACATACATACA
>NC_088363.1:7817613-7855113 GCF_034508935.2 Berghia stephanieae | reverse complement strand
GGTAGTGATTCCAATATTGCTTTTTATTTTACTGTGTGTAGTTTGTGACAGAAATGTCATAATAATAATAATAATAATAATAATAATAATAATAATAATAATAATAATAATAATAATAATAATAATAATAATAATAAAAAATAGATCTTTATTGTCCATAAATATGGCAATTTGTCATTTAGTTACACTTGTTATAATGTTAAACGATAACTAAGATTGAACAGATATTTCACTCCTACTTATTTTCTCTCTCTCTCTCTCTCTCTCTCTCTCTCTCTCTCTCTCTCTCTCTCTCTTTCTTTCTTTCTTTCTTTCACACGTGCGATATACACAACATAAACATATTCATTTCGTTTTCAATTTGTTACGATTGTGGCAATTCGACACCAAAAATTATCATCATTATCAATTGGTCAGTTAATCTTACATTAAATAAATTAATCAGTTAATCAGTCAACGAATCAAGTCATGAAGTTACACAGTCAGTCATGACACTCACGATATTGGTCATGGTTTACGATACACGTCTTTCTGGACATCGGAATACACAGTTGCTGGTGCTAATCGGGCAAGGACATTGCGAGTTTATTTGACTTTCGTAACGCCCAGGTGCCATTACTGAAATTCGAAACTGACTAACTTGCGGCAGAGCCTTTTGCTTCTTCAACATCAGATTGGTACGTCATTCTGGTCTTTGTGAATGAGACGGCAGTTGGGTGATTAGTTAGCACTAGATCCTGGCTAATCAGATGAGAAATATTTAAGGTTACACATGTTTTTATGTGCTGGTACGATTGTGTTGGTGGTTGGAATAGGTGAGTATTTTACCCTAACGCATGACATCACTATTAACATTGTACATATAGACAGAACGAAGTTGACGTCACTCAGCTCTTTTATTGTTTTTAGACAGCCATTTGGATGATTAGTTCTCACTAAATTATTTAAATCCGACTTTAAACGTTAACCGTTAATCACAATTTTGTGTTGGTAGGTTATATCTGGCTGGTGGATGTTGTGAGTATTTTACCAAAACGCATAGCATAAATAAAAATCGTCAAAAAAATAAAAAAAGAGACAAGAGGACGATGTTTATAATTTAGTAGACCAACTAGTTTGATTGGATTGGATTAGATGGTTCTGACTGAAGATAGGGGTGACCTGACTGTACTTACCAGCAAAGACAAAACACAAGACATGAGCCATGCCCTAGCAACGCCCAGCAGGAGACTGGAGTGCCAACCTAGAGTCTGGTATGAGGAATGCTTTAATGTCGCCGGTTGTCATACACTATCCCACCTTTACAACCCCGTTAAAACAAAACAAAACAAAACAAAACAAAACAAAAAAAAAAAAAAACTAGGAAAAAATCAGGCTAAATTCATACAACACAATGACGAAATGACTTTTTCACATTTTGGCCAGAAAGTTTTGACTTAGTACATTGATCTATTAACATTGCTTCCGATATGTTAACAGTTATTAAACCCAAGACTTCGTGTTATAAAGTATTGATGGTATGCGGTTAAGCAGAATACTGACCAGTTCTACCAACCAAAACACTAAAACATAAGTTACATTCAACGTTTATAGCGAATTAGAGAGAATTTGGTGAGAACTTATCATCATTCTGGCAGTCTAAAAACAATAACAAGGAGCCGAGTGATAGCTTCATTCATTCTATATGTAGTTCATGGTTTGAAATTTGTTTTGACGTTTCGGGACCATTTTAATCAGTCGATTTTTGAAGTAAACGTTTTCTGGCCAAAATTAGGATAGGGCAGATTGTCAGAAAATAGCCAAATTGGAGTCCGTCAATAAATAAAATAATATTGGAGACAGTTTATTTTATAGTATTTGGCTACATTTGAGTCATTTTCTAGTCATTCATAAAATCTGAAGCGGTCTTTCAGGTTTTGGATGGCTCGTGAATTTTCACGGTAATCAATATTACGACAGCTCTCTTTTGAGCAATAAATGGACATGCGCATTCATATAGCGGTTCTTGATAGTTCCCCTTTGCTATTTGCGCTTCAAAGTGCTGCAATAAATCCCTTTGGAGACCATAAGGAACTAGAATTATCATTTCATGAAGTCCAAGTCCAAGGGCAAGCGTCTATTTTTACAAACCTTCTCAAAATTTCACTACTAATTGCCAAGTACACATTCACACCTGCGTCAAGTGAAGTACAATCATATTTCAACGTGCCTAAAATCAGAAAAATAGTTTTGCTTGTTACACGCCTTACTGTTTTCTCATCCTTGACATGGAAATTGCCCATCCAAGTCACTTCCACTAATGTCTGTTGTAACTTCGATAGAAGTAGAAAATAAATGCTTTATCTTTGTAGTATGGTCTCTTGCTACCTCTGGACAGGACGCCAGAATATCGCAAAAGAACTTTCTATAAGACCCAAAGGCCTCAGATCCCAATCGCTGCTGTTTTGATAAAGGAAAAAGAAAAATGAGAAAGAAAAAAAAAAGAATAATTAAAAGTTGTCACAAGTTGATTCCATGCCTTAGTATGTATGTATGTATGTGTGTGTGTGTGTGTGTGTGTGTGTGTGTGTAGTGTGTGTGTGTATCACAATGGCAAAGCTTGCACTGTCTTGAGGCAACAGTCATATTGAATGTGATCAGTGAACAGACAGGTGACAGATAGCGTTATTGAACAACGCTAGTCTAATCTGTTGTCTTGGGTTTAAAGGCTTTTTACCTATAATTTTGGGCGGTGAAAATGGTCGATATTTATAGTTTTGTTATTGATACTTATTGACTTTAGCCTATTCATTCCGGCTGGAGTTTTAGCCATCGGCAAATGAATCATCTCCATAGTATCTGATTCTGTGTCATCTTCTCTGTCTCTTTCCATGTGACGCTTTCTGTCTTCAGTTCGTCCATTACTCTCTTTCTCTCTCTCTCTCTCTCTCTCTCTCGCTCTCTATCTCTATCTCTCTTCCCCCCCCCCCTTTTAGCCTCATGCTTCGTGTTTTTAACATAATGCCAACAATGATCCAATCCAGCGATATTGTCATGCTATATTACATTTATTTCTAGAATGAGAATGTGTGTAACAACTGTCCTCATTATTCCATCCAACAATTTTATCAATATCAAATGTGAAGGAATCTGTTTTAGAGATTTTCTTGTAGGAAATATCACAGTTGACAATACTTTTATAAAAGACTTTAAAAAAAAAATTAGCTTGGAAACTTTCAGATTTTCAAGATCAATGAAAATTATTCCAACTCGTCGAAGTCTGAAACTTGACACGTCCAAACAAATCAAGCGATCAAGTTTCAAAGTTTTTGATAATTTCATCATCATTTTAACCAGTTAACTTCCGTACTCTGGAAAAAACAAAAAAACAAACATGTATTTTAAAATTTTGCCAGAAAATTTTCCTTCAAATACTGATCGATTTAAATAAACCTCATTTTGGCAAAAACTCTCAAACCTGGGAATTTAAGGTAGAAATTGCGAAGTCCCAGAATTGAGAATTTTTGCCATGATGAGGGTAATTTAAATCGAATGATATTTAAAGGACGGGTTTTCTGGCCAAATTTTTAAATACATGTTTTTCCAGAGTAACTGGTTCACCGATCAATTTTTTAATTGATATTTTCTGGCCAAAATAAAAAATATAGGATTTGTCAGAGGCCAGCAGCTTGAATGTATTCAATCGCTGTGGTCATAATTTTCTATACGTACGTATCACTATTTTCAAGGTAACTGGAAACCTCCACTGCGCTGCTGCTGTGCTGTTGTAATCGCTGAAAAGGCACCAGTTATCGCAATAGTCAACTACTGTATGAATAGGCCTAGATAGGAGTTAGCCCAAGTCTGATCTGCCAAAGCTGGTATGAATAACTTTTAATCTTCCGACAGCTGATAGAACTTGGATGGCGGCCTTTCAGGAGGGAGACCAGTTTTACGGGCAAGTGTAAATTGGGTGCGAAGATAGTTTTATCTCACTCGGTAGTAAAATTCTGGTGGTGGACGTATTCATGGTGGTAGCGGACCTCATGAAAGCCCTTATCGATGACGCTGTTTGGGATTTTTACAACTTATAACATAATATAATCCCCCTGGATGGAAGGAGAGGATCATGTGTTTGTGTGTATGTGTGATTGTGTGTGTATTTGTGTATGTATTAGTATGTGTGTGTATGTGTGTTTGTGTGTATGTGTGTGTATTTGTGTGTGTCTGTTTGTATGGATGTAAAAGAACATGGCAAAGCTTTCTGAATTGAACATTGATACGTTTTATGTATATTATGAAGAATTGAGAGTTAATTACCCTTGAGTAAGATACAGATGGACCTGTTTCCAATGTTAAGAATTTGCATTTAGATTACAAAAAAATGAAGTGAAATAGAAGGAACGACATTGACGTCATTCAGCTCTTTGTTATTGTTATTAGCCAGCCATTTTTATGAGAAGCTCTTACTAAATTTTATAAATCTAACTATAAACGTTCAAGGTTACGCATGCGCATAGTTTTGTGTGTTGGTACGTTATATACGGTTGACGGATGTTGTGAGTGTTACCAGTGTGCATTTACGTCCACGTGCATTCAGCACGTCTCCACAGTCTGTGGACTGTTGATTAGAGCAGACAAACTACATTCCTATGACAAGAGTACCGTGTCACAATCGGTGGTGTTGATCTCTATGACATTTTTATTGACGACTGTCTTCAATCCAATCTTGTCTAATTGTTGTTTTTCAACACGTTCTCCGCCTGCTACGACTTCTCATCTGCCAGACTTTGAACAAACACGTGTGTGATTTCAGATTTTAACCGGAAAACTCGTCCTTCCATCGATTAAAATAATAATTGAGCATTTATATAGCGCAATATCCACTTAACGTGCTCAATGCGCTTTACAAGGGCTCCCTGGTCAACAGCAACATTTAACATGTAGGACGAGACATGGCGCCTGTTAGGCGATATTACAATTTTTCGGACAAAGACAACGCTGTTAACGGCCAGGTACTCATTTTACACCTGAGTACGGTGAGAGAATGTGAGTAAAGAGTCTTTTCCAAGGACTCAACTATGCGCCGAGCGAGGCTCGAACCCAGGACCTTCCGATCCGAAAGCGAGTGTCATACCACTAGACCACATAGCCGCACAAATGACCCTGAACTTGGCAAAAAACCTCTCAACCATGAACCTTCGTGAAGAAAATGTAGGGGTTGTTCCAGGGCACAGCAGTAATAGTAAAAGGTATCTATGATTTAAACAGAGGCCTACCCATTACTATGGGTTTTTCTATTCTTGTCATGGAATGAGATGACTTGGTTTTTATCACGAACCTAGCTGGAATTATTTGCTATGAGGGAGACAGTAGTGTTGCGTTTGTATGTGTGTTTGTATTTGTTTTTGTTTTTGTGTGTGCGTGTCTTTGTGTGTATGTCTGTGATAGATTATCATTGTCTTGTAAACCCCCTTTTAAATTCTCTTTTATTCAAAACCAGCCCTGTCCAAATTATGCAACTGCAAGAGAAGATGTTTGGCCTGGTGCCACACCTCTGCAGAGTAATCTGTATGGATCCCTGACAGGGTTTAGGAAGACAACGGCGTTCGTTCACCAACTAAACAGTCATATATGAAGCAGACTACAACTACGAACATTTCGTAGAAATAAGATTTTTTTGTTTCTATTTGACGATTTTATAAGGATCATTAATTCAATAAACTTCTTGAAAACGATGTTTTGTTGCCAGTGATGGCATATAACGAATTTTAAAGCATTAATTTAATGTATTTAAACACAAATTGGTGATTTTTAAGGGTAGTTATAATGTTGTTACCCCTGAAAACTAAGAATTTTCCAATTCCAAGTATGCATGTCTGATATGAAGACAATATGAGGGGGTCGGAGAAGACGAAGAATAATAGAAAATCATCTGAAGACGTTCAAACGGCGTGTAAGATTTTTGGGTTTGACTTTGGCTGAGCTCGTAGATTCCATCCTATCCCTGGCCCGTCTCTGTGGCATTCATGATTCTCCTCACAGCTAGATTTGCTTCTATAATAACCCCGTGGCTTCCATGTCAATATAGAATTTGATAAGAATAAAATAAAGAAATGCACATCGTTAGATGTCGTCGCCAGGGCATTCCGTAAAGGAATATCGATAATCCGTCAAATAAATGTTTGATTTCGGCAGGAATTACCCATGTTGTACAAATTTGAGTGATATTGGGAGTAAATAATCTTGCTCAATGCTAAAAGAACAACTGTGCCTGAAACGTGGCTTGAACACGGGACCTTTCGGGTCTCAGTATAATGCCTTGGCCTCTCTGCCTTTCGGGTCTCAGTATAATGCTTTGACCTCTCTGCCCCCCCCCCCCCCCCTCCAGTATACAATTGGTGTAACAAAAAGAATTCTCACAAACTGATAGACCAATCTGATACAATATTCTCATTCTGTCTCTTTCTTTCTATTGTAGGTACAAGAGAAGCAGCCTTCGTCCACTCCCTGTCATCGGCAGGTGTTGCCCACGCTGTAGCCCGTTCCTGTTCCAATGGAGAGTTACAACGGTGTGGCTGTGACAGAACCGTTCGGGGAAGAAGTCAGGAAGGATTCGAATGGGCAGGATGCTCTGATAACATTGCCTATGGAAAAGCCTTTAGCCGAGTGTTTGTGGACGCTAGGGAGAAAGGAAAGAAGAGGAAGACGAAGGCCAGATCCATTATGAATTTACACAACAATGAGGCGGGAAGGAGGGTGAGTAATTGGCCTTGTCGTCGTCTTCGTCGTCAGCATCATCATCATCATCATCATCATCATCATCATCGCATCATCATCATTATCACCATCATCACCATCATCCCAACCCTCCCTTTCTCTCTTCTCTCTCTCTCTCTCTCTCTCTCTCTCTCTCTCTCTCTCTCTCTCTCTTCACCTTCTATCTCTCTTACTCTCAGTCTCACATATATACACTGTCTTTCACACACACCCACACACACACACACACACACACACACACACACAAACAAACCCATCTCTCTCTCTCTATCTATCTATCTATCTATCTATCTATCTATCGATCTGTAAGGGTGATCAAACCACACAGACGGTTTATACACTGACTGCCGTATGTCGACAAAATTACTTTTTAATACATTTTGGTCAGAATTTTTTAAATTTCCTATTTGTAGATCGATCGAGTAAAATCCTTCAAAGTGCCAACAATTCATAAACGAGATCCATTGAGATCACGAATTTCATTCAGTAGAATGTCATTTTGGGGTCCCGATGGCCCGGATGGACCCACAAGCAAAAGACCCGGTATCGATTCGGAAGCGTCAATCTAGCATAAGGTGGGAAGCTTGATCCGTTAGATCAAGCGCAACGTATAGATAGTATGCAGATGACGTCATTCAGGCCTTTGTTATTGTTTTTGCCATCCGCGTTTGTGAGTTGTTCTCACTAAACTTTATTAACCAGACTATAAAAGTTCATGGTTACACATAGTTTGTGTGTTGGTCCGTTATACTTCCGGATGGCAATGTTGTGAGCTTCTTAGCCAAGCGCATTCTATCTATATGCGATAGATTTATTAGTGTCCTATCAGAAGGGTAGTAAGCAATTCCTGCTGTCCGTTTAACTGGGATAAACTCCGGCTCCATAGGTGTTTTGGCTTTGAATGGAAACGTTTAGGGCCATTTTAATTTATCAATATTGATGCTGTGCGTTTAGTCCAAAAAAAACAAGAAACCCAACAAAAACACCTCACAACATCCGCCAGCCGGATATTACGGACCAACACAACCCCCCCCCCCCCCCAACAAAACAATGTGTAACCTGAAACGTTTAATGTTTGATTGATAGAATTTATTGAGAACCACTCATGAAAATGGCTGGCTAAAAACAATATCAAAGAGCTGTTGCCGTCAATTTCGTTCCCTTCATGTTATGAAGTAAATTTATAGATAGTATGCGCTTGGCTAAGAAGCTCATAACATTCCATCCGGAAGTATGACGGACCAACACACAAAACTGAGTGTATCCATGAACGTTTATAGTCGGGTTAATACAGTTTAGTGAGCATTACTCATAAACGCGGATGGCAAAAAACAATAACAAAGACCTGAGTGACGTCATCTTCGAACTATCTATATTTTTCTAGCCATAATATAAACATGCGTTTGGTCAGTGTGTGACAAAACACAGCCAGTCGTTTGCCCCTCAGTATCAATTGTACTTTTCTCGGCCTCCTTTGGGTGGCGTCTTTTTTATTTTATGGTCGTCTAATTGGTCATTGAAAGTCACTCTAGTCATAAGGAAGGGGCTATGTTGTGTTTGGGCAGGGTGGTGATGGGTGAGATGATGGTTGGGTTGTCTTTGTTTAGGGCAGACGGGAGATTAACCCGCTAGCCACCCGTAACCACGAGATATAATTCCTGTGTCTGCGGCCATAACCACCCACCATAAGACGCTTTTAAATGGACAATCGCCGACTTTTATTTTTACATTATGTAGTTTGTGATAGAAAACATTCGTATTTGCTAACTCGTCAAATCGGGAAATTTGATTTCAGTGTATTGAACAGCGGGACCATGAGATAAGTGAAGCAATAATCGTACTCTGTAAAAACCCATATTTTAATGTTTGGCCAGAAAACTTATCCTTCAAATATCGATCGATCTAAAAGACCCTCATCTTGGCAAAAAAAAAAAAAAACTCTCAAACCAGGGACTTCGCGAAGTCACAGGTTTGAGATTTTTTTTTTTTTTTGCCAAGATGAGAGTCATTTAAATTGATCGATATTTGAAGGATACGTTTTCTGGCCAAATTTTAAAATATGGGGTTTTCTAGATAACGACAGAACATGGGTTGAGTATAAAATGTTATGCTTGTATCATAGCCCTCATACCAAGTCTCTAGATCTTGTAACGCGCTTTTATTGGATATTGCGCTATATAAATGCTCAAGGGTTTTTTGTTTGTTTTTTAAAAAAAAGTAGAGTTCTTCAGCCTCGGCATATCCACCAGTCTGATAACTCACATTATAACTGGGATCCCATCCTTGTCATTTCGAAAACGAAATTATCTCTCTCATAAAATTATTATTCATTAAAAAAAAATAATGCACATTAAATAATTCGCATTCGGTTTGACGACTTGAATATTGAATCATATAGAAGGAACGAAATTGACGTCACTCAGCTCTTTGTTAGAGTTTTTATGCAGTCATTTTGGTGACTAGATCTCACTAAATTATATCAGTTAAACTATAATCGTTCAATGTGACACATACTTTTGTGTTTTGGTCCTATATATCCGGCTGGCGGATGCTGTGAATATTTTACACGTATAGCATCAACTGACAAGTCTTGATGTGTCCAGTGTCAAATCCATTCCTAGGGTTGAAGTGACCATTCCTTGTCCAGTAGCTGTGTCCAGTTAATTGTAAGGCTTTCTGGTCTTGTGTTCTCTCGGCTTCTGACTCGTAGTTCGATTCCCGCTGCCGAGTGCGCACAATTGAGTCCTTGGCAAAGACACTCCCACATTGTCTCATCGGTAACAACGTTGTCTTTGTCGACAAAAATAATAGCGGCTCTACTCTAATGTCATATATCGTCTCGTTCTCCATGTCTGATGCTTCTGTTGGCTTGCGATCGCTTGTAAATCGCCTTGAGCTCATTTTAGTGGATATTGCGTCCTATTAAACCTCACGTTTTGAATTGTAATGAGGGGAAAAAAAGCTTTTTTGGGATAAATTACACATAATATAGCAATGCAAAGAATAAGGTGACTGGCGAAAACCGTACAAATCATAATATACTCTGTGTTTTTGTTGATAACTTTCCTTTTCTCTTCATAACACGTTAGTTTTCATCAAATGTTCTCAGAGTGCTATTCTCTATTATAAGACTATAAACTTGGAGTGCTCATTCTAATTTAAAAGTCAAAATTATTTTTTTTCTCAATAAGGAAAACAAAGACAAACAAAATACAAACAAACTATTAGAAAAAACAAACAAAATGTTTTTTTAAAAAATTGGGGGAAAAAACAGCAAAAAAAATAAATAAATAAATTAAAAAAATAAAATAAAATAAAAATAAAAGCCACAACAAAAAGCAACAATTCAATTGTTTAAGTGACGGCAAATCGGGACGAAATGAAGTAAAAACTGGAGTCCCCTCTAGAGAAAGGCCGGTGTTTTACATGCTGACTGTTTTCTGTCCAGATCTTATGAATTGCTTTTCATCTACAACGATAACCCATCGCTTAATCATTGGATTAAGATGCGTCTCAGTTCATTCGGCCATGTAAACATGCTATCTCTTGCATGGCCATATAACAACAAAACACTTTTTTTTTAATTCTGGCCAAAAAAAAAAAAAAAAATAAAAAAAAAAAAAAACATTTGGACACTTCAAATATCAACCAGTTCAAAATGGCCCCTAACTCGTCAATCAGTCTGAAATAAAGACTTCAATCAAATGTTAGGTCAGAGATTTTGGACAAGTTGAGATTCTCTCTAACCCGATATAATAAAACGAGATAAAAGTTTGTAGGCCAGAATCCCCCCCCCCCCCACCTCTCAGTGTCACAGTATGGCAGTGCAGTGTTCATGATGGTTTTCTCTTGAGTCAGTCAGGAGCTCCAGTGGTAAGACACTCACCATATCATCTAAACGTCCTGGATCGAATCCCCGTAGAGATGTTTAGATATTTTCTCCAGAATTGAGTGCGATTTTGTAGTCAAGTGCTAAGATCCGTATGTTAAGAGTTCGACTCCCGTTGTTTTGGCGCACAGTTGATTTCATGGTGACAATTTCCAATTCAGCCCAGCAACTCACAACTAAAAGTACATGCATATTTGTACTGTATATTGACTTACTATTGATGCCATCCGCCAGTGAGATTTAACATGTCAACACACAAAACTGTGTGTAACCTTTAGCGTATATAGTCCAATGTATGTGATTTACTGAGAACTTGTCTAGAAGTAATAACAAAGAGTTGAGTGAGGTCAACATCGTTCCTTCTATACGTCCATTCCTCGGTTCCTTGTGGGACATAGAGCTACCGTACTCTTCTAGCGTACCCAGTTCTGGGTGGGCTTTCTCCATTGAGGTCCTGACATTACAACTGCCTCTCTCCCCTCTCTTCCACCAATCATCTTCATGTCTCTTCTGGTCTCCCAACATTTTCTGTTTGATTCCCGTGGGGAATCTAGAGTTTGTCTGGTCACATTTGGTGGACATTTCCTTTGAGGACGCTATCAATTCAACGTCATTTCCTTTTTGATAGCTCTTATCGTATTAGATCTTGGATTGGTTTTGCCTTCAGTGTTAGATTTATTGGTGTATTGATCTTTAAGATGGATAATTATTGACAGAAACTGACAGTACATTTTTGACAGTTTTTGACACACTCCAAATTTTTTGAGCCGTAAAAGAGGAATAACTTTATATGACAGTATTGAATATCCGGATTGGTCTTTGGGGTAATAAAGTCATCTTATCATTTTCAAATCCCGTTTTTTTGGCGGGGTTTGTGTGTGTGTGTGTTTGTTTGTTTGTTTGTTTTACTCCACCCCCTCCACAGTCTCCTTCGACACGTCAAAGATAATAAATGATATTTCTGTGTCAGGAACGTTTCCCCCTTTTCAAATAAATGGCCGATGTTTTGGTTGCCGTTAATCTTCAATACCTTATGTTTTTCCATTGATTTTCACACCAGTCTCTTTTGCTTCCAAGGAAATAACAATCTGATTTGTCCTGGGCATCTTGTACAAATCAAGTAAGCATGTTCAAACGACGAAGAAATCAATTGCTTGTGTAATATTATAGATAATATTATTGGTTCATCTTCTTCCAGTGGCTGTTTTGTTTCCACATAGTATTTTGTTCTGTTACATATTTGGTATTGTTTTAGTCATTTTTATTTTGTTTGTTTGGTTGGTTCTTTTGTTTGTTTGTTTTGTTGTTGTTTTTGGGGGGGGTTTTTGTTTCGTTTATTGCTTTTACTTTGTTGTTGCTTTATAAACTTGACAGTAAGAAGTTTAAACCAAACCCATTCATTGTCTATTCGTCACGTTCAATCCTCGTAAAAACTAATAGATAGACGTTACTGTATTATCGCTCTCATTATCGCGATTGTCACAGCGAGTACAAAAGGTAAATTATGAGCTAGATGGGTTGTTGTGGAATTGGCAGTTGCCAGGGAACGTAAAAATGTGACAGATTTGACACAATAACGAGTTGCTAATCGTTTTCTAATCACCAACCCTTGTGTACCGTGGCCGGGTACGTATATCACCTATATTATATGTTATATTTTACAGACCTGTCTTCTGGACCATTTTATATTCGTAATTTTAGGGGATAAAAATTGTAGTCGCTATAGTTAACTTTAAAATTCAACAATTTACTCCCACAAGGATTAAATGACACTTCAAAATCCATACAATTATGTAGTCTGGCATCAACTTTCATTTTCAATACGTTTTAATGACTTGGAGATGCTCATGAAATTCTGAAATTGGAGCCTAAAGTTCGTAATTCTACGAAATTTTCGTAGCTGTAGGCAGGTCTGTATTATATTATCATTAGGCGACGGTGACGTCAATGATGGGATTGCACCGGGTATTACAAATAGGGAATTCTTTATAACGTGTCTTGCTACCATTCCCAGTTAACCGATATCATTGAATTTTATTTGTTTTTTGGGTTGCAAGTATGCATTCTATTTTGTGGGGATGTGCGTGCGTGCGTGAGTGAGTGCTCAAGTGTGTGTCTGTGTGTGTGAATTTGTGTGTGTGTGAGTTTGTGTGTGTATATGTGTGTGTGTGTTGAGGAACATTTTCTTTCAAACCATGCCAAAATGAAGGAAGTAGGATCGAGTCCAAGATCTGGCGTGATTGCTATTTTATTTGCAAGATATATTTGTCTTAAATCATCTTTTTGGAGAATTGTCGCAATTAAGCGAGATGCTCTTCGAGTCCATTAAAAAAAATATAGACCAGAACTCCAGGGAATTTTGTGTCAGCCATTTACGTAGTAAGTCGAATCTATTGTTAGAAATTCATGGAGAGCTAATAGAATGAACGAAATTGACGTCACTCAGGTCTTTTTTTTTAATTGTTTTTAGCCAGCCATTTTTTATGAATAGTTCTCATTAAATTGTATTAATCAGACTATGAACGTTTAAGGTTACACATAGTTTTGTGTGTTGGTACATTTCATCCACTGGCGGAATGTTGTGAGTTTTTAAAAACTAAGTGCATAGCATCAATCCAAATAGTCCTCAGAGACGAACCCCTCTCTCGAAAGTCTTTTTTTTTATTATTCTTAACTCCAAACACTCCAAGCCACCCGGCTGGGCCAAACGTCATGAGTCTTGTCGTAGTCTTCCTCCATGATAGCCTGAGACACCCGAGCCAAAACATTCCTTCACAATGCAAAGCGACGATCTTCAAAAGAAGTCCCAGGTTTGAGAGTTTTTGCCAAGATGAGGGTCATTTAAATCGATCGATATTTCAAGGATGAGTTTTCTGGCCAAATTTTCAAATAAGTGTTTTCCCAGGGTACGACAATAATGCGTCTAACGTTGTGAAGGGCATTGTGGAAATGCGCTATACCATTACCAAAGAAAAAGAAAGAAAAACTTGAGCTATTATGAAGCGCAATATCCACTAAAACTGCTAAAAGCGCTTTACAAATAAATAGTAATAATAAATATTAATACAAAGAGTACTTTGAAAATCTTTTTTACTAGTTTACCTGATTTTCCCCCTCAAAATCTTTGAAAGAATCTGCCATAATATGATACTGACATGAACCTCATAGCCTTTCTACCGCTGGTTGATATGACGGATATATACGGTTACTATTTATATGACGGAGATACAGGGTTGCAATTGCGTTTGTTTTTACGGTGATTTACTGCTAATCCGGACAAGATAATGACACTTTTTATTTCTAAAAGATGAGGCGATGTTAACCCTTTATCGGTCAGAATGAGTTTGTATTTCAAATGATATATATATATATATATATATATATATATATATATATATATATATATATATATATATATATATTGTCTCCCGGTGTTCATCTAGTTATGATTGCAAAGAGGGTCCCGATAGGCCAGAGAAAGAGAATACACTCAAAGTGGCCTGTATCGACCCCGCGTACAGTTGACATTTTTTGTGACCCCCCCCCCCCCCCCAACCACCCAACAGGTAATTGGGCATGTTGTAGTCAAAATATTCTGTGATATGCCAGCGATATCTATAGATAGTATGCAGATGACGTCACTCAGGCCTTTGTTATTGTTTTTGCCATCCGCGTTTGTGAGTTGTTCTCACTAAACTGTATTAACCAGACTCTAAAAGTTCATGGTTACACAGAGTTTGTGTGTTGGTCCGTTATACTTCCGGATGGCAATGTTGTGAACTCCTTGGCCAAGCGCATTCTATCTATACTCTAGGAGACGAGATGGTAGCAAGCAAACTATGTGCAATACTTTTAACGCTATAGATAGTATGCAGATGACGTCACTCAGGCCTTTGTTATTGTTTTTGCCATCCGCGTTTGTGAGTTGTTCTCACTAAACTGTATTAACCAGCCTATAAAAGTTCATGGTTACACAGAGTTTGTGTGTTGGTCCGTTATACTTCCGGATGGCAATGTTGTGAACTCCTTGGCCAAGCGCATACTATCTATAGAAACCGAAACAAACTCCTATTGCATCAGTCGTATGAGGGACTACGTTTTTTTCTTCTACAATTCTGCCGTATAAATTAAGAAAGAAAAAAAAAGCACACACAAAAAAAAAAAACACGCATTTTAAATCGGTCGAAGAAAAAGACCCTCATGTTGTTAAAAATTCTCAAACCTGGGATTTTCTGGAAGACTTCGCGAAGTCCCAGGTTTGAGAGTTTTTGATACGACGAGGGTCAGTTTAATCGATCAAAATGTGAAGGACGTGTTTTCTGGCCAACATTTTAAATTCGTGGGTTTGAAAAAAAATATTTCCCCAGTACGGCACAATGGCAAAGCTGGTGACACCCATTATCATCTATTATAGTCTTAGATGGAAATGGTTACGGCCGATGCAAAATGTGACCCACCGTATCAAAGCGGTATTATGTCGGGATCCATTCGGTAAGGGAAATTGAATTCATAGCCACAAATATCCAACTTGGGTTTAATTTCTGTACGTTATGCTGGAGTATAACGACTATTTCTTGCATTGCAAAAACTTCTAAGCTCCAAGTTCTCACCATTCTATCTCTAAATTCACTTCTTGGGGTCTGAATCATCCCGACATAATACCGTTTTGAGACGGAGGGTCACAAATGGACTTCATATTAAAGTCTGATTATGTCCTTCTTAAAGCTTTATAAAGGAACGAAATTGACGTCATTCAGCTCATTGTTATTGTTTTTAGCCACCCATTTTTTATGAATAGTTCTCACTAAATTCTACCAATCAGACTATAAACGTTAAACATAGTTTTGTGTGTTGTTACCTTATCTTCGGCTGGCGGATGTTGTGATTCATTTGGCTAATCGCACAGCACCAATAGCTATAAAGAGATAATCTTTGACTGGGATTATAGTCAAATTGAATTCTGCCCGGTAAGGGTTAATATAAAAAAACGGTTGTGTATAAATGTTACCCCGACCTGGTTAGACGTGCGCCCCGTATAGTTTGTAGGTTGTGGAGTTTCTGTTTGCAGCCATAAATTGTAAATGTTTGAAACAGGTTGACGGGCGGGAATCGTTTGAAACTCGCTGCCAGAACACAGCAAATGGCAACACTCACCAAGACCCCAGACAGCAGGTGAACGTGGGTACTCGTCCTGGGTTAGATGGAACCGTGCAATGGATACAATTGTTATACAATGGGAAATGAAGCAAACTCAAGGAGGAATGGTATGGACGTCACAGGGTTCTTTGTTATTGGTTTTTTTTTTTAGACTGCCAGTTTAATGATTAGTTCTCAATAAATTCTATCAATCAGACTATAAACCTTTACATAGTTTTGTGTGTCAGTACGTTATATACAACTGGCGGTTGTTGTGAGTATGTTACCTAAACGCATACCATTAAAACGTGTCCATAATATAGTCAGGTTACATGGTAATAATGCATACTTTCTTTTAACAAAAAAAAAAAAAAAAAAAAAAAAAAAAGTCAACAAACAAACAAAACAAAACAAAAATTATTCAATCGTGATTTAAATGATTTAAATAGTATTTTCACGTCAGCTGATGGCAAAATCTCTCAAACCTGGGACTTCGCTAAGTTCCAGTTTTGATAGTTTTTGCCAAGATGAGGGTTATTTAAATCGATCGATATTTGAAGGACGAGTTTTCTGGCCAAATTTTCAAATATGGATTTTTCCAAAGTACGGCAGTACAGTTTGTTAATGTATTCAGACCTAAAATGTGACAGTACCCGTCAGTTCCAATTGAATATTTTTTGTAGTCTGATATGATAGCGATTGAAGACGATGGGTCACTTATGGATGGGTTTTGTTAATGGGAGACAGGACTATTGTGTAGCAAATAGAAGAGAAAAAAAAAAAAAGGGGGGGGGGGTGCACTTTGGACAAAAGTCAATACAAGGGGAGGGGGGGGGGGGGGGAGGGCAATTTGACCGATCCACAGAATGGGGGGGGGGGGGGGCTGCTTACTTTGGACATTTTCTGATTTAATTTAGTCGAGGCGAGATGTGATGTATAAAATTGTTTCCTTTCAATCCAATATCCCGTTGGTAAAATTACAGCCACAGCATAGACAGTATCTTTTTCACCGGCACATTTCATGAGCTGAAATTTATAGAGTAGGGAGGGGGGTTTGAATATGCTTCGGATGGGGGGGGGGGGGGGGGGGGGGGGGAGGTAATCAGAAATTCAGAAAAAATAGACGGGACCGGACGGAGGGGGGGGGGAGGGGGGGGGGCGTCTATTTGATATAGTAGAGTCGAAGTGAAGAAGTTTAAAGACATCTGGTGTGTAAGTGGCCACGTCTAGACTCCCAATCATCTTTATTCAATTAATCTCATCATCACCAAAAGGCAACCTAGGAATTAGTCAGACTCTTTCATCACTGTGGTTTGCACTTGCCGTTTATCCAACATCTTTGGGGTATTATGGAAAAACATGTATTTTACGTTTTGGTCCTTCAAATCTCCATTGATTTTAAGATACCCTCGTCTTGACAAAAACTCTCAAACCTGGGACTTCGGTGAACTCTTCCATAAAGTCTCGGGTTTCAGAGATTTTGACAAGATTAGGGCTATATTAATCGATCGATATTTGAAAGACGAGTTTTCTGGCATAATTATAAATACGCGTTTTGTTCCCCCCCCCCCCCAAATACGGCATATCTGGCCTACCCTCTATAAACTTGAACAGAGCAATTTGTCTTCTTTTCCATATGACTGACAGGAAAAATTTGTATTTTGCGATAAGACGCACAAAAAATATTTTGAAAGTAAAATTGTTCTCAGTCGTTGACTTGCGAAATGTCTGTGGGTGTGGATGAATTGCAGTGGGGGAAAACTTTGTTTCCACCAAATTAAATATGGTTTAATTATTAGTCTGTTATACAAGGGGAATACGTTTGGGTGGATTCAAGGAGTGCCGATTTATTTTTTTGTTTGCTTGTTTGTTTGTCATGTTTGTTTTTGTGTGATTTTCACTGCTGATCCTTATATTTGTCTTTTGGTTCAATACCTGGATCTACTTACTTGTGATTGGTTCAGTTTTTCATGCACTTGGGGCTCAATCGGTTTGTACTCAATTTGTCTCACATGATTAATTTAGGCTTACGTCAGCAATTTTATTACGGCCAATCATATTTTGTTACAGCCTCAGTATTGCATTCTGATTGGCTCAAAATTATATTTAAAAAAAGAGCAAAGCTGGTCGATGACTGAGCGTGGGGTTAGGGGATTGTCTGCGGGATTGTCTTTGGGAGTCAACAAATAGATGGAATCACATGATTGACTGCTGGTTTTTAAATACGTGTGTTGTTGGGGGTTTTTTTCCGGAGACGGCAGAACATTTTTTAGTTTTCATTTTGGCCAGAAAACATTTTCTTCATAATCAATGGATTTTATGAAATGCCTCAATTGGTCATCAAGTGTCGAACCTGAGTTTTCCTGGAATTTTATACTTTTTAGAAAGCTGAAGGTTATTTTAGTTGATTGATTTTTGCAATATGCGTTCTCTGGCTAAAATAAAAAAGACTTGTTTTGATGAAGTATGTCAGATTGGCGAATACAATGCTTTGCAGTCGATCTATTGACGCCCACTACAGTCTTCGTTTGTTATTTTTTATACGAACCTTGAACACAAGTCGTTAAACAGTCGGGGTCAATTTATGGTGTAAGTAGAGGTGTGTGTGTGTGTGTGTGTGTGTATGTGTGTGTGCTAAGCCTACAGAGGTCTTAACTGTCCAAGATGTGACGCAATCGAGACCTGTCCAGTTGAGATCTCAAACTATCAGATATATTTATTCTTTTTCAAAACGTAGTTTTTGTTTCATCCAGTACATATTGCACACTTGATGCCCTGTAAGTATTTTAGATATCCGACATTGTCGATTTTCAGTTACCCATTCACACCTGAGTTATGTAATGTAATATGTGCCTAAATCTCTTTATCCAGAGACAAACAGCTTGGGACAAAGTTTGGATACGTCAAAAACAAGTCTGTCACTGATCACTCTTTTGAATTCGTTTGATTCTGATAAGCGATTTGGTCATCAGAGCCACAATCAAAGCGACAAAATCAAAGGACAAACGCATTCCATCTTGATGGCCAAGAAAGAATTGCGTGGTAAATCAAAGATTTGAAGGTGTGTGTCCACCAACTATCCTATCGGTTTTATGACCATTCCTGGCTCCCGATGACCATTTAGTTGTCTGTATTGCTTAAGAAATGTGCGGAGGTATTTGATAAGGGTAAGCAAGGGAGTGCCTTTATTATTGGATTCATTGATTTGATTTCAATATGCCTTGAAGTGGGCTTTTTGTTCTGGTGTTTTCTTACCATTGGCGTTTTAACAGTGGTGTGAATAGTAATACATGAAAATGATTATATTTATTATTATGTCATTAATATTAATGATGATAGTCGTAGTAGTAGTAGTAGTAGTAGTAGTAGTAGTAGTAGTAGTAGTAGTAGTAGTAGTAGTAGTAGTAGTAGTAGTAGTAGTACTAGTAGTAGTAGTAGTAGAAGTAGTAGTAGTACATATTACTTGTAGTAGTCGTAGTAGTAATTTTGATGGTGATGATGATATGATGATGATGATGATGATGTTGATGATGATGATAGAAAGGGAAAACAAAATACGTGCATATGTTTTCCTGTCCATTGGAGTTTGGAGGATAAAAATCGGGTTAACGGGCCTGAATCATCTTAAGGACTAGTTGTTGAGGTTTCCCTTGGCCCCTCCCCACATCTCCCACCACTGTATGAGTTATATTTAATAACGGAGAAAGGGTGGGGGGGGGGGGTAAAAAAAAAAGCAGAAACAAATAAAAACCCGGATCTGTGATAACATTTTCTACCTCCGAACCCCAGACAAAAACCTCTGTTTTCACGAGATTGACGGCATTTAAGTCTGGGTGTTCAGACCATTACAACAACCCACATGAAAGGAGCAATTAAAGAATACTCAAAGATTGCATTGCATCATCGCCCCACGTGAGTCCAAGAACGGTAATCTAGGAAGTTTGATATCCTACCAGGTGGCAGACGGCTAATTCCCGAATGGCTTTTGATGACGCGATTCCCGCTTTATTATCCAAGTAAATCGGAGACGGCTGTAACGTCTTAACGGGACGTGTATTGTGGGCGTCCCGTTGAAATGGACAATGTGGCAAAGACACCAATAAGTCTCGCCCTTTGTAATGAGATCACAATGACTTCAAATAAACGCTATTGAGGGATTGCCTTTTAGAGCTCTCTCTCCCTAGATCGCACAGCAGGTATGTGTGTGTGTGTCCGTTCGTCCACCTCACGCCCAACAACGTTTTGTTGTTTGTCTCTTGTGTCTACCCGTGTGTTCACCGCTTCCTATGACGCACACGGCCATAATTGACAATACAGTCATTGTTAGGTGACAAAATCTTATAATTGGTTTGGTGTACGCAATTAAGTTGCACTTTATCCATTTTGCTATTCATTATTTATTAAAGAGCCTGTGAATGTGAGGAGTAGCCTAGGTTGTTATACTGTTAACTGTTAAAATAGTATAAAAGACATTGACGACCAAGATGATCCTGGAAATGTCGAGGCAAAATTATGGGCAATTATCCCTTATTTCGACAAACACTTTTATGGCGTGATATTCACGAAACGCGTTCAAAACGCTTTACAAAGGATCCCTAGCCAACAGCAACATTTAACATGGAGGACGAGACATGACGCCTCTTAGGCGATATTACAATTTTTATTTCCCGACAGAGACAATGATGGCTACCTGTAAAGTTAGGATGAATTTAAAATACTCACCCATGTTTTCAATTGCTTAAACAATTCCGCTCCTGTTTACCTTCAGGAACTTATCCACCTTTATGAACCCAGTCGAAATTTAAGATCTGCTAATTTAAATATCCTAAGGGAACCCCAAAATCGTTAGTTTTTCATGAGAAATCCTTTGACCACCATGCCCCCGACTGTGGAACTCCATCAATATTGAAACTAAAAATAGTGAAAATCCACTTATCTTTAGAAAACGGTTAAAAACTGAGCTTTTCTGTAGGGCATATAATTTGGACTCTTAGTATGTATTTTATTATAATATATTATGTTATCATCGAATTTGGGTGGTTTTAATATGCCAGTTCTATATTTGTATATCATACATGATGTGTTGATGTAAAGCGCCAGTGAGCAATTCCAAATTGGAACTAGGCGCTATATAAGTTCATTATATTATATTATTATATTGTTATTGGCCAGGTTCTAATTTTACACGTGGGTATGGCGAGAGAATGTGAGTAAAGGACTCAACTATGCGCCGCTCAAAGCGGGACTCGAACCTTGACCCTTCTGGTCCGAATACGAGTGTCATACTGCGAGCCGCACAAGAACTAGTTTTTTTTGTTTTTGTTTTTTCTTTAATGTCTAAAAAAGCTTTGCTTCAAATGCCGATTTTATAAAAGTGAAACTCCAATTGTCCAAAAGTTCAAACATGACATTTCAATCAATTCTCAGGTTATCCACAAGTGCAAAGGTCATTGTAATCCATGGATAGTTGAAGTCCAAGTTTTGTGACCAAAATGATAAAAAAGTGTTTTATCGGAGTTTGGCATGATTTCGCTATTTTATTGAAATGAGAAATTGTCATTGTGAGGATTGTAGCAATTACCTAGTATTCTATCCATTTGGCTATTTCATACCTTTGAGAAGTTGCCGGGATCTGACAAGAAAGTTGGACAAACTGTTGACAAGTTAACCTGCCGCACTCTGGAAAATCACGTATCTAAAAAAAAATGACCAGAAAACTCGTCCTTCAAATATCGATGATTCAAATGACCTTCAATTTGGCAAAAACTATATATTGTAATAATTAAGATCCTGGATTTATCTCAAACACGTGACATATGACTTGACTTCATATGAATTCTCATGTTAAAGGATTTCTGACAAGTTGTGGCTGTTTAAAATTGATAGATATCATAGGAGTAAAAGTTTTCTGGCCATAGGGTCAAACAAACAAGTTTAAAAAAGTATGTAGTGAAAGTTGGATGGAGCCGACCAGATGTAACCTTGAACGTTTATTGTCTGGTTGATAGAATTTAATGAGAACTACTCATAAAAATGGCTGGCTGAAAAAAAATAACAAAGGGCTAGATGACGTCAATTTCGTACCTTCTATAAATGGTCCAAAATAGAGTTGAATAGAGCAGGCCATATGAATGATCCCAAATAGATTTGGATAGAGCAGGCCATATGAATGATCCCAAATAGATTTGGATAGAGCAGGCCATATGAATGATCCAAAATAGATTTGGATAGAGCAGGCCATATGAATGATCCAAAATAGATTTGGATAGAGCAGGCCATATGAATGATCCAAAATAGATTTGGATAGAGCAGGCCATATGAATGATCCAAAATAGATTTGGATAGAGCAGGCCATATGAATGATCCCAAATAGATTTGGATAGAGCAGGCCATATGAATGATCCCAAATAGATTTGGATAGAGCAGGCCATATGAATGATCCCAAATCCCAAATAGATTTGGATAGAGCAGGCCATATGAATGATCCCAAATAGATTTGGATAGAGCAGGCCATATGAATGATCCCAAATAGATTTGGATAGAGCAGGCCATATGAATGATCCCAAATAGATTTGGATAGAGCAGGCCATATGAATGATCCCAAATAGATTTGGATAGAGCAGGCCACATGAATGGTCCAAAATACACGTAGATTTGGATAATATTTGCCATACAGTCTATGACAGCTAATGTACAACATTGATTAAAACATTTTATAATCATAATATTTTAAAGTTTTAACGCTAGAACGACAGAAAATCCGAAAAGAAGGAAAGACAGAGAGTATTGCCGACCTATTCAGTTTGTTGGATCTTGGGGCTGGGTGAAGTCACGTCTGGTCAACAATTCAAACACACAAACCTTCTTACGGTCTAAATGGCTGAGTCTTGGTCTCCTCCAGGGGCCCGTTTGGTCTGTCAATTTAACCCTTTCCTTTACTTCCTTTAATCCTTATTGGTGACCTAAACAAGCCGACGTGATTATTCATCTGTTTTTACGGTGTGTTTGTGTGTGTGTGTGTGTGTGTGTGTGTGTGTGTGTGTGTGTTACAATAAATTTGCTCACTTTATGTGAATAGACTCCCGCCCAAAATCGATGGGGTTTTCTGAACTAAATCATTTTATTTGGAAGAGGATAGAGTGGTAGTTTTAAAACCTAATTATTTTTGAAAAATTAAGACACTGTTCTTAAAATAGTTTGGTTAGAAGAGTAACATTTCCTGTGGTCTCATGGATAGGACGTTTGACTGTTATTGAGGACTTTCCCACACGTGTCAACCCTGGCTGCTGGTGTCATCTTGTGTCATTTGCTTACGGGAATGTTTCTCGTCTTTGTCTATTGATTGTTTGTTTATGACTCACCATTAACCCGTCACTCATTCATTCATTCATTTATTCATTCATCATTCATTCATTCATCCTTTCATTCGTTTACTTATTCGAATATTCTTTCACTCACTCACTCACTCAGTCCTTAATCAATTTACTGATTTAACGGAACATAGATTTTCTTTTTTTTTCAATTAAAAAAACATCCCTTTATTCATCCCCTAGGGGAAATTTGTCTCTAGGGTCTATTCCAAGGGAAGACTTGAATAACCCAGGCGTCAGCCGAAGTGCAGCGCCGCAGATTGAGCTAGGGCGAGGTGACTTGCTCAAGGCCACACAGCGCAGCGGCTAGTGATCGAACTCGATACCTTTCGGGTACGACACAAAGGTCGTACCGCTGAGCCACGCTGCCCCCCCGTCATTTCATTCATTCATCTTTCAATCGTTTTCACCTCTACCTTTTTCTTTTTCTCCTCTTTTGATTTATTTATAACGAAGCTCGAATAGCAATGGTGATAAGTATGGATCACAGTTTACCTGTAGTCTCCAAATCAAGTCCAAGTGATTATAACCGTCGTGTGTTGAATATAACTGCCGTATTTGGACAAAACTCGTATTAAAAATTTGACCAGAAAACTCCTCCTTCAAATATCGATCCATTTAAATGACCCTCATTTTGGCAAAAACACTCAAACCTGGGACCTCGAAGTCAAACGAGGTGAGAACATTAAATATTTCGCGCTCCAAAAAAAAAAAAACAATTCAAAAAAAATAAAAATAAACGAATAAAGCAAAAAAAAAAAAAACCAACAAAAAAAAAAAAACAAAACAAAACAAAACAAAACAAAACAAACAAACAAAAAAAAAAATCACGAAATATCCGAGCACTGTATGTGATTCAAGGAAAATTTGGACCATATCTATTTATCTATCTATCAATCTATCTATCTATCTATCAATCTATCTATCTATCTATCTATCTATCTATCTATCTATCTATCTATCTATCTATCTATCTATCTATCTATCTATCTTTTATCTATCTATCCTCTACTCTGTGACTCTATCTACCTTTCTCTCTATCGTTCTCTTTATCTCTTATCTCTCTTCATCATTCTATGTAATGTACCCCCCCCCCCCCGACCATTATTATTACCCCCCCCTCCCCCCCCCCCCCTGTCCCTCATTCTAATCTCTTCTTTTTCTCCTCCCTCTCCTCCTCCTCCCTCTCCCCATGTTCTCTCTCTCTCTCTCTCTCTCTCTCTCTCTCTCTCTCTCTCTCTCTGTGTGTGTGTGTGTGTGTAAGTATTTCTATGTGCCTTTATAATTTTGTTGATTTTGTTGTAGCTACCACCCGTCTCCACATGATACCAACGAGCCAATTATTATTTACTTTTGATTTTTGGACACGGGGCAGCAGCAGATGATAATATGTGAAAGTCAAAGTGCCTTATCACAGCTTGACCCCCTAAAGTCAACTCGGGTGGCGAGTGGAGCTGTTGGCATCTCATGTCTTGGAGAGATGGATGGCTTAACAATGACGTTATGGTAGGAAATACGACGAGGTACATCATTGGAACGTTGGTTATGTTTGGAGTCTACATTCTGAATGTTAAACCATACTCTGCTAATACGCTTCAACAGTCGTACCGTTACTTCCCTCATAATGACGCATGGTAACTTAGTAACCGGCTCTAAACTATCGGAACCATGGCCGACGCCCTTATGAAATGTTTCTCCGACGAGCATAAAAGCGTATCCAGAGGAAAAAAACCCATAATAAATCTGATCATGTTTTGACTTTTACACATTCTGATCACAAGACATAATATGAAAAGTTATAGCCAGCATGAAAAATAAAAAGTACCGATTTTCTTTGTTTAGAACTATTGTGGCCGCCGTTGCTGGGCGACGTGACATAAGACTTGAATCCAGTTATTATGTTCATTTTTGAAGCTATTCTATTCATTTGAATTCAATAGTTTTGTTTACGGTCTCCAATCTACACCAGATTTGAACCAAACACTTAGCTGTGTGTGACACTGTATTGTTTCCAGTTGGGACAATTTCTTGTCAGTTCGGCCGCACTCGGGAAAAGCCCATATTTTAAAATTTGGCCAGAAAACTCGTCCTTCAAATATCGATCGATTTAAATGACCCTCATCTTAGCAAAAACTCTCAAACATTGCCGTCATTATAGTATTTTGTCTTCTCCTATTGTCTTCGTGTCTTTAAAATATTATATGAACAATATGTTCTCTAAAAACATCCGCGAAGCATGTAAGATGCTGCGTCGTGCTTTAGGCGCTTTTACAATTTGTTTTGGGGGCTCCAGATTGTCTACTGGTAGAGCATTTGAATCTCCGATTCTGTCGATTTTTTTCTCCCTGTACGCTTGCAAATGATGGGTATTTTGGTGTGATAGACCAGGGTGACAGAACTTTGTCATAGAATAGCGTCCTATCCTATTGGTTTCAATCAATTAACGCCAAAACAGCCGTGGTAAAATTTTGGCTCCGTGGACAATAAATGGTTTTAAAGGACAAGTCCATAAAAAAAATATTAGAAAACGCAAAGCTATTTGTACAAGAAGACTAGTAAAGTCTTTCATCACTGCTGTTCTATTTAATATCTTTTACTATTTCTGGATAGGCTATAACTGATCTAGATAAACCATAAGATGAACTTGTTTTCGTCAGTTGTTTTGGTACGGATTTCCTATCAAGGTTTTAAAATGCCTGAGACTTACATTGATCGGAGTGCGGATATCAAGACAGTTGACGCATCTGTTAAAAATAATAATAATAATAATAATAATAATAATAATAATAATAATAATAATAATAATAAATAATAATAATAATAATATAATAATATATATAATAATAATAATAATAAATAATAATAATATAATAATAATAATAAATTATAATATGTCCTCAAAAAGTGGCAATTTGTCATTTGGTTACACATTTATAACAATACAATATTGACATACACACACTCACACAGATGCACACTAGTAACATGGTAGTCATCGAAAGAAAAAAAATAAAGAGTGTGTATTCTATACTAATTGTGATGAACAGAATAAAAAACAGAGCATTTACAGGTCTGGACAATGCCTGTTTCCACCTCCACCCCTTAAAAAAATCATGACATGAGATACAAACATTCCCAAAACATCAGCTGAAATGTATCACCAATAAAATGGCCTGACCGAACCTGTTCAGGTCACAGTTCTATCCATGCCTATGCCTGTGGTCTCAAGATGTTTTTCTATCTGAAGAGCCCAATTTCTATCATATAAACACTTGTATTTACCCACTACTACTACTACAACTACTTCAAGTCTGCCACCCATAACTGCTTATCTAGAATTAATAAAGGAGGAAAAAATAAGAAACCAACCCAATAGACCAGACGATGGAATGATGGGGGATCTTTCATTCTGGTACATGCTATTTCATGTGAGGTCTAAATACCATCCAATCACTACAGACTCTGCCCCTTAAGGTCTATTCACATAGTCTAGCAAAAAAACAAACCAAAAAAAAAAAAAAAATCATGCAAAGAACCCCCCCCCCCCCCGCCCCCAAAGAAAAAACAAAACAAAAAAAAAAAAACAAAAAAAAAAACCCAAAAAAAAAAAACAACAAACAAACCGATAGGCTGCTGCACAAACCTACACCATTAAAATGAAAAGGTCTCAACCAACACGTACTCATTTACAAGTCTGATAACCCAAATTGTTATGGCTCGTTGTAATAGAAATTACTCTCAAACCAACGCAAAGTATTGCCATTACAATGTTAAAACCGACCCATAATTGCGCTCGGTTATCAGACCTTCAAATATATGCACCTTGATCTCAACCTACATTCATAAACATGCAGGTCTGATAACAGAGCGCAGTTATGAAAATGTTCGAACACTACTGTAGTAATAGTAATAGGGAATAGTCTGTGTTGGTTCGGGAGTTTTTCCATTTTAAATAGATTTGTTTATAAATACAAACTGATTTTAGAGAAGTTCAATTATAACAATAACATAAATAAATAGATAAATAAATAAATAAATAAAATTCCCTTTATTAATCTCATAGGGGATATTTTTCTCTAGGGTCTATTCCAAGGGAGGGAACCAAGACGTCAGCAGCAGTGCGGTGCCGCAAATTGAGCTAGGGCGAGGTGACTAGCTCAAGGCCACACATCGGGTATTCGAACTCGGTACCTTTCGGGTACGAAGCAAAGACCGTAACGCTAAGCCACGCTGCCCCACAGATTATTAGATTTGCATGTCATAACATGACGATGGAATCTAACGGTGAATGAGAAAATAGCTTAAGTCTCTCTACTCATCTTTTCCACTTCGTGTACTTATACATGACTTTATAACCTTTTCGAATGAAGAGCTCCTACGGCATGTTTTGGCTGGTGTCGATATCCAGGATAACTCTCAACAATCCAAAACAAATGTGGATCAAATTGATGAGGGGTCGAGAATGAATTGAATGTCGTGCACCTTATCGTCCTTGCTTGGTAGTCATTTTGGTTTGTTATTTTGTAGTGCAGCTTAATGCTCTAGTGTGTGACATGGGGGTCCGTGGTTCGAATCCCGCGATGAGCGCTATGTATAGTTGAATCCTTGACAAAGACACTTTACTCCCATTTTCTCAACGTGCTTAGATTTAGAATGAGGACCTTTCGGAAACGACAGGATCTCTGTGCGGCTATGTGGTCTAGTGGTCTGACACTTCGCGAAGACCCAGGTTTGAGAGGGTTTTTTTTTTTTTTTTTTTTTTTTTTTCCAATATGAGGTCATTTAACTCGATCGATATTTGAAGGACGAGTTTTCTGACCAAATGTTAAAATATGGGGGTTTTTTTTCAGAGTACGGCAGTACTGGTGTGACATCTTACCAGGATCACGTGATCAAACTCTAGGTGGGTTAGGCGATTGGGAACATTTGGTTGTTTTAAAGTTGTTCAAAGCATAAATAGAAAAAAAAATCCCTTCATTCATCCCACAGGGGAAAGTTTTCTCTTGTCTCTTGTTCATCGTTATCATCACTATCGCCATTATAATTATATAACTAATATCAAGTCCACTGCTACCACCACTGCTACCAATACCAACACAACCACCACCGTGATGATGATGATGATGATGATCATGGGGGGGGGGGGTGTTGTTGTCGTTGATGATGATGATGATGATGATGATGATGATGATGATGATGATGATGATCATGATCATGATCATCATCATGATCATCATCATCATCATCATCATCATCATCATCATCAACGACAACAACACCCCCCCCCCCAAAAAAAACAAACAAAAAAAACCCCACCAAAAACCATGGGCAGTTTTCCATCCCCATAGCTCGGTCACCCAGACACAAGTTCACCCATGCCCTCCTATTCCTCAGTGTCCAAGTGTATATCAGACGTGTTTGTCCAAACTATCACCTTCATCTCCTCCCATCTCTCTTCCCCCCCCCCCCCCCCCCACACACACACACGCATCTCTATGTTTGTTTACAATTCATTATATCCCATTTTAAAAACGCTATTACCAACATTAAACAAAAAAAAAAAAAATAAACTAGCAGTTTTTTAATACAAATCAAGAGAAGCAATTAAACAAAAAACAAATAATAAAAGAAAGAAAACAAAAAAAAAAAAAACAGCTATGACAACAGCAACAACAAGAACAACAACAACAACAACAACAACAACAACAAACTAACCGCCCCCTTTCAAAAATAAAACAAACAAAAAAAGAAAGTCAAACAAAACAAAACAAACACGTAGGTACATTTAATGAAGAAAACCATAACACCCCGACTAGCACATCCCCATTTTCATCTTCTGTCATTAGTCACAAATTATTTTAACTGATCTAAGAAAAATATTTTTAAATCATCTCAGCTAAAACCAAAACAAGTCCAGATTTCCCACCAGCTGATTATTCTGTTGTTTCTACTCTTGTTATGATTACCTCTGACTCGTCCTTTACCAAATTCTTTCCGGTGATAGAACTATTTACCTGCTAATATGAATGGTGTGTTCGTGTGGATAATCCCCTAGAGATGTGTACCAATGTACTTGACACAACCTTCACGTTACCCGTCATCTCTAACTGGTACAATATGAATGTTGTGTGTGGATAATCCCTCGAATGTCTACCAATGTACTTGACACAACCTTCACGTTACCCGTCATCTCTAACTGGTACAATATGAATGGTGTGTGTGGATAATCCCCTAGAGATGTCTGCCAATGTACTTGACACAACCTTCACGTTACCCGTCATCTCTAACTGGTACAATATGAATGTTGTGTGTGGATAATCCCCTAGAGATGTCTGCCAATGTACTTGACACAACCTTCACGTTACCCGTCATCTCTAACTGGTACAATATGAATGGTTAGTGTGGATAATCCCCTAGAGATGTGTACCAATGTACTTGACACAACCTTCACGTTACCCGTCATCTCTAACAGGTACAATATGAATGGTGTGTTCGTGTGGATAATCCCCTAGAGATGTGTACCAAGACACAACCTTCACGTTAACCGTCATCTCTAACTGGTACAGTGTGAATGTTGTGTGTGTGGATAATCCCCTAGAGATGTGTACCAATGTACTTGACACAACCTTCACGTTACCCGTCATCTCTAACTGGTACAGTGTGAATGGTGTGTTCGTGTGGATAATCCCCTAGAGATGTGTACCAATGTACTTGACACAACTTTCATGTTACCCGTCATCTCTAACAGTTACAATGTGAATGGTTAGTGTGGATAATCCCCTAGAGATGTGTACCAATGTACTTGACACAACCTTCATGTTACCCGTCATCTCTAACTGGTACAATATGAATGGTGTGTTCGTGTGGATAATCCCCTAGAGATGTCTACCAATGTACTTGACACAACCTTCACGTTACCCGTCATCTCTAACTGGTACAATATGAATGGTTAGTGTGGATAATCCCCTAGAGATGTCTACCAATGTACTTGACACAACCTTCACGTTACCCGTCATCTCTAACTGGTACAATATGAATGGTGTGCAGCGTGTGGATAATCCCCTAGAGATGTGTACCAATGTACTTGACACAACCTTCACGCTACCCGTCATCTCTAACTGGTACAATATGAATGGTGTGTGACTTCTTGACTTAGATGCCTTTCGCGTCTCGACCGAAAGATCGGGTCGCCTTGGCTGTTTCCAGTATTTCCTGTGTGAAGTGTCTCCAATATTGCCGGTCCTCTGCTAGGGTTCTCAGATTTTCAAGGTCCCCTGCCGTTATGAGACTAATGCTTTGTCCAAGTGTTGTGAGGTTTTGTTTAGGATCACAGGGAGTGTTGTGATCGGTCTTCCTCTGAAAAGGTTCCCGTGCTTTTGGAAGTATCCCGACATGGCTTGGTTAGCTGGTATGTTTTTGTCCCTGTGTAGTATGTGACCGAAAAGTTGCCATCGTTGTTGTAAAATGTCAAGGGAGATTGGTCTTTCTTTTGTGATCTTATAGAGTGATTCATTTGAGATCTTTTTTGGGTATTTGATGTCCAGTAACCTTCTTAGCTGTGTGCGATGGAAGGCATCCAGATGTTCTTCTTCGGATTTTGTCAACGCCCAAGTGCCGCAGTTATACAGAAGTACCGGTTTTACATGGTGTGTAGCGTGTGGATAATCCCCTAGAGATGTGTACCAATGTACTTGACACAACCTTCACGCTACCCGTCATCTCTAACAGGTACAATATGAATGGTTAGTGTGGATAATCCCCTAGAGATGTCTACCAATGTACTTGACACAACCTTCACGCTACCCGTCATCTCTAACAGGTACAATATGAATGGTTAGTGTGGATAATCCCCTAGAGATGTGTACCAATGTACTTGACACAACCTTCACGTTACCCGTCATCTCTAACTGGTACAATATGAATGTTGTGTGTGTGGATAATCCCCTAGAGATGTCTACCAATGTACTTGACACAGCCTTCAAGTTACGCGTCATCTCTAACAGGTACAATATGAATGGTTAGTGTGGATAATCCCCTAGAGATGTGTACCAATGTACTTGACACAACCTTCACGTTACCCGTCATCTCTAACTGGTACAATATGAATGTTGTGTGTGTGGATAATCCCCTAGAGATGTGTACCAATGTACTTGACACAACCTTCACGTTACCCGTCATCTCTAACTGGTACAATATGAATGTTGTGTGTGTGGATAATCCCCTAGAGATGTGTACCAATGTACTTGACACAACCTTCACGTTACCCGTCATCTCTAACTGGTACAATATGAATGTTGTGTGTGTGGATAATCCCCTAGAGATGTGTACCAATGTACTTGACACAACCTTCACGTTACCCGTCATCTCTAACTGGTACAATATGAATGTTGTGTGTGTGGATAATCCCCTAGAGATGTGTACCAATGTACTTGACACAACCTTCACGTTACCCGTCATCTCTAACTGGTACAATATGAATTGTGGGGTGAATAATCCCCTAGAGATGTGTGCCAATGTACTTGACACAACCTTCATGTTACCCGTCATCTCTAACTGTTACAATGTTGGCATGATAACGGCGATGAAACATCAAATCTTACTATGAAGAAGAAAAAAAAAAAAGCAAAGAAACAACAACAACAACAACAACAAAAAAAAAAAAAAAAAAAAAAAAAAAAAAAAAACACTGAAAAAGCACGAACTTGAAATTTTGACCAGAGAACTCGACCTTCAAACATCGATTGATTAGAGTGATCATAATCTTGGCAAAATATTTAAAAAAAAAAAAACCCAAATAACTCTAAACCTGGGACTTTAAAGACGGACAGAAATAATAATAATAATAATTAAATAATAATAATAATAATAATAATAATAATAATAATAATAATAATAATAATAAATAATAAAAATATAGATAATAATATAATAATAATAATAATAACAATAATAATAATAATAATATAATAATAATAATAATAATAATAATAATAATAATAATAATAATGATAATAATAATAATAATAATAATCTAAACGTCGATTTTCCTTTTTTGAAATCATTTCTTTTCCCCTTTAATAAATGTTTCTGTCTCTAAAATAAAAAGAGCGAAAGACTTGACGTGCTGAACCAGTTATCGGCCAAACTCTGTAAAGTCACGTATTTAAAAATTTGGCCATAAAACTAGTCATTTAAATTAATATATCGATCGATTTAAGTGACCCTCATCTTGGCAAAAACTCTCCAATCTGGCACAACGCGAGGCCTTCCTTGAATCCCAGGTTTGAGAGTTTTTACCAAGATGAAGTTTATCTAAATCGATCGATAGTTGAAGGACGAGTTTTCTGGCCAAATTTTGAATATGTGTCTTTCCAGAGTACGGAAGTGAACCAGTTAAAGACGTACTTGGAACTGATTTGGAGCATCGGTTTTTTAAGTTCAGGGAAATTTGCCTATCTTGATAATTCAATCTGTGTCAATTTCGTTTGATTTATTTGACATCAATCTACAACGTATGCTTAAACACATCGAGATCAACTACTGTCTGATAAAACACATTTTATTTATTATGGACAGAAAAGCTTATCAGTTTTTGGATGGACTCAAACTTGTCAAAAGATTTCAAACCTGATTAGAAAGACTGTCGGGTTTAAGAAGAAGTCCATCAGAGCCGTAAGGTGTATGGATCCGGAGTTTATCCTGATTTCTATTGTGTTAAACAACGCAATTGCTTGCTACCATTTTGATAGGACGCTTGTCTATTGCAATGTCGCTCGCGCTAGATCGAATAAACCCAGTTTCTAATTCACTGCTGACTGGACAGAGAGACAGACAGACACACATACACACACACACACACACACATACACACAGAGGGTGGGGGGGGGGGGGGGCGAAATCAGAGAAAAAAATATTGACTTTGGGTGTGAAGTGAGTGCTTTAAAACTTTTAACAAGTAGAAGTTCCTTTTGAAAGAAAAGAAAATCTAGTCAAAGAAAAACAACTTGAACATTTTATAGCGCAATATCCACTAAACGTGTTATAAATGTTTTACAAGGGGTCCGTGACCAACAGGAACACTTAACATGGAAGACGAGACATGACGCCTGGTAGACGATATTACAGTTTGTTTCCCCGACGGACAGAGACAACGCTGATATCGACTAGATACTCATTTCACACCCCGAGTACGTGAGTGAATGTGTGTAAAGAGTCGTTTCCAATGACTTAACTATGCGCCGCTCAGAGAGAGAGAGAGAGAGAGAGAGAGAGAGAGAGAGAGAGAGAGAGAGAGAGAGAGAGACTCGAACTTAGGACCATTCGATCCGAAGGAGAACGTCACACCACAAGACTTACAATCCGAAGAAGAGTATCATAACCATTGACCACACAACCGCACACAACTGGTATTGGAACTCAAAACTTTTTCTGATCAAAATGAAAAAGGGACGTTTTGTCGTAGTAGACCAGAGTGTGGGTAATAATGAATCCAGCCTGTGAACTGTAGGGTAGGGTGAGCAGTAAGTTGTTGGCACGGATATGGAGAGCAACTCATTATCATAAAATGATGCCTGCTATTTACTTAATATCTGTTAATTGATTTACAACCTGCTATCCGATTAGTCTCAGCTTGGTGAAATTTAAATCTTGTTGTCAGTGGGTCAGCAGTGTCGGCGTCTCATGTTGTAACAAAACTAAGCCGTGTCGGATGAGTTCAGTTATTGGATGAGTGACAATTTTCTTTTTTTCCGGCGTGTGTCGTTGTTTAAGGCATTTTACATTCAATACCCCACTCGAATCACGTTTGACAGTGATGGGTATTGCAAGAGTTCTGAGATAGAAATAGGACGCCCGACAGGCGACTTTTGCTGTATGAAATGGAATGTTGGTAATGCTTGTAGAATGAATGACGTATTGTGATGTAAATCCTTGGATATGGGATGTTGTTTTTATGGGAAACTCAAGTTTTGTTGACTATGGCTAGACAGATGATTTTGGCCTATATATCTATATAGGTTGTATGAGTTCTTGACTGACGTCTTTTGAAAATCTCGAAAAGGAATCGAACCCCATACCTCCTGGTTACCGATCATACGTACGGCCAGTGCACATAATGGTAATCAGGAGCTTCGATCTCTCTAGTCAAGGAAGGCTGATTTTTTTTTTCTTGGCGGAGAGGGGTGGGGGATAATTTGTTTTTCTTGGGGTTTTTTCCCCGTTGTCTCGCCTTGTTCAAAGACATTTATTTAAAATTTTGACCGACATCATTGTATTGCAGAAAAGTGAGTGGAGCAGGCACTTATGTTGATAACAACAAGAGATGAAGTGAGTAGGAAAGTACCAGAAGACAATAGAGAATAAAAATTTCGCGGCGGCGATGGGGGTTTGAACCCGCGACCTTACTGGTACGACAATTCCGCCTGGCCGGTGAGAGCGTGACTCTACCGTATGAGCTGTCCACGATCCCAAAAAAAGATCGTCTCTAATCCTAGTATTGCTTGGCCAGAAAGACCGTGCCCTTGTAACTTGTAACTGGTGAGGCTTATAATGTGTCCAAATATAAAAGTAGGCATGGTGATCCATTACTGTTTATGATGCATAAAGCTCATTATCCCTCTTTCTAAAACCGAATGCCTATAGTTTTGTATTTTAAATTGCAAAAATCCACCCTAACACTAACAGCCTAGCATATTCAAGCGGAATGAGATCCCAGATTGCCAAGAATGGAGACCCGATAGTGATCCTGGTTTTAATGGACTCCATAAGTCCTAGAGGATGACAATCAATTGTGTTGGACGAGAATTTGTCATATAAGTCATGATCTATTCATTCAACAATAATTGCTGACACGAGTGGGGGGAAACAGTATAACACAAAGCAGGACAAGGCAATCTCATTGATCCTGCCATAACTCACCGGAAACAGTCGTGGCTGGAATGAACATCACAAAAATTGGTCATCGGAAAAGCCTCGGAAGAACCATCTTGTTTCGCGCATCACGTAGCAGAAAACGCCATAGGAGCAATTGATTGATCCGCCCCGGTGAGAGCAAATGGTGGAGGTGTCGTAAAAACGGAGGGCAGGAATGTTTTATGTCCTCCCACTGAATTCCACCCATTGGACGGGGCCGGGATTTGTGGGGGCCATTATGTTTCTTCTGGCTAATCTCGCCCCACGTCATTGTTGGCGATCTTCTCATTTTCTTGAAGAACAAAATAGATTAAAGACCCGAGGTGAATGCCAATGGGATAGGCTATTGTTTTGGCTTCTTTATCTCATTTTCTCATTCTGCTCGCATGAGTACTGGATTAGACAAAGAACTCTTGAATAAATGAGTGACTTCCATATCACGTGATTTCACCAAGGTGTTCAATTGTTACAGAAACTGTCATGAGTCATTTATCATTTCTGGACCCGCCATCAGCCTCCAACTCCTAAATTCAACTATAAACCGTTAATTATATATATATATATATATATATATATATATATATATATATATATATATATTAATATATATATATATATGTCAAGTTGGGGAAAAAGCCTTTTTCACTATATACACCACACCACTACGACTCTCTCTCTCTCTCTCTCCCGCTCCCCCCCCAACCTCTCTCTCTCTCTCTCTCTCTCTCTCTCTCTCTCGTTTTATCTGTGTCTTTTTGTGCGTAATATTGTCACATGAGGAATACCAAGCGTCAGAGCACCGTGGTTGTTTGGTTTTTTTTTTTTTTTGCTTATTGTTCTTGGTTTTTAAAAAATATTTTTTCATTAAATTATTATGAGTTACATTTACACACTATATTTTCTTGACACCCTGTCGCACTTTCATCATCATCATCATCATCATCATCATCATCATCATCATCATCATCATCATCATCATCATCATCATCATCATCATCGTCGTCGTCGTCGTCGTCGTCCTCGTTGTTTTCTTCATCAACATTATTATCCTGCTCCTCTTCTTCTTCTTCTTCCTCCTCCTCCACCTCCTCCTCCTCCCTATCATCACCCTCATCACTATCTTTACCACTATCGCCACCACTACTCCGTCATCCTCATCATCGTCATCATCATCATCATCATCATCATCATCATCATCATCATCATCATCATCATCATCATCATCAATTAAGTGAAAATAAAGGAGGTTTTCTTTAGGACCTTCACCCCAATAAAGGGTGAGAAAAGCTACGACGACAATAATGATCACGACGACGATGATGATGATGATGATGATGAGGAGGAGGAAGAGGAGGATGAAGACATGTTGGTGAGGAGAGTGGGAGAGAATAGAGAAAATAAAAAGGTAAGGTGGCAAGCAGGAAAATTATGACAAAATGAAGAAGCTGAAAGGGGGGGGGGGGGGAAGAAAACGATGAGAAAGACGGAGAGATTGGGTGGGAAGGGGGGGGGGGTAAAAGTGGTAACATGTAGGAAGCGGGAATAATAGGATAAATATTTAAAAAAATACTTTCCCCATGATTATACAATCCAAATGTACGCGTGGAAAAGATGAGACCATTGTGATATAGAACGTACATTGACTACACAATTCGTTGACATTTTGGTCATAAATCTTTGACTCATAGATCCAGCCCTCAACTTGTATTCAAACATATCTATGAAACCGCAAAGTCCAAGATTTGAGATATTTTTGCCACGAGGAGGGTCGTTTAAATCGATCGATATTTGAAGAACCAATTTTATGGCCAAATGTTTAACTCACCCAACCCTAACACCGACTATATCTGTAGTTTACCCGGGTTACTTTTACCCCATGCCTATTTATTACATTTTTATGAGACAAATTATAGGCATAGTATCAAAGCTAATATTTTTAGTTTTTGCATGTTAATGGTAGTTGAATAAAACTATCTATGTACATGCTCATTTTTAATACATTTTTTTTCCAACTTTGAAAATTAAAAAAAAAAAAAAGAACAACTCTAGGATTGAGTGAGTTAAATACGTTTTATTCCAGAGCAGGGGAGTTAACTAAAGTCAATGGGAAAATAGAATGAGATAGGACTCTCTACAATGGTGGCATCTCCTATGATTGATGAATGGTTAAATATAGGTAAAGTCAATGAGAAAATAGAATGGGGTAAGAATGATGTAGCAGTGATTGGGTAACTGGGTCATTTAGATCTGGCGGAAAGTACTTTCGATAGATAAGCGTACTATTCAAAGGGTAGCAAGTAATTGCTATTGTCTATTTCTCACTATAGAAACGGTATAAATTTCGGCTCCATCGGCCTGGTGGCTCTGAAGGACTACTTTTTTAAATTATTAAAACAAATATTATCTTTTTCTGGATATGACTTCACCTTCTCGTCA
>NC_088363.1:7792613-7812613 GCF_034508935.2 Berghia stephanieae | reverse complement strand
TTACTCGGTTTTGTCCTCACCCTGGGCGGAGTCCTTTTCAACGAGGGAAGCACTCAGGTGTGAATCTGAGTTACTGTGTTTTTTTCTTTTAGAAATAATAATATTATATATACTTTTTCTTATACACCATCTCTCTAAATGACTGTGTGTTAGTGTGTAGTTGAAGTATTAAAACCCGCCTGCGTGTTTCTCCATTTTGGAGTAGATTCATCTCGGAGGTCTTTGTGCAACTTTTAGTTGCTTCAAGGTGGGCACAGGAGTAGATTGTTAACTTGGAATCTATTTATTGAATTATTCCCCTCTGTGTTAACTTTCTCTAGAAATTAAGAATTTCCTTTATTTGTCCCTTAGGGGAAAATTGTCTTCATGATCTATTCCAAGGGAAGACTGGAAAAATAACCCAGGCGTCAGCCGCAGTGCAGCGCCGCAAACTGAGCTAGGCAAAGTGACTTGCTCAAGGCCACACAGCGCAGCGGGTATTCGAACTCGGTACATTTCGGGTACGAAGCAAAGACCGTACCGCTGATCCACACTACCCCCTGTGTTGAGTTACATTAATAGAACAGTCTTGTTGTGATGAAATATTTTGAAAGCAGTGTAAGACCTGTTGCACTTGTCAATTATACTGTTGGAAACTACAACATAAATCTATCTCAACCTTCCACATATTGAGAGTTAATTTTTTAACGTGTCCTTCAATTTGTTTGTAAAGGTTTAAATAACAACGTGAAATTGAATGGAAGTTTCAATTTAATATACGAAAACAGATAAAATGGTCGTTTCGGGTGTCCCCTATATCAACAAAACAGGATGAGTGAAACACTACAGACGAATGAGATAATGTGGTAGTTGCGTTGTTAACAGATTTTATCTGTTTTTGTATATTAAATTAAAGCTTATAGTCAATTTCATATTGATATTTATTTCTTTGAGATTCGAGCTGCAACATTTACCTTGTAGGTTTAAAAATTCATGAACAAATTCTGAGTAGAACAGCTTCCAAAAGAAACCAAGTATTTAAAACGGATGGTTTGGGGTTCAAAACCTTTCCTCTGCCAACAGATAAATTTGGTAGAGTTAATCAATGTGTAGATAACCCAGTTATGCTTACCTTTGACCCTGCAATGCTGATGACCACTGGTTGTCAAATATTGGATGTACAAATCATTTCAAAGGCATTATAACCTATGGTGAAGTGTGATATGATACGATTATTATTATTATCATTATTATTATTATTATTATTATTATTATTATTATTATTATTATTATTATTATTATTATTATTATTATTACTATTATTATATATTATTATTGTTATTATTATTATTGTTATTATTAATATTATTATTATGATTATAATTATTATTATTTAAAAAAAAAATATATTATTATTATTATTATTATTATTATTATTATTATTATTATTATTATTATTATTATTATTATTATTTTATTATTATTATTATTATTATTATTATTATTATTATTATTATTATTATTATTATTATTATTATTATTATTATTATTATTATTATTATTATTATTATTATTTTATTATCATTATTATTATTATTATTATTATAATTACAATTATTAAACACACACGGATTTAGTCAGGTGATTGTAAATGTATATATTTCTTTTAAAGAAGATTGTTGTAATGACATATTGGATGAATATTGAATAACTAATGTGTAACATTATATTGTAATTTATATCACTGTCAATGTCACCCACCGTCTCCATCGGGTATTATGCGGGGGTGAAACACGCCGAAAATTATTTTATATTAAAATAGATAAAGAAAAAAGACATGTTAGTATTTTGTGCTTCAAGACACTGTAACTCTTTCTCCTGAGTCAAGAAATAAACTTGACCCAATTTACCTTTTCACGTCCTATGAATTAAATCTTCAGCCACCAAAGTCACCCCAATGATACCGTTTGGGGACCTTGGGCTACAAAATGCTTTTGTAAATAGCACGTAAACTATTTGATGGTCACAGGGAAATCAGATATTATTGTCATCCATGTACGGAAGACTCAGTTGTTTTTTTCTTATGTGATATGTGGAACTTCTCGTATGTTCCTTGGAACTTCTCGTGTATAATGTGGAACTTCTATTATATTATGTGGAACAATTGGTGGCATTCTAATTTGGAGTCAGATAAGTCAGTTAATCAGAAGGGGAAAACAACAACAAAATAACTTGAACCAGCGAGCCAAATTTCAATATATAAAATACATAGATAGAATTTTTAAAGTTGCAATAATTATCATTGAAATCTGATCCATCCATTAAGCATGGCAAGACAACTAATTGATCTGGTCGTAATGAGTGGTGTTACCTACGAGTATAATAGCATTGGTGTTATCTATATCAAATATCATGTCGATTTATGTAAACATCGGTGCGTTTTCTTTGGAAGAGATTTAAACATGTGGAATGCCGTAACTGGAGAGAGAGAGAGAGAGAGAGAGAGAGAGAGAGAGAGAGAGAGAGAGAGAGAGAGAGAGAGAGAGAAAAGAAATCAGAGAAAGAGAGAAGAGAGAGAGAGAAAAAGAGAAGAGAGAGAGAGAGAGAAAGAGAGAGAGAGAGAGAGAGAGAGAGAGAGAGAGAGAGAGAGAGAGAGAGAGAGAGAGAGAGAGAGAGAGAGAGGGAAGTAAAGACGAGAGGGGAGGGGACATAATGTGTGTTTCGAAGAGAACTAGTAAGTGTGATATTAACATTGACATACGCTAGTAGACTATTAGACATTTGACAATTTGTACAGCACCGCCGCTATCCACAATGTTATGTTCCGACTTCACAATACATGTAATAACAGAACATGGAGAAATTGAAATCATTGGAAGAAGGCCGACATCAGTATAAGTAGAGAAGTTTTTCACATGTATTCAATTTCAACCCAAGATCAAGTCCCGTATAAATCAATGTTTGAGAAAAAACATGACTTTTTTTTCCATTTTCTATTTTTCATTATTTAAACCCCCCCCCCCCTCCCCAAAGCGCACGCCTTTTTCAATGAAAATAATCTGGCGTTGTTATGGGTTGGAAAAAAAGTGATTCTCTTCTTTTCGTTTCATTCAGAGATACCTTTTTAAAAAAAGTCAAATCACCTGAAAACGGTTTTTATGCCGGGGCATATTAGATGCTACAAATAAAATTCATCGTAACACATGGAAAACATATTTTAAGTCTGATTGAGGAGAATAAATACAAATTTTATTTTTCATTTTTGGTCTTTTTTAAAACTTTTAAGTCTCTTTTAGTCACGACTCCATCATAGCCAGCATAGTACTGTTTACAGACGATGGGTCACCAATGATATTCTCTTCACCGGGGCCGAGTTGTCCCCCTTGCACCTGCTTCTTCATCGTCATCAGATCTCACCGTCTAATTCTCATGCAAAGTTGTTCATAATTTGTATACTAATCAAATCATAGCTCAGGTGTCAGCTGATTGGATTTCGTACCGAGTGACCTGGAAGTCGTCCTGATGAGTCCAGATAAAATCAAGGCGGCAATATGGCCTGTTTTCTCCTTTCCTAATTGGTCATTAGTTTATTCTCTATCGCGTCTTACCCTACACCCCCATGCACTCACAAATGATATGCTTCAAGATTTACGGTCCAAAGGTTTATTTTAGCTAATTGCCAGTTGGCATCATAAATTAATTCAGATTTTCCAATTAACATGATATGAAAACAAATCTCTTTTTCTCTTTTTATATTAATTTGTCTATACTGAGGTACTCTGAAAAAGACACCCCCCCCCCCAAAAAACCCCCCCCCCCCCCCAAAAACAAACAAACAAACAAAACAGAAACCAAACAAGCAAAGAAACAAAATATAACAACAACAAAAAAAATAAATAAAAAAAAAAAACAGAAGGAAAAAAAACCACAAAACAAAACCAGAACAATAGCCCATTTTTATAATAAAACTCGTCTCCTTTCAAATATCAACAGACTAAAATGACCTTATCAGGTCTGAGAGTTTTGGACAGGATGAGGATGATTGTAATCGGTCTATACTTGAAGACGAGTTTTCTGACCAAAATTTTTAATCCGTTTTTTTTTTTTTGGTTGTTTGTTTTTTTATTGTTTTTTTTTTTTTTTTTTTTTTTTTTTTTTTTTTTTTTTGGGGGGGGGGGGGGGGGGGGGGTCAGAGGACGGCAGTATATCCTACCTAACTGTCGAGCACGAATAATAAAAAAAATAAACAGTTGATTTTTGTTTTATTTGGCCAAGAAACGAAACTTGACTTCAAATTTCGTTGGAATGAAATGACCTTCAACTTGTTAAAATGTTCCAAACTTGAGACTTCTTGTAATATCTCAGACGCAAACAACAACTACAAGAACTGGGGTTCCGTTGTACAGTGATTCAGCGTCTGGTCTTGTAACAAATTCTACTGACTGGCTACCCTGGCATTTTGTCCTTGATAAGGCACTTTGCAGACATTACCTAACTCGACTCAGGTGTGAATGGGTTACTGGATATTGATATTGATTTATATTGTATGAGACGTTACAAAACGGAAGTCCTACAGGCGACTTATACTGTATATAATGGAAATGGTTCCATAATGTCTGATGGGTAATAAAGTGAAGTAGGTGTTGTCAAAGGCATTGAGCATGGTGAGTCCGGAGAAATGCCTTACTTAATTCTTTATACTTATTTCATTTTTTTTTTGACAACAATAATAATAAATACAACTGCAACAACAACAACAACGCCATCATCATCATCATCATCGTCAACAACAACAACAACAACACCGCCACCACCACCACCACCACCATCATCATCATCATCATCATCATCGTCAACAACAACAACAACAACACCGTCACCACCATCATCATCATCATCATCGTCAACAACAACAACAACATCAACACCATCATCAACAATGATGTCATAAATCCCCACCAGCACCATATTATACTACACAACCAACCCCCTCTACTCGTACACACATGAATGACTTGAAATCTCAATAATACAATAATTATCATAATGAATTTATCTCTCGTCGTCTCAGTCCTGGCCGTTTGTTCATCTTATCACACCGGCCCACTACTGTGTGTTGCCTTATTCAAAATGCCTCGGTGCTCCGCGATCATTTGCTTTGATGTGTTTTAAATGTAATTTCACGTAATAACTCGTAAGGTGCACCAAAGACTGTCCGTAATTACCGAGTTAACGATTACGTTCTCCGAATCGAAACGATCGACCAATGACGGGAAAGAAAACCGGGATCTGCCTTCAGACGTCGGCACACGACGCCCGGCGCACAAGTAAAATCGTTAACTTCCTAATATAGTAGGCGATAACGTACTGGTAAAGAATGAACGATTCTTTTCATGTCAAAGTCAAAGAAACGTATTTTTACTCCTATGAAATTTTATACAGATGTCTAATAGGCATTTGATAGGCCCAAACTCGTTGGTATCGGTAAGGTTTATATAAAGTGCATTATTAATAATCTCGTTCTTGATATTTGCAGTGAATGTTGATATGTAGGGGTCCCGATAGCTCATTGGATAAAGCACTAGCTTCACAAACAAAGAGACAGGATTTGATCATGTGTGCAATAAATATTCCCCCCCCCCCCCCACACACACACACACCCTCCCTCCCTCTGTCAACACACAGCAGTAATTCAAATATAACTTACGACGATCCAAAGTTTTATGCACAGACATGAAAGAATTCTCAGGTTCGAGTGTTGAACACAATGGAGGCCATCTTAACTGATAGATATTTGGAGTAAAAAAGATATGTACGTGTCCAAAATGAAAACAGCTGTTTTGTTAGAGTAAGGCAGACGTGGAGATAAACTGACTGCAAGTTTCGAACACGAGATGTCAATCAGTTCATACAACCTTTTAGATAAAGATGATTGTTGTTTTAAGTGTCTTTATCTTTTTGTAATACGAAACACTTAAGGTATGAACTCATCAAAACAATGAAATAAAATAAGAAATAAAGAAAAGGGGACAGGAATAAGGGGTAGGTTTGATGTTGAGGCGAGGTCACCACTGGTACACAAAACCCACTGTCAACTCATTCCAATCTACTTTCTTCTACGTTACAATCAAAGACCGTAGGATACGTCTGTGACTTTTGATGACATTGTCAAAAATGTGCACGAGACAAGATTTTCACTTGATGGCTAACTTTATCCAAGGGTCAATTCCGTATAAAATCTCAGTTGAAGGGAAGTGTCAAGGACATTCCCTCTAGTTTGAATGGATGTGACGACAAGATATAAAATGTTTTCATAATATATAACGCATACATATTTATTGCAATCCGACGTGACCACGTGACCTCATATAATTGACTCTCAATCTCAACGATTTTGTTACAAACATCGACAATGATTCTCAAATGGCGACTTTTTATATTAAATGGAATGGACATTTTTGACTAAAGGACAATTAAACCAAATTATAAGGCCAATTTTAAGACAAATTAAGAAGTTAAATTTAATGGGGATTATTTTTCTTCTCAAAGTTTTGTTCTGTCTGGCACTGTAATCACTCACACCTTTCCACGTTAGTTTTTCCTAAATCTTCCACCAGTACCTGCTGTTCCATCCCAAATGTTTCAATTCTCGTCAGCTGAAAATCAAATCAAATTAAATTACCTACATTTTATCACAGAATCTATCTCGCCATTGGCACGAATAATTAATCACATTTTCTATTTCGTCTCGGAATTTTCTCGTCAGATAACGGCACGCAATAGCAGAGCATCTCTGTCAAAGTCAAACGGAATCTGACAGATGAGTAAGAATAAAAAATAGAATCACAGAATTAGGAGAAGAAACGAAAGAAAGGAAAAACTAATACTAAAACGAAAACCAAAACAGAGTTTGCCGTTAGAATGATTTTACCATAGCTGGAGTTGGTTTCTCCATTCATCTATCACTCACTACGTGTACACCGTTTGGTTTTGTCATACTTTGATAAAACACAATTTATTCATTTATTCATTTTGGTGGCCGGGAAACAGTCACTTAAATATTCGTTGATTTTATTGACACTTTCAACGTTAAAGACAGTCCCAGGCTTGACATTTCATGGAAGTCTGAGCTCTGATGCTCGGAAGTCTCAGGTTTGATATATTTTACCATGTTCAGGGCAGGGCAATCCTGATCCATGGGTATTTGAAGTTAACCAGTTAACTACCGTACTCTGAAAAAAAAATGCTATTTAAAAATTTGGTCAGAAAACTCGTCCTTAAATATCGATCGGTTTAAATGACTTTCATCTTGACAAAAAATATCAAACCTGGGACTTCTCTTAAGTCTTCCTTAAGGTCTAAGGTTGAGAGTTTTTGCTAAGGCGAGGGCCATTTAATCGATCGATATTTGAAGGAAGAGTTTACTAGCCAATTTTTAAAATATATGTCCCCCCCCCCCCCTAGAATACGGTAGTTAACTGGTAACAATTTCTGGCCAAAATTGAATAAAACTATTTAGTCAACAAAGAATGAATCCGTGGTGTTGGAATGGGTGTGAAATATGACTTAACCAAACACAACCAACCATGTCTGAACACAAAGCCCTGACTGGGGCTGGATTTTGACATTATCTACACGATTATGGCAAGAAAAATGTCATTTTTTGACATCCGTATCTGTAGATTGAAATGACCCTGGACTTGTACTATATGGCCAGCCATATCAAAACGTTACAAATTACGTCGGAGAAAACATGATAGTTCAGTAATTAATACCGTTGAGTGAGAATTACTCATAAAGAACAAAATGGATGGCAAAAAACTATGACATCAACCTTCGTTCTTTCTATATACGTTTAAGGTTACACATAGTTTTGTGTGCAAGTTCATTATATCCGGCTGGCGAATCTTGTGAGTATTTAAAAACTAAACGCATGCATCAATATGGGGTTTAACACAATTGTGTGTTTTGGTACGATCGATCAGGCTGGACAACCTTTGAGTATTTTACTCAAACGCATACATCACTATTGTGTTACTTTTGTCAGCACTGCCTTTCATGACTTTTGAGTTTTTTTTCACTCCACATTTATTTACACAGTCATAGACAGTTGTTAAGTTTCTATTTTTGGACAACAGTCGTATTGTATCCATCGTTAGCTTAACGAATGATTATGAAGATTGCAATTGAGTATTCACCACGTGATACCAAGACAGACTGTACTACCATCATCACGTTCCCTTCACAGGGAAGTTTCAGTGTCAAATATTGACAGTTCAAACTTTATCCCATTTGTCAAACGCTGAGTGTTGCTGATGTCAAATTATGTAGGAGTGGGGATCATACGAAACGAAAACCAGACACACCAACTTACATTATAACCCATCATAACATTCTCTTCCAATTTCTTATTGACCCCTATTCGATGTAAACAATTTATCACAACAAAACTCTTTGATGTGGAAATTGAAGAATAAAAGAAAACTTTACCAAGACTCTAGAGAATAAACGACTTGGTGTTGGACTACAACCTGTCAGTTGACGAGGTCAACCAGTCAAAATATAGTGCCAAACTTTTGAAGTTTTGGTTCCAAATTATGTTTGGTGAGATTTTCTATAAACACCTGCCAAATTTTACTATCAAAACAATAACAAAATGAAAAAGCTGAGATGACTTGCTGAACGGTGGGAAAGACTGGAGCACTGAGTGACTGGAGTCAGTGACTTCATTCTCAAAGACAAACTCTGACTTTGGTCGTCAACATTCTGGAACATTTCTGGCCTCTCCATGTGTTATGTCGGTGTCAAACCTGTCGAGAGGTAAGTCGGCGATGTCCCTTTTCTAACAGTGGGAATGGAAAGTTTCTTTCAAAATGCCTTTCCAGTCATTTCCCTACTCATTTGGGGGACACCTAGGAATGAAACTGACGTCACTCAGCTTTTTGTTATTGTTTTTAGACAGCCATTTCGGTGATACGTTCTCACTAAATTATATCAATCAGACTATAAACGTGAAAGGTTGCACATCGTTTTGTGTGTTGGTATGTTATATTCGGCCGGTGGATGTTTTGAGTGTTTTACCTAAACGTATAGCAACAATAAATAGTACACATTAACACCACATGGCAGATTATGATTCTTTGGCTTTGAATCAAGAACGCGTGTGTCATGATGTGTTGCTCTTCTGTCAACTTTTTGTCAATTCCAGTTACAAGTGTGAGAAGAACACTCGCAATTTAATATTAGAATAATCAAGGCTTACAAATTTTGGATCATTTTCAATTTATATCAACTGTCATCCTCCTCTATAACAATCATAAATTTCTACCAAGTTTTTTCTTGCTTTTAGAATTGGGTTCAACAGTCGTGACGTCACTTACCTCGTAATGACGCATAGCAACTGGTTATAAACTATCAAAACAATGGCGGGCGCCATATCTCCATCACCGCCTTTATGAAATACTTCTCCGACAAGATATAAGTGTATCTAGAGGAGAAAACATTATAAATCTGATCATGTTTTGACTTTCTTACATTCTGATAACACGACATGTGAAAAGATTCTAGCCAACATGAAGAATAAAAATGACCGATTTTCTTTGTTTAGAACCAAGCTGCTGGTTGCTGGGCGGACGTGACATCAGACTATTGAATCCTATTATGTACGTGACCCAATTGCTGAAAAGACCTACAAATGTGCGATGGTCAGGGCGTGAAATTTGCAGGATGATCCGACTCGAAACCAATGCATGGGCAATGTTTGTATGGCTGTCTCAATGACCCAGTGGTCTCCATTACTATAATGCTACTCTGTGTCACTGAAATGTATAATTTATAATACATGCGTTCATATCCCTAGCAGCCTGGGTGGGGATCCTGACCTCCCATAGTGGGCAGGGGGGTACATACTGTGTCTTCTGTCCCCTTATATCTGTTTTCCAACTTGCTTTCTGTTTTTTTCTTGGCATGAGATTACTTGGTTTTGTCCTGGCCCTGGCCGGAGTCCTAGATGGGAGGGAAACAGTCAAATGCATAGTTATTGTTTTGGGAGATGATATTTTTTTCCTTGTAAATCATCTCTCTGTAATGTATTATTGTTATTTTAATGTATAATGTATGCATTTGAGTGTATTCCTCTTTGTTGGGTTTTGTGCTTGTGTCTGGATGAGACTTATAGGTGATCTCAAACTAGGTGCATTGGTGGTATGCTCTTGGAATCTACATCTGATCCCCATTTGTTCCCAGTTCCCCTATGTCTTACTTTTTCTTGGGTGCTTTAATTTTAATTGTAATTCTAGAACTTTTTACTATCCCATTTTCTTCCTTTTTACTGGCGCTGATATAACCTAAATGTGTTGCAAGCGCCGTAAAACCCTGAAAACAAAAGAACAACACATATCTCTAGCATCAAAATCATTTCAATATTTCTTTGTAAACCAATGGGTAAATAAGATTATAACACACACTGCTTCATCATTGTCAACTGATATCAACAATGTTTATGTATTCATTTTGTCATGATATAAAAATATACTTACTTAACTTGCAAATGACGTATCACCTAACTGTGGCCCATGATGTCCTGAAAGAGTGGATGTAGGTCAGATTTATCTTACAAATAAAAATGTTAACTTGGAAAATTATAGTCACTAAATAGACCTAGATAGCTATCGTATATTGCACTGTGTTATACAATATATATATATATATATATATATATATATATATTTTATATATATATAGTAGAGAGAGAGAGAGAGAGAGAGAGAGTGAGAGTGAGAGAGGGAGGGGGGGGGGGGCTATTATAAAAATCGAGAGTGAGGAAAAGAGACAATTTGAGCAATTGGTCTTTTGTTGTTGTATTGGGGTGGGGTTGTTTTTTTTTTTGTTGTTGTTGTTATTTGTTTGTTTGTTTTTTCTCTTCTAATTGAATCCATTCAACCCGACCATCCCCTCATGTTGCTCCAACCAGCCACAGATATCTACTACATGTTTTAATCATCTACCTCAATTGTATTGTATCATCACCATTGTCTGTCTGACCAGGGGTTGGTTTCCTAGCATATCCACACACAAAACAGACATCAATATTGGCTTATTTTGTAGAATTATAAAAGGATTTAGTTTTCATCACTGCTCCCCAGGGTTGGCTATCTGTGACCTATCGTCTCTTTGACCTCTTATGGAGGGTAGGAGGTCACAATGTGAGCTACTGCTGAGTCTTCTATACCCATAGATCTGTTTTCCGAGTTGTTTTCTGTCTTGGAATGAGATTACTTGATATTGTCCTAGCCCTGGCCAGACTTCTTGACTGGGAGGGAAACAGTCAAATGTATAGTTATAGTTTTGGGAGATGATATATTTTTCCTTGCAAATTATCTTTTATCTGCTACATTTTTAATGGTTTTAAATATAAAATGATTTGTAAACATTTGAGTGTGTTCTTCATAGTGGGGACCTTTGTTTGTGTCTAGATGAGACATTTAGGTGATCTCAAACTAAGTAAGCTGGAATCTACATCTGTTCTCTATTTAAACCATTCCCCTTTGTCTTACTTGTTCTTGTGCGCTTTCAATGGTTAATCGATATTTTTTAATAATTTGACTATCCCATTTTCTTCCTTTTTACTGGCGTTGAAATGACCCAAATGTGTCGCAAGTGCCGTAAAAAACCCTTAAAAACAAACAGCGCAGATATCAGAAAGTGACTTGACAATAAGAAATGGTCACCAATATCAAATGATGTCAATATTTCCTACTTAGAGACGTCGTCAAAATATTCGGATGACTCTTCGGTGAATCCAATTAAACTTGTCCCCACTGGGAGGGGATCCTGACCTCCCATAGTGGGCAAGGAGGTACATACTGCATCTTCTATCCCCTTATATCTGTTTTCCAATATGCTTTCTGTCTTTGTCTTGGAATGAGATTACTTGGTTTTTACTGGCGCTGATATAACCTAAATGTGTTGCAAGCACCGTAAAACCCTTAAAAACAAAAACAAACAAACTTGTCCCCACTCTGTTTGGCTATCAATTCCATTCTCGACATCTAAATCACTTCAACATGTGACTGTTTTGACACATATTCATATGACCTACCTACCATCCGAACGTCTGGCATCAAATTCATTCATGATTGGAATGGGGGATGGGGGGGGGGGGGGGGGGGGGGGGCGAAGTTTTCAAAGTGTCCAGAAAGTCGATGGAAACATTCTCTATCAATTTTGTTCTCATTCTGTTTTCATTTTGGAGATTATAATTTATGACATGTGATTCTTATCTTGCCAGTCTATTCGTTTGTTTTTGTTTTTGTTTTTGTTTTTGTTCAAATTTCATCAACAGCCTACAACCAGTATTGCACCGAACTCTGGAAAAATACAAACAATCAAACAAACAAAACCCACGTTTTTTTTTCGATTTTGACCAGAAAAATCGACTTTATATATCAACCGATTAAAACGAATCTCATCTTGGCAAAACTTTTCAAACCTAGGACTTCAAGGATTATTTCACGAAGTCTTTAGAATGAGTTAATATTGATGTCTTTATTTTGTAGAAATGTCAGGAAAACGACCTTTTGTCATAAAATCATCTCTCCCTATTGTTGTTTGATCATCTCATGACATTTCTGTCCTTATATTTAAGACAACACTATAATATGCCATTTGGCTTATATTGCACATACTGGTTTTTGTTTTGTTTTTTTAAAACCAGCTGACTACCGGACTCCGGAAAAAAAACTCTCATTAAAAATTTGGCCAGAAAACTCGTCCTTCAGCTATCAATTGATTTAAATGACCCTCATCTTGGCAACAAATCTCAAACCTGGGACTTCGGCGAAGTCTTCCTTAAATTCCAGATTTTGAGAGTTTTTGCCAAGGTTAGAGTCATTTAAATGGATTGATATTTGAAGGACGAGTTTTCTGGCCAAATTGTTTAAACACGAGTTTTTTTCAGAGTGCGTCTGTTAATTGGTTAATGACGTCAGAATGATTGTGTTCAATATTATGACACAAGAGGAGGAAAACCATCTGGGTTTATTATGTATCATCAACTTGTATCTAAACACATGTCCTCTTATTTTGTAGATACAATGTCTAAATTGTGTTGTAAAGTGTGGTCAAAACGCATGGAACAATGTGTACTTATTTCAGGTCTGACAACCCAAAAAAACTGTTATAGACTCTTTGTTGCAATGGAAAAGTGAAACCAACGTAAAATAGTGTTCATCACAACATTGTTAAATCAAGCCCATAATTGCGTTTGATTATCAGACCTGTAATATATGTACACCTATGTCTGGAGTTATCTATCCACTGCCAAAGCCAGAAAAAAACATTTCTTTTTTTTTTTTTTCATTTTGACCAGAAATTAATTTATTCGAATATGGATTGAGTAGGAACTTGTCCAAAATTGTCAAATAGTCTCAAATTCTAATGATTCTTTAAGAAGTCTCAGGTTTGATGAGGTTTTGGCCATTTTTGCAAGTTTTGGGACAAGGTCATCGGTCAATATTTAAGTAAAAGTTTTCTGTCTATTAAAAAAAAAAAAAAGATTGTTTTGTGAGAGTTTGGCAGTCTAGTTGAGAATGGAATTTGAATATCAGTGCATTCAATAATATTATCTATCAACTTTATTTTGTCAGTCACTATGCGATCGGAAATGATCTTATGAACATTGAGTAGAAATAGAATTACACGCAATTATGTAACCATTCGGAAGGCATTCGTAAGTTACATGTAAGATTTATTGGAATTGGGGTGTTTCCATCAATCTAAAATGTCATTTTCAATCACAAGATCCTAACAGTGACTCATTGTCTCTTACTGAAATTATGGTTGGGGATTTCAATACTAAGAATTAGAATTTATGGCATTCTTCACCCCTGTCCCCCCCCCCCCCCCCCCTTTTTTTTTCCCAAGAGAATAAAAAAGAGAAAACGCAACTTTTAGGTTATGAATCTTTTGAATCAACATTTTGTTTACTTCCATGTCGTTGACGCTTATTATATCCAGCCATTGAGGCTTATCGTATCCAGTCATTGAGGCATATTATATCCATTCATTGAGGCTGGCCATTCAGAAAAGCGTGTTAGGTACTTCGGTTTTTGGAATGATCCAACCGTTCAAAAGTATTTTTCCAAAGAAAGTTTGAGTGCTATCTTACTGCCGGCAAACTTTTTTTTTTTTAAATGCTTCAACTTCAACTTTTACACAAAAATCCCCGATCCTTTAACTTTTCAAAAACTCTTAAACCTGAGACATGAAAGACGATTCTGGTTTGAGACTTCATGACACATTGTGGGTCATTCTGAGCCATCGATATTTGTACAATGAAAATATCACATCTATGTTATATTCTGGTATCCCAGCATAGAGAAGGTGTGACTTCAACCCATTACAATAATTGTCACAGATGATGTTTGAGTCAAAAGAGGCCTAAATGTCATTTTCCTACATTCAAACAAAAGAATATTTCTGATAATTCTATGACACAGTAATAAAAAATGTACGTCTCTGGCCACCTCTGAGAAGGGATGTCTTGATACTAATTTAGCAGATGACATCATGCACATTTCGATTTTCTGTGAACTGTGACTTGTATCTGTATAAAATCCCAAGCCTGTCCTGTATTCATTAAAGCTCTCAAATATCTTCAATGTCCCATTCTGTCAATAATTAAATACTGTACGAATTCTGTATTTTCAAACACAAACGCCACCTTTACTTATTGTGTTTGATTGAAGCACGATAAATGTCTCCCATTATTTCAAATCAATGGTTTTGTATCATTAGTATGAATGACTTGTAATAAAATTCCTTTAAAGCATTTAATTTGTTGTGAATCTTATTTACATATTCTACGGATTTGGGATCTTTTGCTAAAATTCTCTGCTTTTTATTTGTAGGTCCCGGTTCGAGTCTTGCTGTGTGTTGGCGACGCAAAAATAAGATATTTGTTACTTTAGTAAAAAGACATTGATTGAGTGTATTTCACCATGTCAATTCTTCTTTTTACTTTTAAGTCTTTAACTTAAATTTTTAACATACCACAGACCACAGGGTTATTCTTTCATTGGAGATGTGAGATTTTTCTACTGTCTCAATGTCGATGATATGAACGATGAGTTCACATGGGCGTCCACTCTTGTAATGGGAATCACTCCACTAAAGACTGATTGCCTAAATAAGCTCAGAAGACGCCAGCAAAGCATCATCTTTCAACTAAGAACAAAACACATACCGCTCACCAACCATTTAAGCAAAATTACAAAAGACACATCCCCTTCCTTCCCCCTATGTCAGCAGCCCAATGAAACAGTAACACACCACTTGCTTGAATGTCAACCTCTTGAAGACCTGAGATGCACATTCCTCCCACCAAATCCAAGCATCAGTAACACACTTTATAGTCACCTGGAACAACTACAAAAGATGTCTAACTTCTACGTCATGGCACAAGACCGAAGGGCTAGAGCTCAGGTGGTCGCTGGTTCGGATAAGTAAGTAAGTAAGTAAGTAATGGGAATAATAAACTTGGATGGTTTCCTCTTATTGAGTTAAATATCATCGAGCGGTCATTTCACTTGGTCGTCGAAGCTTTGGCAAACTGTTGTCACTTCGTCGTCCTATTTTCTCTGTTGTCACGGTTAAAGATCTAAATCAATGTTGTGCTGTTGTTTTTTTTTTTCTTTTTTTTTTTTTTGTTTTGATTGATAAATTTTTACTTTGAATGGTCAAATTTTACATTATAACGAAAGGAATAATTTCAGCACTCCATTACATCTGATATACAGCTGTGTATAGAAAGCTTTCTTCTTCTTCTTCTTCAAGTACCAAGTCTGTGCCAGACATCGGTGATCATGGTACGCCATTCATCTCTCTGACCAGATAACCTCAGAAAACTAATATTACTCTTCTCTTTCTTTGTCACCCAGGTGTTCAAACTATTCAAAAATGTTTTTCTTGGTCTATCTTTACTCTTTTTACATTTTATCTTTCCTGTGAGAGCAAGATGTTCAAGACATTTATGTCGATTTAGGTGCCCTAAAATTGCATTTGTCTTTTTCTTATTGTACGAATTAATAACCTTTTAGTTTCAGCTTGCTCTAATACTTCTTCATTAGTTTTCTTCTCTGTCCATGAAATTCTTAACATCCTTCTAAGAAACCTAGGAAAGCTTTAATTAAATTAAAAGCAATTTGGTCCATATTTATAAGAGGAGTTTATCAAGTTAATCTTTATCTCAGCAACACGTGATTCATCCCGCCACCGCTTCAGGTCAAAACATTGATACCCGTCGTGTTTGTTTATAATATGACTGTTAACAATTAACGTAAACTTTTTGTCAGGCGCGGCGGTAATTTTTAGGTACAGGAGATCTCAACAGTAACGCGACGCACCTGTATCCCGACCAAACCAGCCGCCACTGATAGCTGGCCTGATTTTGGCACGTGCTGCTAAGGAAACCACCAAGCTGATGATATGACAATGAGATGACGGATAGAATCTTCATGTCAGTGGCGAGACGTTATTAGGCCAAATAGATACAGGCATTACACTTTATGTTATATATATATATATATATATATATATATATATATATATATATATATATATATCGAGCTTTTATATAGCATAATATCTACTTCATTGAGTTCTAAACTATGAACAACACACCATATTATAGGACAAGACATGACGCCTTTAAAGTGCTGTCACAATTTGGAATTCCTTTCGACAGACAACTCTGTTAACGGTCATGTATGCATTTTACATCTGAGTATGGTGAGGAAATCTGAGCTAAGAGACTTTTTTTTCCAATGATGCAATTTTGCGGCACCCAGAGTGGAACCCGTGACTGGCGTTGTCAGGCGTGGAGAGTATTATACCGTCATACAGAGTAAAGAGTAATATGCTCAAATCGCTTTACAAGGGGCTTCAAGCTACGACAACGCGTAGCACGTAGGACTAACCATAATGGCATTCCCACATACATTAGGCTTCCATCGCTTCGTTTCAATGTCAGACAATTCTATTTTACAGAGTTTCAAATCAGAGACAAGATCTAATTATCTAAAATTTAAAAAAAAATCTGCTTTCCTCCATGAAGCCTGAGTTTTGTGGGAAATGATTTTCTTGATTATGTCTTTCTCCTTCGTCTGACACCAACGTGCACCCATTTGCAGGTCTGGTAGGGAAACAGAATTATAGGTTTGATTTAATATTTTTGTGATGGACAATTATACTTTGTTATGGTTTGAGAGTATTTCCCTGGCAACAATGAGGCCATAACAATTTGGGTTATCAGACCTAAAAATAAGTTCACTACGTGATGACATTCAAGTCTTTTCAAAGATTTAATTTTACACCAGTGCCTGCTCAACAATTTTTTTTCAAGAAAACAGAGAATTTGCTTTGTAAAATCAAAATGTTAAAAAAACAAAAAACAAAACAACAACAAAATAATCCACACAAAAAAACCCAACCAAAACATAAAATGAGGAAGAAAGAAAGAAAGAAAAAAAAAAGAAACATTTAGGCGCAAGAATCACAGTGGAACTATTTCCTGGATTCAAAGATTGTCGGAATGTTTTGAAATGTAACCCATTCCTCGATAGAAGTGAGTGGAGCAGATGTTTGAAAAACGGAGAATAATGAATTGAAGGCAGCAACAACTTGTTACCAGATACGTCCCTGGGGTGTTCTGATCAACACAATTAGAAAGTCTCACTGACAAGATGTCTGCTTTGCAGGTCTGCCGAATTGAACAGTTGAAAATTCGGGAATTTATGGGAGATAAAAATTATAGTCCCTATCTCATCTCATGTAGTTCCATATCTGAAGCAGACGTCGGAGGTCATCTTCCGCCAAGCTGATCTATCTCTTGCCAATTCTATTAAAGCAGCGCCACCTTTCTCAGCTTCATCTGTCCAAGTTCTTATCCCTTTCAAATAAGTTATTCTTTGTCTTCCTCTTATTCTTTTTCCATTCACCTTTCCAGTCAAGGCGAGTACTCCCTATAGTTAACATTAAAAACAACAATTTATCCACACAATGATTCAATAACAGTTCAAAATACTTAAAATGATGTAGTCGGACATCAACTTTCATTTTCAATAAGTTTTCATGACTTAGAAATGCTCCTGAATTTCTGCAACTGGAGCCAGCAAATCGTAATTTTACGAATTTTTCGTAGCAGTTGGGAGTTCTGGCATTAGACAATCGTGACGTCAAATCATTTCTCTAAATGTGTCTAACCATCTCAATATGGTGTGATGTCGGCATGGAGTAGATTAACACATTTGTAACCCATCGAGAACGAATATGTGGGTAAAACTGGCGTGCGGCTATGTGGTCCAGTAGTGGTATGATACCCGATTTCGGACCTGAAGGTCCTGGGTTCGAACTTCGCGCTCGGCGCATAGTTGAGCCCTTGGAAAAGGCTCTTTACTCACTTTCTCTCACCGTACTCAGGTGTAAAATGAGTACCTTGCCGTTAACAGCGTTGTCGCTATCCGAAAAAAATGTAATATCGCCTAACAGACAGGCGTCATGTCCCGTCCTACGTGTTAAGTGTTGCTGTTGGCCAGGGACACCTTGTAAAGCGCCTTGAGCACGTTTAGTGGATGTTGCCCTATATAAATGCTCTATTAAATCTGAAAACAAATACAACTCGTTCCTCAATGGATGTCCACCGATTAAAATGATGTTTGTTAATTCTTGAACTGCCAGCAGATTAGATTATTGTAATGCCATTCTCATTGGCTGTCAAAGCAAACCAATTCACCAACTACAAAAAAATATAGCACGATAACCTAAATTCTATTCAGAACTTCCCAGGAGGCCAGTGCAATTCCTTGAGAACTGGTGTTATAATATGATCTCTTTTTTTCTTTTTCGTTAATGTTATAAGTCTAGCCGCTTTATTTTGGATTTTTTATTGTAGTAATATTAGGCAATTAATTCTTTTGGTGAGTGACATTTGGCCACTTGAATGCAGAGCTGCTGCTTGAAATAACTTACGGCAATTGTGGGCTTATTTTCCCATTGTTGTAATGTGTTGGTTTGAGAGTATTTCCAATACAACAATTAGGCCAGGTCTGATAACTGAACGGTATTGTGGACAACATTTTGCGTTGATTTGACAATGAATCCATAACAAATTGGGTTATCTGACCTGCAAATAAGAACCCGTCGGACCTTTACAAAACTTTGGGTTATCAGGAGTTTAAAAATTTAACTCTAAGCATCCCGTTCACCCCGACGTATTACCGTTTTAAAGCGACTGGTCACAACTGATAACTTGGCATAGCTCGATTCTAATTCTATTGGTTTTTTCTTCATTCCCTTCCCTAATGGCCCGCCTGTTTCCCATCCAGTCCCAGTCCTTCATGCTATGGATACGCACGCGCCAAGGAAGTGTGGCGAATGGCCAAGCGATTCCCTGTCACGTGACTCATTGCACGGCTCATTTGCATCGCAGGGGAAATAACTCTGTTTTCATTCTTCTGCGCCTCCTTGAAAAAGAGCGTATCTTGAGGTATACACGATAATGGATGCTTTCAAGGTGTGGGCGTTGGTAAGGTTTGCTGTTTGTTTGTTTGGTTGGTTGTTTGAGTAGAACTCTTCTATCTATCTATCTATCTATCTATCTATCTCTATCTATCTATCTATCTATCTATCTATCTATCTATCTATCTATCTATCTATCTATCTATCTATCTATCTATCTATCTATCTATCTATCTATCTATCTATCTATCTATCTATCTATCTATCTATCTATCTATCTATCTATCTATCTATCTATCTATCTATCTATCTATCTATCTATCTATCTATCTATCTATCTATCTATCTATCTATCTATCTATCTATCTCTATCTATCTATCTATCTCTCTATCTATCTATTATTATTATTATTATCTATCTATATTATCTATCATTCTCTCTCTCTCTCTCCTTCTATCTTCTTCTCTCTCTCTCTCTCTCTCGCTCTCTCTTCCCCTCCATTTCT
>NC_088363.1:7772613-7787613 GCF_034508935.2 Berghia stephanieae | reverse complement strand
GAAAAACTGTCGAGTGCATTGGCGGGATAAGTGTGTTTTGCATTATGTTACCCCATGCACAATGCGCTTTACACCAATTTCTTTAACGTGTTATAAAGAAATAATTTGGCTATGTGGTCTAGGGGTATGCCTCTTGTTTTCTGATAGGTAGGTCCTTGGTTTGAGACGCGCTATGAACGGCGTATAGTTGTGTCCTTGGAAAATGCTTTTTGCTCACATTCTCTCGCTGCACTCAGGTTATAATGAGTATCTGGTCTTTAACAGCGCTGTCTCTGTCCGCAAAATAAAAAAATGTAATATCGTCTCACAGGCATAATGTCTTGTCCTACATGTTAAGTGTTGCTGTTGGCTAAGGACTTTTGGAAATCACTTTGAACACGTTTAGTGGATATTGCGCTATAGATAGTTCGAAGATGACGTCACTCAGGTCTTTGTTATTGTATTTTGCCATCCGCGTTTATGAGTAATGCTCACTGAACTGTATTAACCCGACTATAAACGTACATGGATACACACAGTTTTGTGTGTTGGTCCGTTATACTTCCGGATGGCAATGTTATGAGCTTCTTAGCCAAGCGCATACTATCTATATAGAAGCTCAAGTTTTTAAAACAAAATCAAATCATGAAGTCCAGGTCACCTGTAATGCATTATATAATATTTTATCTCGTATTGAACAAAAAAAAAAGGGACATAAATAATAACAGGTTTTAAAAAACCTGTGGAAAAATACCTGGTAAACGCGCCCGGGGGAGACAAAGAAAAACACTCATAGACCAACTGAAGGGCTTCACCAACCTAACAATCCAAGAGCTGTTTGAAAAAGCAAGAGACAAGGAGGAATGGAGAGAGATAATTCATGCAGTATCCGAAGCCTGGACCAGGCATGGAACCTAGAAGAAGAAGAAGAAAAAAGATAACAACATAGTCAAGACTATGGAGATAGTTCGAAGATGACGTCACTCAGGTCTTTGTTATTGGATTTTTTTTTTGCCATCCGCGTTTATGAGTAATGCTCACTGAACTGTATTAACCCGACTATACACGTTCATGGATACACACCGTTTTGTGTATTGGTCCGTTATACGTCCGGATGGCAATGTTATGAGCTTCTTAGCCAAGCGCATACTATCTATATTTTGGGCTCAAAACCCTTGTTCAGCCACCAACGAAAACAATTAACCAGTAGATTTTTGACCAATCAAAACATGGAAGTTGTGACACACCCTCACACGTGGGCGGACAAACATAGTTGGTTGTTTATAAACAGCAACGTGAATGAATTCGACCCCTCTTTGATCATTGTTATTGTCTTTATAGCGCCAAATGGGTGACTAGTTATCACACGATTTTCTCGATCAGATTATGAACGTTTCAATTTACACATAGTTTTCTGTGTTAGTTCTATTGATCAAATGGTTGAACAGTGGGTATTTTACTTAAACACATACCATCGATAGTAAAAATCTGTGTAGTTTGCTGTGTCTACCAATCACTGCCTTTGTTTACATTATGACGATTGTCCGAGAGGCGTAGTTATCTTAAGGTAATACTTGACATAGAAAGCAAAAGAATCGAGGAAAGGTTTTATTACGTCTTGGAGGGACGACGTTTGCTGATGCTTATAGATAGAATGCAGATGACGTCACTCAGGCCTTTGTTATTGTTTTTGCCATCCGCGTTTGTGAGTTGTTCTCACTAAACTGTATTAACCAGACTATAAAAGTTCATGGGTACACAGAGTTTGTGTGTTGGTTCGTTATACTTCCGGATGGCAATGTTGTGAACTCCTTGGCCAAGTGCATTCTATCTATAGGGAATGAGATTAGCGGAAGAGTAGCGTCCCTTGATTGGAAGTCACGAGCGGAAAAGTTATTAGAGAGAGAACGTCGCGTTGGTTGTGCGGCATGAGACACTTCACTGAAAGCGAGGACGAAAGAGACGCATGCGCAAAACCATTTTGACGTTCTCTCTGTAAGGTGACGTCCAATCAAGGGACGCTACTCTTCCGCTAATCTCATTCCCTATTTTGTTGTCCTAATTTACACTTGGACACTTCAATGGCTTTTGATTGGTGATATGGGTTTAGGTAAAATACTCAACATCCGACAGTCAGCCATAACATACCAACACATAAAATTGTGTGTAACTTTGAACGTTTACAGTCTGATTGATAGAATTTAGTGAGAACTTATCACTAAAATGTCTGTCTAAAAACAATGCCGAAGATCTGAGTGACGTCAATGTTGTTCCTTCTATACGGATAGACGCACACCGCCGATCACAGGGCTGTTCAAACACCAGACAAAAGGCACAAGACAGAGACAATTGGAGAATCTTCACGGGACGAATAATGACGATGGCTGAAGCTGCCAAGTCGGATGCCATCGAACGTGAAAGGCTTTACGTCAAGTCAGTGAGTCAGATCTTGTGTCAAATTAATGCGCGTACAATGTCTTAACCAAGGAAAAAGAGAGGTAGCAGTCAGAGTTTATCGCTCACTGTTGAGATATAAAAAAATGAAGATTAATTTTGATTATCGACAATGATATCGATAAAAATTGTCAGAAAATCGTCCTTCAAATATCGATGGATCAAAATGACACATATTGACAAAAACTCACAAATCTAGGATTTTATGAAAGATGACGGAAGTCTCAGGTTTGAGAGTTTTTTCCAAAACGAGGATCATCCTCCTCCTCCCACTCCTTCTTCTTCTTCTTTTTCATCTTCTTCTTCTTCTTCTTCTTCTTCTTCTTCTTCTTCTTCTTCTTCTTCTTCTTCTTCTTCTTCTTCTTCTTCTTCTTTTTCTTCTTCTTCTTCTTCTTCTTCTTCTTCTTCTTCTTCTTCTTCTTCTTCTTCTTCTTCTTCTTCTTCTTCTACTTCTTTTTCTTCTTCTTCTTTTACTCAATCTCTCTCTCTCTCTCTCTCTCTCTCTCTCTCTCTCTCTCTCTCTCCCTCTCTCTCTCTCTCTCTGTCTCTCTCTCTCGCTCTCTCTTTCTTTCTCTCTCTCTCTCTCTCTCTTCTCTCTCTCTCTCTCTCTCTCTGAATGTTTGTGTGCATCTCTCCCCCCCCCCCGTACTCTCTCTCTCTCTCTCTCCCTCTCTCTCTCTCTCTCTCTCTCTTCTCTCTCTCTCTCTGAATGTTTGTGTGCATCTCTTTCTCTCCCCCCCGTACTCTCTCTCTCTCTCTCTCTCTCTCCTTCTTTCTTTTTCTCTTCTCTCATATCTCGCGCTCCCTCTCTCATCATTTCTGCCTCCTTTCATTTTTGCGATTAGTTACGGATGAATAAATATGTTAAAACAGAAACAAAATCTTCGAATGAAGCTGCAAAAGAAGCTACGTCGAAGTTTTATCCATATTTCAATCCAGGCGTATTTCAATGATTTGACAACGATTGGGCCTAAAACCCCTGACGTCACACAGTCTACTCGTCCGGTTCCAAACTCCTTGGAAGTGTGTATGTAACCAGTCCTTCGGAGTACCAATAATGAATAGGTTACATGATATAGGTGGCGTAACTATGACGGACGTAAAAGAGCGATGGTGGATTATCTTTACTGATCACCAGCATATATTTAGACTAGAAAATATGAAATAATATCCACTCTGAATCCAGATCATTTAATTTACACACGTACATATTCAGTCCTCCGGAAGAGTAGTTTTACACTTCCAATGAAATTGGAACCAGTTTTCTTTTGGTTGACATCACACGTTTGTTCGCTATTAAGATTGTATTTTACAACTAACACCAAACATGTTATGAAAATGTTTTCAGAAATGATAGATTACCTCCCCTGTGACCCCCACAACCCCGTCCTGTCTGTTGTCGAGTGTGGATGTCACCGGTGCCCGAATCTTGTTTTCAAAGGCCGGTAATTTTTACAAGGGGAGGCAATCAAATGTCACCTCTGGCATATTTATGACTGGCTGGTTATTTTCGAACCCCCCCCCCCCCCCCCCCCTTATATGTAAACAACAGATAGGTGGTTCAGTGAGGTAGGGTGCTCGCCATGCAACCTTAGGGTGGAAGCTGGAGCATTTCTATAGAGCAATATCCACTAAACGTGTTCAAAGCGCTTTACAAGGAGTCCCTAGCCAACAGCAACACTGAATAATATGTAGGACGAGCCATGAGGCCTGTTGGGAGATATTACAATTTTTCCCCCGACAAAGACAACGCTGTTAACGGTCAGGTACTCATTTTACACACGAGTACGGTGAGATAATGCCATTACAGAGCCTTTTCCAAGGACTTAACTATGCTCGAACCATATCATTAGGCCACAAGCCGCAAGGAAGGTTTGAATCTCGCTGTAGAATATTTGGAAAGGGTTTTTCAGTCACAATTTGCCGCCATCAACTCAGGTATTAAATAGGTACTATATGGCAGGTAACAGAGTTATCTCTGTCGAGAAAAAAATATCTTTGCGCCGACATACTCAGTGTTGCTGTTAGCTTAAGACCCTCTTTAAAGTGCGTTGAGCACATTTAGTAGATATTGCCCTATGTAAAAGTCAGGCCTTTTATGCGCCCCCTGGCGCTGAGAAATTGAAAGTACGGTACTGTTTGGTCGTTTGATGTTTTTATTTTTGTTTTGTTTTTTCCAAAGTGTAGCAGTACAACGAATAGTAAATACGTCTAATCTACAAGACTTTTGGACAAGCTCAATGTTGAGTTAACGGACAGAGGGTTATGGATGCTGTGCGTTTAGGTAAAATGCTTACAACATCCGCCAGTTACATATAACGTACCAAGAGACAAAACTATGTGTTACCTTAAACGTTTATTGAGTGAGAACTGATCATTAAACGGCCGTGAAAAACAATAACAAAGAGCTGTGTGACGTCAATTTCTTTCAATTTACAGTAAAAGTTGTTGGGGTCTTGTGTGTATGTATGTGTGTGTGTGTGTATGTATGTGTGTGTGTGTGTGTATGTATGTGTGTGTGTATGTATGTGTGTGTGTGTATGTATGTATGTGTGTATGTATGTATGTATGTATGTATGTGTGTGTGTGTGTATGTATGTGTGTGTGTGTGTATGTATGTGTGTGTGTGTATGTATTTGTGTGTGTGTGTGTATGTATGTGTGTGTGTGTATGTATGTGTGTGTGTGTATGTATGTATGTGTGTATGTATGTATGTATGTATGTGTGTGTGTATGTATGTGTGTGTGTATGTATGTGTGTGTGTATGTATGTGTGTGTGTGTGTGTTAAAATGTTATTAATTTATTCATTGGGTGTTGTTTTTATTGTCTTGGTCAAATGGATTTTAAAAAACTTTCAACAGTGAGACAGAATATAGATAGATGGTGGTCAAAAGGAATGAGGTCATACTCAGTTTACAATAAACAAACTGGGATAAGCTCCGAGATTTTGATATTGTAATGTTTTATTGCCTGCAACCTCCTATGTAGCATTTTATCATAGGTTATGTCCCTTAGTTGTGTCCAACACACAGTGAATACTATAAAGAGGACACCACACACGTAAACAGCATTTTTGGGGGCTCGATTGTTTCGACAAGTGAACAAAACTCACAAAATCACACGATTCATTCAGCAACAGCCGCAACACTGAGATGCCAGTCCTGTGTGGAAAGGTCTTTGTTCTTGGAGATAAAAACTATAAAGTGAGTAGATGTGACTCATATATAAGGGAACAACACAAAACAAACAACGTTTCGGCCCTAGGCCTTCGTCAGGAGACAGTAAACAAAAACACAAACTGTCTCCTGACGAAGGCCAAGGGCCGAAACGTTGTTTGTTTTGTGTTGTTCCCTTATATATGAGTCACATCTACTCACTTTATATTTTTCTCTCCATTTTACTGGCTCATTTAGGCACCTATCGCTTTGGTTTTACTACTTAATTTGCCTACTACTCCATGTATTTGTGTGTCTGATACGTGTTCAAGTTCAATATCAATTAAATCTTCCTCATCTATTTACCAATTATGGCAACATCCACAATTCCACACCCCCACTCTATTTCCACATTTGACAAAATGTGATATTTTGTAAATTTACATATTTGTTTGTGTTTTTGTTTACTGTCTCCTGACGAAGGCCAAGGGCCGAAACGTTGTTTGTTTTGTGTTGTTCCCTTATATATGAGTCACATCTACTCACTTTATAGTTTTTATCTCCATTTTATTGGCTCATTTATGCACCTCTTTCTTTGTTCTTGGTCCACCAATCAAGGGACTTAATTTAGTGGATAACAGATTGACATTGACTCAGTACGAATCTAGTGCGTGTGCAAGGGAGACAACTCAATAAAATAAATTTCTATCAATTTTTCCTGATTTGTTCCCTTTAACATTGGTGAGCCTCATCCTATTGTAAGAACAATATATTTTTTGGAGTCTTCATTTTTTCCTCTGTTAAGCCCAGAACGTTTACATCAAGTCTGATTGACTTCAAATTCTACCCACAAAAGTGTTTTATTAATTATTATTATATATTTTATGAATATTTTGAACAACGAACAACGTACTCGGGACGAAAAGAATTTTACAGGCATTGCTTTTATCGATAACCATTTTGGATTTAGTGTAGGTGTGCCAGTTTGGATATTTTAATTTCAAAGATTCACATCTACAAATATATTTCAATTTACGTAGAACATGGATTCGTCTCATCTAAAAAATGACATTTTTGTTTGAAATCCATGTTTGATTTTTTTTCTTTCTAAAAACTTAAATAATATTTTATTGCTTTTACTCATATTCCGCAAGATATAAATTCGCAGCGTTGCTTATAAATATCGGGCAATATTTAGACCATGGTAGGAAAGTGTAGAGAACACATTACAGACGTGTGTAGATGACGTGAACTGTTTCCATGCGGTGAAGCACAGTGGGTTTGTTTGCATTTGTGTATTAGTTCTTTTGTGGAAACGGCATGAAGCTTCACCAATACTCTTCAACAGTCGTAACGTCACTTCCTTCCTAATGACGCATGGTAACTTAGCAACACTGGCTCTAAACTATCGGAACAATGGCGGACGCCCGTATGAAATATTTCTCCGGCAAGCATAAAAGCGTATCCAGAGGAAAAAACACATAAATTTGATCATGTTTTGACTTTTACACATCCTGATCACAAGACATATGAAAAGCTCTAGCCAGCACGAATAATAAAAAGAAATGATTTTCTTTGTTTAGAACCAAGATGGCCGCCGTTGCCAGGCGGCGTGACATCAGACTACTGAATCCAATTTGAATGGGCATGATCTATATTAACTTTCCATGTGCTCGAGGTCATTGGTCACATTGCAAAGTGTGCTCAAAGTGACCCACATAGTGAAAAGTGCTCACAGCTTTTGAACTATCTAACATCACGATTGGTCATTTGATTCAGCTTGACACATGGGTATGTTTATAACTTTTGTAAACAAAGCAGCGCGGTTACATTTGTTAAGAAATATCCAATGGTTGGACATCAACAAATCATGTGATTGATGACCTGGTTGGACGAAAACATGAATATACATCGCTCCTATTACCGTTAGGTACATAACATAGTTTGGAATTTTGTATTTCAAAAGGTTCATGTCTACACATCGTTTTTGGTGTGTCAAAACGCAACTTGGATTTTTCAAAATATATCATCAATCTGTCGTCTGATAATGTCGTCCTATTGTTAACTCAATTTTAAATTCGAATTTAACCACACGATACAAATTCGTGGCTTTTACTGTAAACACGATCTAGATCAGGTCATGTCAAGTCGGTAAACATCCTCTCTCATAATTATATAGATAGCACGAAGTTGACGTCACCCAGGTATTTGTTATTGTTTTTTGCCATCCATGTTTATGAGTAATTCTCATTAAGCCGTATTAACCAGACTATAAACGTTCAAGGTTACACATAGATTTGTGTGTTGGTCCTTTATATTTCTGGATGGCAATGATGTGAGTTTCTTAGCCAAGCGCATACTATCTATAAGCTCTGGAGGTTACACATACCATCAATACTCAAATACTTTGTTTACCGACTTGACATTGGACACGTATGGGACTCCAAACAGCTTGTGGGGGCTCTATAGGCAAGGGGAACAACTCAAATTAACATATTCAATACTCTCTACTTATTGGATAATTTCCCTTCAATAACAAAAGCTGATTAGCCCAAAACAATCTAACACACTTGACTGGGGATCAAACCTCAGGTTTCCTGGAAATATGATGTTTGATTTAAACTTACCAAAACAAAACAAATGAAATAAGAGAAATAGAGGAAGAAAAACAAATTATAATAAAAAGAGACTGAAAGAAAGGAGACAGAAAATAATTGTCATGGAGAAATTCCATCCGGAGGTGTACTTTGGATTATAATTTATTTATCTAATTTCAATTAAAACGCCAGACAGAAAAATACGCAATGAAGTGAAGTCCTTTCTGCATTGCTCTGAAAAAAAACCCAAAACAACGCGCGCACACACACACACACACACACACACACACACACAAAACCCACGTGTATAAAATACTTCGCGAGGTTCCTTACTTATCCGAACCAGCGACCACCTGAGCTCTAGCCCTTCGGTCTTGTGCCATGACGTAGAAGGTTCGCGAGGTCTCAGGTTTGAAAGCTTTGACAAGATGAGGGTCATTTTAATCGATTGATATGTCAAGGACGAATTTTCTGGCCAAAATGTTAAAATACATGTTTTTTTTGAGAGCCCGACAAAAGTCTGGTGTATTTTTTATATATTTATATATTTAGAGGCAGCGTGGCTCAGCGGTATGGTCTTTGCTTGGTACCCGGAAGGTACCGAGTTCGATCACCCGCCGCTGCGTTGTGTGGCCTTGAGCAAGCCACCTCGCCTTAGTTCAATTTGAGGCGCTGCACTGCGGCTGACGCCTGGGTTAATTTAGTCTTCCATTGGAAAAGACCCTAGAGAAAAATTTCCCCTATGGGATGAATAAAGGGAATTTTATTTTATTTATTTATTTTTATTTATTTCTGAAATATTTTCAATGAAGACGTCAGAGGTCGTTTTCTGGGTAAATAATATATTTTTCTATGATCAAATCCAGTACGATTCGTTGTATTCAATGTTTAAACATTGGGAAAATGGAGAAGATTGTAAGGTCTCCAAATAACATTGACCATTTTTAAAAAACACACAAGAACAATTCGAGTGCAAAAAATTTATATATAGATAGAATGCGCTTGGCCAAGGAGTTCACAACAATGCCATCCGGAAGAATAACGGACCAACACACAAACTCTGTGTAACCATGAACTTTTATAGTCTGGTTAATACAGTTTAGTGAGAACAACTCACAAACGCGGATGGCAAAAACAATAACAAAGGCCCGAGTGACGTCATCGGCATACTATCTATCTATCTATCTATCTATCTATCTATCTATCTATATATATAAATATATATATATATATATATATATAATATATATATATATATATATATATATATATATATATTTATATAAAGAAAAGAAAAGAAAAAACATCCAACAACACGATCTACAATTGACACCCAGTTTGACTGACAACAAATCAGAACTATTCCTTCCATATTTACTCTCTGACACCCGATTTAGCTCAAGTTACAGGAAATACAAGTGGATCAAAAACCTCCGGATCAATTATTTCCGATCAATTTGTGGATTTTCTTGAGTTAGTTCCCTTGAGCAGATGTAACATTTTACAATCCCCCCCCTCTCTCTCTCTCTCTCTCTCTCTCTCTCTCTCTCTCTCTCTCTCACCCTCTCTCTCAACATCCTCATTTTTGTCACCTCAACTTCTTTATCTTGTTTCTTGTGGAAAATTATCGTTTTTCATTCTAATATCAATTAGAGTACCTGGCCGTTAACAGCATTGTCTTTGTCCGAAAAATTGTAATATCGCCTAACACGCGTCATGTCCCGTCCTACATGTTTAATGTTGCTGTTGACCAGCGACCCCTTGTAAAGCGCTTTGAACACATTTAGTGGATATTGCGCTATATACAAGCTCAATTTTTTTTATTATGCCGCACTCTAAAAAAAAAAACCACCTCGAGAAGTCTCAGGTTTGAGAGATTTTGCCAAGACTAGAATCATTTTAATCGATCTATATTTAAAGGACGAGTTTTCTGACCCAAATTTTAAATACGTCCATTTTTTTCTTCTTCAGGGAACGGCATAATAGATCAAATCCAAGGTACAACCAGTTGAGAAGGAACTTCTGGCCTGACCCAACCCCATACTCAAAGAAGCTGTACGGCAGTGAGGACGACCTCAGGACCACTGTGGGCTTCATTCACCAGACCGGACTGATCATGTGACGTGACGGGAACGAAGAAGAAGAAGAAGAAGATCAAATCGGATCGTCATTCACAAGTCCTACCATGACAACAAGCACATGTTAATGTTTTGGTTATGCCGTGTCTTCTTGCATCACGCCGTGTTCCTTTTGAACTGACGGAGCTACTCGCATTGGGACCTGACGGAGCTACTCGCATTGGGACCTGACGGAGCTACTCGCATTGGGACCTGACGGAGCTACTCGCATTGGGACCTGACGGAGCTACTCGCATTGGGACCTGACGGAGCTACTTGCATTGGGACCTGACGGAGCTACTCGCATTGGGACTCCTGATAGCCCAGTTGGTAGAGCACTCGTTTCGCACGCAAAACGGGACTGTGGTCGTTCTTGGGTGCAGTAGAGACCTTTTTTTCTTCTTCTGATTTTGACCATCTGTCCACCATGCGGCTATGTGGTCTAATGGTATGACACTCGCTTTCGGATCGGAAGGTCCTGGGTTCGAGCCTCGCTCGGCGCATAGTTGAGTTCTTGGAGAAGACTCTTTCTTCACATTCTCTCACCGTACTCAGGTGTAAAATGAGTACCCGGACGTTTACAGCATTGTCTCTGTCCGAAAAAATTGTAATATCGCCTAACAGGCGAAATATTTCATACAGGCGTCCGCCATTGTTCCGATAGTTTAGAGCCAGTGTTACTAAGTTACCATGCGTCATTAGGAAGGAAGTGACGTAACGACTGTTGAATCCTATTGACAGAGATGTATTCATTGATTTATAGATTGGTCTTTGTTATTGCTTTTTGCCATCCCCGTTTATGAGTAAATCTCACTAAACTGTATTAACCAGACTATAAACGTTTAAGGTTACACATAGTTTTATGTATTAGTCCTTTATATACTTCCGGATGGCAATGTTGTGAACTTCTTAACCAAGCGCATACTATCGATACTACAGTACTTACGTAGCCTTCATAAACTCATAGCCTGACACAAACCCTAAAAGAAGACGAAGATCACGATTAAAAAAAATTTAATTGGATTCAATAGTTTGATGTCACGTCGCCCAGCAACGGCGGCCATCTTGGTTCTAAACAAAGAAAATCGATACTATTTATTCTTCATGCTGGCTAGAACTTTTCATGTCATGTGATCAGAATGTATAAAAGTCAAAACATTGATCAGATTTATTATGTTGTTTTCCTCTGGATACACTTTTATGCTCGTCAGAGAAAGATTTCATAAGGGCGTCCGCCATTGCTCCCATAGTTTAGAGCCAGTTACTAAGTTACCATGCGTCATTGCGGGGGAAGTGACGTCACGACTGTTGAAGCGTATTGTGAGTTGTAATCAATAGCTCAACCAATGGAATCATTTGTTGTGTCCTTGAGCACTTCTAACAACCACTCACTTTTTACCGTCGTTTGGTGAGCGTCGTCTTCTTTTGTGACGTCATGTTTTGGTCAGTTTCCGATAGTACTTGCTGGTTTCTAGCACGCTCTCCGGAGAATCCGAAAAGCGTGCTGGAATTCGAGTGTGTCGAAATCCGATGCCCATGGGAGGTAACGACTTATTATATAGATAGTATGCGCTTGGCTAAGAAGCTCATAACATTGCCATCCGGTAGTATATCGGACCAACACACAAAACTATGTGCAACCATGAACTTTTAAAGTCTGGTTCATACAGTTTAGTGAGAAGTACTCATAAACGTGGATGGCAAAAAACAATAACAAAGACCTGAGTGACGTCATCTTCGAACTATCTATTGAATTCGGTCACCCAGCGTGCAGAGCGTGCTTGGAATTCGGCGTGCCAGAACCCGGCGAGTACTGTATCTTACAAACTGTCAGGTAGATCCTTTCAAGTCCCATTAGGACGACGCAATGCTGTGTCCTTAGGGAAGACTCTTTACTCATAATTCCTCACCGTACTCAGGTGTAAAATGAGTATGTCCTAGGCTGTTATCAAAGAGCGTTGTTATTGTTGAAAAATATACAAAATCGTCTTACATTCGTCATGTCTCGTTATATAAGTCAAGTGTTGCTGTTGTCTTGAGATTCATTGTAAAGCGCTTTAGATTGAATGTGATGAGTCGTTCTCTAAGGGTCAGGAGGCTCGTGGAGCTGGAATTTGTCACGGATTGTGAAACGGATATTATCAATTGATTACTGCCCTATGGGTAGGACGTTAGTCTGTGGCAAAGTACTTTCTGCCAGATCCAACATAGATCAAGCTACCCAATTACTGCTGGGTGGGAAGGGGGGTGAGTGAAAAATCTCGACTTCACTCATGATCGATTTCACTCCCTTTGCATGTGAAGCGAGTGCTCTATCAACTGAGCTATCGGACCCTTGATATTTATTGAATTGCTCTATAAATAAAAAATAAACTATTTTGAATCTCGAAAGCAAAGCACAAGACAACAATCACTCATGCTGAAAATATTTGTTTTTTTTCCAAAATGTTTTTGATATTAAGGCCTTTGTGGACGGAAATAAACCTGTGATTTGTAAGACCAAAGACCAACATGTCAGTAATGGAGATGTTTATTGGTTTGGGTGGGGGTGATGGTGTTGGTGGTGGTGGTGGTGGTGATGATGATGATGATGATGATGATGATGATGATGATGATGATGGTGATGATGATGATGATGATGGTGATGATGATGATGGTGATGATGATGATGATGATGATGATGATGATGATGATGATGATGATGATGATGATGATGATGATGATGATGATGATGATATTGGTGATGGTGGTGGCTGTGCTGATGTTAATGATTATGGTAGTGGTGATGAAGCTGATGATAAAAGTGATTATGATGATGATGATGATGATGATGATGACGATGGTTGTGATGATGATGATGATGATGATGATGATGATGATGATGATGATGATGATGATGAAAACAATGATGGTGACAAGAACATCGAGGCTATCCGACTGTCTTCCAACACCAAAAGTCTGTCATGTAGATCAAAAAAAAAAGACCCGACGCCGTAACCGTCCATGTGTGTCACGGATTGTGCTCAACATGTCTCTCCTGTTCATTCCCTGCGCTGCGGCGACCCATCAGTGTCCTTTCCCTGCGCTGCGGCGACCCATCAGCGTCCTTTGCCTGCGTTGCGGCCACACATCAGTGTGCTTTTCCCTGCGCTCGTCATTCTTTTCACTCCTTTCCTTGCGCTGCGGCGACCCATCAGTGTCCTTTCCCTGCGCTGCGGTGACCCATCAGCGTCCTTACCCTGCGTTGCGGCCACACATCGGTGTGCTTTTCCCTGCGCTCCTCATTCTTTTCACTCCTTTCCCTGCACTGCGGCGACCCATCAGTGTCCTTTCCCTGCGCTGCGGCGACCCATCAGTGTCCGTCTAGCGTAGATTGGCCTGCCAAACGTGCATGATCCACCCATTCGCTCGCCATTCTTTTCACTCACGAGCGAATGGAACGATCACGTTAGATTAGCAGACAACACTGAATGGGGGGGGGGGGGGGGGGGATTGAAGGATGAATCATCTCCCCTGGAAACAATCAACACAGTACAACATGGCACTTAAATAAATAACAATAAATATATAATAAATGACAACGGGTTTACAATTGTTCAATGCGATTCATAATGTTTCATTTATTCCCCCCCCCCCGGCACAGCAAGAACCGAATTTCAAACTCATACCGTACCAGTCGCCCGCCAGGGTCCTTTTTGTACTAACACACTCTTATAATCTTATAATTCGTCACAGTCTAGAGCCAGGTACTAATTCACACCTGAGTCGAGTGGCGTAATGTGTGTAAAAAGACAAAACAAACCACAACGTCAAAACTAGTATTTTCAAAGATGTCTGTCAACCATCCGTCCACTGACCACGCTTATTATTGCTTGGACTTGTGACAAGACGAGAGAGACACCGTTCGACCGCGAGACACCTTACTGCTTCACCACCGAACCATGCTATAGATAGTATGCAGATGACGTCACTCAGGCCTTTGTTATGGTTTTTGCCATCCGCGTTTGTGAGTTGTTCTCACTAAACTGTATAGATAGTTCGAAGATGACGTCACTCAGGCCTTTGTTATTCTTTTTGCCATCCGCGTTTGTGAGTTGTTCTCACTAAACTGTATTAACCAGACTATAAAAGTTCATGGTTACACAGAGTTTGCGTGTTGGTCCGTTATATTTCCGGATGGCAATGTTGTGAACTCCTTGGCCAAGCGCATTCTATCTATAGATAGTATGCGCTTGGCTAAGAAGCTCATAACATTGCCATCCGGAAGTATAACGGACCAACACACAAAACTGTGTGTATCCATGAACGTTTATAGTCGGGTTAATACAGTTCAGTGAGCATTACTCATAAACGCGGATGGCAAAAAACAATTACAAAGCCCCGAGTGACGTCAACTTCGAACAATCTATAGATAACAGACTTATGTTTACAAACTTTATGTTCTTTTGTAAATCTTGCTTTGCTCAACAAAAATATGTATGTATCGCATTTAAGAGTTATTGTAAGTATCACTCAAGTCACTGATCAAGGGACTGAATCACGTGATAACAGCACCAGGGTTTAATAGGCTTCAACAATCGTGATGTCACTTCCCTCGTAAGGACGCATGGTAACTTAGTAACTGGTTCTAAACTATCGGAACAATGGCGGACGTCCTTTAAGAAATACTTCTCCGACGAGCATAAAAGTGTATCGAG
>NC_088363.1:7750113-7762613 GCF_034508935.2 Berghia stephanieae | reverse complement strand
AAACCAAAGTTAATTCTTGTTTATCACACCGACGTTAACCCTCTCCTTACCGGCCAGTTTCAGAATTTTCCCCAAAACTTCACATCCACCAAACACAAAAAAAATAGACTTTTCTTACTCAAACAGAAGATTAACAAGTACATTCTATGTATAAGATTGTTCAGCAAAATGAGCTCTACAACACAATGTCAAGTTTTTATGGCTATAATAAACACATTTTCATCAAAGTTTATGAGAAACAAGCATAATCAGAAGAGAAAGTTGTTGGTTGCATCGTAACAAATGTGACGATTTTCCTATGGGTGGTAAGGATAGGGTTAATTCAAGCCCATCGGGGAACGGTTCTTACTCCCCTCCTGTTTTCTATCTATACAAATGACTATGTAAGCAATTTTTATAATGTCATTATCTTAAAATATGCAGACGACACAGCAATTCAGGCTTTAATCCTCACAGAAGCTGACATTGTAAATTACACACAGTCGATACCCACAGTTGTTGATTGGTGCGAAGAAAACCATCTCCAGCTAAATGTGATAAAAAATACCCAAAAGAAGAAATGACCATTGGCTAAGTAGCTGGAGATGGTCACGACCACATTATTATAAAAGAGGAAATTGTTGAAAGAGTAGAAGAATACAAGTATCTTGTCAGTGACAAGAAGTTGGAGTGGAGAAATCAGTCCATGTCATCAAAAAGCTTAAATCGAGAATGTATTTTTTAAGAAAACTCAATGGTGTGAATTTGAACAATTCATTGCTTTTTCTGTTTTATGACACAGGCATTATCAGTGTACTACGCTACCGTTTGCCAGCCTGGGGTGGGAATAACAAAAGATGTATATCTGGAAAGTTGAAGATCGACAGAGTTTTGAAAAACTGCCAGAAAATGTTTAAATTCCCTTCAATTTTAGACTGTGATTATTTTCATCTGGAATCATGTAATTTAAAAATCAACAAGGTCATTAGAGATGAATCCCATCCACTAGACAAAGAAATTCTTCAATTCAGCAAAAGACACGATCGTCTTCTTAACGACGTCACAAAGAAACAAAGACATTTTAATTCTTTCCTCCCACAGATGTGAGAAACTATGCACTGGCACTCACTTAGCCTATTTTCGCGTTTTTTTTTCAATCTTTTAATCCATTTATTACGCAAGATACAACCAAAGGTCGAGAAAAAAAAATGCCGAAAAAGCGTTCCATATTTTCGCGTTTTTTTCCTCTTTGCGGGTCATCCAAATAAATGACACCTTTGAAACTGCATAACTTGTTTATTTATGAATGGATTTTCAAAATTCAAAAACATTTTTACTCAGTGGAGATAGGGCTTTGATTTTAGACAAAAATTTTCCTCAAAAATAGAAAAAAACATTTTTCATAGTCATTGCTAACTTAGGATTGGCTATTGTCCCATCTTATGAGAGAGATTTAATTTTCTCAGTCATTGAGTTATAATCCTTGATAGTCTTATCATAATCATATGGATAGTTACCAATATGTGATATCAACTTACATGTCCTGTCTTAAATTTAAATTTAAGGTTATTTACAATTTTTAAAGCCAACTTATTTATTTATATCTTTGTATGAAAAATAATTATATTATTTTAGAGAATTGATTCAATAATTATATTTGACAAACCTTTTACTGCTTAGAAATATTATATAATTCCTGTACAATATCATATCTCCTTTATTTTAATGTAAAACAAATGATAAATATTTCTGTGTATAATAAGGTGATAACCAAAATACTGTGATTGTGCAAGATAATTTATTTATCCTTCAGATGAAATATTTACACAATCGCCATAACACGATTTTTAAATGTATTATCCTTCTCTACTTTTATTATGAAATCATATAACCCCTTACCAGCCTAAAAATTATTTTCATTTGATTATTTATTAATATTGAAAATATCCTAATACAAGAATTCTACCACAAGTATTATTGACACATCGTCACCATTTATCCACTCGCTGTTCCACTATAACTTTTTAAGACTTCAAATATAATATTTGCCAATTTTGATTAATTTCTTTACATTGATATTTCTTGTATTGTGTTGTGATGCAGAATTATAATTTCCATACAAGGATGAATAAAGTATATCTTATCTTATCTTATCATATCTAATGGTGTTTGGTTGTCTGACCTGTAAATATATGCACGTCGATATTGACGTTTGATTCATCTTTACCTTTCTAGTCCAGTCCCTACATAAAACCAGATTGATACGTTAAGATTGACGTGCACTTACTTACAGGTCTGGTAACCCGAATTGTTATGGGCCCATTGTTGTAATTGAAATACTCTCAAACCAACACAAAATATTGTCCATTAGAACAATGTTAAATCAGGGCCATAACTGTGTTCGGTTGTCAGACCTGCTAAAATGTGTACCCAGGGTCAGAAGACATAATATTTAGTCTTTGATCAACTTTTATCTACGTGTACATATTTGCAGGTCTGATATCCGAAAACAACAATAGACTTGCTGTAACACTGTGTTCATGGGCAATGCTTTGCGTTGGTTTCAAAGTGTTTCTATTACAACAAAGAGCCCATAATAATTTGGGTTATAGGACCTGTAAATAAGTGCACATCAGTTTTCATCAAGCTTTAACCAATGAAAACTTAAAATATGTGCAGAGAGAAAGAGAGAGAGAGAGAGAGAGAGAGAGAGAGAGAGAAAGAAAGAGAGAGATAGATAGATAAAGAGAGAGAGAAAGAGAGAGAGAGAAAGAGAGAGAGAGACAGAGAGAGAGAGAAAAAGAGAGAGAGAAAGATAGATAAAGAGAGAGAGAAAGAAAGAAAGAAAGAGAGAGAGACAGATAGAGAGAGATAGAGAGAGACAGACAGAGAGAGAGAGAGAGAGAGAGAGAGAGAGAGAGAGAGAGAGAAAGAGCAAATATCTGGAACCGAACATATCAAAAATTGAAATAGATATCTATTCTTTTTGATTTCGCTCGACAAAATTAATTTATTTTTCATTTTATTTTCACGCAATCTGTTTAAGATTTTCAATTTAAGGTAGTTTTAAAACAGGTGTGAAGATTAGTGGGTGGATGTGACGGTATGATCTAGGAGTGAACTAGACATAGACAGGTCTAAATCAGAATTGTTTATTTGAACTACTGCTCTGCTGAGAGGAAAGCTACTAGTTTTGTAAACTACTCAGGTTGCACATATACATAATTTTGTAAGTTACTCAGGTTACAAATTGACATCGTTTTGTAAATTACTCTGGTCTCAAATTTACTCGTACATATTTTTGTAAACCACTTGGGTCTCAAATTTACATAGTTTTGTAAATTACCCAGGACTCGAGTTGGTAGATCTATAGTCTTGTAAATTACGCAGGTCTCGAGTTTGTATGGTTTTGTAAATTACTCATGTCTCGAGTTTGTGTTCACAAGTGATTCTAAAATGATTTGTTTTTGATGATTTAAGAACTAGTCTGGAAATTTATCAAGGTAAAAGGAACAAAAATATATAACTTACTCTTCACATTTCTATTTTGATACCCTTAAATTATTTTGGTGTTAGTTTCGTATAAACTGATGACCTACTTTTGTTATGATCTATGTACATATTTTTTGCAGGTCTGATAATCGAAGGCAAATATGGGCTTGATTTAACATTGTTGTAATGGACAATATTTTGAGTTGGTTTGGATGGGTGTCAATTACAAAAATGAGCCTATAACAATTTGGGTTACCATACCTACAAATGAATACACGTCATGTATAATCTACACAAATTCCAAATTGTGAAGACCCCACGGTTGTCATGGAAACACATTCAAACTATTCTTCATTAAAACAATGTTGAATTAATTCCATAAATCGACATGAGGTCATCTGACGTGTAAAATAGTCATTTTCAAGGACATGTTATCGTTACTGACGTGTAAAATAGTCAATTTCAAGGACATGTTATCGTTACTGACGTGTAAAATAGTCAATTTCAAGGACATGTTATCGTTACTGACGTGTAAAATAGTCAATTTCAAGGACATGTTATCGTTACTGACGTGTAAAATAGTCAATTTCAAGGACATGTTATCATTACTGACGTGTAAAATAGTCAATTTCAAGGACATGTTATCATTACTGACGTGTAAAATACTCAATTTCAAGGACATGTTATCGTTACTGACGTGTAAAATAGTCAATTTCAAGGACATGTTATCGTTACTGACGTGTAAAATAGTCAATTTCAAGGACATGTTATAGTTACTGACGTGTAAAATAGTCAATTTCAAGGACATGTTATCATTACTGACGTGTAAAATAGTCAATTTCAAGGACATGTTATCGTTACTGACGTGTAAAATAGTCAATTTCAAGGACATGTTATCGTTACTGACTTGTAAAATAGTCAATTTCAAGGACATGTTATCGTTACTGACGTGTAAAATAGTCAATTTCAAGGACATGTGAGTGATACTGACGTGTAAAATAGTCAATTTCAAGGACATGTGAGCGATACTGACGTATAAAATAATCAATTTCAAGGACATGTGAGCGATACTGACGTGTAAAATAGTCAATTTCAAGGACATGTGAGCGATACTGATTTATAAAAGGGTTGCATAAACTTTCTTGGACGACATTTTGAAACAAATTTTGGACTATTTCTATATCCAGGTCATTCATATTCAGATTACACGTGATAAGATTTGACATGGAAAACAGACATTGTCGGATGCGCAAATCTTGGTTGGTATTTTAATTTTTTTAAAAGTTTTTGAGGTGAGAGAAAATGAAGACAATGAGTGTTGACAAATTAGGCTATAGGTTAGACTAGGCCTTTTGTTTTTAACATGTTCAATTGATTAACGTGCAAATAAATAATTCTCAACTAACCAATAATGAAAGGATCAATTACCTTCCAATGCTCCATGTCTCCAGCGGTCAAGGTCACCAACGTGTACTTCCATCTAGTTAATTCCTATCTTGCCTGCTCCATGCTCCAACTATCAAAGTTCCACTTCCTTGTGTCGTGTCGTGTCGTGTCGAGCTGTGTATGGCCACGTCAAATGCACTGTCTTCCAATTCCTATACATCAATTAGCAATTTATAAATCTTCACATGCAAGAAATCTTAAAGAAAGAAGGAGAAAAAAAATTAAGAGTTGAATGAGGCAGACAGTGTGCTGGAGGACTAACCAACAACGTGTCTTTTAACCAATTATCTACCGTACTATGGAAAACTCGTAGTTTACAATTTGGCCAGAAAACTCTTCCTTCAAATATCGATCGATTTAAATAACCCTCATCTTGGTAAAAACTCTCAAACCTGGGACGTCCCGAATTCTCCCTTGATATCCCAGGTTTGAGAGATTTTGTGAAGATGAGGGTAATTTAAATCGATCGATATTTGAAGGACGAGTTTTCTGGCCAACTTTTAAAATACGAGTTTTTCCAGAGTACGGTAGTGAACTGGTTAAATAATGTGTTGTTTTGTGGTAAGTACGAGACAGTGTAAAGTCCTGGCTTCTCTCTCCTTGTCCTCGTGTCAGCCACGGCCAGCCGTCTTTTATGAACTTTTCTTTTCTCAACTCCAGTCACTTTGACACAGAAAGGTGTTTTAACCCTTACTGCGCCAACATTTAATTATCTTTTTTTCCTATTTTAAAAACAGGTGACGTACTGTATCAAATAGAATCATGGTTCCATATGATTGGGGAATAATTGAAACATTGTGAAGCGCATTGAGCATGGTAATTCCGTGTAGATGCGCTACATAAAAGTTTATATTTTTTTCCTTTTATTGCTTTGATTTAGATTTGACGTACAGGCCTGAGACTATTTAATACCAAGTCCATCGCATCGCAGGGAATTGCACTTGTTGATTGTTTGGGAAACAAGATTCTTTCAAATTATAGACAATAAGAAGATGAAGAAGAGAACTATTTTAGTCCTGAAAATAAGTGTGTATGAAACAGTGCCAGACAAAGCAAGAAAGAAAAATACAAGAAAAAAAAAAACAACATTCACAACACAAAAATTCAGTTTTCCTTGACTGTGGAGTTGAATGAGGTGGATAGCTTGCTCACACTTTTCAGCTCTTTATCATACACCCGTGAATGCTCCATAATTTCTCACACCGATTTAGTGCGGGACAAAGAGTATGGATGAACCACCAACGTGGCTATCAAGTCATTCGCTAATGGATTGGAAGTTTGTGGGTTCAAATCTTGTTGGAGACCTTGGAAATGTCAGTCTCATGACCACAACATTTACAGGCCCTGTTCAACAAGTCGTTATCCTATGGATTACAGTACAATATAGACCTACACATGCGGTATTCGACTTTACCCTAACTTTATAAGGGGGTGGGGAGAGAAAAGAAGTGGCCGAGTGGATAAAGCATTGCACTATGATCACGGAAGATTCCGAGTTTAAACTTTGCTTCAGACATTTTCATTCTGTTCTTAGTGCAAGCTTATTTACTCACTTTTCAACAGTGACTAATTGGGGACCAGGTACTGGTGTAAGATAAAGATCTGAACAAGTGTGTATAAAACTGAATCTTTTGGAGTGTCACTCAACTTCTGTACTTTCCTTTTCCATAAACTTTGAAAGTGTCTTCAAGGTTCTGTCCTTTCTCTCTCCATAAACTTTGAGAGCTTCACCCAGCTTCTTTCCATTCCTTCTCCATAAACTTTGAGAGTGTCAACCAGGTTCTGTCCTTTCTCTCTCCATAAACCTTGAGAGTGTCACCCAGCTTCTGTCGTTACCTTCTACATAATCCGTGAGCGTGCCATCCAGGTTCTGTCATTCCCTTCATACACCTTAAAAGTGTCATACAGCTTCAGTCTATACCTTCTCTAAAAACCTTGAGAGATTATTGAGTGTCACCCAGCTTCTGTTCTTTCCTTTCCCATCAAACATTGAGAATGTCACCCTGCTACTGTCTTTTCCTTTCCCATCAAACATTGAGAATGTCACCCAGCTACTGTCCTTTCCTTTCCCATCAAACATTGAGAGTGTCATCCAGCTTCTGTCCTTTCCTTTCCCATCAAACCTTGAGACTGTCACCCTGCTACTGTCCTTTCCTTTCCCATCAAACCTTGAGACTGTCACCCAGCTAATGTCCATTCCTTCTCCACAACCCTATTAAAGCCCAATCCAGTTTGAGTCTTTTCCTTCCATCCAAAACCTTGCTGGAGGACCATCAATTATATTTTTCTTGTTCTAGATGCCAGATAGAAAGGCCATCCTCCACTAACCTTACCTTTTCTTTCGATCTTACAAGGGTTAACCGCAAACCACAAATGGCCCATAAATGTTAAGAGAGCACTCATTTGAGGAGCACTTCGATTTTGTGTCAGTGTCCCATAACACATCATGCCGCTTACAACATGGCGCAGGTTGCACAAGCACCTGAGTTAGGCCACGCCTACTTTGCATGTCTCGGTGGGTTGGGGACTGTTGTTGATCGGACTCCTAGTGAATTTTGTCTCTGGCTGCACACCTAATATGCACGTGCATGAGTTTATTCTCCCCCATCCCCCCCCCCTACTATCTCTCTCTCTCTCTCTCTCTCTCTCTCTCTCTCTTTCTCTTTCTTTCTTTCTTTCTTTCTGGGTGCAGCGTGGCTAAGCGGTACGGTCTTTGCTTCGTACCCATATGTTACCGAGTTCGAATACCTGTTGCGCCGTGTGTTTTGAGCAAGTCACTTCGCCCTAGCTTAATTTGCGGCGCTGCACTGCGGCTGACGCCTGGGTTATTCCAGTCTTCCCTTGGAATAGATCCTAAAGACAAATTTACCTTATGGGATGAATAATGGGAATTTTATTTATTTATTTATTCTTTCTCCCTCTATCACACAAACACAGTCTCTCTCTCTCTCTCTCTCTCTCTCTCTCTCTCCATTCCCCCTCCCCCCTTTCTCTCTCTCACTCACACACACACACATATATATACACCTTCTCTCATACATACACACAGACTCTCTCTCTCTGTCTCTCTCTCTCTCTCTCACACACACACACACACACATATATACACCTTCTCTCTCTCACACACACATACATACACACAGACTCTCTCTTTCTCTCTCTCTCCGTCTCTCTCTCTCTCTCTCCCTCTCTATCTATCTATCTATCTATCTATCTATCTATCTATCTATCTATCTATCTATCTATCTATCTCCATCTCATCATCTGCCTCCCCTCTGTAAGACTAACATTGAATATAAATGACAGATGTAGTTAGAAATTTCACTTTTTTTTAAAACACACAAAAAACTTGATGAATAGGTGGCAAGGAGTGCCTGCCTGGGGGGGGGGGGGGAGAGAGAGAGAGAGAGAGAAAAAGGCTAGTTTTGACAATAATTAGGCTGTTTATCTAAATATTGGTGACATCCAGACAAGCTAAAAGTCATTTTCAATTTTCTCAAACACGCCATTTCTATCGCTCGGATCTCGTCACAATCCTTATATTGGCCAATCATAATTTACTTTTGTTTTATAACATGAATGAATAAAGAAAAACATAAGTACGGACATTTATATAGCGCATTTCCTCTGATAAATCATGATTAATGCACTTCACAACCTTGTTTATTCCCCAAAATTAAAACCATCCATATGGAACCATATTCCATTTCATACAGCACCAGTCGACTGCTCGGCGTCCTTTTTGACATATTTTCAAATTTCTGCTCATAATAACTTTAAAATCCTTTTTGTTCTGTTTTGGCATTCGAGTCATCCCGGTATTGATGCTGTGCGCTTAGATATTTTACTCACAACATTCCACCAGCCGGATATAACGTCCCAACAACGCACAAAACTATGTGTAACCTTAAGCGTGTAGATTCTGATTAATACAATTTAATGAGAACTCCTCGTCAAAATGACTGGCTTAAACAATTCCAAAGACCTGAGTGACGTCAACTTCGTTCCTTCTATAATACCGTTTTGATGCAGTTGATCACATTTTGAAAAAGAACGATCATTACGTTCAATGAAAACAACATGACGGTTGTAATTCATGCAATGCGTTTATCCAAAATGCTCACAACATCCGTCAACAGGATATAACGTACCGCATATATAAAACTATCTGTAACCTTGAACGTTTATAGTCTGATTGATATAAATTTCTGAGAACTACTCATTAAAATGGCTGGCTAAAAACAAAAATTGATAACTGAGTGACGTCAATTTTGTTCCTTCTATAAATTGGTGAAGGCCAATCTGACGTTATCTGAAAAAAAAAACACCCACACATCTTTAATATTTTGACCAGAAAATTCATCCTTCAAATATCGATCGTTTATAATAACTCATCTTGACAAATACTCTCAAACCTGGGATTTGCGATCAAATCTGAAATGTTTTTTTCCCCCCACACTCTTCCGTTTTTGTATTGTTGTTTTTTTTGTGTGTATTTTTTTCTTCTAAAAATAGATGATGACGCATAATGAAACCTTGACCTAAATAAATCTGAAGGTCAAATCTTTTAATTCTACATACAATCTATCAAAGTAAGAAATAATTTAAATAAAATCCATAAGGAATGACGTGGTGGAAGTCACAGGGAAGAAACGTGTGATGTAAAAAAAAAACCTGGTTCCTATTTCATTGGAAGTGTAAACCCATTCTCCAGGACGACACGACCTGATCTTCTAGTGTCAGAGTGATGGTATCTTATTTTCTAGTCTAAATAAGGCTGCCTCTATTCTCCCCCCCCCTCCCCCCCTCCCCCTCCCCCCCCCCCCCCCGGCCGCGGCCGATTGGATTACCGAAAAAAACGTCGCCGGCTTTTTGCGATTTTGGATTTGATTGATTTTTTTTTAAATTGTGCAACTTGTGACGAGGAACTTAACAAATTACTGCATTACAACCTTTGGATTAAACATACAACAATTGTGGACTACTATTATGAAGACTAGCATCCGGGGGGTGTACTATTATGAAGACTTGCATCCGGGGGGTGGACTATTATGAAGACTAGCATCCGGGGGGTGTACTATTATGAAGACTAGCATCCGGGGGGTGTACTATTATGAAGACTAGCATCCGGGGGGTGTACTATTATGAAGACTAGCATCCGGGGGGTGTACTATTATGAAGACTAGCATCCGGGTGGGGGGGGGGGGGTGAGAATAGTCACTTCGTCTAAATAAATACACTGGTCGTCAATTAAGATCATCCGTTCTCGCTATTTTACGTCCCGTATTCCTAAGAATCTGCCCACGACATACCCCGCATGCTACAGAACTAGTTATGCCACCTTATATAACCCTCCGAAGGACTGGTCACATACACATTCCCAAGAATTTGGGAACCAAAAGAGTGGAGGGTTTGATGTCACGACTTTTGTTCCCTATTGGAGAAGTATTCAACTTCTTTTTTTTTTTAAATCCCTCTATTCCTCCTTTAGGGGGAATTTGTCTCTAGGGTCTATTCCAAGGGAAGACTGGAATAACCCAGTGCGGAAATTGAGATAGGGCGAGGGGACTTGCTCAAGGTCACACAACGCAGCGGCGGGTGATCGAACTCGGTACCTTTCGGTCGGGTACAAAGCAAAGACTGTACCGATGAGCCACGCTGCCCCCCCCCCCCCCCCCCCTTCCCCTCAGATAAAAAGTATTGATAAGTATGATAAAAGTATTCCTGAATCCATGCGATTGAAATATAAAATTTCGTTCCCAATGTACGCCCAAAATAGATCGTTATGCAGCGCCATTATAATATTGGTCTGCGGCTGTGTGGTCTAGTGATATGGCATTCGCTCTCAGGTCGGAAAGTCGTGGGTTCAAACCTCGCTCGGCGCATAGTTGAGTCCTTAGAAAAGTCTTTTCTTCACATTCTCTCGCCGTTCTCAGGTGTAAAATGTGTAGTTAACAGCTTTGTCCCTGTCGTAAAAAAATTGTAATATTGCCTAACAGGCGTCATGTCTCCTTCTTCATGTTACGTGCTGTTGTTGGTCAGGGACATTTGTAAAGAGCTTGAGCACGTTTAGTGGGTATTGCGTATATATTAGTTCGAGTCTTTGTTTTTGTTTTATTGGGGGGGGGGGGGCGAAATAGGACAGAGAAGTCGTGACGTCACACCTTCTAATCTTCCAGTTCCAAAATCCTTGGAAATGTGTATGTAACCAGTCCTTCGAAGGACCAATAATGAATAGGTTTAGATTGAATCATAAGGTGGCATAACTGTTTTAGTATCAGGATTTATAGGCAGGTTCTTAGGATTACGGGACGTAAAAGAGTGAGGATGGATGAACTTTACTGACGACCAGCATAAATTTAGACTAGAAAGTAAGATGCCATCACTCTGACACCAGAAGATGAATTACACAAGGTATGTATCCAGTCTGGCATAGTTTTACACTTCCATTGAAATTGGAATCAGCTTTTTGACATCATGCGTTTGTTCCCTATTTCTAGAGAACTACAATCTTGTCCATTTCTTGATGTTGTCATGGCACCAAATATCTTCTCTGACCCATGGCCGTGATACATGGCCAAACCTTGAGGGCCAGGGTTCGAAACCAGTCCTTTTACTAGGCACCAAATCTCTTCTCTGTCCCATGGCCGTAGTTTGTAGCACCGTGGTCACCATCACACCACGCTGTGTTATATGGCCAAACCTTGACGGCCAGGGTTCGAAACCAGTCCTTTCACTTTTGATTTACGTTTTCTAATGCTGAGCTTTCGTGACCCACGAGCTAAAGAAATGAAAAACAACCAACGTGTATTTATTTGCAGGTCTGATAACCGAAAATGTTATGGCGTCATTGTTGTAAGGGAAATACTACTCTAAAACCAACGCAAACTATACTCCATTCATCATCATCATCATCATCATCATCATTGCCTTTTTTCACCCTGGGTTAAGGTAAAGGCCACAGACAAACAGTTTCCATCCCTCTCTATCCTGAGCTAACTTTTTTTTTTTATCTTATTCCACGTCTTACCACTTCTCTGTATATCAGCTTCTTTCATCGGGTCAGCAGAGTCCTTTTGGCTTTGTCTGTTGTACTTCATAAATTCTGTCATTCTTCGGTCGCCCAAGCTAAAAAAAGGATTTGGTTTGTCCGTCTGCGTTTCTGTAACGGTTTGAGTTTAACGGAAAGGGGTGATAACCCTTTCATTACAACAACGTTAAATAAGCCCTTAATAACGTTAGGTTATCAGACCTGCCAATGCATGTACCTAGAGCACAATATACGATTCTTTCATCTCTTTATATTTACTAAACTAGTTATTTTTATCGTGCCCAATAACACAACGAGCTTGCGAGTATGTGTTATTGCACGATAAAAATATAACGAGTTTAATAAATACAAAGAAATGAAAGAATACGTTTATTCCACCCTCCAAGTTAGATTAATAAATATTTTGTAACCAGATGGTATGTATTAGTTCCATTCACCATATTTTTTATCTTTCTCCTTCTGCTTGAATGACAATACGCTTCAACAGTCGTAACGTCACTTCCCTCGTAATGACGCATGGTAACTTAGTAAC
>NC_088363.1:7736173-7746173 GCF_034508935.2 Berghia stephanieae | reverse complement strand
GGGTGGTAATTGCTTTTTGTTGTCGTTGTTTTAGTCTTATCTCTTGGGTGAAACCTGTCATGGTTAATCTGCTTTTCTTGACCTCATTAGTCTTCGAGGAAGGACATTATTCCACTCGACACAGGTATAAATGAGTATTTTTACAAAGGCAGTGTCCTATATCCTATCTAAAGGGTGGCAAGCAATTGCCATTGTCCGTCTCACGCAATAGAAATCGGGATAAACTCGGACCCCATGAGCTTTGAATAATGCAATAAATTATAAAAAGGAAGAAAATCTGTGAACTAGTTTTGCCATGGCCCCAAGACCTACCGACATGCCGTATTCTGAAAAAAGAATGTTGTTATAATTTTGACCAGAAAAACCGTCCTTCAAATATCCATCGATTAATACGTACCTCATTTTGTCAAAAACTCTCAAATATGGGACTTTAATTAAGGAAGTCATTTTAATTAATCGATCAACATTTGAAGGACAATTTTCTGGTCAAAATCTTAAATACGCGTTTTTTGTTTTTTTTTCTTTGTTTTTTTTTTTTTTTTTTTTTTTTGCTTTTTTTTATCAGAGTATAACAAAATATCAAATTAAGAAACTAGGGAGCAGGAACTGGTGAAAGATAAAGATGTGAACAAGTGTGTATATGAAAGTGAATTCTATAATACAGGCTATTTTATGGTGACTAGAATTAGCAATCCTGATTTCATGATTTGCAGAAGCATTTTTCTGTTGCTAATATGTTGACTTTTACTACTAAAAACAAATAACTTCAAAATGTTAAATATCCTGGTATATTACACTATTAAGGTCACCTCCGACTACACTTTCCTCACCCTTTACACGATATTATCAATGCGTAGATAAACTCACAAGATAGGATGGTCAAAACAGCGGCGTTATGGTTTAGTGTTACTCAAAGGCTGCTAGAAGCTGTGGACTGAAAAAAGGAATCTATACAAAAATGAATAGAGCAGCTTCTGAAAAGAACAAAATATAAAATACGGAACATTTCGGGTTTAAAAACCCTTCTTCAGCCAACAACAAACAATGAAAACAATTAAAACATAAATACATTTAAAAAACGAAAAAAAAAAACCCCAAAACAAAATCAAAACAACAACAGAGAACGTGCAAATGTTTCTCTGACGTCTGTCTCGCCCTACAAGTGACGTGTTGCTGTTGGCTTGGGACCCTTTGTAAAGCGCTTTGAGCACGTTTTATGGATAACGCGCTATATAAACCCTCAAGTTTTTATTTTGTGTGCTCAGAGGCTTCTGTCCGTTTAGTGAAAGATGAGCGGTATAAATGTTAATCATTATTATTATCTAGTTTTTAAGTAATGCATTTATGTTTGTGTTGTTTTTGTTTGTTGTTGGCTGAAGAAGGGTTTTGAGTCTGAAACCATCCGTGTTTTGGTATTTTGTTCTTTTTTGTTTGTTTTTGAAGTTGTTATATTCAGTTTGTTTATTACGTTTTAGCCTACTTGTTGGAACGATAATAATAAGTGTATGGTGAAAAATCAATCCTTTTATTTTGGTTGTGAACAGCTGGTGTGCCTTCGCTTCCCTTCAAACTTTTAATCAGGGCCTTTTTCCAGGGTGGAAATTAGCCTTGAATTAGTTATTAAGGATTTACCGACGTGCACTTATTTGCAGGTCTGATTAGCCAAGAAAGTATGGGCTTAATTTAACATTGTTGTAATGGATAATATTTAGCGTGTGGTTACATGGTCTTGTGGTATAACGCTCGCTTTCTGGTCGGAAGCTCCTGGGTTCTAGCCTCACATGTTGCATAGTTGAGTCATTGGAAAAGGCTCTTTCTTTTACTCACATTCTCTCACAGTACCCAGTTGCAAAACGAGTACCTGCCGGTAACAGCGTTGTCTCTGTCGAAAAAAAAAAAAACAATTGTAATATCGCGTTATAGGTGTCATGCCTCGTTCTAAATTTTACGTGTTGTTGTTTGCCAGGGACACTTATTAAAGCGTTTTGAGCACGTTTGGAGGATATTACGCGTTGGTTTGATGGTATTACAACAATGAGCCCAGAACAGTTTGGGTTATCAGACCTGAACATAAGCATACGTCGGAACTTACACACGAGCACACCTTGTGGAATAATCAATCAATTCCATCAATTAGTCAATATAAAAATCTACAACGGATTTCCACGTTTACCATGTTCAATGCGCTTGACGATGCTTTAGCTATTCTCTCAGCTTGGACGTTCGTCTAGCGTAAAACAACTTTCCGCCAGATCTGATTCAGCTACTCAATCACTGCTAATTGGACAGAGAGATCAACAACAACAAAAAACCCTCACTATGGTAGGAATTGATCGCGTACTCTTTGCGTACTGTAATTCGCATGCTCAAGTAAGTACTAAGCTATCCTTACCCCTCCCTCCCCCTCCCACCGCCCCCCCCCCCCCACACACACACACAAACACCCCATATCCATTTAGTTAGTCCTTAAGAGCCATGACGCCCATGAAGCTGGAATTTATCCCGGCTACTGTATCGTGAGATGGACAAAAACAACTGCTTGTTACCCTTTGATAGGACCTTGTCTATCTCAAAGCACTTTCAGCCAGATCAAACAGCCCCAGCTACCAAATCACTGCTGGGTTCACAAAGGGTAAGACTAAAGATTTCTGGGCTTCACTCAGGTCGATCTTGGTTCATTTGCGTGCGACGCGAGTGCTCTATCGATTGAGCTATCGGGACCCATTAATTACTTAAAGTTAAAACATTTTTATAGGACCTTTGCCCAAGATCCTTCTATTTGGAATAATGAATGCATCTCAATACTCAATTTGTTTTGGTCACCGTACGTATTATTTCCATCTGGTGTATTTTTAAAAAATAAGATGAAGGAGTCTATTTTTACAATGGCTGCCAGTTGAACAAATTAATATCCTTCCGGGCAAAGAAGGTAGATCGACCTTCTGTTATATGCATACACCTCTTAACGGGACATAACTGAGAAAAAACCTTTTGGCCAAAATCTATTTAAGGAGTTATTTCCCATGCAATTGAGTCTTCAGCGTTGACAAAGCAATATACTATATATATACTACTACTACTACTACTACTACTACTACTACTACTACTACTACTACTACTACTACTACTACTACGACTACTACTACTACTAATATAATAATAATAATAGTAATAAATTATTATAATTGTTATTATAATGATGATGATGATGATGATGATGATGATGATGATGATGATGATGATGATGATGATCATGATGATGATGATGATCATGATGATGATGATGATCATGATTTTGATGTTGCTATTGAAATGATGTACCCGAAAATATATAGATGGATAGATGAATAACTAGATCAATAGATGGATAGATGAATAAATAAAGAAATAGATAGATAAATAAATAGAGATATAGATGGATAGATAAATACATTTATAAATAAATGGAAAGATAAATAGAGAAATAGATGGATAGATAAAAATGTAGAGGACTATATGGATAGATATATAAATAGAGAAATAGATGGATAGATAAATAAATAGAGAAATGGATGGATAGATAAATAAATAGAGAAATGGATGGATAGATAAATAAATAGAGAAATAGATGGATAGATAAATAATTAGAAGAACAGATGGATAGATAAATAAATAGATAAAACAAGAAATGGAGCGATGTATATTTAAAATAAAGGTGGATAACCACACCTTTTTATCTTTGAACAGAATACTCGATAATGTCCCTTGATTGCTTATCCACTGTTTGGCTTGTAAATTTTATAAACAAATGATTAATGTTAGAAAAATTAGAACAGAGAAGTTCCATGTAGTATATATATGTGTGTGTGTGTGTGTGTGTGTGTGTGTGTGTGTGTGTGTGTGCGTGTGCGTGACGTGTGTGATGTTTTTACCAGCTGGACAAGTGATTACACCACAACCGACATGCATATATTTGCAGGTCTTACAATCGAGCGCAATACCGGGCTTGATGATTTAACACTGTTGTATTGTAATGGACAACGTCTTTGTTTTAGTCTCAGAGTAGTGACGTCAAATGTGTTTTTTTTTTTTTAAACCAAAGCCCCCCCCCCCCCAAAAAAAAATAAACGAAAGAAAAAACAAACAAAATAAAAACAAACACAAAAAACAAAAAAAAAAAAACAAAAACAAATACAAAGCAAACAACAACAACAACAACAACAACAACAAAAAGCTTTAAAATTAGAAGAGTGATAGTGACAAAAATGTGCCCAAAGCGCTTTACAATAGTTTCCAAGCCAACAACAAGTTGTACGAGACACGACGTCAGTGTACATTTGCAATTTATTTTATTCCATACATACGACGTTATGGCCCGCAAGGTACTCATTTTACATCTGAGTATGGTGAGAAAATTTCTGTTTTTGCTCAACGAAAATATTCTGAAATCCCTAAAGTAGATAAAACTCTAAATGATGCCTGCACTCTGCAACGACCTTTATAGGAAGGTCCTAATGCTATGCGTTTAGGTAAAATGCCAACAACAGCCTCCAGTCGGATATAACGTAGTCTACTACTCACAAAACTTTGAGATAAATTATAAATGGTTGTGGATTGGTCAGCGGTACGGTCTTTGCTTCGAACCCGAAAGGAACCAAGTTCGAATACTTGCTGCCCTGGCGAATAATCTCGCCCTAGCTCAGTTTGCGGCGCTGCACTGCGGCTGACGCGGGGGTTGTTCCAGTATTCCCATGGAACAGACCTAAGAGACAAATTTCCCCAATGGGATGAACAAATGAACAAAGGGATTTTAAAAAATTTTTATAAAAAATTATGATGTGTAACCTTAAACGTTTATAGTCTGATTTTTATAAGTTGGAGGTCCCGTTAGCGCAGTTGGTAGAGCACTCGCTTCACAAGTAAAGGGACCAGAGATCGATCCCGGGTGCAGTCGAGATTTTCATCAATGATTGGGTAGCTCGGTCTGATAGATCTGGCGGAAAGTACTTTGCAATAGACTAGCGTCCTTTCCAAAGGGTAACAAGCAATTGCTATTGTCCGCTTCACGCTATAGAAACCGGGATAAATTCCGGCTCATGAGCCTATGGCTCTGAAGGACTACTAACAATATATAAGTTAGTGAGAACTTCTCATTAAAATGGCTGTCTAAAAACCATAACAATGAGCTGAATGACGTCAATTCTGTTCCTATATCTATTCCAAAACGTGTTAGAAAATGTTTCCGTGCCAGATAGAATCATTAAACTGGTTAACGCCGTACTCTGGAATGATACGTACATATTAAAAATTTGGCCAGAAAACTCGGCCTCCAAATATCTGTCATTTAAATGGCCCTCGTCTTGGTAAAAACTCTCAAACCTGGGACTTAAAGAAATCTTTAATAAATTCCCAGGTTTGAGAGTTCTTGCCATGACTAGGACAATTTAAATCGATCGATATTTGAAGGACGAGTTTTCTGGCCAATTAAAAAAAATATTCTGTGTCATTCCAGAGTATGGCAGTAAATTGGTTAAGTGTTCCTTGTGTGAGATTCCTCCGCGATTCATGATCCAGCAATACAAGCTTTAGAAGGGGAATGTATTTTATTGATTCTTATAATGTAGGTACATATATATGTCATGTGTGTTAAATTGTTGACATATGGCGGCAATCAATAAATATTTGTATTGAACTGAATAGAATTCTTTCTTGGTTTGATACTCTCACTTATTCGCTCTCTCTCTCTCTCTCTCTCTCTCTCTCTTCTCTCTCTCTCTCTCTCTCTAATTTTCTTTCTCCCTCTCTCTCTCACTCTCACACACACTCTTTCAATCTCTCACTCTCTCGCCCCTCCCCCCCCCTCTCTCTCTCTCTCTATCTCTCTCTCTCTCTATCTCTCTCTCTATCTCTCTCTCTCTCTCTCTCTCTCTCTCTCTGTGTGTGTATGTGTGTGTGTGTGTGTGTGTGTGTGTTTGTGTGCACCTGTGTATGTTTCTTCAAGATTTTCACACACACAAAAAAATCACCATTGAGTTGTATTTTTGATTTTCGTATTTGATATTTAGGCAACGAAGTGTTTCAATGTTAAAATCTTCCCATCTATCAATTAAATTCATTTTTCACCGGTTCCATCATTTCTCTCACACATTATTTATAGAGCACAGTCATTTTCACTCAGATCTCCATAAATAGAATACGAGTCACCTCCCTTGATGACCTTTACCGTGTCAGATATAATGTGTAATGTGTACATGGAAATCAATATAAAGAAGAGAATAATATCGACATTTATTTTTGCAGCGTCATGACTCGTGTTTGATACAATCAAGCTTGAAATATAATATTTTTGGTATTTCCACAGGAACCATCACTTATTTATGATAAAGAATGAATTTGCACAAGCATGACCAAATATGGACATTCTTCGGCGCCGTTACTTTTTTATGTGGTCTCGTGGTATGACACTCGCTTTCGGATCGGAAGGTCCTGGGTTCAAGTCTCGCGCTCGGCGCATAGTTGAGTCCTTGGAAAAGGCTCTTTACTCACTTTCTCTCATCGTACTCAGGTGTAAAATGAGTACCTGGCCATTAACAGCGTTGTCTTTGTCCGACAGTATTATCGCCTAACAGGCGGCATGTCCCGTCCTACATGTTAAATGTTGCTGTTGACCAGGGACCCATTGTAAAGCGCTTTGAGCACATTTTGTGGAAGAAGAAGAAGAAGAGAGAACCAAAAAAAAAAAAAACAAACAAACAAAAAAACTAAGAACAAAACATAAAAAACAAAACAAAGCAAGACAAAAAAACCAACAAAAACCAGCCCTCTCCTTTTCTAGACTCTGGGTGCTGACCAACTCAGGCTTACATAAATATAAACGAACACATACACACACGCGCGCGCACACACACACACACACACACACACATAGAGTATGTGTGTGTGTGTGTGTGTGTGAGAGAGAGAGAGAGAGAGAGAGAGAGAGAGAGAGAGAGAGCGGGCGCGCGCGCTGTGTATGTGTGTGTGTATGTGATTGTGGGGCGTGGGCGTATGACAAACCTCACCCACGTACACAAAGTTCCGACCTTGAAAATAGGTTTACTTACACCATACTATTAGTCACTAATCCAATAAATGACCACATTCACTCATGCTTGAGTCGAGTCTTGTTAAAGAAGGATAAATCAAACAGTCGCAATGGTTGTAAATTCCATATCTTTAATCGCTTTAGAAATTACATTTTATTTTATTTTAAAAAATCTTATGCAGAGATTTTTTTTTCTTCCTGCACTTAACGTTGGCACTTCACGCAGACCAGCCCACAACTATAAAAAATTCATAAAATTACGGATTTTCGGTTCCTAACCGACAGTTATATAAAGATCTTTGATTCAATAAAAACCTTTTGAAAAGTTTTTGTTGCCTTGGCTAGTCTTTAGATAGTATGCAGTTGACGTCACTCGGGCCTTTGTTATTGTTTTTTGCCATCCGCGTTTATGAGTAATTCTCACCAACCTGTATTAATCAGACTATAAACGTTCATGGTTACGCACAGTTTTGTGTGTTGGTCCGTTATACTTCCGGATGGCAATGTTATGAGCTTCTTAGCTAAGCGCATACTATCTATAAAGGAAATTCAAGCCTTATTTTAAAATGTTAATGACAAATTGGTAATTTTTACAAATAGTTGTGGTGTGTAATATGTTAATACACCTGAAAAATACGGATTTTCTCCAATGCCAGGTAGGCGGGTCTGCACATCTCACCCGCCACAGGTAAGCACCAGGCACAGAATGTCGGCAGGCGATACTATTATTTATGGCCAGCACTATTCAGTATCTGATACTGAATAGTGGTTTTGCACTATTCAGTATCAGATACTGAATAGCGGTTTTGCACTATTCAGTATCAGATATTGAATAGCGGTTTTGCACTATTCAGTATCTGATACTGAATAGTGGTTTTGTACTATTCAGTATCTGACACTGAATAGTAAAATAATAATCATAATAATGATGATGATGACGATTACAACAACAACAACAACAATAATAATAATAATAATAATAATAATAATAATAATAATAATAATAATAATAATAATAATAATAATAATAATAATAATAAGTAAATAGAAATAATAATAATAATAATAATAATAATAATAATAATAATAATAATAATAATAATAATAATAATAATAATAATAATAATAAAAGAACAATAGTATAATATCAACATTAAAGCATATTACAAGCAAATAAAATTATTAAAACAAAAGTTTAGAAAATATCAATAGACAGAAGGAATTTTTAAAATATTGGGAAAAAAAAAAAGTTATCCCTGCCGGGATTTGAACTCTCAAACCTTAAGCTCAGAGAAACAGCTTATATCCACCAAGCCATGGTGTCACTGAACATTTAGTGACATTTAATCATGTCTATTTAGATATTTAAAAATGTATTTGAATGCCACTCTTACTTTGATATTTTGAACTATGTTAATTGCACCATAGCAGAAATTTAAAAATTACGATCAAAATATTTTTACAACTTTGAATCGGGCTGTCAGTTACTGCACGTGTTCAATCTGGAAGTAGGTCAGCAGTTCAACCGAGATTGTCGCACTTTTCACTCTCTCTATAAAAAAGAGTTCCTTGTGGATACTGAATAGTGGCAAAGCACTATTCAGTATCAGATACTGAATAACCACTTCCATTATTTATATTATAACATGAAGAAAAGAAAGCCATGTATGGTGGTTATCAGCTTGTGCTTATCTCACTTTCAGTTTGAAGCAAGGAGGAAGGACGGCCAACCCGCATGTGTGTGTGTGTGTATATGTGTGTGTGTGTGTGTGTGTGTAGGGCACATGTGTGTGTGTGTGTGTGTGTCATACACACTTGTAGATTTGGCAGCATCATTCAAAATAATCACTACATATAAATATTAGTACTGTCGCCTCCGTGTCTTGTGTCTTGTCTTCATCGGTAAAACTGTGCGACTCCACGAGACGGTTAAGATTTCAGGTTGTAAAACCTGTTGGATTAGGCAAACGGATTTGTAGATTTAGTCGTTAAAGATGGCTTGAGTGAGATTCACCTGTGCTAAAACTTTGTGAATATTTCTCACATTCCTATCTAGACATAGCGTCTTAAACGTGTCATCTGTGTTTCCATCAGCCAGCCAGGATTAATAAATTGATTTGGTTACCAGTCAATCTGTGTTCTCTGTCGTCAGTTAATTACACGGAATACGTGACAAAATGGTTGGTGTCGTCAAACAACAGGACAATACAGGTACGTACATAAATATATAAATAGTCCATTTACACACCTATGGGTACGTATAGGGATTGAATTTAGTTGATGTGTAAATTCTCACCCAGTCAGGGAAAATTCTTATTCTCCTCCTCCTCCTCCTGCGCCCCCCCCCCCCCCCACCTCGTCTTCTTCTTCTTCTTCCTATTTCTGCTGCTGCTGGTGGTGCTCCTCCTCCTCCCCCTTCCTCCATCATCGCCATCATCGTCATCATCATCGTCATCATCATCATCATCATCATCATCATCATCAGCTTCATCATCATCATCATCATCATCATCATCATCATCATCATCATCATCTTCTTCTTCTTCTTCTTCTTCTTCTTCTTCTTCTTCTTCTTCTTCTTCTTCTTCTTCTTCTTCTTCTTCATCTTCTTCTTCTTCTTCTTTTTCTTCTTCTTCTAACGACGATCAATTTCTAGAGACTAGGGGGCCGAATATTTCGGTTTGCAGCTGTGGTCTTATCTCATTTCCACGGGCTAAAAAGTGCTTACATAATTTAATTTTAAATATAAAGTTTACAGACGACACACCTTAGAAACAAGTAATACCGAGTACCAAGTACTAGTACAAGTACCGTTTCCATTCATCCAACAATGTCATACACTTACTAATCGCCTATTGATATTTTGGTCAGAAAACCTGTTAAAGAATTGAACATCTATATAGACCAATATCTACTAAACATGCTCAAAGCGCTTTC
>NC_088363.1:7713673-7731173 GCF_034508935.2 Berghia stephanieae | reverse complement strand
AGTTTTCCCATTTGGCATTCCTGACGCGTTTCAATTCGTCAGACAAGTTCCAAATTCTCAAAGCACTAAATAGCCAACCGTTAAGATTTTACGTTTGCTGAACCAATTCAGCCGGATATGACTTTTTAACATTATTGATTGGTGAAAGGTAATAATTTAATTAATCACAAGTGTTTATGTGTAACTCGCCACATTTATTTATGACACATAATATCAATCCGGAGGTTTTAAGTTCGATCCCTCGTCGAGGCAGGTTAATGCTTTTAAAATGTTGTTTTTTTTCCTTGTGTTTTTACATTCTCTCTTCTTGATTAAAACAAAATATTTTATCACGAGTCTCATATTTCTGACAGGATATCCAATTCTTTTTAATCGAGTTTGTATATAGCGCAATATCCACTAAACGTGCTCATCGCGCTTTACAAAGGGTTCCTGACCAACAGCAACACGTAGCATGTAGAACAGACATGACGCCTATGAGGCGATATTACAATTTTTATTTCCGACAGAGACAAAGCTGTAAACTGACATGTACTCATTTTACACCCGAGTACGAACGGTGAGAGAATGTGAGTAAAGAGTCTTTTCCAAGGACTCAAATATGCGCCGAGTGAGGCTTGAATACAGGACCTTCCGATCATTCTACAAAACCACAAGTATAGTCTATGTATAGATAGAATGCGCTTGGCCAAGGAGTTCACAACATTGCCATCCGGAAGTATAACGGACCAACACACAAACTCTGTAACCATGAACTTTTATAGTCTGGTTAATACAGTTTAGTGAGAACAACTCACAAACGCGGATGGCAAAAACAATAACAAAGGCCTGAGTGACGTCATCTGCATACTATCTATAAAGTGTTCAGCAAAATGATCTCGATAACACAGTGTCAAGTTTTTATGGCTATAAAAAATAAACAAAAAGGGGTTGGGAGAACATGGTGTACAGAGAGTCATTATCACTGGTATGAGTTTCACCGCCATTATTAATATTACCCTCACAATTTGGTTGGTTTCATTTATCTTTTCTCTGTCTCTTCTCCATCCTAACAATGTTATCGTATTTTATAACTGATTGGCAAACTCATAAAGATGAATCAATTGAAATAATAAATTGAGGTCAATTCATTTTAAACGTGTCCGTTATAAGAATGCTTTACTGTAATATGGGCTTTCCGATAGCTCAGCTGTTAGAGCGCTTTCTTCACACGTATAGGTATTCGTATCGATCTCGTATGAAGTCGAGAATTTTTTCTAACCCCGTCCCCCCTCCCCCGCCCCGTTTGTTTACCCACCCGCGGTTCGGTAGCTGGGTCCATAAGATCTAGCTGGAAGTACTCTACGATAGACAAGTGTTTAATCCAAACGAAAGTGAGCAATTCGGGCATGCCAACTACTACGAATATTTCCTTGAAATACGAATTTTTTGGTCCTAATTGACAATGATATAAAGATCTGTATCTTTAATTCAATAAACTTCTTGAAAACGAAGTTTTATTGCCAGAGCTGGTATATATAGGATTTTAAAGCATTAATTTAATGTATTGAAACACAAATTGGTGATTTTTAAGGGTAGTTATAATGTCTACTATGTTATTTCCCCTGAAAACTACGAATTTTTCCATTTCTGTTGTCTATTTAACAAGAAATGAAGTGAGTAGGAAAGTGCCAGAAGACAATAGAGAATAAAAACTTCGCGGCGGCGCTGGGGGCTCGAACCCGCGACCTTACTGGTACGACAACTCCGGGTCGTGGATAGCTCATACGGTACAGTCACGATCTCATCGGCCAGATGGAGTTGTCGTACCAGTAAGGTCGCAGGTTCGAGCCCCCATCGACGTCGCGAAGTTTTTTATTCTCTGTTGTCTTCTGGCACTTTCCTGTTATCAACATAAGTGTCTGCTCCACTCACTTTTCTGAATTAAATATTGTCCATTTAACGCTATCGAAACCGGGATAATCTCCTGATCTGTGGGACTGGGCTCTGAAGGAAGACCAGGAATGTCGTAAACAACTGCTGGGAGGATGGGACACGGCTGAAAGTATATAACAATTGGAAATTGAATGGAAACTTGAATTTAATAAACAAAAAAAAAGTTAAAGTTGACGTTTCGGGTTTCCCTCTTTATCAACAAAACAATGAATGAAACACCAAAGATGAATTTTAAAGAGGTGAGAATGACGTTGTTGAGGTGAATAATGTCTAAAAATAGCAAATTACCGTATCAAATAATAAGGAAACTAGCAATATCTCTTCCAGCATCGTCTTTCTGACGACTCGAAGGAAAAATGAAATAAAACAAAAACCCAACCCAACCGGATCAAACACAAAATAAGTTGATCCTATGAGAAAACTGGGAGCGGTTTACAATCCACTTACAGATAAGGTAAGAATTACCACTCTAGTCCCCTCTCTCTCACATGACACATTGAGAAACATTTATAATAATATGTACAGACCTGGTATTGCAGTGAAAACATAATTTGGGGTTGAGAGGAAGGGAGAGAGAGAGAGAGAGAGAGAGAGAGAGAGAGAGAGAGAGAGAGAGAGAGAGAGAGAGAGAGAGAGAGAGAGAGAGTCTAATTACCTTGTAGTCTGGCATTTTGATCCACACATTTCTTCTTCTTCTTCTTCTTCTTCTTCTTCTTCTTCTTCTTCTTCTTCTTCTTCTTCTTCTTGTTCATGTTGTGTTGTTGTTGTTGTTTTTGTTGTTGTTCTTCTTCTTTTTCTTGTTGTTGTTGTTGTTGTTGTTGTTGTTCTTCTTCTTCTTCTTCTTCTTCTTCTTCTTCTTCTTCTTTTTCTTCTTCTCTTCTTCTTCTTCTTCTTCTTCTTCTTTTCTTCTTCTTCTTCTTTCTTCTCTTCTTCTTCTTCTTCTTCTTCTTCTTCTTCTTCTTCTTCTTCTTCTTCTTCTTCTTCTTCTTCTTCTTCTTCTTCTTCTACTACTTCTTCTACTACTACTTCTACTACTACTACTACTACTACTACTACTACTACTACTACTACTACTACTACTACTATTACTACTACTACTACTACTGCTGCTGCTGCTGCTGCTGCTGCTGCTGCTTCTCCCTCCCTCCTCCCCCCCCCACCTCTTACCCCTTCCTCCTCCTCTACAAAACCCGGCCTCTTTAATCAGTTTACGTTATTCCTCTGTTTATTTGTTTATTTTGTTGTTATTTCTCGTTACACTTTTGAACTATTTATCATCACAAGCTATGTTATTACTCAGGTGTGTTGTTTTTTTTTTGAGGTTTTTTTGAGGTTTTCTTTTTTGTGTTGTTTTTGTTTGGTTTTTCTTTGTTTTTTATTTTTTAGAAAGAAAAACGTAAGCGCCGTATCCACTGACTGTGCTCAAAGCGCCTTACACGGGGACACATACAAGCAATAACACTTAACATGTAACACGACGAGTTCAAAGCCTGTTACATTCATTATTTTTTTTACAACAGAAACAGCGCTGTAATTGGCCAAATACTCATTTTACACCCGATAACGATGAGAGAATTTGAGTAAAGGGTCTTTTCCAAGGACTCAACTTCGCGCACAATCTCATAGCGGGACTCAAACCCCAGACCTACAGGTCATAATCTGTGTTTCATTGAAGAAAATAACAAAACCGCAATAGGACAGAGAGGTCGTGACGTCACACCTTCTACTCTTCCGGTTCCAAACTCTTTGGAAGTTTGTATGTCACCAGTCCTTCGGAGGACCAATCATGAGTAGGTCACACATTGAATCATTAAGTGGCATAGCTATTTTGGTAGCTGGGTGTACAGACAGACTGTAAAGATTACAGGACGTAAAAGAGCGATGATGGAAGATCTCCTTATTGACGACCAGCATAATATATAATTTAGACTAGAAAATAAGATGCCATCGAATCGGAAACCTGAATATCATTTAGACAAAATATGTATCCAGTCCTCCGGAAGAATATTTGGACATCACACTTGTTTTCCCTGTTTATATTACTTTATCTCTACATCCAGTTTCCCTAACGATACGACATACCAATAGATAGTATGCAGATGACGTCAATCAGGCCTTTGTTATTGTTTTTGCCATCCGCGTTTGTGAGTTGTTCTCACTAAACTGTATTAACAAGACTATAAAAGTTCATGGTTACACAGAGTTTGTGTGTTGGTCCGTTATACTTCCGGATGGCAATGTTGTGAACTCCTTGACCAAGCGCATTCTATCTATAGAGTGATATCGGGTAGCCTATAATATTATATCTGTCGTGTATGGTCAACCGTTGGTCAGTCAGATATACTACTGGACACTGAAATAACACATTTTAAACACTTTGGCCACAAAAATCAAACTATATCGATCAATCAAAATGACTGTGACGAGAAGTCTCAGGTTTGAGGGTTTTTGACGAGGAGAGGGTTATTTTAATCGATCCATATTTGAAGGACGAGTTTTCTGGCCAAAATTTTCAAACTGTTTTTTAGGGGATTTTTTTCCGCCAGAATAGATAGAACGAAGATGACGTAACTCAGGCCTTTGTTATTGTTTTATTTTGTTTGCCATCCGCTTTGATGAGCAATTCTCACTTAACTGAATAAACCAGACTATAAACGATCATGGTTACACATAGTTTTGTGTGTTGGTCCGTTATACTTCCGGATGGCAATGGTGTGAGCTTCTTAGCCAAGCGCAATATATCAATAGATAGTATGCGCTTGGCCAAGGAGTTCACAACATTGCCATCCGGAAGTATAACGGACCAACACACAAACTCTGTGTAACCATGAACTTTTATAGGCTGGTTAATACAGTTTAGTGAGAACAACTCACAAACGCGGATGGCAAAAACAATAACAAAGGCCTGAGTGACGTCATCTGCATATTATCTATACTGCTGTATTATAGTAGCCCCTTTGCCGCTGGGGATATAGGCCAAACTGGAGACATGTATTGACTGATAACTTATCAATAGGTGGATATATAAATATACCTGTGTCCAGTTTTGTGTAATGTATTATTATATAGGCACTACATTATCACACTGCTGGGCCATGGCCGTCTGTTACAAATTGACAGGCATGCCAACTTTTACGGAAAATGAGTAGAATTACGAAATTTTGGCTCCAATTTCAGAATTTCAGGAGCATCTCTAAGTCATTAACACTTATTGAAAATAAAAAGTTGATGCCAGACTACATAATTGTAAGGATTTTGAACTGTTATTTAATCATTGTTTGAGTAGATTGTTGATTTTTAAAATTAACCACAGTGATTATCATTTTTATCTCCTAAAAAATTACGAATATTTAGATGTTCAAGTAGACAGGTCTGCCTATAGCAGATGTCGATGCACCAGGCATTCGGTTCTCTAAGGTCATCTCTATCGATGTGTGTTGTACTTATTGTGATGAAATTGACCTATTCAAACGTGTAGTATGGATACTGATGTAAGAAATGGAGAATGATAACTTAATGCGTTTAACGCTTTCGTATGTTTCATATAGTCCTTGTCATAATTCATATCCAAGCCTAGAGATTTATCTTTCTAAAACTGTTGTATCAAGCGTTGAGAATGTTTCTCTCTCTCTCTCTCACTCTCTCTCTCTCTCTCTCTCTCTCTCTCTCTCTCTCTCTCTCTCTCTCTCTCCCTTTGTGCCATTTATACAGGCTGTCCCAGAAGTCTGAAACCAGTAACAAACCGTATTTATTCTGAACAAATGAAGACATCATGAAATTTGTTTGGGGCCATGAAGAAACCATTCAAGTTTTCATTGTTGCCATGTTTATAGGCTTTGATACCAGTAAGAGGAGACACTGGGTGGCTGCGAATCGGCTTCGGTCGATGAGCTGCCTAACAGCAAGTGCGCTTCATCAGTGGGGACTTTCTACCTGTCCCACATGTACCCGATGTGGGCAAGAACCCGAAACGGCAGAGTATCTAGTCGAACGGTGTGTTGTGACGATGCTACCCGGTCGGTTCGCGACGGTGCATGCACGAATGCGGACCGGACTTTGCTGATTGGGTCGATCGTCATAACATAGTAGTGTGAGAACCATAAGAGGCTGCTGCCATGCTTATTGATGGCTGTTGAATCAGTCAGCAAAGAAATGCTCAAAAACACTTGGAGAGAATTTGAGCGACGCATCAAGCACTGATTACACACAATGGCGGACACGTTGAAATCCATTAAATTTAAATATGTTTGTATTTTAAAAAATCGTTAAAAATAAGCTAAGCCGTTTTACTAGTTCCGGTTTGCGTTAATACAAAACTTGGGAGACCTTCCGAAAGCTCATACATCCCCAGTATTATTGTGTTTTATAATGTTCTATTAGGGGGTTTGGGAGGGGGGAAACTTTTTTTTAAAAAGTCTCCCCCCTCCCAAACCCCATACTAGAACATTATTTAAAAAAAGTCCCCCCCCCCCTTCCCAAACCCCCTACTAGAACAAGAATACTGGGGATGTAAGAGCTTTCGGAAGGCCTCCCAAAAACTTGAATTATTTCTCGTTATTTTCGCTAACATCCTGTGCTTAGCTGTCCTGTCAGTTTCTCCGTAAACTATTTTCTTATTGGTTCCACCTTTCCGGGACACCTTGCATGTAGAATGAGTTAATGAGTCTAGTGCTAGGCATCGGGTTTAACTCACTCAACCCTAACACCGACTATATCCGTAGTTTACCCGGGTCACTTTTACCCAAATGCTTATTTATTACATTTTTCTGAGACAAATTAAATTGTAGGCGTAGTATCAAAGCTAATGTTTTTAGTTTTTGCATGTTAATGGTAGTTGAATAAAACTATGTACATGCTCATTTTTTATACATTTAAAGTAGCAAAAATCTCTAGGATTGAGTGAGTTAAGGGTGGTGGTGGTGGTTTGGGGATGGGGGGGGGGGGTGGGGGGGGGGGATAGGGGGAATGAGTCAAAGACAGGTGTACTTGGGTGATACACTCATTTCAACAGAACCACAGATTTGTTTACTTCACACTGCTATTTTGGGCCGATGACGTAATACGTGTAGAATGAATTTGGCTTAGACGTTATTGGTTTGAACCCTGTTGGAAAATCCTGATGGTATATCTATGACGTCACGTGTTCAAGGCCTTGTCCAAAATGTGACCAATCGTGAAAATCTGGTATTATGTATGTCTGTCTGTCTGTCTGTCTGTCTGTATGTATGTATGTATGTATGTATGTATGTATGTATGTATGTATATGTATGTATGTATGTATGTATGTATGTATGTATGTATGTATGTATGTATGTATGTATGTATGTATGTCTGTCTGTCTGTCTGTATGTATGTATGTATGTATGTATGTATGTATGTATGTATGTCTGTCTGTCTGTCTGTCTGTCTGTCTGTCTGTATGTATGTATGTATGTATGTATGTATGTATGTATGTATGTATTTATGTATGTATGTATGTATGTATGTATGTATGTAAGTATGTATTTATGTATGTATGTCTGTCTGTCTGGATGGATGGATGGATGGCTGTCTGTCTGTCTGTCTGTCTGTCTGTCTGTCTGTCTGTCTGTCTGTATGCCTGCCTGCCTGTCTATCTGTCTGTCTGTCTGTCTGTCTGTTTGTATGTATGTCTGTATGTATGTCTGTCTTGCTGTGTAATGTAATGTAATGTATGTCTCTCTCTCTCTCTCTCTCTCTCTCTCTCTCTCTCTCTGTGTGTGTGTGTGTGTGTGTGTGTGTGTCTGTACACACGTACGTACGTAAATGATAAGAAATAAGACAAAGTGACACCAAGCTGCTACAAGTTGTGGACTGTAAAAAGTTATAACAGCTTCAAACTAGAACAAAATACCAAACACGGAACGTTTTGGGCTGAAAAACCCTTATTCAGCCAGCAACAAAAAACCCCCAATAAAAACAATAAATATATTGCTATAAAAAAAAAAAAACAACAGATCGACGAAATATTTGGTCGCCGATCTGGTTTCAGTAATGTAATTAAAATTAGGGTTTTAATGTTTTTGTTGTTGTTGTTTGCTGAAGAAGTGCTTTCAGCTCGAAACGTTATGTGTTTTGGTTTTCTTTATTTTCTTTTTTTTAAATCTTTATTCATTTTTGTTTATTGAAATAGAATTGTTTTTTATTTCTTGTTGTTGTCATGAATAGAAATGAATAGAAATGACCCACAAGTTTCATATTTGTGGGTACAGATAAAATTTCGGTGATCCGTCACATTTAAGGTTTTATAAATTTAAGTTTTTTTTGTTTGTTTTCTTTTTGGTTGTTGTTTGTTGTTTGTATATTTTTTTTTTGGGGGGGGGGGGGGGTTTCTTTTTCTTTTTTTTTTGGAGGGGGGGGGGGGGGGGGTTGTGTGCCCACAATGAAAGTGTTTCATAGAAATCCAAATTAATTTTAAATCGAATTATTGGCGGTAGTTTCATTTCTCTCTCTCTCTCTCTCTCTCTCTCTCTCTCTCTCTCTCTCTCTCTCTCTCTCTCTCTTTTTTTTTTTTTTTTTTCTTTCTATCTATCTCTCAGTCTTGATAGAAAACCCACTACATCTAACCGCCCTAAAAAAAAAAAAAAAAAAAAAAAGGGGGGGGGGGGGGGGGGGGCGAAAGGAAAGAATGGGCATGGACATTTCAAATAAATGATGAAATTAGAATCCCCTTTATTCACCTTCATTAGGAGATTTGTCTTAAGGATGTGTACCTATAATTCAGGGTAGTCAAAAATATTACAGGCGTTAGTCGCAAATCAGTACCCAAGTGGGCAAAGAGAGAGAGAGAGAGAGAGAGAGAGAGAGAGAGAGAGAGAGAGAGAGAGAGAGAGAGAGAGAGAGAGAGAGAGAGAGAGAGACCACAAAGCACCGCTGGTGGAACTCTAACCCGACATCCCCTGGATTCGAAGCAGGGACCGTTTGGCAGTATCAGTGACACGCTGCCACCACGAGCACAACCACCACCACCACCACCACTACTACTACTACTACTACTACTACTACTACTACTACTACTACTACTACTACCACTACTACTACTACTACTACTACTACTACTACTACTACTACTACTACTACTACCACTACTACTACTACTACTACTACTACTACTACTACTACTACTACTACTACTACTACTACCACTACTACTACTACTACTACTACTAATACTACTACTACTACTACTCTCATCTTCTCCCCCTCCTCCTCCCTCCTCCTCCTCCTCCTCATCATCATCATCGTCGTTGTCGTCATCATCATCATCATCATCATCATCATCATCATCATTATACTCCTCCTCCTCATCGTCATCATATCAACGGTGTCGATTTATTCTTAATAATCAACAAAGGGTAGAGGATGACCAACGTCATTGTTGCGGTCACGTACTTCTGTAACTTCTCTTGACCGTTTCCTTTTCATGTTTATTTTTTGCCCATCCCTTATCAAGGGTCATGAATAAGCGGGAGGCTGCCATCGGAGTGCCTCACCTGTCAACACCGAAGGTCAAGGTTATGAGTCATACATCTTTGGCGAATCAAAACAGCAGTTTTCTCATTCTTCAGTCTTCATTCATTTTCATTCATTCATTCGTTCGGCATCCGCAGTGCCGGTAATTTCGTGTAAATTATCTTGTGGTAAAAAGCTGTGGATCAACAGGGTTTGTTTTGTTCTCGGTTGATACTGTGTTTTAATCGAACAAATCCGTCGTTTGCTCATTTCTGGCCTCACAGCATCTCAGCATATTATTATTATTCTAGACTATTTACTATTATGATGACGCATTTTTAGCGGTGCAACTTTGTTGTATTGTGTGTAATGAATTCTTTTTTCATGTGTTTCATGCAACACGCCGAATAATAATTTCATCATAACATATTGTGTAAACTTGAAATAATGAGTTATCACGGGAAATTTGAAAAAATACCAACAAAAGGTAAGTTTCGTGAAAGCAACTGCCGCTAAATCATTCAGATAGTAAATGAATGTTGCCGAATATTGATGACATAATTAATTAATCTATGGACCCACAGATAATTTACAGGAAAATAAAACAAAACAAAAACCCTATCGTTTTAGTTTTTTACAAAATGATAAATGTTGTCTTTCTCAGAAAAAGACTCCAGAAGGGCCCAGGCCAAACCAAATGGTCTCATTCCGCAACAAGAACACAAAGCCTGCCTAAGGACAATGGTTGAAAAAGATAAATAAAGGGGAAGAAGATGACATGAGTGTGGACCGTCAAGATTATGGACAGAGATGAAGAATCAGAACAGGAGGCTATTGTTTTCCCGACATAAAATGGAACCTTATCGCATGCTATAATGCATAAGGTGGATTTCCTTTTCTTTTGACAATTTTTTTTTTGGGAGGCCTTCCGAAAGCTCCTACATCCCCAGTATTCTTGATCTAGTAGGGGGGTTTGGGAGGGGGGGGGGGGGGGGACTTTTTTTTATAATGTTCTAGTAGGGGGTTAGGGAGGGGGGAGACTTTAAAAAAAAAGGTCCCCCCCCTCCCAAACCCTATACTAGAACATTATAAAAAACAAGAATACTGCTGAAAATAACTTGTCACAGGCTTTTCACTTAAGTTTCAAAAAACTTTTCTTCTCTTTTTTTTTTTTTGGCAATTTTTATCTCTCACTGTGTTGTGATTATTGTAGGTAGGTGAAGTGTTTCACTACCTCACCATCAAGTAAGATTTCTTGATGTAAAGAGATGTAAGAATAAATGGACTGATTCATGGCCTAATGCTAATACATAGCAATGGTCATATTGTTAGGTCAGCATTTGGGAAAAGGAAAAAAGAACATGTAGAAATTCAATTAAAGTGTTATGTCTTCCTCCCGGCATGTATATAATTTTTAATTCACATCACTTAAAATCTTCAGTTGGGTCGCGTTTGTCTTGCTTTCAGACTAGTAGGTCCTTGGATTGAATACACTCCAGGCAGTGCAAAATTGATGGGAAAGGCTATTTATTCACTTTCTCTCAATGCACTCGGATAAAAAAATGAGTACCCGCCTGTAGCAGCGTTGTCTGTTGAAAAAAAAATATTGTGATAAGCACCTATCAGTTATCATGTCTTGTCTCTCATGTTAAATGTTGTTGTATGCTTAAAACCCCTTGTAATGTGCTTTGAGCACATTTAGTGAATATTGCACCATATAAATGCTCAAATTATGATGTTTTTTTTTTCATAAAAAGCTATTTTAATTCAAATTTTCAGAATCACAAAATGGAGCAGTGGCTGAGAGTGTTACAATGGAAAACATTTCAAAGAATGGAGGAACTCCAGCCAATGGCTCAGCAACTGCTGATGAAAGTAGCTCTGCCAAGAGTAAAAAAGAGAAAAAAGAGAAACCAAAACAGGTCGGCCTACTGGAAGTGGTACGTTTCCTGCTGAAAACAACTTGTCACAGGCTTTTCACTTAAGTTTCAAAAAACTTTTTAAGACACACTTATTCAAAAAATACTTTTTGTATGTGTAATTGTGTTGAAAAGGAACAAAATTCCAAACACTGAATGTTTCGGGCTTAAAACCCCTCTCAAGATCATACTTGATGACAAGACGTGCCAATGAGTTTTTCTACTCTCTGTGCGGATTTTAAGCGATGAATGAATGTTTTTATTATTTTTGTTATTGCTGAAGAAGGTTTTGAGCCCGAAACATTCAGTGTTTGGTATTTTGTTCTATTTCGAAGCTGTCATATTCATTTTTGTTCATACTTTTGACAGTCCACAGCTTCTAGTGGTTTAGTATTCACTTCGTACAAAACTATTATTATTTTAATGTGCGGCTATGTGGTCTAGTGTTATGACACTCGCTTTCGGATCGGAAGGTCCTGGGTTCGAGCCTCGCACTCGGCGCATGGTTGAGTCCTTGGAAAAGGCTCTTTAATCACATTCTCTCATCGTACTCAGGTGTAAAATGAGTACCTGGCCGTTAACAATGTTGTCTTTGTCCGAAAAATTGTAATATCTCCTAACATGTCCCGTCCTACATGTTAAATGTTGCTGTTGACCAGGGACCCCTTTTAAAGCGCTTTGAGCACATTAGTGGATATTGCTCTATATAAAGCTCAATATTTAAAAAAATTTTTTTTAAATATCAATATAATTTGTTTTATCACACTGACAGCTTCTTGTGGTTTAATATTCACTTCATACAAAACTATTATTATGTCAATGTCAATATAATTTGTTTTATCGCACTGTGAATTGACAAATTCATGTTCATTGATCTCTTTCATCACAGTTCCGTTTCTCCGATGGACTGGACAGGTTCCTCATGGTAGTCGGTGGCTTCTGTGCCATAATTCACGGAGCCCTTCTGCCAAGTCTTATGATTGTTTTTGGAGCAATGATTGAATTTTTTGTGGATACAGGAAAGGTGGAAAAATTTATCAGCAAATTGCCAGGCTTTTTATCGTCAGTCAATCTTACAGAGGGTTACATATTGGAAGACATCAGACGGCTTGGGTAAGTGACGAATCAACTTAAGGGGCTCGATTACTAAAAATACAAAAGTCTATAATTAAGAAAATTTGATCAAACTAATGAAGTTTATACATCAGGTATGTTGTAATAAAAGTTTTTGATAATAAAAATTATTGAAAATCTCTTCGTTGCCATGGAAAAGGTGGCCATCTTGGAAAATAAACAAGTTTTTTTGGGACTCCACCATTTTATTAATTTTACGATTTTTTAATTTTTGTGGTTGTTATATAAAGTTTAATCATAGTTGTAAATAGCTGACTACTTAATTTTCATTCATTCTCAATGGTAGCACATGTGACCGGTAATCAGAAGGTCTTAGGTTTGGTCCCCAGTCGAGGTCGACTGATTTTTTTTGGGATGGTTTTTTTTCTTGTATTTTTCTTTCTTGCATTGTCTGGCACCTTTCATACACACTTGTTCAGAGGGAGTTAATGTGTGGCAGAACAAAACAGTGCAATTTCTCATTCTTCAGAAGTTAGCTAGAGTATCAATGATAGTTTATCATCTCATTTGATCTAAAGATGGGGGTTAGTGCTGTACAACAATGGGGCTTATCGGCAATTGTTCAACTTACTTACTTACTTATCCGAACCAGCGACTACCTGAGCTCTAGCCTTTCGGTCTTGTGCCATGACGTAGAAGTTAGATGTCTTTTGTAGTTGTTCCAGGTGACTATAAAGTGTGTTACTGATGCTTGGATTTGGTGGGAGGAATGTGCATCTCAGGTCTTCAAGTGGCAATTGTTCAAAATGTTCCTCCTTTTTTACTTTTTGTCATCATCAGCACTGCTGTATGTTGGCTTCAATTGTTGTTAATGTTACTGTTGAGCTGTCACTCAATCCTATACAGTGCGGCTATGTGGTCTAGTGGTATGACACTCACTTTCAGATCGGGGCGTCCTGGGTTTGAGCCTCACTCTGCGCATAGTTGGAGTCCTTGGACAAGGCTCTTTTCTCACATTCTCTCACCATATTCAGGTGTAAAATGAGTACTTGGCTGTTAACAGCGTTGTCTCTGTTGGAAAAATAAAATTGTAATATCGCCTAATAGGTGTCATGTCTTGCTCTACATGTTATATTGTTGCTGTTGGTCAGGGACCCTTTGTAAAGTGCTTTGAGCACGTTTAGTGGATTTGGCGCAATGTAAAAGCTCAAGTTTAAATGAGCAGCCTGAAATGAGAATGTGATTTCATCAGATCTTTACTAGAAATAAAGACATTGCATTTTGATGCTGATCAGCCCCTTGAAGTGGCAGCGTGGCTCAGCAGTAAGGTCTTTGCTTCGTGCCCGAAAGGTACCGAGTTCGATCACCCGCTGCTGTGTGGCCTTGAGCAAATCACCTCGCCCTAGCTCAATTTGCAGCTCTGCACTGCGGCTGATGCCTGGGTTATTCCAGTCTTTTATTGGAATAGACCCTAGAGAAAAATTTCCCCTTTGGGATGAATAAAGGGAATTTTATTTAATTTATTTTAATTTTAATTTGTCTTGCCACAATTGATGTTTCAGACCTCTGTGTCCCAGCATTGAAGTGTTTTACAACAGTACAGTCTCGTGTTCTGAGATAGATCCACAGGAAAGGATATTGCATGAAATGACAACATATGCTATTTATTTCTGTGGTGAGTTGATGTGAAATTTGTATTGTTTTGAAAACGTTTTTTTATTTTACATCTATGAATCAAATGTAGTCGTTACAGCTTTTTTATATTTTATATATAAGCACCCTCTCTCTCCCTGAAAACCTGTTTTTGAGTTGTGCTATTGGCGTTTGTGCAGTCCTGGGTTTGAGTCCCGAGCGGCGCATAGTTCAGTCCTTGGAGAAGGCCCTTTACTCACATTCTCTCACCGTACACAGGTGTAAAATGAGTACCTGGCTGTTAACAGCGTCGTGTCTGTCTGAAAAAATTGTAATATCGCCTTCCAGGCATCATGCCTCATTCTACACATTGTGTTGCTGTAGGCTTGGGACCCTTGTAAAGCGCTTTGAGTATGTTTAGTGGATATTGCGCTATATAAAAGCTTGTTTGTTTTTCTTTTCATTTTCTTCCTTGATCAAGAAACTTAGCTGCTATTGCTTACTTTGGGGTGCTGCACTGGAGCTGATGCCTGAATTATCTTGTACTTTACTCCAGATGGACCCCATAGAAAGAATGAAAGGATGATAAAAAAGCAATATTCATTTTATTTTTAATTTTTAATAAATTTGATTTATTTTTTATACGTCTGACTCTAACTGCCATGGAGGAGTCCCAAAATTCATGTGTGTGACATATGTATTAGTCTTACACTAACAATTATCTTTATCTAATGTCAATGAGTGATTACCATATATTGTGGGCAGGAGGTCACATGTTGTGTCTTCTATCCCCTATATCTGTTTTCTGAGTTACTTTCTGTCTGTGTCTTGGAATGGGGTTACTTGGTTTTGTCCGGGTGCTTTATGGAGTCCTTGGCTGAGAGGGAAACAGTCAAATGTATAGTGTTAGTTGTGGGAGGTGGTATATTTTTTCCTTGTAAATCGTCTCTCTGTTATGTATTATTTTTATTTTTTTTGAAAATAATGGTTTGTAATCATTTGAGTTTATTTCCCTTGGTGGGATCCTCTGCTTGTGTCTAGATGAAACTTTGAGGTGATCTCAAACTAAGTGCAGAGAAAGTGTAGTCTTGGAATCTACATCTGTTCCCTATTTGAACCAATTCCCCGTGTCTTACTTTTTCTAGGTTTCTTTCAATTGCAAAATTTGATGGTCCCATTTTCTTCCTTTTGACTGGTGCTGAAATGACCCAAATGTGTCGCAAGTGCCGTAAAACCCTAAAAACAAAATGAACATCACTCGACTCTTTGGCAGGTTGTGCTCCATGATTGCCATCAATTAATTTGTAAAGTGTGTTTGGTATCATCATCATCCATCGTGGCTTGTGCTCTTGAGCACGTTGCCGGTCAGCTGTCTCCACGAATCACGATCCTCTGCGGTGGGCTTGAAATCTGTGTTGCTTTTCAAGTCACATTTGACCATTCTTAGGTTATTTAGATAAGTCATTCCTCTAGCTCTCTTTCCTTCGATCGGAATAGAAAAGTGTTTGGTATAAGTTTTATCTAATCTACTATATCTGTGTCCTTCTCATTTTGTTTTTGTCATCGACAGCCATTGCGACTGGTCTACTGCTTGTTGCCTACCTACAAATGATGTGCTGGGTGGTGGCAGCGGAAAGACAAGCCAATCGGATCCGTTGCTCTTGTCTCTACAATATCCTGTACCAAGACATTGGGTGGTTTGATACTCACGAAGTGGCCGAGTTGAATACCCGACTCTCTGAGTAAGAAATTTTGAACACAAATCAAAGCAATAAAAATAAAGATTAAATATGTGAAATGTGACTGATAAATATGTGAAATGTGACTGATAAATATGTGAAATGTGACTGATAAATATGTGAAATGTGACTGATAAATATGTGAAATGTGACCGACTGAGTCACTCTAGTGTTATGCTGGGTTGAATCAAATACGGATAATGGAGTTTTAGGTCGTTATTATAAAATTTTAAAACAATTATCGTGTGTCCAATTTAGATGAAAGAATGTTTAATAAGAAAATAACATTCTTATTAAATGCGAGATCCGACCCCCACCCCCGGAAGGCCTGGTTCAAACCCTGGTGCTAACATCTAGTTTTTACCCCTGAGTAAGAGACTCAGTCTCTATTGCTTGTTTTACCGAGCTGCACTTTGGTTTGAGATGGAACCCAAATAGAAATGGTGGCCACTCGCCTGAAAATAGTTATAGTGTTGGGTTGAATATAATGCCTAAAATTGACCTTAAATCCAAACCTGTTACATTTTTATTTAAAATAGTTCCTTCATTAACCAGCTGGAAAGACACGGAGTTAACAATGTTTAACCAGAAAACTCGTCCCTCAAATATCGATTGGAATTTATTTTTGGGGCTATGTGGTGTAGTGGTTTGATACTTGCTTCAGATCGGAAGTTCAGGGCTTGAGTTCCGCTTTGAGTGGTACATAGTTAGTCCTTTTTTAAATCCTTTATTTAGGGCAATTTTCACTAAATGTTCTTAAACCGCTTTACAAGGGGTCCATGGCCAACAGCAACATGTAACATGTAGGATGTGATGTGAGGACTGATGTGAGTACGGTGAGAGAATGTGAATAAAAAGCCTTTTCCAAGGACTCAACTATGCGCTGAGTGAGGCGAGAACCCAGGACCTTCTGATCCGAAAGGGACGTCATACCACAAGACCACATATCCGCATATAGGTCTTGGAAAAGGCTCTTTACTCACATTCTCTCACCATACTCAAATGTAAAATGAGAACCTGGTTGTTAACAATGTTGTCTCTGTCCGAAAAAGTTGTAATATTGCCTAACATGTATCGTCCCTACATTTTAAACATTGTTGTTGGCTACAGACTCCTTTTAAAATGCTTTGAGCAGGCTTATTGGATAGTATGTTATATTAAAGCTCAAGTTTTTTCATTTAAAAAATTTTATTTATATATTCCCAGACTCATTGGTTTTGCCATTTTTGAACATCCATTATATTATTCTATTTCATTCACAGCGACATCATCAAAATTCAGGAAGGCATCGGTGACAAAGTTGGAAGTCTGTTCCAGTGGGTGGCTTGCTTTTTTGCTGGTTTCATCATCGGATTTTGTCTATGGCTGGAAACTGACCCTGGTCATCCTGGCAGTCTCTCCATTGCTGGCTGGGTCAGCTGGGGTCATGGGAAAGGGGGTCAGAATTGACAGGCCTCCACTATGTTGTGTTCTATCTCATTCCTAACAAGACAGATGGAAGGATGCCAATTGAATTCAGTTAAAAAAAAATAAAAATTATGCCTTTTGCGCCACGATATCATAAGATATCGTCGCCAGGCATTCCACGAAGGAATTTTAGATAACTCATCAAACAAGATGTCTGATGTCAACAGGACTCACCCATGTTGTCCAAAGTGAGCAATTTGGGGGTTTTAAAAATCTTGCTCCAGGAAAATAATGAAAGTGCCTGAAGCGGGGCTTGAACCCGGG
>NC_088363.1:7707638-7710138 GCF_034508935.2 Berghia stephanieae | reverse complement strand
GGTGTAAAAGAGCGAGAATGGATGATCTTGGTTTGCTTGTTTGTTTTTAAGGGTTTTACGGCGCTTGCAACACACTAAGGTCATATCAGCGCCAGTAAAAAGGAAGAAAACGGATAGTAAAAAGTTCTAGAATTACAATTAAAGCACCACGCAAGAAAAGGTAAGACAAAGGGAGTTGGTTCAAACAAGAAACAGGTGTAGATTCCAAGAGCGCACTATCAAAGTACTTAGTTTGAGATCACTAAAAGTCTCATCCAGACACAAGCACAGGTCCCCACTAAGAGGAATACACTCAAATGTTTTACAAATCATGTATTATAGAAAGAAAACATAATAGAGTGCATAACAGAGAGATGATTTACAAGGGAAAAAAAAATCATCTCCCAAAACTAACTATACATTTGACTGTTTCCCTCTCAGCCAGGGTATCCAGCCAGGACCAGGACAAAACCGAGTAATTTCATTCCAAGACAAAGACAGAAAGCAAGTTGGAAAACAGATACAGGGGGATAGAAGACACAGTAAGTACCTCCCTGCCCACTATGGGAGGTCAGGAATCCCACCCAGTGGATAATCTTTATTGACAACCAGCATTTATTTAGGCTAGACAATAAGTTATCATCACTCTGACGCCAAAAGGTAAGTAGCACAAATGTGTGTATCCAGTTATGGTGAGAATGTGAGTAAAAAGTCTTTTTCAAGGATTCAATTATGCACATGCGTCACTCAGAGCGGGACTCGAACCCAGGACCTTCCTATCCAAAGGTGAGTGTCATACCACAAGACCACAATCCACAAAAAATCAAACCAAAGGAGTCAAATATGTAAATGATTTGCTTACAGTGGGTAGAGAGGATATAAAGGAATGGATATTTGCATTGCGAGCGGCTTCGATAATTTCCTCCATAGGCACCGTCCTACTGTTGTCCCCATAGGCAATATTCTCTGCAATGCTTCGGTCGAATAGCACAGGCTCCTGGACACGATACCGATTTGGGACCTCAACCATTGGATGTTCAATGACTTGAATGTCCTGGTTGTCCACACACTGTTGACAATTTTTTAGAAAATAATGATTACAATAATAATGATGATAATACTGTCAACAACAAAAACAACACAATCAATAAAATTGTGACAAGATGATCAAGTATGAGTTATTTACATTCAACACTTACTCCAACCATACGTACCTCTGAGAAATCTTAGATCCCACGATTCAAAATTGTAGCATCTCCTAAAACTAAACTCAAGTATTTTGGTGATAGGTCTCTTATGAAATTCGGACCCACGATTTGGAATGATCTCCCTCAATCTGTGAGATTCTCGAGCTCAATAGACATTTCAAAAAAGCCCTGAAAACACATCTTTTCAGGAAATATTTACTTAATTGAATTTTAAATGTATTGTATGTGACATTTATATTGATGATGTATTGATGCCCTTTTATGCTCTTAATTGTTTTGATTAACTTGGTTGAATTGTTTTTTTTTTGTTTTTTTTTTTAAGCGCTTCGAGGTTTCGTCGAAAGGCGCTATATAAATATGCTTATTATTATTATTTTATTATTATTTATTATTATTATTATTATTATTATTATTTATTATTATTATTATTATTATTATTATTATTATTATTATTATTATTATTTTTTCTAACAATATGAAAGCTGCCTTTCTTCATAATAACACAAAGTGCAAATAAAAGCAAACCATTATACAGGGATGCCAAACATTTACTGACATTTTACACAAACACATAGACCAACCCCTTTCTGAGTGCTGAACTCCAGTAAAAAGACATTGTGTATTTACTTTTTTCCCGTTTAGCAGATGATAGGAAAATATACTGAGGGTTTAAAACGTACTGAATTCCGTAAATATACAGAAAATTGGCAACCTTGATTATAAGGAAGGAGAGAAAACTATTGTCATAACTTTGGCACCACAACTGTCATCATTTAAAGAGGAATTTACCACTTTACTTGTGACACACAAAAATGGGGTCATTGACCATCTTGAAATATATAATAACTCTTTATCCTTAAATTATTTCCTCACCACTTCTCCAGAGTCTGTGTCATAGAAACGTTCCACCAACTGTACAGAGGTACTCTTACCACAACCACTACTCCCCACCAAGACCAAATGAAACACTCACCACTGCTCCAGAGTCTGTGTCATAGACACGTTCCACCAACTGTACAGAGTACTCTTACCACAACCACTACTCCTCACTAAGGCCAAATGTTAAACCTCACCACTGCTCCAGAGTCCGTGTCATAGACACGTTCCACCAACTGTAGAGAGGTACTCTTACCACAACCACTACTCCCCACCAACACCAAATGAAACACTCACCACTGCTCCAGAGTCTGTGTCATAGAACGTTCCACCAACTGTACAGAGGTACTCTTACCACAACCACTACTCCCCACCAAAGCCATTGTCTTGCCAGGGGCCACAGAGAAATCCATGCCCCTCAAAACTGGGACCGTTTT
>NC_088363.1:7684291-7702538 GCF_034508935.2 Berghia stephanieae | reverse complement strand
TCCCTATTGACTCCTTTGCGTGACCAACCCCTTGAGAACGGTGTTATGTCGTAATGAGCACTTACTGAATCCTCAAGGAACAATGGGGCACAAGGCATCAACTCGTACCGTCGCTCTCGTATGCTTAAGGCCTGAAAATGAACAAAAAATTATTTAGCAAAAGAAGACGATGATCACCCAAGGAAAGTTAAAAGTTAGTTGTTAGAAGTGCTCAAGGAAACAACAAATGATTCAATTGGTAGAGCTATTGATTACAACTCACAATTAAGTTTTTCCCCGTCATCTTCGTCTCCTTTTAGGACGAATGTTTTGGGTTTATTTATATCAGGCCATGAGTTGACGAAGGCGACGCTCGTACAAAAGACCTCAGTTCAATTTCTGTCTGTCGTCTGCATGGACACCAATGGTCTTCCATGTTAGGCCGGCCTCTTTCAGCTCTAATTTTCCAACGGCGTTTCTTCGGGTCTGCTCCTCGTCTTTTGCCATCAGTCCTCCGGAGGAGTGCAATTTAAATAAAATAAATAAATAAATAAATAAAACTTTTAAAAAACTGGCTACAACAAAAAGAATAACAACCCCCCCCAAAAAAAAAACACACACACACACAAAAAACAACAAACAAACAAACAAACAAACAAAAAACTAACAAGCATATTTAGACCTAGTTCTTGAAGCGATAACAAATGTTGAACAAAGAGCCATTTATAATCCATTTTGGTTGCCAACAGCTTGTATGACCTCATCATAAACTTTTTAACCAGGGCCTTTTTCCCAGTGGATGGTCGCCATCATTAATGTTTGCTGTACACAAGAAGAAAAAAATACAGAAAGAAAGAAAGAGTAATGAAAAGAAAAAGCAACGTAGTTTTGTTGGGTTTTTGTTTTGTTTTGGTTGTTGATTTGTTTTGCTTTTGTTTTTATTTGTCTTGTTTCTTATTGTTTGTTTGTTTGTGTAGTGTTGTTTTTTGTTTTATTTGTTTGTTGTTGTTTTGGGGAGGGGGGGGGGGTGGTAATTGCTTTTTGTTGTCGTTGTTTTAGTCTTATCTCTTGGGTGAAACCTGTCATGGTTAATCTGCTTTTCTTGACCTCATTAGTCTTCGAGGAAGGACATTATTCCACTCGACACAGGTATAAATGAGTATTTTTACAAAGGCAGTGTCCTATATCCTATCTAAAGGGTGGCAAGCAATTGCCATTGTCCGTCTCACGCAATAGAAATCGGGATAAACTCGGACCCCATGAGCTTTGAATAATGCAATAAATTATAAAAAGGAAGAAAATCTGTGAACTAGTTTTGCCATGGCCCCAAGACCTACCGACATGCCGTATTCTGAAAAAAGAATGTTGTTATAATTTTGACCAGAAAAAACCGTCCTTCAAATATCCATCGATTAATACGTACCTCATTTTGTCAAAAACTCTCAAATATGGGACTTTAATTAAGGAAGTCATTTTAATTAATCGATCAACATTTGAAGGACAATTTTCTGGTCAAAATCTTAAATACGCGTTTTTTGTTTTTTTTTCTTTGTTTTTTTTTTTTTGGTTTTTTTTTTGCTTTTTTTTATCAGAGTATAACAAAATATCAAATTAAGAAACTAGGGAGCAGGAACTGGTGAAAGATAAAGATGTGAACAAGTGTGTATATGAAAGGTGAATTCTATAATACAGGCTATTTTATGGTGACTAGAATTAGCAATCCTGATTTCATGATTTGCAGAAGCATTTTTCTGTTGCTAATATGTTGACTTTTACTACTAAAAACAAATAACTTCAAAATGTTAAATATCCTGGTATATTACACTATTAAGGTCACCTCCGACTACACTTTCCTCACCCTTTACACGATATTATCAATGCGTAGATAAACTCACAAGATAGGATGGTCAAAACAGCGGCGTTATGGTTTAGTGTTACTCAAAGGCTGCTAGAAGCTGTGGACTGAAAAAAGGAATCTATACAAAAATGAATAGAGCAGCTTCTGAAAAGAACAAAATATAAAATACGGAACATTTCGGGTTTAAAAACCCTTCTTCAGCCAACAACAAACAATGAAAACAATTAAAACATAAATACATTTAAAAAACGAAAAAAAAAAACCCCAAAACAAAATCAAAACAACAACAGAGAACGTGCAAATGTTTCTCTGACGTCTGTCTCGCCCTACAAGTGACGTGTTGCTGTTGGCTTGGGACCCTTTGTAAAGCGCTTTGAGCACGTTTTATGGATAACGCGCTATATAAACCCTCAAGTTTTTATTTTGTGTGCTCAGAGGCTTCTGTCCGTTTAGTGAAAGATGAGCGGTATAAATGTTAATCATTATTATTATCTAGTTTTTAAGTAATGCATTTATGTTTGTGTTGTTTTTGTTTGTTGTTGGCTGAAGAAGGGTTTTGAGTCTGAAACCATCCGTGTTTTGGTATTTTGTTCTTTTTTGTTTGTTTTTGAAGTTGTTATATTCAGTTTGTTTATTACGTTTTAGCCTACTTGTTGGAACGATAATAATAAGTGTATGGTGAAAAATCAATCCTTTTATTTTGGTTGTGAACAGCTGGTGTGCCTTCGCTTCCCTTCAAACTTTTAATCAGGGCCTTTTTCCAGGGTGGAAATTAGCCTTGAATTAGTTATTAAGGATTTACCGACGTGCACTTATTTGCAGGTCTGATTAGCCAAGAAAGTATGGGCTTAATTTAACATTGTTGTAATGGATAATATTTAGCGTGTGGTTACATGGTCTTGTGGTATAACGCTCGCTTTCTGGTCGGAAGCTCCTGGGTTCTAGCCTCACATGTTGCATAGTTGAGTCATTGGAAAAGGCTCTTTCTTTTACTCACATTCTCTCACAGTACCCAGTTGCAAAACGAGTACCTGGCCGGTAACAGCGTTGTCTCTGTCGAAAAAAAAAAAACAATTGTAATATCGCGTTATAGGTGTCATGCCTCGTTCTAAATTTTACGTGTTGTTGTTTGCCAGGGACACTTATTAAAGCGTTTTGAGCACGTTTGGAGGATATTACGCGTTGGTTTGATGGTATTACAACAATGAGCCCAGAACAGTTTGGGTTATCAGACCTGAACATAAGCATACGTCGGAACTTACACACGAGCACACCTTGTGGAATAATCAATCAATTCCATCAATTAGTCAATATAAAAATCTACAACGGATTTCCACGTTTACCATGTTCAATGCGCTTGACGATGCTTTAGCTATTCTCTCAGCTTGGACGTTCGTCTAGCGTAAAACAACTTTCCGCCAGATCTGATTCAGCTACTCAATCACTGCTAATTGGACAGAGAGATCAACAACAACAAAAAACCCTCACTATGGTAGGAATTGATCGCGTACTCTTTGCGTACTGTAATTCGCATGCTCAAGTAAGTACTAAGCTATCCTTACCCCTCCCTCCCCCTCCCACCGCCCCCCCCCCCCCACACACACACACAAACACCCCATATCCATTTAGTTAGTCCTTAAGAGCCATGACGCCCATGAAGCTGGAATTTATCCCGGCTACTGTATCGTGAGATGGACAAAAACAACTGCTTGTTACCCTTTGATAGGACCTTGTCTATCTCAAAGCACTTTCAGCCAGATCAAACAGCCCCAGCTACCAAATCACTGCTGGGTTCACAAAGGGTAAGACTAAAGATTTCTAGGCTTCACTCAGGGTCGATCTTGGTTCATTTGCGTGCGACGCGAGTGCTCTATCGATTGAGCTATCGGGACCCATTAATTACTTAAAGTTAAAACATTTTTATAGGACCTTTGCCCAAGATCCTTCTATTTGGAATAATGAATGCATCTCAATACTCAATTTGTTTTGGTCACCGTACGTATTATTTCCATCTGGTGTATTTTTAAAAAATAAGATGAAGGAGTCTATTTTTACAATGGCTGCCAGTTGAACAAATTAATATCCTTCCGGGCAAAGAAGGTAGATCGACCTTCTGTTATATGCATACACCTCTTAACGGGACATAACTGAGAAAAAACCTTTTGGGCCAAAATCTATTTAAGGAGTTATTTCCCATGCAATTGAGTCTTCAGCGTTGACAAAGCAATATACTATATATACTACTACTACTACTACTACTACTACTACTACTACTACTACTACTACTACTACTACTACTACTACTACTACTACTACTACTACTAATATAATAATAATAATAGTAATAAATTATTATAATTGTTATTATAATGATGATGATGATGATGATGATGATGATGATGATGATGATGATGATGATGATGATGATGATGATCATGATGATGATGATGATCATGATGATGATGATGATCATGATTTTGATGTTGCTATTGAAATGATGTACCCGAAAATATATAGATGGATAGATGAATAACTAGATCAATAGATGGATAGATGAATAAATAAAGAAATAGATAGATAAATAAATAGAGATATAGATGGATAGATAAATACATTTATAAATAAATGGAAAGATAAATAGAGAAATAGATGGATAGATAAAAATGTAGAGGACTATATGGATAGATATATAAATAGAGAAATAGATGGATAGATAAATAAATAGAGAAATGGATGGATAGATAAATAAATAGAGAAATGGATGGATAGATAAATAAATAGAGAAATAGATGGATAGATAAATAATTAGAAGAACAGATGGATAGATAAATAAATAGATAAAACAAGAAATGGAGCGATGTATATTTAAAATAAAGGTGGATAACCACACCTTTTTATCTTTGAACAGAATACTCGATAATGTCCCTTGATTGCTTATCCACTGTTTGGCTTGTAAATTTTATAAACAAATGATTAATGTTAGAAAAATTAGAACAGAGAAGTTCCATGTAGTATATATATGTGTGTGTGTGTGTGTGTGTGTGTGTGTGTGTGTGTGTGTGCGTGTGCGTGACTGTGTGATGTTTTTACCAGCTGGACAAGTGATTACACCACAACCGACATGCATATATTTGCAGGTCTTACAATCGAGCGCAATACCGGGCTTGATGATTTAACACTGTTGTATTGTAATGGACAACGTCTTTGTTTTAGTCTCAGAGTAGTGACGTCAAATGTGTTTTTTTTTTTTTAAACCAAAGCCCCCCCCCCAAAAAAAAAATAAACGAAAGAAAAAACAAACAAAATAAAAACAAACACAAAAAACAAAAAAAAAAAACAAAAACAAATACAAAGCAAACAACAACAACAACAACAACAACAACAAAAAGCTTTAAAATTAGAAGAGTGATAGTGACAAAAATGTGCCCAAAGCGCTTTACAATAGTTTCCAAGCCAACAACAAGTTGTACGAGACACGACGTCAGTGTACATTTGCAATTTATTTTATTCCATACATACGACGTTATGGCCCGCAAGGTACTCATTTTACATCTGAGTATGGTGAGAAAATTTCTGTTTTTGCTCAACGAAAATATTCTGAAATCCCTAAAGTAGATAAAACTCTAAATGATGCCTGCACTCTGCAACGACCTTTATAGGAAGGTCCTAATGCTATGCGTTTAGGTAAAATGCCAACAACAGCCTCCAGTCGGATATAACGTAGTCTACTACTCACAAAACTTTGAGATAAATTATAAATGGTTGTGGATTGGTCAGCGGTACGGTCTTTGCTTCGAACCCGAAAGGAACCAAGTTCGAATACTTGCTGCCCTGGCGAATAATCTCGCCCTAGCTCAGTTTGCGGCGCTGCACTGCGGCTGACGCGGGGGTTGTTCCAGTATTCCCATGGAACAGACCTAAGAGACAAATTTCCCCAATGGGATGAACAAATGAACAAAGGGATTTTAAAAAATTTTTATAAAAAATTATGATGTGTAACCTTAAACGTTTATAGTCTGATTTTTATAAGTTGGAGGTCCCGTTAGCGCAGTTGGTAGAGCACTCGCTTCACAAGTAAAGGGACCAGAGATCGATCCCGGGTGCAGTCGAGATTTTCATCAATGATTGGGTAGCTCGGTCTGATAGATCTGGCGGAAAGTACTTTGCAATAGACTAGCGTCCTTTCCAAAGGGTAACAAGCAATTGCTATTGTCCGCTTCACGCTATAGAAACCGGGATAAATTCCGGCTCATGAGCCTATGGCTCTGAAGGACTACTAACAATATATAAGTTAGTGAGAACTTCTCATTAAAATGGCTGTCTAAAAACCATAACAATGAGCTGAATGACGTCAATTCTGTTCCTATATCTATTCCAAAACGTGTTAGAAAATGTTTCCGTGCCAGATAGAATCATTAAACTGGTTAACGCCGTACTCTGGAATGATACGTACATATTAAAAATTTGGCCAGAAAACTCGGCCTCCAAATATCTGTCATTTAAATGGCCCTCGTCTTGGTAAAAACTCTCAAACCTGGGACTTAAAGAAATCTTTAATAAATTCCCAGGTTTGAGAGTTCTTGCCATGACTAGGACAATTTAAATCGATCGATATTTGAAGGACGAGTTTTCTGGCCAATTAAAAAAAAATATTCTGTGTCATTCCAGAGTATGGCAGTAAATTGGTTAAGTGTTCCTTGTGTGAGATTCCTCCGCGATTCATGATCCAGCAATACAAGCTTTAGAAGGGGGAATGTATTTTATTGATTCTTATAATGTAGGTACATATATATGTCATGTGTGTTAAATTGTTGACATATGGCGGCAATCAATAAATATTTGTATTGAACTGAATGGAATTCTTTCTTGGTTTGAAATTCTCACTTATTCGCTCTCTCTCTCTCTCTCTCTCTCTCTCTCTCTCTCTCTCTCTCTCTCTCTCTCTAATTTTCTTTCTCCCTCTCTCTCTCACTCTCACACACACTCTTTCAATCTCTCACTCTCTCGCCCCTCCCCCCCCCCCCCTCTCTCTCTCTCTCTATCTCTCTCTCTCTCTATCTCTCTCTCTATCTCTCTCTCTCTCTCTCTCTCTCTCTCTGTGTGTGTATGTGTGTGTGTGTGTGTGTGTGTGTGTGTTTGTGTGCACCTGTGTATGTTTCTTCAAGATTTTCACACACACAAAAAAATCACCATTGAGTTGTATTTTTGATTTTCGTATTTGATATTTAGGCAACGAAGTGTTTCAATGTTAAAATCTTCCCATCTATCAATTAAATTCATTTTTCACCGGTTCCATCATTTCTCTCACACATTATTTATAGAGCACAGTCATTTTCACTCAGATCTCCATAAATAGAATACGAGTCACCTCCCTTGATGACCTTTACCGTGTCAGATATAATGTGTAATGTGTACATGGAAATCAATATAAAGAAGAGAATATCGACAGTTATTTTTGCAGCGTCATGACTCGTGTTTGATACAGTCAAGCTTGAAATATAATATTTTTGGTATTTCCACAGGAACCATCACTTATTTATGATAAAGAATGAATTTGTACAAGCATGACCAAATATGGACATTCTAAGGCGCCGTTACTTTACTCCTCTTATCAAACTGATACTAAGCTCATGCGGCTATGTGGTCTTGTGGTATGACACTCGCTTTCGGATCGGAAGGTCCTGGGTTCAAGCCTCGCGCTCGGCGCATAGTTGAGTCCTTGGAAAAGGCTCTTTACTCACTTTCTCTCATCGTACTCAGGTGTAAAATGAGTACCTGGCTGTTAACAGCGTTGTCTTTGTCCGAAAAATTGTATTATCACCTAACAGGCGGCATGTCCCGTCCTACATGTTGAATGTTGCTGTTGACCAGGGACCCCTTGTAAAGCGCTTTGAGCACATTTTGTGGAAGAAGAAGAAGAAGAGAGAACCAAAAAAAAAAAAAAACAAACAAACGAACAAAATATAAAAAACAAAACAAAGCAAGACAAAAAAAAACAACAAAAACCAGCCCTCTCCTTTTCTAGACTCTGGGTGCTGACCATCTCAGGCTTACATAAATATAAACGAACACATACACACACGCGCGCGCGCGCACACACACACACACATAGAGTATGTGTGTGTCTGAGAGAGAGAGAGAGAGAGAGAGAGAGAGAGAGAGAGAGAGAGAGAGAGCGGGCGCGCGCGCGCTGTGTATGTGTGTATGTGATTGTGGGGAGTTGTCGTACCAATAAGGTCGCAGGTTCAAACCCCACCACCGCCGCGAAAAAAATTTTTATTCTCTATTGTCTTCTGGCACTTTTCTACTCACTTCATATCTTGTTGTTACCAACATAAGTGCCTGCTCCACTCACTTTTCTGTATTATTTATATTATAACATGAAGAAAAGAAAGCCATGTATGGTGGTTATCAGCTTGTGCTTATCTCACTTTCAGTTTGAAGCAAGGAGGAAGGACCGCCAACCCGCGTGTGTGTGTGTGTGTGTGTGTGTGTGTGTGTGTGTGTGTGTTTGTGTGTGTGTAGGGCACATGTGTGTGTGTGTGTGTGTGTGTGTGTGTGTGTGTGTGTGTCATACACACTTGTAGATTTGGCAGCATCATTCAAAATAATCACTACATATAAATATTAGTACTGTCGCCTCCGTGTCTTGTGTCTTGTCTTCATCGATATAACTGTGTGACTCCACGAGACGGTTAAGATTTCAGGTTGTAAAACCTGTTGGATTAGGCAAACGGATTTGTAGATTTAGTCGTTAAAGATGGCTTGAGTGAGATTCACCTGTGCTAAAACTTTGTGAATATTTCTCACATTCCTATCTAGACATAGCGTCTTAAACGTGTCATCTGTGTTTCCATCAGTTAGCCAGGATTAACAAATTGATTTGGTTACCAGTCAATCTGTGTTCTCTGTCGTCAGTTAATTACACGGAATACGTGACAAAATGGTTGGTGTCGTCAAACAAGACAATACAGGTACGTACATAAATATATAAATAGTCCATTTACACACCTATGGGTACGTATAGGGATTGAATTTAGTTGATGTGTAAATTCTCACCCAGTCAGGGAAAATTCTTATTCTCCCCCCCCCCCCCCCGCGCCCCCCCCCCCCCCCCCACCTCGTCTTCTTCTTCTTCTTCCTATTTCTGCTGCTGCTGGAGGTGCTCCTCCTCCTCCCCTTCCTCCATCATCGCCATCATCGTCATCATCATCATCATCATCATCATCATCATCATCATCATCATCATCTTCTTCTTCTTCTTCTTCTTCTTCTTCTTCTTCTTCTTCTTCTTTCTTCTTCTTCTTCTTCTTCTTCTTCTTCTTCTTCTTCTTCTTCTTCTTCTTCTTCTAACGACGATCAATTTCTAGAGACTAGGGGGCCGAATATTTCGGTTTGCAGCTGTGGTCTTATCTCATTTCCACGGGCTAAAAAGTGCTTACATAATTTAATTTTAAATATAAAGTTTACAAACGACACACCTTAGAAACAAGTAATACCGAGTACCAAGTACTAGTACAAGTACCGTTTCCATTCATCCAACAATGTCATACACTTACTAATCGCCTATTGATATTTTGGTCAGAAAACCTGTTAAAGAATTGAACATCTATATAGACCAATATCTACTAAACATGCTCAAAGCGCTTTCCAAGGGATCCCCAACTAACAACACTTTAAATATCGGATGGGACATGATGCCTGTTAGGTGATATTACAATTTTTTACCGTCAGAGACAACGCTGTTTGGGACCAGGTATTCATTTTATACCTGAGTACTGTGAGAGAATATGAGTAAAACGCTTTTTCCAAGAATTCAACTATCCGCCGCTCAAAGCGGGACACGAACCATGGACCTTCCGTTCCAAAAGCGAGTGTCAAGCCACTAGACCATATAGCCGCAGTAAGAAAACGTTTACTTCATATGTAACCTTTCACTGCACAACGGTATTATGACGGGGTGAATCATACCTCAACAACACCAGAGACATGGCATGGCATCAAACAGACAGGAGTGAAGATTTCTCTGCACACAAAAATCATGAAGACCGCCGAGGCTGCAAAGTCAGTCGACTGTGCCAGTGACCAGCTTGAAGTCTGTCGAGAAAAATAGAATGTAATTCGTGTATCAAATATCGCCTAACAGGCGTCATGTCTCATCATACATGTAAAGTGTTGCTATTGTCCAGGTACCCTTGTAAAGCGCTTTGAGCAAATTTAGTGGATATTGAGCTTTATAAATGCTCACGTTTTTTATTTGTTTGTTTTTTATATAATAACACGTAAGAGCACGGCCATGATAAGAAATGAATGGGTCATTGACAATAGATATAACATACAAGACGCACATTGGGAATCCTGGTTTCTGTTGAACGCTACATTTTGGTGTCATGCTATTTCTTGCCAGTAAGAGCGCGGCCATAATAAGAAATGAATGGGTCATTGACATTAGATATAACACACAAGACGCACATTGGGAATCCTTGTTTCTGTTGAACGCTACATTTTGGTGTCATGATATTTCGTGCACGTAAGAGCGCGTCCATAATACGAAAGGAATGGGTCATTGACAATAGATATAACATACAAGACGCACATTGGGAATCCTTGTTTCTGTTGAACGTGACATTATGGTGATATTTCGTGCCAGTAAGAGCACGGCCATGATAAGAAAGGAATGGGTCATTGACAATAGATATAACATTCAAGACGCACATTGGGAATTCGTGTTTCTGTTGAACGCTACATTTTGGTGTCGTGATATTTCGTGTTCAAGAGCAAGGTCATTAATTAAAAGAAAGGAAAGAACCAATTGATCATACTGACACAACTTGAACATCACAACTATCTTGACTTAAAGAAGAATTTATTATCTTCCGTTTTTTACACACAATGTACGCTTTTTGAACATCGGTGTGTATAAATCTATTAGTATTATATATTACCTCACTAGACGCCGGTGGGAATCAATACCTGTAAACGATGATAATAAATTCCTGAAGAATGAGTCATCAAATTGTTTGATTTGTGACTTCAATTTTGTTTTTATCACGTGATTCTATGTTCGTAGGAAGCAGCATGATGTTTTATTTAGAGTAATACCCCCCCCCATCACCACCGCCACGCACACACAGAATCTCTCTCTCTCTCTCTCTCTCTCTCTCTCTCTCTCTTCACACACACACACACTCTCTCTCTATCTATCTCTCTTTCTCCCCCTCTCTCTCTCTCTCTCTCTCTCTCTCTCTCTCTCTTCCTAAAAAATAAATAATTTGTGCATAATAGGTGAGTAATTCTCACTAAACTGTATTAACCAGACTATAAATGTTCAAGGTTACACATAGCTTTGTGTGTTGGACAGTTATATTTCCGGATGGCAATGAGTGAGTTTCTTAGCTAAGCACACAGCATATATTATAGAATCAATAAATGTGACATCACTCAGCTTCGTTATTATTCTTAGACCGCCAATCGGGTGATTAGTTCTCTTTAATTTATCTCAATCAGACTAAAAACTTTTAACATTACACATATTTGTGTGTTTTGGTGCGATTCATCTGGCGGGCAGAACAGTTGAATATTTTACCCAAAGCCATAGCAATAATACTGATTTTGGCATTCTCTAGAAAAAAAAGGGCCAGAAAACTCGTCCTTCAAAATTAATGGATTTAAATAACCTTCACCTAGCCAAAAACTCTCAAACCTGGGATTTCCTTGACGTCTTCCTTCAATCCCAGGTTTGAGAGTTTTTGACAAGATGAGTATCATTTTAAACAGTCGATACTTCAAGGACATGTTTCCTGGCCAAATTTATTTGGTTTGTTTTCCAAGAACGGCAGAACTGCTAATGTTTCGATAAAAATAGAATGCGTTGTCATCTCAATGTGAGCAAGGCATTATCATCGAAGAGATGGTAATGTAAAATGTGAGCAAATCGAGTCAGATGGAGTCGATATGATCATCACTCATGGTCACGATAGCAACGCAATGTGAGGCAGACGGCGGAGCGGCCAAATTCTGCCATAAAACACTAAATTATTTTTTAATAATTTTGGCCTGAATGCTTTTATTTTACTTCAAATTCCAATTCAATAAAATTACTCTCGACATGTCAAAACGTCTTAAACCCGAGACTTCATAGAATTGTTTGGTTTTAAATTGTTTGATGGTCATGTGACTGTATCGATATTTTAAAAAACCCCTTTTTTTCATGGCCAAAAATAAAAAAAGGGTGTTTTGGCAGAAAATGTAGGTGAGTTCAGAGAGATGTCGATATTTTCGAATGTGAAAGGTGGGAGGAGGGGGCGGAGGAGGTCGTGGAATTGATTTGTCACCTGACTGTGATGAAGGCTGCACGACGTTTTGTGCGACTCGTTGTGGATGGGCGGGTACACGAATTATGACAAGGTTCATAAATGATTGTCACTAATTATTACATCTATGTTGGCAAAAAACCTCCGTCAATGAAATCGTGCATGAGGAGACTTGCAGATTTAGATGAACCTTTATTAGTAAATGAAAGAGCCTGTCTGTCTGTCTGTCTGTATGTCTGTCTCTCACTCTCTCTCTCTCATTCTCTCTCTCTCTCTCTCTCCACACACACACACACACACACACACACACACACACACTCTCTTTATATGTGTGTGTCTGTCTGACTCTCTTTTTCACTCTCTCTCACTCTCTCTCTCATTCTCTCTCTCTTTCTCTCACTCTCTCTCTCACTCTCTCACTCTCTCTCACTCTCTCTCTCTCTCTCACTCACTCTCTCTCACCCTGTCAGTCTACAATCCAACCCCAAAGAGTAAGACCTAATCATATTCAAACCTGAAACACGTCAAATCCCTACATATTAATGCCAAACCCGCCTTTTATGATATAATATTATTTTGGTGCTTACGCCCAAATAACAAAAATCAACAACAATCTGTTTTTTTTTTAAATTTTATTTTTTATTGAGCTCTTATATAGCGCAATATCCACTAAATGTGCTCAAAGCGCTTTACAAGGGGTCCTGGCCAACAGCAACATTTAACATTTTGGACGGGACATGACGCCTGTTAGGCGATGTTATAATTTTTTCGGACAGAGATAACGCTGTTAACGGCCAGGTTCTCATTTTACACCTGAGTACGGTGAGAGAATGTGAGTAAAGAGCTTCTCCAAGGACTCAACTATGCGCCGAGCGAGGCTCGAACCCAGGACCTTCCGATCAGAAAGCAAGTGTCATACCACAAGACCACATAGCCGCACAATCTGTTGCTTTTATCCCAAAATATTAATCATGTTTAATGCACAACAATCGAAAATAAATGCAATCTCCTACAGCTACCCCCATTGTTCTTTCTAATATTGGTCAAGTTTTATTGTCATGTTTTTCTACAAATTCTTGCGTAAACTTCTTGCATTAATGGTAGCAAGCTAGCACCCCGATGTCCGGAGGGAGATGATTAAAGTAAACTGGCTAAATAAGATCCGAGAGAGAGAGGGAATGGAGATAACCCTCTGAAGCGCATTATGGACGGCGCCCCCGTTTCGAGCCGAAATAAGTCCCGGCAACCCTTGTAAGCAGCTTCCCTGACTACGGACAGAGATGCATATACGAGATGGAAGTCGGTTTTGACGAATTCAATCCCTCGTGGGGACATACACTTCTCTAAGCTTGGTGAGAAGTTGCCAGGCTTCGATACCAGTAAGAGGAGACACAGTGTGGCTGCCTCACAGCAAAGGCGCTTCATCAGTAGGGACTTTCCACCTGTCCTACATGTACCCGATGTGGGCAAGAACCCGAAACGGCAGAGCAACTAGTTGAACGGTGTATTGTGACGAAGCTTCCGGGCGGGTTCGCGACGGTGCACGAATGCGGACCGGACTTTGCTGATTGGGTCGATCGTCATAACATAGTAGTGTGAGAACCATAAGAAGCTGCTGCCTTAGGCTTGGTACAGACATGTACTTTTTGTGCCCATCTCTTGGGACCCTTTGTAATATGCTTTGAGCACATTAAGTGGATATTGTGGAATATCAAAGCTCGATTTTTTTACCTCTTCACCAAACTGTTCAACTCAAAAATTAAAATGGGTCGATGGGTCTTTTTAGATCTAATCACCAGAGATGTTGTGGAAAGTCTTTCATCAGCATACCACCATGGATGAACTGATCACAGCTCTGGCAAGCAAAAACAGACGTAATCAGTTTAATGACGTCAACGGCAATCATTCTATAAATATATAACATTATTCCACATCCGTTCCTTGCACTGACGTTTCAGCAGTATGTTTCTAGGTTTGTTTATCATAATCACGTTCTTAATGAGTCTGACATTATTTCTAATCCGTGCGTTCTTCCAGTTTTCCCATTTGGCATTCCTGACGCGTTTCCATTCGTCAGACAAGTTCCAAATTCTCAAAGCACTAAATAGCCAAACGTTAAGATTTTACGTTTGCTGAACCAATTCAGCCGGATATGACTTTTTAACATTATTGATTGGTGAAAGGTAAAAATTTAATTAATCACAAGTGTGTATGTGTAACTCGCCACATTTATTTATGACACATAATATCAATCCGGAGGTTTTAAGTTCGATCCCTCGTCGAGGCAGGTTAATGCTTTTAAAATGTTTTTTTTTCCTTGTGTTTTTACATTCTCTCTTCTTGATTAAAACAAAATATTTTATCACGAGTCTCATATTTCTGACAGGATATCCAATTCTTTTTCATCGAGTTTGTATATAGCGCAATATCCACTAAACGTGCTCATCGCGCTTTACAAAGGGTTCCTGACCAACAGCAACACGTAACATGTAGAACAGGCATGACGCCTGTGAGGCGATATTACAATTTTTATTTCCGACAGAGACAAAGCTGTAAACGGACATGTACTCATTTTACACCCGAGTACGAACGGTGAGAGAATGTGAGTAAAGAGTCTTTTCCAAGGACTCAAATATGCGCCGAGTGAGGCTCGAATACAGGACCTTCCGATCATTCTACAAAACCACAAGTATAGTCTATGTATAGATAGAATGCGCTTGGCCAAGGAGTTCACAACATTGCCATCCGGAAGTATAACGGACCAACACACAAACTCTGTGTAACCATGAACTTTTATAGTCTGGTTAATACAGTTTAGTGAAACAACTCACAAACGCGGATGGCAAAAACAATAACAAAGGCCTGAGTGACGTCATCTGCATACTATGTATAAAGTGTTCAGCAAAATGATCTGGACAACACAGTGTCAAGTTTTTATGGCTATAAAAAAATAAACAAAAAGGGGTTGGGAGAACATGGTGCACAGAGAGTCATTATCACTGGTATGAGTTTTATCACCATTATTAATACGTATTACCCTCACAATTTGGTTGGTTTCATTTATCTTTTCTCTGTCTCTTCTCCATCCTGTACGATGTCATCGTATTTTATAACTGATTGGCAAACTCATAAAGATGAATCAATTGAAATAATATATTGAGGTCAATTCATTTTAAACGTGTCCGTTATAAGAATGCTTTACTGTAATATGGGCTTCCCGATAGCTCAGCTGCTAGAGCGCTCGCTTCACACGTATAGGTATTCGTATCGATCTCGTATGAAGTCGAGAATTTTTTCTAACCCGTCCCCCCTCCCCCGCCCCGTTTGTTTACCCACCCGTGGTTCGGTAGCTGGGTCCATAAGATCTAGCTGGAAGTACTCTACGATAGACAAGTGTTTAATCCAAACGAAAGTGAGCAATTCGGGCATGCCAACTACTACGAATATTTCCTTGAAATACGAAATTTTTGGTCCTAATTGACAATGATATAAAGATTTTTAATTCAATAAACTTCTTTAAAACGAAGTTTTGTGGCCAGAGCTGGTATATATAGGATTTCTAAAGCATTAATTTAATGTATTTAAACAGAAATTGATGATTTTTAAGGGTAGTTATAATGTCTACTATGTTGTTTCCCCTGAAAACTACGAATTTTTCCATTTCTGTTGTCTATTTAACAAGAAATGAAGTGAGTAGGAAAGTGCCAGAAGACAATAGAGAATAAAAACTTCGCGGCGGCGCTGGGGGCTCGAACCCGCGACCTTACTGGTACGACAACTCCGGGTCGTGGATAGCTCATACGGTAGAGTCACGATCTCATCGGCCAGGCGGAGTTGTCGTACCAGTAAGGTCGCAGGTTCGAGCCCCCATCGCCGCCGCGAAGTTTTTTTATTCTCTGTTGTCTTCTGGCACTTTCCTGTTATCAACATAAGTGCCTGCTCCACTCACTATTCTGAATTAAATATTTTCCATTTAACGCTATCGAAACCGGGATAATCTCCTGATCTGTGGGACTGGGCTCTGAAGGAAGACCAGGAATGTCGTAAACAACTGCTGGGAGGATGGGACACGGCTGAAAGTATATAACAATTGGAAATTGAATGGAAACTTGAATTTAATAAACAAAAAAAAGTTAATATTGACGTTTCGGGTTTCCCTCTTTATCAACAAAACAATGAATGAAACACCAAAGATGAATTTTAGAGAGGTGAGAATGACGTTGAGGTGAATAATGTCTAAAAATAGCAAATTACCGTGTCAAATAATAAGGAAGCTAGCAATATCTCTTCCAGTACCCACCGGCGTGTTTCTGACGACTCGAAGGAAAAATGAAATAAAACAAAAAACAAACCCCAACCGGATCAAACACAAAATAAGTTGATCCAAGGCCGTCTATATAGAACACTATATATTATAGAGGGCCTTGGTTGATCCGATGAGAAACTGGGAGCGGTTTGCAATCCACTTAGAGATAAGGTAAGAATTGCCACTCTAGTCCCCTCTCTCACATGACACATTGAGAAACATTTATAATAATATGTACAGACCTGGTATTGCAGTGAAAACATAATTTGGGGTTGAGAGAGAGAGATAGAGAGAGAGGGGAGAGAGGGATAGAGAGAGGAGAGAGTGAGAGAGAGAGAGAAAGAGGGGGGGGGGGGGGGAGAGACAGACAGAGAGAGAGGGAGAGAGGGGGATATACAGGGGGGAGAGAGACAGAGAGAGAGAGAGAGAGGGGAGAGAGAGAGAGAGAGAGAGAGAGAGAGAGACAGAGAGAGAGAGAGAGAAAGCGAGATTCTAATTGTTTTGTTGTTGTTGTTGTTGTTTTTGTTTGGTTTTTGTTTGTTTATTTATTTTTAAGAAAACGTAAGCGCCGTATCCACTGACTGTGCTCAAAGCGCTTTACACGGGGACACATGCCAGCAGTAACACTTACTACGTAACACGACGAGTTCAAAGCCTGTTACATTCATTATTTTTTTTTTACAACAGAAACAGCGCTGTAATTGGCCAAATACTCATTTTACACCCGATTACGATGAGGGAATTTGAGTATAAGGGTCGTTTCCAAGGACCCAACTTCGCGCACAATCTCATAGCGGGACTCAAACCCCAGACCTACAGGTCATAATCTGAATTTCATTGAAGAAAAAAAAAAACAAAGCCGCAATAGGGCAGACAGGTCGTGATGTCACACCTTCTACTCTTCCGGTTCCAAACTCTTTGGAAGTTTGTATGTCACCAGTCCTTCGGAGGACCAATCATGAGTAGGTCACACATTGAATCATTAAGTGGCATATCTATTTTGGTAGCTGGGTGTACAGGCAGATTGTAAAGATTACAGGACGTAAAAGAGCGATGACGGAAAATCTCCTTATTGACGACCAGCATAATATATAATTTAGACTAGAAAATACGATGCCATCGAATCGGAAACCTGAATATCATTTGTGATCCTTCGTCTCAAAACGGTATTATGTCGGGATGGGCCAGATGCTAAAAAGTCAAATTATAGTTAAACTTGTCAAAAATATGAAACGTTGGTATTTAGCACAGTAAAAGATGATATTCCTTCTCCTCTATAACGCATATAAACTCAACTTCAGTACGATATTTCTGGCTACAAATTTCATTTTCAGCATCTTAATCATCCCGACTTAATACCGTTTTGAGACGAGGGGTCACATGTAGACAAAATATGTATCCAGTCCTCCGGAAGAATATTTGGACATCACACTTGTTTTCCCTGTTTATATTACTTTATCTCTACATCCAGTTTCCCTAACGATACGACATACCAATATAGAGTGATATCGGGGAGCCTGGAATATTATATCTGTCGTGTATGGTCAACTGTTGGTCAGTCAGATATACTACTGGACACTGAAATAACACATTTTAAACACTTTGGCCACAAAAATCAAACTATATCGATCAATCAAAATGACTGTGACGAGAAGTCTCAGGTTTGAGGGTTTTTGACGAGGAGAGGGTTATTTTAATCGATCCATATTTGAAGGACGAGTTTTCTGGCCAAAATTTTCAAACTGTTTTTTAGGGGATTTTTTTTCCTCCAGAATAGATAGAACGAAGATG
>NC_088363.1:7676791-7679291 GCF_034508935.2 Berghia stephanieae | reverse complement strand
CGATACCAAAGACTGGATTGTCTGGTGGACTCTGGTGTTGTTAGCAAGTGTTGGGTCCGAAGTCACTTTCTCATAAAATATCTGGTCACTCAATTGCCTGTGGCCCTCAGCTCTATAGAGCTCAGCGTCCCAAACAACTACGGCCCCTCCTTTATCAGCCGCTTTGATCACTATATCACGACGTGATCTAAGTGATCGTACGGCAGCCCATTCAAGACGGGTGAGGTTAGACCTCTTGATAGGTGTGGGTCGCAGTGCCTCTATCTGTCTAAGACAAGTCTGGATAAACAGGTCAAGTGTAGGGGACTTGCCAGGACTGGGAGTCCAGTTTCTTTTACGTCTTGAGAAAGCGGCAAACGGATCCTCAGGGTCGCGGTCATAGTCATGGTCACGTTCATCATCTTTGAAGTGATACTTCAAGCGTAAAATACGCATGAAGCGACGTACATCCGACTCAATGCGGGACTGGTCGGACGTTCTTCGCAGTGGGATGAACTTGAGACCTTTCCTTAAGACCGATTCCTCTGCACTGCTCAACTGGATGGTCGGGGGGACAGAAACCACCAGCCGGTGATTGTTGTGGTTCCTACTGGGGGGGGGGGGATAGCTCCTACATTGTCCATCACGTGGGTGGGTTCGCTGGTGGGTGGGGTGAATTGATCGCTTCCAGACTGGTCCCCGGCTGTTGGAGGGACTCCCAAACCACCAATGGTGACTGGTTGGTTATGGGTGCCATTAAGAGCAGTGGGGCCAGAGGAAGGTTCAATGGGTGAATCCACCGATGGGAGTGTTGCCGAATGAGAAGGGAGGTTATTGTCAAGATGTGTAATTCTGTTTGGAAAGAGAGCATCTAATTTACTGGTTTTGACATTATTTAAGCATGCATGGTAATGTTGATTACATAAATGTATGAATAACCTAATGACTTTATAAAGTGTATGATTATGATAAGTACGATGCCTCAAGCATGTGGAGGATGTGTCGATGGTGTGTGTTAATTTGGATATCTGTTTGCGAAGGATGTCTGTAGTAAGTCTAAGTCGTTGCATAGCACACTTGGATTCTAACTCCAGAAACTGGGAGAACTGGGATGAGGTTAGAGAGCCTAAAGAAGGGTGGAAATGTGAAACGAATCCTTTAGGGGCCGTGCGTTTCCTAAGGCAGTACAATAAGAAATCCAAGTGGCTGCTAGCTCGAGTTTTATAGAGGGTGGCGTGGGCGAGAGTGTAGCCTACTTGAGATAGGTGGATAGGGAAAGAGGAAAGAAACGTACGAATGTCCCGTAAGGAAGAGCGCAAGAGTTGCTTGGGAGATGTATGAGGCATGGTGAAAATAGGGAAAGAGGGCGAAAGGCTAAATGGATGAGTAAGGTAATCAATAAGTATAGGTAAACTGGAGAGGCGAGTGAATGAGAGAAAGGAAGGGAGGGATAGACTGAGAGGTGTGGCAAGAGAGAGGTAGTGGTTGAAAACGTGGGTGTGGTGAAAAATAATGCTGAGATGTAAATGGGAGGAGGGGGGGGGGGGGGGGGGGGGGGTTAGTGTGCTAAAAGATGTAGACTGGTAGGGGAGAAGAGTGTAAATAAATATATAAATATGAGAGTAATGAAAAGGTGATGATAGTGCAATGTTGGATAAAACTAAATTGATAAACTGAAAAGTATATTTTTAAAAATTTTTAAAAAGTGACTTCGGACCCAACACTTGCTAACAACACCAGAGTCCACCAGACAATCCAGTCTTTGGTATCGCAGGGAGAATTACCTGGTATAGCAGAGGTCCTTAAACACGACCCAGCGACCTAGGTAATCCATGTTTTTACATGCTCCCTAAGATACACAAGATCAGGGAAGTGTCTGACACTCCACCTGGAAGGCCGATTGTGTCGGCTATCTCGTGCCCCACTGAGAAGGTATCACAGTTCCTCGATGCGGTATTTCAACGTATAGTTCCCACCCTGCCATCGTATATCAAGGACACTAACCATGCTCTTGGTGTCATTGACGAAATTCGATTCCAGGATGAACGTCCACGGCTGATTTTCACCATGGACGTGAAGGCACTGTACACATCCATACCGCATCCTGACGGACTGCGTGCCATCAGGCATTTCGTCGACCGTCATCCATTACCAGGGATTTCCAGCAAGAGCATTGTGAGGCTCACCGAACTTGTGCTCACACTCAACACTTTTGAGTTCAATGATGTATTTTTCCATCAGATCTCAGGTGTTGCGATGGGCACCAAGATGGGTCCCTCATATGCTAACCTCTTCATGGGCTACCTTGAGGAAACCTTCTTCCATCAGTACAGTGGACCTGCCCCCGAGCTGTTCAAAAGGTACATTGACGACTGTTTCGGCATTACGTCATTGACCCACAGCCAGTTGAAAGGGTTCATCCTAGCGATGGACTCCTTCCACCCGTCCATTAAGTACACTTATGAGATTTCAACCTCTGAGGTGAACTTTTTGGACATCAAGGCTGTATTGACCAGCACGG
>NC_088363.1:7661791-7669291 GCF_034508935.2 Berghia stephanieae | reverse complement strand
ACTATCTTTACCACGTGTATCGTTATTGTAATATTTAATCAATAGATTTATGGCATTACTAAATAATATTAAGGGCATTCAAAGGATCTTATCCTATTTTGCCCTATACCACATGTTATGTTATGCTGAAAATAACTTGTCACAGGCTTTTCACTTAAGTTTCAAAAACTTTTCTTTTCTTTTTTTTTTTTTTTTTTTTTGGCAATTTTTTATCTCTCACTGTGTTGTGATTATCGTAGGTAGGTGAAGTGTTTCACTATCTCACCAACAAGTAAGATTTTTTGATGTAAAGAGATGTAAGAATAAATGGACTGATTCATGGTCTAATGCTAATACATAGCAATGGTCATATTGTTAGGTCAGCATTTGGGAAAAGGAAAAAAGAACATGTTGAAATTCAATTAAAGTGTTACGTGCGGGTGGTTGGATGGGAGCATCACCCTTGAATCATATACCTATGATGTTCGCATGGGTGTACCATCCGATAGTGATGTCGTTTCTTCTTCTCTTTACTTGCCTATCCTGCTTCTTTGGTTTGTGATTGTATTTTTGACAGGGGATATTTTTTTTCCTGTAAATCCTCTGCCTGTTTGTTCTTGGTTATTTATAATTTAGCTTATGATATCTTTAGGTTATGATTTTGATTTACATTTGTACTATTTTTGTTAGATTGCTTGTTTTTTTTGTTTCAGCGGTCTCTCATATAACCTCAATTGTGTTGGAAGAGACCTAAAGCAACAAACAAACAAACAAAAACAAACAAAACAAAAGTGTTACGTCTTCCTCCCGGCATGTATATAATTTTTAATTCACATCACTTAAAATCTTCAGTTGGGTCGCGTTTGTCTTGCTTTCAGACTAGTAGGTCCTTGGATTGAATACACTCCAGTCAGTGCAAAATTGATGGGAAAAGCTATTTATTCACTTTCTCTCAATGCACTCGGGTAAAAAAATGAGTACCTCGCCTGTAGCAGTGTTGTCTCTGTTGAAAAAAAAAAATATTGTGATAAGCACCTATCAGTTATCATGTCTTGTCTCTCATGTTAAATGTTGTTGTATGCTTAAAACCCTTGTAATGTGCTTTGAGCACATTTAGTGAATATTGCACCATATAAATGCTCAAATTATGATTTTTTTTTTTTTTTTCATAAAAAGCTATTTTAATTCAAATTTTTAGAATCACAGAATGGAGCAGTGGCTGAGAGTGTTACAATGGAAAACATTTCAAAGAATGGAGGAACTCCAGCTAATGGCTCAGCAACTGCTGATGAAAGTAGCTCTGCCAAGAGTAAAAAAGAGAAAAAAGAGAAACCAAAACAGGTCGGCCTACTGGAAGTGGTACGTTTCCTGCTGAAAATAACTTGTCACAGGCTTTTCACTAAGTTTCAAAAAACTTTTTAAGACACACTTATTCAAAAAATACTTTTTGTATGTGTAATTGTGTTGAAAAGGAACAAAATTCCAAACACTGAATGTTTCGGGCTTAAAACCCCTCTCAAGATCATACTTGATGACAAGACGTGCCAATGAGTTTTTCTACTGTCTGTGCGGATTTTAAGCGATGAATGGATGTTTTTATTATTTTTGTTATTGCTGAAGAAGGGTTTTGAGCCCGAAACATTCAGTGTTTGGTATTTTGTTCTATTTCGAAGCTGTTATATTCCTTTTTGTTCATACTTTTGACAGTCCACAGCTTCTAGTGGTTTAGTATTCACTTCGTACAAAACTATTATTATTTTAATGTGCGGCTATGTGGTCTAGTGTTATGACACTCGCTTTCGGATCGGAGGGTCCTGGGTTCGAGCCTCGCACTCGGCGCATAGTTGAGTCCTTGGAAAGGCTCTTTAATCACATTCTCTCATCGTACTCAGGTGTAAAATGAGTACCTGGCCGTTAACAGTGTTGTCTTTGTCCGAAAAATTGTAATATCTCCTAACATGTTCCGTCCTACATGTTAAATGTTGCTGTTGACCAGGGTCCCCTTTTAAAGCGCTTTGAGCACATTAGTGGATATTACTCTATATAAAGCTCAATATTTAAAAAAAAATTTTTTTAATATCAATATAATTTGTTTTATCACACTGAGAGTCTACAGCTTCTTGTGGTTTAATATTCACCTCATACAAAACTACTATTATTTCAATGTCAATATAATTTGTTTTATCGCACTGTGAATTGACAAATTCATGTTCATTGATCTCTTTCATCACAGTTCCGTTTCTCCGATGGACTGGACAGGTTCCTCATGGTAGTCGGTGGCTTCTGTGCCATAATTCACGGAGCCCTTCTGCCAAGTCTTATGATTGTTTTTGGAGCAATGATTGAATTTTTTGTGGATACAGGAAAGGTGGAAAAATTTATCAGCAAATTGCCAGGCTTTTTATCGTCAGTCAATCTTACAGAGGGTTACATATTGGAAGACATCAGACGGCTAGGGTAAGTGACGAATCAACTTAAGGGGCTCGATACTAAAAATACAAAAGTCTATAATTAAGAAAATTTGATCAAACTAATGAAGTTTATACATCAGGTATGTTGTAATAAAAGTTTTTGATAATAAAAATTATTGAAAATCTCTTCGTTGCCATGGAAAAGGTGGCCATCTTGGAAAATAAACAAGTTTTTTTGGGACTCCACCATTTTATTAATTTTACGATTTTTAAATTTTTGTGGTTGTTATATAAAGTTTAAGCATAGTTGTAAATAGCTGACTACTTAATTTTCATTCATTCTCAATGGTAGCACGTGTGACCGGTAATCAGAAGGTCTTAGGTTTGGTTCCCAGCCGAGGTCGACTGATTTTTTTTGGGATGGTTTTTTTCTTCTATTTTTCTTTCTTGCATTGTCTGGCACCTTTCATACACACTTGTTCAGAGGGAGTTAATGTGTGGCAGAACAAAACAGTGCAATTTCCCATTCTTCAGAAGTTAGCTAGAGTATCAATGATAGTTTATCATCTCATTTGATCTAAAGATGGGGCTTAGTGCTGTACAACAATGGGGCTTATCGGCAATTGTTCAAAATGTTCCTCCTTTTTTACTTTTTGTCATCATCAGCACTGCTGTATGTTGGCTTCAATTGTTGTTAATGTTACTGTTGAGCTGTCACTCAATCCTATACAGTGCGGCTATGTGGTCTAGTGGTATGACACTCACTTTCAGATCGGGGCGTCCTGGGTTTGAGCCTCACTCTGCGCATAGTTGGAGTCCTTGGACAAGGCTCTTTTCTTACATTCTCTCACCATATTCAGGTGTAAAATGAGTACTTGGCTGTTAACAGCATTGTCTCTGTTGGAAAAATAAAATTGTAATATCGCCTAATAGGTGTCATGTCTTGCTCTACATGTTATATTGTTGCTGTTGGTCAGGGACCCTTTGTAAAGTGCTTTGAGCACGTTTAGTGGATTTGGCGCAATGTAAAAGCTCAAGTTTAAATGAGCAGCCTGAAATGAGAATGTGATTTCATCAGATCTTTACTAGAAATAAGACATTGCATTTTGATGCTGATCAGCCCCTTGAAGTGGCAGCGTGGCTCAGCAGTAAGGTCTTTGCTTCGTGCCCGAAAGGTACCAAGTTCGATCACCCGCTGCTGTGTGGCATTGAGCAAATCACCTCGCCCTCGCTCAATTTGCAGCTCTGCACTGCGGCTGATGCCTGGGTTATTCCAGTCTTCCCTTGGATATACCCTAGAGAAAAATTTCCCCTTTGGGATGAATAAAGGGAATTTTATTTAATTTATTTTAATTTTAATTTGTCTTGCCACAATTGATGTTTCAGACCTCTGTGTCCCAGCATTGAAGTGTTTTACAACAGTACAGTCTCGTGTTCTGAGATAGATCCACAGGAAAGGATATTGCATGAAATGACAACATATGCTATTTATTTCTGTGGTGAGTTGATGTGTAATTTGTATTGTTTTGAAAACGTTAACTTTTTATTTTACATTTATGAATCAAATGTAGTCGTTACAGCTTTTTTATATTTTATATATAAGCACCCTCTCTCTCCCTGAAAACCTGTTTTTGAGTTGTGCTATTGGCATTTGTGCAGTCCTGGGTTTGAGTCCCGAGCGGCGCATAGTTCAGTCCTTGGAGAAGGCCCTTTACTCACATTCTCTCACCGTACACAGGTGTAAAATGAGTACCTGGCTGTTAACAGCGTCGTGTCTGTCTGAAAAAATTGTAATATCGCCTTCCAGGCATCATGCCTCATTCTACACATTGTGTTGCTGTAGGCTTGGGACCCCTTGTAAAGCGCTTTGAGTATGTTTAGTGGATATTGCGCTATATAAAAGCTTGTTTGTTTTTCTTTTCATTTTCTTCCTTGATCAAGAAACTTAGCTGCTATTGCTTACTTTGGGGTGCTGCACTGTAGCTGATGCCTGAATTGTACTTTACTCCAGATGGACCCCAGAGAAAGAATGAAAGGACGATAAAAAAGCAATATTCATTTTATTTTTAATTTTTAATAAATTTGATTTATTTTTTATACGTCTGACTCTAACTGCCATGGAGGAGTCCCAAAATTCATGTGTGTGACATATGTATTAGTCTTACACTTACAATTATCTTTATCTAATGTCAATGAGTGATTACCATAATATATTGTGGGCAGGAGGTCACATGTTGTGTCTTCTATCCCTATATCTGTTTTCTGAGTTACTTTCTGTCTTTGTCTTGGAATGGGGTTACTTGGTTTTGTCCGGGTCCTTTATGGAGTCTTTGGCTGAGAGGGAAACAGTCAAATGTATAGTGTTAGTTGTGGGAGGTGGTATATTTTTTCCTTGTAAATCGTCTCTCTGTTATGTATTATTTTTATTTTTTTAAAAATAGTGGTTTGTAATTATTTGAGTTTATTTCCCTTGGTGGGATCCTCTGCTTGTGTCTGGATGAAACTTTGAGGTGATCTCAAACTAAGTGCACAGAAAGTGTAGTCTTGGAATCTACATCTGTTCCCTATTTGAACCAATTCCCCGTGTCTTACTTTTTCTAGGTTTCTTTCAATTGCAAAATTTGATGGTCCCATTTTCTTCCTTTTGACTGGTGCTGAAATGACCCAAATGTGTCGCAAGTGCCGTAAAACCCTTAAAAACAAAATGAACATCACTCGACTCTTTGGCAGGTTGTGCTCCATGATTGCCATCAATTAATTTGTAAAGTGTGTTTGGTATCATCATCATCCATCGTGGCTTGTGCTCTTGAGCACGTTGCCGGTCAGCTGTCTCCACGAATCACGATCCTCTGCGGTGCGCATGAAATCTGTGTTGCTTTTTAAGTCACATTTGACCATTCTTAGGTTATTTAGATAAGTCTTTCCTTCGATCGGAATAGAAAAGTGTTTGGTATAAGTTTTATCTAATCTACTATATCTGTGTCCTTCTCATTTTGTTTTTGTCATCGACAGCCATTGCGACTGGTCTACTGCTTGTTGCCTACCTACAAATGATGTGCTGGATGGTGGCAGCGGAAAGACAAGCCAATCGGATCCGTTGCTCTTGTCTCTACAATATCCTGTACCAAGACATTGGGTGGTTTGACACACACGAAGTGGCCGAGTTGAATACCCGACTCTCCGAGTAAGAAATTTTGAACGCAAATCAAAGCAATAAAAATAAAGATTAAATATGTGAAATGTGACTGATAAATATGTGAAATGTGACTGATAAATATGTGAAATGTGACTGATAAATATGTGAAATGTGACTGATAAATATGTGAAATGTGACTGATAAATATGTGAAATGTGACCGACTGAGTCACTCTAGTGTTATGCTGGGTTGAATCAAATACGGATAATGGAGTTTTAGGTCGTTATTATAAAATTTTAAAACAATTATCGTGTGTCCAATTTAGATGAAAGAATGTTTAATAAGAAAGTAACATTCTTATTAAATGCGAGATCCACCCCCACCCCCGGAAGGCCTGGTTCAAACCCTGGTGCTAACATCTAGTTTTTACCCTGAGTAAGAGACTCAGTCTCTATTGCTTGTTTTACCGAGCTGCATTTTGGTTTGAGATGGAACCCAAATAGAAATGGTGGCCACTTGCCTGAAAATAGTTATAGTGTTGGGTTGAATATAATGCCTAAAATTGACCTTAAATCCAAACCTGTTACATTTTAATTTAAAATAATTCCTTCATTAACCAGCTGGAAAGACACGGAGTTAACAATGTTTAACCAGAAAACTCGTCCCTCAAATATCGATTGGAATTTATTTTTGGGGCTATGTCGTGTAGTGGTTTGATACTCGCTTCAGATCGGAAGTTCAGGGCTTGAGTTCCGCTTTGAGTGGTACATAGTTAAGTCCTTTTTTAAATCCTTTATTTAGGGCAATTTTCACTAAATGTTCTTAAACCGCTTTACAAGGGGTCCTTGGCTAACAGCAACATGTAACATGTAGGGTGTGATGTGAGGACTGATGTGAGTACGGTGAGAGAATGTGAATAAAAAGCCTTTTCCAAGGACTCAACTATGCGCCGAGTGAGGCGAGAACCCAGGACCTTCTGATCTGAAAGGGACGTCATACCACAAGACCACATATCCGCATATAGGTCTTGGAAAAGGCTCTTTACTCACATTCTCTCACCATACTCAAATGTAAAATGAGAACCTGGTTGTTAACAATGTTGTCTCTGTCCGAAAAAGTTGTAATATTGCCTAACATGTATCGTCCCTACATTTTAAACATTGTTGTTGGCTACAGACTCCTTTTAAAATGCTTTGAGCTGGCTTATTGGATAGTATGTTATATTAAAGCTCAAATTTTCATTAAAAAAAATTTATTTATATATTCCCAGACTCATTGGTTTTGCCATTTTTGAACATCCATTATATTATTCTATTTCATTCACAGCGACATCATCAAAATTCAGGAAGGCATCGGTGACAAAGTTGGAAGTCTGTTCCAGTGGGTGGCTTGCTTTTTTGCTGGTTTCATCATCGGATTTGTCTATGGCTGGAAACTGACCCTGGTCATCCTGGCAGTCTCTCCATTGCTGGCTGGGTCAGCTGGGGTCATGGGAAAGGTGGGTCAGAATTGACAGGCCCTCCACTATGTTGTGTTCTATCTCATTCCTAACAAGACAGATGTGAAGGATGCCAATTGAATTCAGTATAAAAAAAAATAAAAAATTATGCCTTTTGCGCCACGATATCATAAGATATCGTCGCCTAGGCATTCCACGAAGGAATATAGATAACTCATCAAACAAGATGTCTGATGTCAACAGGACTCACCCATGTTGTCCAAGTGAGCAATTTGGGGGTTAATAATCTTGCTCCAGGAAAATAATGAAAGTGCCTGAAGCGGGGCTTGAACCCGGGTCATCCGGATCACAGTGCAATGCCTTAACCACTCGGCCATTCAGTATAAGGGGTTCCAAAAATTATTTTACAAATTTATCTCTCCCTCCTTCCCTCCCCCATCCCGTCCCTTTGTGTGTGTGTGTGTGTGTGTGTGTGTGTGTGGTGTGTCTATATATTTAAATATATATTTGTGTGT
>NC_088363.1:7634291-7656791 GCF_034508935.2 Berghia stephanieae | reverse complement strand
CCAGTCGCTGCTGCTTCTGTTTTCTCTGCAAGTCTGTTCATGAATGCTTCCTTGTCTTTCTTCACAGATCTTTTGACTTCCTTAGCTATGGCTCGATACTGCTCTTGTGCATCCAGTCTTGAAGCCCTTGTTCGGCTTGCATTCACTTGTTCCTTCCTTGTTCTCCTCTTTTCAATAAGGTCCAAGGTGGTTGGACTTATCCATTCTTTATGTTCTGATTTCTTTACCCCCAATACCTCGTGGCAAGTTGTTATGTAGACTTCCTTGATCTTTGCCCAATGTGACTCTACATCTATGTCCTCCTCGAGCTCAGTAAGAGGTTGGAATCTATTACTCAATTGTAGTTTGAATTCCTCATTCTTTTCCCCATCAAGTGCATTCAACTCGAATTTTCTTCTTGTATGTGATCTGGCCCCGTGTTTTCTGAGTCGGAGCTTAAGCTTTGCCAATAGCAGGTGGTGGTCTGATCCAACATCTGCCCCTCTCCGTACTGTCACATCTTCCAATGAACGTCTGAATCTACGAGAGATACAAAAATGATCAATCTGATTCTCTGTCATACCATCTGGTGAGACCCAAGTTGCTTTGTGGATCCTCTTGTGGGGGAACACTGATCCTCCAATCACCAAACTGTTGAATGCACAGAAATTTGCAAATCTCTCACCATTATCATTCATTTCTCCCATGCCATGACGTCCCATGATACCTTCATAGCCTACGTTATCCTGTCCCACTTTTGCATTAGCATCTCCCATCAATATGTTGATGTCTTTCCTTGGCAACTTGTCAATGACTTGTTGTAGCAGACCATAAAATGTATCTTTGTCCTCATCTGTTGCATCATTTGTTGGGGCATAGATCTGTACAATGTTCATGCTGATCTTCTTACTCCGTGTTGTAAAGGACGCCATGATGATCCTTTCTCCGCATTGTTCCCATCCTCTCAGTGACTTCTGGGCAAACTTGCTTAGAATTATTCCTACTCCCTGTGTATGAATCCCGTCCCCTCTCCCTGAATATAAAATCTTCTCCCCAGACTTGAGGTGTTTCTGTCCGGATTGTATCCAGTGGGTTTCGCTTACTCCAAGTATATGCAGCCTGTATCTTCTCATCTCAGTCACAACTTGAGAGCTTTTTCCTGCTTCATACATGGTGCGAACGTTCCACGACGCAATTCGAAGCTGCTTGTTTGGCGAAGACGTCATCGGGTCAGCAGAGTCCTTTCGGCTTTGTCTGTTGTCCTTCATAAATTCTGATATTCCAGAAACTCTTCGGTCGCCCAAGCTAAAAAAAGGATTTGGTTTGTCTGTCTGTGTTTCTGTAACGGTTAGAGTTTAACGGAAAGGGGTGTTAACCCTTTGCCAACCCCCAACCTGGAGGACCAGGTGACTCAAAGATGGAGGAATCACACACCATTAGTCGCCTTTTACGACACGCTGGCTTGGCGTTGGGCTATTCTTGACCCTCTCAGTTGAGGGACCCCGGACACCACACGGGGAAATAATAATAATAAAAGTAATAAAAACAATAACAATAATAATAACAATAAGAATAATGATAATAGTAATAATAATAATAAGAAGAATAAGAATAAGAATAAGAATAAATAATAATAATAATAATAATAATAATAATAATAATAATAATAATAATAATAATAATAATAATATTAATAATAACAATAATAATAATAATAATAATAATAATAATAATAATAATAATAATAATAATAATAATAATAATAATAATAATAATAATAATATTAATAATATACAATAATAATAATAAGAATAATAATAATAAGAATAATAACAATAATAATAATAATAATAATAATAATAATATTAATAATAATAATAAAATTAATAATAACAATAATAATAATAATAATAATAATAATAATAATAATAATAATAATAATAATAATAATAATAATAATAATAACAATAATCCAAACCTCAAACCTCTTCCATCGTGTAAACATCCCATTTCATTCTCATGTCTTTTTTTTCTCTCCTTTATATGATTATTTAAAAAAATTAATCTTCAGATACCATAACAACCTGGACGAAGCTTACAAGTTTGGAGTTAAAAAAGGCCTGACAAATGGGGCGTTGTTTGGTTCGATATGGTGTGTGGTCTACCTTGTGTTTGCCCTGGGATTCTGGTACAGTGGGAAGTTGTATCGCGAGGATGACGCATATGGTGTATCCAATGTACTGGTGGTGAGGAACTAGTTAAATTATTATTTTGAGATTTTTTAATATAGTGCAATGTCCACTAAATGTGCTCAAAGCACTTAACAAGGGGTCCCAAGCTAACAGAAACATGCAACTTGTAGTACGAGACATGACGCCTGCTAAGTGATATTACACGGGTGGTTGGATGGGAGCATCACCCTTGAATCATATACCTATGATGTTCGCATGGGTATACGACCCGATAGTGATGTCGTTTCTTCCTCTCTTTACTAGCCTATCCTGCTTCTTTGGTTTGTGATTGTATTTTTGACAGGGGATATTTTTTTTTCTGTAAATCTTCTGCCTGTTTGTTCTTGGTTATTTATAATTTAGCTTATGATAACTTTAGGTTATGATTTTGATTTACATTTGTACTATTTTTGTTAGATTGCTTGTTTTTTTGTTTCAGCGGTCTCTCATATAACCTCAATTGTGTTGGAAGAGACCTAAAGCAACAAACAAACAAACAAAAATTATTTTGAGATTTTTTAATATAGTGCAATGTCCACTAAATGTGCTCAAAGCACTTAACAAGGGGTCCCAAGCTAACAGAAACATGCAACTTGTAGTACGAGACATGACGCCTGCTAAGTGATATTACAATTTTTTTCGGACAGACTTAACGCTGTTAACTCAATCCTAGAGATGTCTGCTACTTTTCAAAATTTGAAAAAATGTATTAAAAATGAGCATGTAAATAGATAGTTTTATTCAACTACCATAGACATGTCAAAACTAAAAACGTTTGCTTTAATACTACGTCTATACTTTGTCTCAGAAAAATGTAATAAATAGGCATGGGGTAAAAGTAACCCGGGTGAAATAAGGATATAGTCGGTGTTAGGGTTGAGTGAGTTAACGGCCAGGTACTCATTTTCCATGGACTCGACCATGCGCCACTTGGGACTCGAAACCAGGACCTTCCAATCTGATGGCGAGTGTCATACCACTAGACCACAAAGGCGCACGAATGAAATTGTACTGTGTTTGTATGTGTATTTGGTTTTGTGGTTTGACAGTCAGCCTGTTGCTTGTAGGACCTGGTTTCAAGTCACATTTGAGTAGTGCCAAGTTGAGTTCTTGGGGAAAAGCTCTTTATTCACATTATTGTGAATACACTCAGGTGTAAAATGAGTACCTACCTGACCAGTAACTCTGTTGTCATCCAAAAAAAAAAATAATAAAATTGTTAGTGCCTTTACAAGTGTCATGTCTCGTCCTACATGTTACTGTTAGCTTGGGACCCCTTGTAAAGCATTTTGAGCATTTCTAGTGGATAAGAGGTATTTTAAATGGACCAGACCAATAACAGTTTCAGATTCACAGACTAGAGCACACATTTGTAGATGGTCTGAAGGGAAACATTTTGACTTGCCCGATCTTTGGAATATTGACTGACCACGACTAATCAGAATCTGAATGTTAAATTTTTTTTTTTTTAATTGAGCTTTTATATAGCGCAATATCCACTAAACATGCTCAAAGCGCTTTACAAAGGGTCCCTGACCAACAGCAACACGTAACAAGTAGAATGAGATATGACGCCTGTTAAGCGAAATTACAATTTTTTTTCCGGACAGAAACAATGCTGTTAACGGCCAGGTACTCATTTTACACCTGAATATGGTGAGAAAATGTGAGTAAAGAGCCTTTTCCAAGGACCCAACTATGCGCTGAGTGCGAGGCTTGAACCCAGGACCTTCTGATACGAAAGCGAGTGTCATACCACAAGACCACATAGCCGCACAATGTAAGCATAGTCTAGCTGTAAGCTTGTTCTGCCTTGTTCCCTGGGACTGTACGAAGACCCGCTGTATGTGCGGCTATGTGGTCTTGTGGTCTGGCACTCGTCTTTGGATTGGAAGATCCTGGGTTCGAGTCTCACTCTGAGTAGCACATAGTTGAGTCCTTGGAAAGGGCTCTTTACTCAAATATTTAATCCGTACTCAGGTGTAAAATGAGTATCTGGCCGTTAACAGCATTGTCTCTTTTTAAAAAAATTAATTTTTAGGTCCATAAAAAATCCTGGAGTGTCACATATTCTGTTGGCTTCTTGAAAACCACTCATTTTGTCTTTTTTCTTTTTTATCTTGCAGGTGTTTTTCAGTGTCATCACTGCAGCTTTCGGTATCGGCAACGCAGGTCCTGGTATCCAAGCTTTCTCGACTGCTCGGGGTGCAGCCTATACCATATATGAACTCATTGATTTGGTATGATTTAAAAGTTTTTATAATCAAGTTTATTTATATTGCTCCTAATGGGGAAGGCAAGACAACTTTAGAATTCACTGACTGGGTGGGGTTCTTGACCTCCCAAGGCAGGCAGGGGGTCCATACTGTGTCTTCTTTCCCCCTATGTCTGATTTCCAACATGCTCTCTGTCTTTGTCTTGTAATGAGATTACTTGGTTTTGTCCTGGTCCAAGCTGGGAGGGAAACAGTTAAATGCATAGTTTTTGCTTTGGGAGATGATATTTTTTTCCCTTGTAAATCATCTCTCTGTTATGTATTATTATATTTATTTTTAATGTATAATGTAAGCATCTGAGTGTATTCCTCCTTGTTGGATTTTGTACTTGTGTCCAATGAGACTTATAGGTGATCTCAAGCTAAGTACATTGGTGGTTTGCTCTTGGATTCTACATCTGATTCCTATTTGTTCCCAGTTCCCCTTTGTCTTACGTTCTCTTGGGTGCTTTAATTGTAATTCTAGAACTTTTTATGATCCCATTTTCTTCCTTTTTACTGGCGCGGATATAACCTAAATGTGTTTTGCAAGCGCCGTAAAACCTTTAAAAACATACAGGAATAGTCAAAGATGGATCTCAGGAGTGTTATATAGGCACTGTAAAACATCAACTCTTATGATAAAGATCTGAACAAGTGTGTATGAAAGGTGCCAGACAAAGCAAGAAAGAAAAATACAAGAAAAAAAAAAAACATTAAAAAAAAACAAACAGTCGAGCTTGACTGGGGATCGAACCTCAGACCTTCTGATTACCGGTCAGACATGTTACCATTACACCATAGGGGCTTCCGATAGTTGGAACAATTCTTATGATTGAGAAGTGTGTGTGTGTGTGTGTGTGTGTGTCTGTGTGTGAGGGAGAGATAGCGATGACAGATAGAAGATAAATTGAGAAAAGGGGAGTAACATGAATCGACACACAAACACAGAGAGAGAGAGACACGATTGGTTGATTGATTGATTATGCATGATAATCACAATTCATGTTTTTATATTTATTTCGTGTAAAATCTCATTTCACCTTTATTTTCCATTCCCAGAAATCCAAAATCAGCAGCCAGTCAGATGAAGGTGAAAAGTTGTCCAGAGTAGAGGGTAGCATTGAATTCAGAGATATCCATTTCAACTATCCATCCAGGCCAGACGTAAACGTAAGTCGGTTTGACTTTGATTTCTTTTGTGCGGCTCGATGGATCAGCAGTTCAGTGTCTTGCCTTGTCATAAAAGTCAAGCAATGTTAAGCATGATCAGTGGTTGGGTGGATGACAATGATCATGGAAAATTCTGGTCATGACGTCGTGTCCTTGGTAAGGCACTTTACACACAGTACCCCACAATAATTAGGCTTAACTGATCTAGAAAATGAAATCTTGGTTTTTAACACTCTGTATTTTTTCCTCGATAGAATGCATAAATTCAACCCAAAACTGATATTTTTGGTTTGACACATTCAATTTTCAGCAATTTAATTATCTTGCCATAATACAGTGGGTCACCTGTTGGCTTCGACTTCATCCCACCATAACACCAGTTTGACACATTGGGTCACAATTAATATACAAAAATGAATATAACAGATTTAAAAAATAACAAAATACGACACATGGAACTTTTACATGTCTATTACACGAGTACATGTCTATAACATGTGTACATGTATATATGTATATAACATGAGTACATGTATACATGTCTATAACATGAGTACATGTATGCATGTTTATAACATGAGTACATGTATACATGTCTATAACATGAGTACATGTATACATGTCTATAACATGAGTACATGTATGCATGTTTATAACACGAGTACATGTATACATGTCTATAACACGAGTACATGTATACATGTCTATAACACGAGTACATGTATATATGTATATAACACGAGTACATGTATACATGTCTATAACATGAGTACATGTATACATGTCTATAGCACGAGTACATGTATACATGTTTATAACATGAGTACATGTATACATGTCTATAACATGAGTACATGTATGCATGTTTATAACATGAGTACATGTATACATGTCTATAACATGAGTACTTGTATACATGTCTATAACATGAGTACATGTTTACATATCTTTAGCACAAGTACATGTATACATGTCTATAGCACGAGTACATGTATACATGTCTATAACATATACATGTATATATCTCTATAACATGAGTACTTGTATACATGTCTATAACATGAGTACATGTTTACATATCTTTAGCACAAGTACATGTATACATGTCTATGACACGAGTACTTGTATACACGTCTATAGCACGAGTACATGTATACATGTCTATAACATATACATGTATATATCTATATAACACGAGTACATGTATACATGTCTATAACATATACATGTATATATCTATATAACATGAGTACATGTATACATGTCTATAACACGAGTACATGTATACATGTCTCTAACATGATTTCTTGTATACATGTCTATAGCACGAGTACATGTATACATTTCTATAGCACAAGTACATGTATACATGTCTATGACACGAGTACATGTATACATGTCTATAACATGATACATGTATACATGTCTATAACACGAGTACATGTATACAATGTCTATAACATGAGTACATGTATACATGTCTTAAACATGAGTATATGTATACATGTCTATAGCACGAGTACATGTATACATTTCTATAGCACAAGTACATGTATACATGTCTATGACACGAGTACACGAATCTCAAAATCTGTATCAATCAATTTACAGATTTTGGACGGCCTGAACATCATCGCCCAGCCTGGCCAGAAGGTGGCCCTCATTGGCAGCAGTGGGTGTGGTAAGAGTACTGTCATGCAGCTGTTACTACGATTCTATGACCCAGACCAAGGGCAGGTAATATTGTTTAGTCTAGAACAGTTATATATACTTGTATTATGGTAAGAGTACTGTCATACAGCTGTTACTACGATTCTATGACCCAGACCAAGGGCAGGTAATATTGTATAGTCTAGAACAGTTATATATACTTGTATATGGTAAGAGTACTGTCATGCAGCTGTTACTACGATTCAATGACCCAGACCAAGGGCAGGTAATATTGTATAGTCTAGAACAGTTATATATACTTGTATATGGTAAGAGTACTGTCATGCAGCTGTTACTACGATTCATGATCCAGACCAAGGGCAGGTAATATTGTATAGTCTAGAACAGTTATATATACTTGTATATGGTAAGAGTACTGTCATGCAGCTGTTACTACGATTCAATGACCCAGACCAAGGGCAGGTAATATTGTATAGTCTAGAACAGTTATATATACTTGTTTATGGTAAGAGTACTGTCATGCAGCTGTTACTACGATTCTATGACCCAGACCAAGGGCAGGTAATATTGTATAGTCTAGAACAGTTATATATACTTGTATATGGTAAGAGTACTGTCATGCAGCTGTTACTACGATTCAATGATCCAGACCAAGGGCAGGTAATATTGTATAGTCTAGAACAGTTATATATACTTGTATATGGTAAGAGTACTGTCATGCAGCTGTTACTACGATTCTATGACCCAGACCAAGGGCAGGTAATATTGTATAGTCTAGAACAGTTATATATACTTGTATATGGTAAGAGTACTGTCATGCAGCTGTTACTACGATTCTATGACCCAGACCAAGGGCAGGTAATATTCTACAATCATTGTGTGATAAAAGTATTTCGTTGGTTGTATCAAAATAAAGACTCAACAAATAGAGATGCTGTCCTTGCAACCAGACAATATCAGTTGATGTGTGTGTGTGTGTGGGTGTGTGTGTATGAATAATCATATGTTTTATCAGTATTGCCATTAATAGGGTATGCTACTACAATTTAATTCTGATCAAATATGCGTCTGATGACAGCTGCGATTCCTCCTTCATGTAAATTCCAATTTGAAACTCATACATATGTAAATGTAATTTTTTAAAGAATAACCAAGATTTCGTATTTTCAATCTCTTTAACTGTAAATTCATCTTTAGGCATCTGGTAAGCAGTTGTCCTTCAGAGCCATAAGGCCCATGGAGCCGGAGTCTATCCTGAATTCAGATGATAGCAGTTTCTTGCTACCCTTTTTAAAGGACACTTGTCTATTGCAAAGTACTTTCTGCCTGATCTATCAGACCCAGCTACCCAATCACTCAGGGAGGTCAGAAAATAACAAATCACGACTTCACTCAGGATAGATCTCAGATCCTTGCACGTGAAATGAGTCCTCTACCAACTGAGCTAATAGTCCCCCCCCCCCCCTTCCCTGAGCCCAGATATTGCTAGCACTGAAATAACACCTAATTGATATGATTTGTTTCATTTGTGCCTTTGACAAAAACTTACATTGAAATATTTCATTGGATGCCTTCAGGTTCTTATAGACAATAAAAATGTCAAAGATTTGAACGTGAAATGGCTTCGGCAAAGCATCGGCCTGGTCAGTCAAGAACCCATTTTGTTTGCGACGTCGATCGCAGAAAATATTCGATATGGACGGGAGGATGTGACAATGGAGGAAATGATTGAGGCCACAAAAAATGCAAATGCTTACAATTTTATCAAGGAACTTCCAAATGTGAGTGAAATATATACGATTAATAAAACTTTTATTTAATGTTGAGTCAATCAAATATTTGAAAAGTTTGAAATGGAGTCTGTTTGACACTCTGTCCCGTTTCTTCTTGGATTTTTAAAATATTGAATTGGAATCGTGAATTTTTTGGGTAAATTGAGAATGTTTTATCAAGGAACTTCCAAATGTGAGTATTTGATATCATGTGATGGAATGTATTGGGAAAGTTAATTAAACTTCAGACCATAATAGTTTCATAATTTTATTTTATTTTGTAATTGTTTATATGAAGAAGAAAAGGGAGAAGAAGAACAAAAAGAAGGAGAAGAAGAAGAAGAAAAAGGAAAAGTAGAATAAGAAAAAAGAAGAAGAAGAAGAACAAGAAGTAGGAGAAAAAGGAGAAGAAGAAGAACAAGAAGTAGGAGAAAAAGGAGAAGAAGAAGAACAAGAAGTAGGAGAAAAAGGAGAAGAAGAAGAACAAGAAGTAGGAGAAAAAGGAGAAAAAGAAGAACAAGAAGTAGGAGAAAAAGGAGAAGAAGAAGAAGAAGAAAAAGGAGGAGAATGAGAATAGGAGGATGAGGAAATGGGAGATGATGACGAAAAAAAGGTAGAAGATGAAGGAGAAGAACAAGAAGCAGTTTTCTTGGGGGAGAATGATTGGCATTACTTTAAACACTTGAAATATGTTTGAATTTTCAATTATTCAAAATGGAAGCAAAAGTCAGATTTGATTAGCCTGGATCTTGGATGTCTGGTTCTGACCAAAAGATTTTCATTCAGATCCGAAATTGTTTGTAAATCATTTATGAGTAATCTGGTTATACTATTGATTTGTGTCTTCAGGAATTTGAGACGTTTGTGGGTGAACAAGGGGCACAACTCAGTGGTGGACAGAAACAAAGACTGGCCATTGCAAGGGCTTTGGTCAGAAACCCTAAGATTTTGTTGCTGGACGAGGCGACGTCAGCCCTGGACACTGAGAGTGAATCAATCGTGCAGGATGCTCTCGACAAGGTGAGAAGTAGAAACACCAACAGTTTATGTGATCAAACAATTTTATTTTTCCTTATTCCATGAAGGTTTTTAATCGGGTGTTTCATGTCATTTTCTTGGTGATTAAAAAAAAATATTCATCATCATCATCATCATAAACATCATCAACGTTATCATCATCATCATCATCATCATCATCATCTTGTCATTGTCATTGTTGTTAGCACCACGACCATTATCACTAATTTTCATCAATTTATTGCCCGTTTTAATTTTCTTTTCGTTCCATTATTCCTCAACCACCCTCACCATCAGCTCCTTTCTCATCTCACTGGGCTATTTCCATGGACAGTCATAAGGTCAACGAATGATCCTTATTTTTATTCCATTTAAAAAGAAAATAATGATAAGTAATTAAAATTTAAGCTTCAATTAATTGAATGAAAACATAATGTGGACGTTTCGGGTTTCCCCTTTATCAACAAAACGAGATGAATGAAAGAAAGACCCGAATCATCGACATCAGTTGTTTTCATTCAATTAATTAAACCTTACATTTCATTACTTATTATTTTTTTGTTGTTTTTTTTACCTTCGAGCTTCAAGCAGCAACATTTTCCTTTTTATTCCAGGCATGCGAAGGGCGCACAACTCTGATCATTGCCCATCGATTGTCCACCATCAGAAATGCTGACATCATCGTCGGGTTCGACAAAGGGAAAATAGTGGAGAAAGGAACACACAATCAGCTCATGGAGAAGAAAGGGATTTACTATCAGCTCGTTACAAATCAAGTGAGAAAAACACTTTCCTTTCATTTTGGACAGAAATTTTTTACATCAAATAACAATATTGCATTACTCTGAAAAAAAGAAGAAAAATCAAGTATTGAAAAAATTTTAGCCAGAAAACTCATCCCTCAAATTCCTCTCAATTAAAATGACCGTCATCTTGGCAAAAACTCTTCAACCTGGGGCCTGTGAATTCCCAGGTTTAAGAGTTGTTTTTTAATTATTTTTTTTCCAAGATGAGGGTCATTTTAATTGATTGACATTTGAAGGATGACTATTCTGACCAAAATTTTAAATACACGTTTTTTTCTTTTCTTCCAAATATGGCAGAATGGACAAAGATCATTCATAGAAAATACATGTCTGAAGTGAAATGTCCGTCTTCATTAATTTCCTAACCATTTGATGTGACAATTACAACGTCCCTGGTCATTAATACTTGAAACAAAAATAATTCTCTTCATTCTCCCCAATAAAAGTTTTCACTTAAGATATCCGATTTCAAAGACTAATGGCTACGTTGAGCATGGACCACAGTTGCACTTGGTCCTAAAATACAGCAGGTTACATCCCCCTTATGTAAAAAGTTGTATTTTTGCATCTTGAATTTTAGTCTCTTGTTAGACTGAGATCTCGGTTTTCATGTAAAATTCTTTTGTGTTCACCAATAATGCTTTGATCATTTCAGACACCATTAAAATATGGATTAAAGTTTTTTTTGTCCTGTCAAAAGATTTAAGTTGCTTTAAATAACTTTTGAGTTCCAGCCATGCACACCTAAGTTTTGGCACAGCCTTAGGCTGGCAAATGTTTTTAATTTCAATAATTGAAAATATTTTACCCAGAAAATCTTAAGCCTGAATTTATGACACTTAGTTCCCTGACAGTTTAGGCCTGAAAGGCAGTTATTCAAAATTTTTAATTTCTTTGACTTATGATCAGGAAGCGAAGTGTTTGTTTATTTTTATTATATGAGAAGATTACACAACGTTGTTAATTGATTTGACAATTTCCGTTTGTTTTATTATCTGCAGCAAGTGGAACATGAAACAGAAGAAGGTCAGTATGTTTATTTAGATTATTTAAATATTCTTAATCCTTTAAATTTTTTTCTGATAGAAACAGCCAGAAATAAATTAAAATAACAGAATTAAACAAACGAGAAGAAAAACAAACTCTTTTGATTTCTTTTATAATATTTGTGTAAAGTGTCACCCAGGGCTTCAGGGAAGTCTTAGACACACACACACACACACACACACACACACACACACACACACACACACAACCTACAACACGTAACAACAAAAGTTGGGAGTAAATAAATTATGACATAGAGCTAGACATGTAAACAATGACAGCAATGTCAGAAAGTGTCACATGCTCCCTTATTTCATGAATTTAATTTAGAAAATCGTAAAGAGAAGAAATGATTTGAAAAGAAAAGAACAGTATATGAAATAAATATTTATCATGTATTATTTATTAAGATTATTTGTTATTTATTAATTATTATGAATAATTATTATTTATTATTCATCATGATTATATATATTATTATATTATCATTTATATTATTTATTATGATTATTTATTACTTATGATTTGTTCTGATTATTTATTGAGTAAAATCAGGTTAGGACATAGTCCAAGACAATTCAATTTATAAACAATAAAGATCCACTGATAGTCTAAGACAATTCAATTTATAAACAATAAAGATCCACTGATAGTCTAAGACAATTCAATTTATAAACAATAAAGATCCACTGATAGTCTAAGACAATTCAATTTATAAACAATAAAGATCCACTGATAGTCTAAGACAATTCAATTTATAAACAATAAAGATCCACTGATAGTCTAAGACAATTCAATTTATAAACAATAAAGATCCACTGATAGTCTAAGACAATTCAATTTATAAACAATAAAGATCCACTGATAGTCTAAGACAATTCAATTTATAAACAATAAAGATCCACTGATAGTCTAAGACAATTCAATTTATAAACAATAAAGATCCACTGATAGTCTAAGACAATTCAATTTATAAACAGTAAAGATCCACTGATAGTCTAAGACAATTCAATTTATAAACAATAAAGATCCACTGATAGTCTAAGACAATTCAATTTATAAACAATAAAGATCCACTGATAGTCTAAGACAATTCAATTTATAAACAATAAAGATCCACTGATAGTCTAAGACAATTCAATTTATAAACAATAAGATCCACTGATAGTCTAAGACAATTCAATTTATAAACAATAAAGATCCACTGATAGTCTAAGACAATTCAATTTATAAACAATAATGGTCCAGAAAGGCTTGTGTGGAACATTGCCAGATAAAACGGAAAGAAAAAATATCTCAAAACAATAAGCCAGCCTCGATTGGGGATCGAACCTCAAACCTGATGATTACCAGTCAGATGGTCTGCCATTCCACAACAGAAGTTTCCTGATAATTGGGACGACTTATCGATTATATGTGGGCATCCTTGAGATAATCAGTCGCATGGTGAAAAGGTTTGAACAGAGATATTGACAATTTTAGGTCAAGAGGTCAATTTTTATGGAAAATCAGTTCTCATCACAAATCATTTATCTACATATTGATGAAATATTTTAATTGAATTCTTCTCCTAAATATTTTATTTTAATTTTTTAATGAAGTTAACTATTATACTTAATATCAACTCTTTGTCAACCTTGGAAGCGATTTCCTCAAAATTAGGGTTTCACACGCTAGCCCATGCATCTGACCATGACTTCATGAAAAATCACCCGATTTGCTTCAAATAAAAATTAAAATGCTTAGGAGAGATTGGGCTTTCAAAAAATGCAAACAAACGCAAAGCAAAAGTTTTCACCACATAACTGATTATGTCAGGGACGCACACATATTCTATATTTGTCTCATGGGTTATAAATAATTTGTCATTATAATATAATGGGTTTATTTACGAGGATGAATAGAAATTCTTCAGATTGCATGCGTCTATGTTGATATAAATCAGCACAAATCAATGAGAAGATTTACCTTTATGAGTATATATATAATATATGGCATCTCTAATCCGGAACTCCACAATCCGGATGTCTCCATTATCCAAACAGGGGACGGATGTTATTTTATTTATTTGTACACTTTCTGGAATGATTCCATTATCTGGATGTCTGTGTTATCCAGACAAAATGCTGAGAACGGAGGTGTTCGGATTGAAGAGACATGACTGTATATCACTTTAATGGACACTTGAGGTCAAGGTTCAAAAGAATGACTAAGCCAAAATCTGACCTATACTTTAGAGTCATGCTAGCGTACACCACGTTTTATTTGTCTCTCTAACCATTTTCTCTTTTCAGTGTTTTCATTACTGAAATTTTTCACCAAGCCTGAAGTTACAGGTGCCAATACATAAATTACTCAACCGTTGATTTCTTTTCAAGTTTAATGAGATTCTACCTTGAATTTTCAATGTTTTTCAAACCTGAAATTCTATAAATTATCTCAATCTCATTAAAAAAAAATTATATATCTTTCCTCTCTTGACCTTAAATGTGTTGTCACTGAAATTTACTACATGATAGGACAAGCTGTTAGTTCTTAATTCTGGATTTTACATGTTTTGTAAAGTAAATGTTGCTGCTCGAAGCTCGAAGAAATAAATAATAATGTGAAATGGATTGTAAGCTTCAATTTAATTACAAAAACAGATCAAATGAACGTTTCGGGTTTCCCCTTTATCAACAAAACAGGATGAATGAAACACCACAGATGAATGAGATAATGTGGTAGTGGTGTAGTTATGTTTTGTTTGTTCATCTTAACTACGCCACTACCACATTATCTCATTCATCTGTAGTGTTCCATTCATCCTGTTTTGTTGATAATGGGGAAACCTGAAACGTTCATTTGATCTGTTTTTGTAATTAAATTGAAGCTTACAATCAATTTCACATTATTATTTATTACATGTTTTGTAAACCACATGACACGTCAGTCCGTATCAAAAGCCGTAATAAAAATAATGATAAAATTATAAAATGAGTACTCAGACTAGAGATACCTTCATCATTATTTGGAAGAAACCCTAAATGAAAGAAAATTAGTCAACATATTTAAAAAACAAAAGAAACAAATGAAAATGATAAAGAAAAGAAAAGAATAATTGTTGTGTGAAGGTTTTTAAGAACTGTTAGATGACTCGAATTGAATTGTCTGTGTGACCACGTCTGTGGAAACTGTAAATATTTGTATGGACCTGCTGGGGTTTGGATGAAACAAGCTTTTTTGGTTTTGAAGGGAGTTAAGCTCATCGTCAATGAAAATGACAGAATCAATCGATTCTCATAGTCCTGGTTTGTTATTGGACTTTTTGCTCCTCTTTTATAATTTCACTCCAAGTTCTCAGATTTGTGTTTTCATTTATTGTTCTTAGCTGATTTTATTTCTCCATCTTGATTTTTCTTAGTTCTCTATGAAACTTTTTTTTGTTTGTTTTTGTTTTATTTTCATCATTTGTTTTAAATCAAGTAGTCCTTCATCTTTTTTATTTTTAAGTCATTTCAGAAGAAAGGAAAATAAAAATCACCTTAGTTATTTTCAGCCGTTTTGCTCAGTGATTTTTACACAGATATTTTGTGTGTTTTCAATACAAACGCTGATGCTTGAATGAATAACAATAATAACACTGAATAGAAGCTTCAATGTAGTTTATGAAGACAGATGATGTGGATGTTTGACAAAGGGGAAACCCGAAACATCCATAGGATCTGTCTTTGTAAATTGAATTGAAATTTCCATTCCATTTTATGATTGCCATTTATTTTCTGTACGAAAATCTTTTAAAGCTTAATTAGACTTGAACAGGACACGGAATTTAATCCACATCCATTCATTCATTCATTCATTCATTCATTCATCCATCCATTCATTCATTCAGTCATTCATTCATTCATTCAGTCATTCATTCATTCATTCAGTCATTCATTCATTCGTTCGTTCATTCATTTGTTCATTCATTCATTCATTCAGTCATTCATTCATTCAGTCAGTCATTCATTCATTCATTCATTCATTCATTCATATATTCATTCATTCAGTCATTCATTCATTCATTCATTCATTCATTCAGTCAGTCAGTCATTCATTCATTCATTCATTCATTCATTCATTCATTCAGTCATTCATTCATTCATTCATTTAGTCATTCATTCATTCATTCAGTCATTCATTCATTCATTTAGTCATTCATTCATTCATTCAGTCATCCATTCATATATTCATTCAATCTGTCTCTCACTTACTCCAATGATTGGATGGTCCGGGGGTGGGGGGGGGGGGGGGGTGAGTTGCTGGCTACAGGGGGGGGGGGGTGAGTTGCTGGCTACAGTGGGGGGGGGGGGGTGAGTTGCTGGCTACAGTGGGGGGTGGGGGGTGAGTTGCTGGCTACAGTGGGGGGGGGGTGTGAGTTGCTGGCTACAGTGGGGGGGGGGGGGTGTGAGTTGCTGGCTACAGTGGGGGGGGGGGTGAGTTGCTGGCTACAGTGGGGGGGGGGGGGTGAGTTGCTGGCTACAGTGGGGGGGGGGGGGTGTGAGTTGCTGGCTACAGTCTTAATAATCCGGTTCCACTCATCCCGGTCATTGGCCTTACTCCATCAACTCCTATATCATCAGACCTGTCTATTCCATGACGTTGTTCTGCCTCCATCAACTCCTATATCATCAGACCTGTCTATTCCATGACGTTGTTCTGCCTCCATCAACTCCTATATCATCAGACCTGTCTATTCCATGACGTTGTTCTGCCTCCATCAACTCCTATATCATCAGACCTGTCTATTCCATGACGTTGTTCTGCCTCCATCAACTCCTATATCATCAGACCTGTCTATTCCATGACGTTGTTCTGCCTCCATCAACTCCTATATCATCAGACCTGTCTATTCCATGACGTTGTTCTGCCTCCATCAACTCCTATATCATCAGACCTGTCTATTCCATGACGTTGTTCTGCCTCCATCAACTCCTATATCATCAGACCTGTCTATTCCATGACGTTGTTCTGCCACATTCCATTAAGTTTGGGTATTTTATAAAATCTTGTAGAAAAATGAAATGTCATTGAAGATCTAAGTTGCATCAAATTTTTAAAAATTTAGGTACCTAATAAGATGAACTATCCACATGACTCATCAATCTGTTTTCTGCCAAGACAACTTTGCACACGCATAGACCAAGACTTTCTTCTGGACTCCTATAGATTATCATGGGTGGTAAAAAGTTGTAGAAGATGGACAGGCTCTTTCATCAATTGGTCACTTAAATGAAATATAATGCAGTGCGTTGAAAGCCATCATGAATGAGCACTCACCTCGCATGCAATGGGACTGAAATGGGTCATGATAGCTCAGTTGATAGAGCACCCGCTTCGCATGCCATGGGACTGAAATCGATCCCGTTTGAAGTCGAGATTTTCTTTTTGGACCCTCCTCTGTCCATTTGTGGTTGAGTTGCTGGGTCTTGTCAGATCTGGTGGAAAGTACTTTGTGATTGACTAATGTCCTATCCAAATGGTAACAAGCAACTATTATTGTCCATTTCAAGCGACAGAAACCAGGATAAACTTCGGCTTTATTGGCCTAATAATGTAGGACTACTTTTTGTTTTACTGGACATAAATATTCTATCAGAGATTCAACAAGCTTTCATGAATTAATCTAAACTGTCATATATCAATATTGGACGGACAAAAGGCACCAAAACCTCAAAACATTGATACAATTCTGTCTTCAAATATATTCCTTTTTTCCACAAGTTTTTAAGAATGGTTAGAACTTAATGGTGTGTTGGTTTATTTTTATAACCTTTTCGAGCCTAATTAAACTTTAAAAATTACCAGTTTAATTCAAAAACTCCAAAATATTCGTGTAAAATCAATTGAAAATCAGATTTTGATAAGTATGGTGATTTTTTTTTAATTGTTTTTTTTTTTTTTGCCTCATATGATTTAATTTGTTTTAGATTTGGTGATTTTGATTTCTGGATATAACAATAAGGCTGTTGATAACAAACATTCATTTACAATAGGTGGAAGGTAATTTGTGTGTTATATCTATATATAGAGTCTATGGGAGCCAGTTTAAATCGAAGCGGGAAGGTTTGTTTTTATGCAATAACAAAACAAATGTAAATTAAATTTGTAGTTCAATTGATTTGTTCAAATCTTAAACTTTTCTTTTTTTAAAAAAAGAAAGAAAACGAATATGATGTAAAAAGAATGTTAGATAAGCATTTCAGAAGTGCATAGAGTTAAAAATTGCCAAAATTAAATCTGTTTTTAACCTTCTCCTATAATTTTTAGATTTCATCATTTAGTGGTCAGTCATTCAGAATATTTTAAATATTGATTGTGAGGAAAACGTTATAATACAAATTTGTATTGAATTTTACACTCTTCTTTGAAATGCTTTTCACAATGCATTAAAATATTTTTTTAAAAAACCATAACATATGTTTGCACGAGGCTGTTTTCAAATTTCAGATGCAGAAATAAAAGACATTGTGAAAAGAGAGTCGAGGAAACTGGCATCACGGTCACTGTCGAATACAGAACAAAAGGAGAAAAAGGAAACGACTGTCAAAGAAAAAGATGAGGTATTTAGATAATGAATTTTGTCTTCACACCAAACTTCAGTTAATTTTGTCTTCATATCAAACTTCAGTTAATTTTGTCTTCATATCAAACGTTACGCACTGTTTAATATGTGATGGATTACGATATTACAGTAGTTGGGATTTGTTTCCTAGTTTTGAGACATTTTTTTGGTTTGGATATCAAAATCATTTTATAGCAGAGAATGAAGAATTTTCAAGTTTCTGTTATTTTAATTTACAAGAGCGTTTTTTTCAGTCTTGACTCTGTAGCCCTGACTTCAATCATCAGTAAACCACTGCAGTTTGATGGGTGGTTTTTGTTTGTTTGTTTTTTTTTCTCCTCCCATGGTGGGCAGGAGGTCACTTGCTGTGTCTTCTATCTTCCTATATCTATTTTCTGAGTTTGCTCTATGTCTTTGGGATAACTTAGTTTTGTCCTGGGCCTGGTCGGAGCCCTTGGCTTAGAGGGGAACAGTCAAATGTGTAGTTATAGCTTTGGGAGATGGTATCTTTTCCTTGTAAATCATCTCCTGTTATGTACTGTTACATTTTTTGTTTTGAATTTCTAATGGTTTGTAAACATTCAAGTATGTTCCTCTTCATGGGGACCTGTGCTTGTGTCTGGACATTTAGGTGATCTCAAACTAAGTACAATGATAGTGTGCTCTTGAAATCTACATCTGTTCCCTATTTCAACCCTTCCCCTTTGTCTTACTTTTTCTTGTATTTTTTACTATTCCATTTTCTTCCTTTTTTCTGAGATCGATCCCAGAGCATACTCAATGTCTCAATCGTTTCTATGTTACATGTTTGTGTTGAGAATATTGGCTATTAGGCTTAAAAATGCTGGCCAATTAACTCATGGCGTTTGTGTGTGTTGAACCCGTGACCTCAAGAATTCGAGGAGAGAAGGATCTAGTCAGACTGAGCTTTGAAGCGACTTTTTTGGGGGTCGTGGATAGCTCATACGGTAGAGTCACAAGTCACAATCTCCCCGGCCAGGCAGAGTTGTTGTACCAGTAAGGTCACGGGTTTTAACCCCAATCGCCGCTACGAAGTTTTTATTCTCTGTTATCTTCTGGTACTTTCCTACTCACTTTATTTCTTGTTATTATCCTACAGAAAGAAAATCTTCCAGATGCTCCTTTTGGTCGTCTGATGTCTTTGAATGGTCCAGAGTGGCACTTTATTCTACTGGGATGTCTGGGTGCTCTAGTCAACGGAGGTCTCCAGCCAGCCTTTGCTGTCATTTTCAGTGAAATTCTTAGTGTAAGTTTTTATTTTCCATCTAACTTGAAGCAACTTGGCAATATACACTGTACAAAGAATTTTTGAAAGGACGAAATAAAGTATTATAATTAGTATTATTATTATTATAATTATTATTATTATTATTATTATTATTATTATTATTATTATTATTATTATTTTATTATTATTTATTATTATTATTATTATTATTATTATTATTATTATTATTGTAATGGCATCTGAATTCAAATCTTTTTGTAAATTTGATTTTTTCTCTCACTTCTAATCTCTGATAGATCAAATAAAATCTCTCTCTGACTCTGACTCTATTTCACATTTTTACAAAATGCTAATTTGATATTCTACAAGTTGATATTTAAAAATGCTTGTTTTATGTTGAAAAAGTTTGTTGCTGTGATAATGAGGTTTGAGTGTTCCTTGTAAATATATTATCATTACACAGTGACTTTTGGTCAGTACTGACCCACAGGTGCTGGTGTCCGTAGGACAGTACTGACCAATAGCCCTAGCCCTATCATTATGTTCTCCACAGGTTTTCACTTTGCCTTACGATGAAATGGCCGACAAGATGTTGATGTACTGTTTGCTTTTCGTCGGCATCGGTTTCCTCAGTTTCTTTACAATGTTTTTACAGGTGGGAAAACGATTGTCATTATTATTACCCCCCCTTAATCAATGACTACTGTGTGGGCTTCCTGACCTCCCACAGTGGGCAGGGAGGCACTTACTGTGTCTTCTATCCCCCTATATCTGTTTTCCAACTTGCTTTCTGTCTTTGTCTGGGAATGAGATTACTTGGTTTTGTCCGAGCCCTGGCTTGGTACCCGAGCTGGGAGGGAAACAGTCAAATGTACAGTTAGAGTTTTGGGATATTTTTTTTTTGTCTTGTAAATCATCTCTCTATTATGCACTGCATTATGTATTGTTTACATATTATATATGATTTGTAAACTTTTCAGTGTGTTCCTCTTAATGGGGACCTGTGCTTGTGTCTGGATGAGACTTTTAGTGATCTCAAACTAAGTACTTTGATAGTGTGCTCTTGGAATCTACACCTGTTTCTTGTTTGAACCAATTCCCCTTTGTCTTACCTTTTCTTGCGTGGTGCTTTAATTGTAATTCTAGAACTTTTTACTATCCCATTTTCTTCCTTTTTACTGGCGCTGATATGACCTTAATGTGTCGCAAGTGCCGTAAACCCTTAAAAACAACCAAAACAAATCAAAGACTAGTTAGTGGAAATGTTATCTTCTCAATTTTTTGGGAAAAGCTTTGGAGAAACAAAAGTGTACCTGTAAGATTAATCAGTAACAGTAGTCTTAATAGTGGCTATTGGTCTTGTGGTATGACGTATGACACTCACCTTCAAGCTGAAAGATCCAGGGTTTGAATCCCACTCCGATCGGCACATTGTTGAGTCCTTGAAAAAGGCTCTTTACTCACATTCATTCACCTTACTCATGTGGAAAGGAAAATACAAGAAAAAAATCATCCCAAAAAATGAAAGGTCTGAGGTTCGATCCCTAGTCTAGGGAAGCTGATTTTTGGAATGTTTTTTAAAAAATTAAATTTTCTTTCTGTTTAGTCTGGCACTGTTTCATACACACTTTTTCAGATTTTTAACAATTTTCTCTCAGGGTCTTCCACCCTATGAAGGCTGATTTGATTCTAGCTTTTGTACTAGGGAAGGGAGAGTAACAATTTGCTTGCTATCCTCTACATAGGACGTTAGACTATTGCAAAGATTTCCCTTCCAGATCTAAGGTGGAGCTAGGGGAATGGGGCGGGTCCAGAATAAACAGACAAGCAAACAAACACATAAATAAAGACATAGGTCAGTTTCCATGTGTAAAGGATTTTCACATTGATCGATGACCAGATGGGGGATTGCAAAATTCCGGACTTTGCATCTTTGGGTAAGGCAAGTATCACACATTAACTTAACCATCCCAGTTGTGAATGAGTACCTGGTTATATTCATATAATAAATATAATACATTCATTGTATTTGTGCCTTATAAGCTAATTTCCCTTCATTCCTCGGATCTGCAGCAATCTACGATTTTGGAATCAGAGAGTAATTTTCTCCTTAAAAAAACCCCAAAACAACCCACATTTCCCCCTATCAAATGTACTGGCAGTGAGAGACTTGATGTGTAGTGGAACAAACAGGATCAGTTTCCCACTCTCCAGAGGTTAGCTTGAGTATCAATGATAATTTATCATCTTAATTGCTCTAATAGTGGGGGTTAGCATTGTCATCGTCATAGCTTGTCGCTCCAACACCGAATCCACTCCACAGCATCTGTGGAGCAGACTCTTATGTCATGGTCAGTGCAGCTGGGCCTGTCCTGGCATTCTCTAAGGATGTGCTCCATCTTCTGCTCTGGGCATCCACATGTACACAAGCTAGTCTCAGCCAGCCACCACTTTTTCATGCTTCCAGCTGTTCTCCCAATTTTTGCCCGTGCTCTGTTCATTCCTGGGGAACTCAGTTCAACAGCTTCATTTGCATGATTGTCCCACTCCCTCTATGTGGAAAGTCTGCATACAGCTGCATGGTCAGGGTTGATGCTTTCTTCCGTCATGAAGCTCTTTCTCGACTTCAGTCTACTTGTCGTTGGGTTGTGGTCAACATAGTAGAAATGGGACTTAAAAGTAGTCGTTCAAAATTTTCCTTTTTTTTTTTTC
>NC_088363.1:7571791-7626791 GCF_034508935.2 Berghia stephanieae | reverse complement strand
TGGGGAGTAGTGGTTGTGGTAAGAGTACCTCTGTACAGTTGGTGGAACGTTTCTATGACACAGACTCTGGAGCAGTGGTGAGTTTTAACATTTGGTCTTGGTGGGGAGTAGTGGTTGTGGTAAGAGTACCTCTGTACAGTTGGTGGAACGTTTCTATGACACAGACTCTGGAGAAGTGGTGAGGAAATAATTTAAGGATAAAGAGTTATATATATTTCAAGATGGTCAATGACCCCATTTTTGTGTGTCACAATTAAAGGTGGTTAATTCCTCTTTAAATGATGACAGTTGTGGTGCCAAAGTTATGACAATAGTTTTCTCTCCTTCCTTATAATCAAGGTTGCCAATTTTCTGTATATTTACGGAATTCAGTACGATTTAAACCCTCAGTATATTTTCCAATCACCTGCTAAACGGGAAAAAGTAAATACACAATGTCTTTTTACTGGAGTTCAGCACTCAGAAAGGGGTTGGTCTATGTGTTTGTGTAAAATGTCAGTAAATGTTTGGCATCTTTGTATAATGGTTTGCTTTTATTTGCACTTTGTGTTATTAAAAAGAAAGGCAGCTTTAATATTGTTAGAAAAATAATAATAATAATAATAATAATAATAATAATAATAATAATAATAATAATAATAATAATAATAAGCATATTTATATAGCGCCTTTCGACGAAACCTCGAAGCGCTTAAAAAAACAAAAAAACAAAAAAACAAAGAAAAACAAACAAAAAAAAAATATATAAAAAACACACACAAACAAACAAAAAAAAAACCAAAAAAAAACAATTCAACCAAGTTATCAAAACAATTAAGAGCATAAAAGGGCATCAATACATCATCAATATAAATGTCACATACAATACATTTAAAATTAAATAAAGTAAATATTTCCTGAAAAGATTTGTTTTCATGGCTTTTTTGAAAATGTCTATTGAGCTCGAGAATCGCACAGATTGAGGGAGATCATTCCAAATCGTGGGTCCGAATTTCATAAGAGACCTATCACCAAAATACTTGAGTTTAGTTTTAGGAGATGCTAACAATTTTGAATCGTGGGATCTTAGATTTCTCAGAGGTACGTATGGTTGGAGTAAGTGTTGAATGTAAATAACTCATACTTGATCATCTTGTCACAATTTTATTGATTGTGTTGTTTTTGTTGTTGACATTATTATCATCATTATTATTGTAATTTTTATTTTCTAAAAAATTGTCAACAGTGTGTGGACAACCAGGACATCAAGTCATTGAACATCCAATGGTTGAGGTCCCAAATCGGTATCGTGTCCCAGGAGCCTGTGTTATTCGACCGAAGCATTGCAGAGAATATCGCCTATGGGGACAACAGTAGGACGGTGCCGATGGAAGAAATTATCGAAGCCGCTCGCAATGCAAATATCCATTCCTTTATATCCTCTCTACCCACTGTAAGCAAATCATTTACATATTTGACTCCTTTGGTTTGATTTTTTTTGTGGATTGTGGTCTTGTGGTATGACACTCACCTTTGGATAGGAAGGTCCTGGGTTCGAGTCCCGCTCTGAGTGACGCATGTGCATAATTGAATCCTTGAAAAAGACTTTTTACTCACATTCTCACCATAACTTAGGTGTAAAATGAGTATCTGGCCATAAAACAGCTTTGTCTATGTCGGAAAAAATGCAATATGTTTCGTCTTACATGGTTAGGGACCCCTTGTAAAGTGCTTTTAGCAGGTTAAGTGCATATTGCACTATAATGAAAGCACCATTTAAATTTTTTTTTTAATTCATGTAACGTGACATTCCTTACAGATGGTCTAAAGGGAGAGAAGGCTTTTGAATTAGGACTGATTGTTGCAAAGTTCACAGACCCAGGAAAACCTGGACATAATCACTGTTTGTGTTTGTTTACATGTGTGAATAGGTGTGTGTGTGTATGTTCACATGTGTGAATAGGTGTGTGTGTGTGTGTGTGTGTGTGTTTACATGTGTGACTAGGTGTGTGTGTATGTTTACATGAGTGAATAGGTGTGTGTGTATGTTCACATGTGTGACTAGGTGTGTGTGTATGTTTACATGAGTGAATAGGTGTGTGTGTGTATGTTTACATGAAAGGATAGGTGTGTGTGTATGTTTACATGAGTGAATAGTGGTGTGTGTATGTTTACATGTGTGACTAGGTGTGTGTGTATGTTTACACGAGTGAATAGGTGTGTGTGTGTGTATGTTTACATGAGTGAATAGGAATTTATAAAATCGAGAACTGTGGTCAGGATCCTCTAATAGGGAACAAAAGTGTCATGCCAAAATACTGGTTCCAATCTGATTGGAAGTGTAAAGCCAGTCTTCAGAGGACTGGATACACACATTGTGCTACTGACCTTTTGGTGTCAGAGTGATGATAACTTATTGTCTAGCCTAAATAAACGCTGGTTGTCAATAAAGATTATCCACTGGGTGGGATTCCTGACCTCCCATAGTGGGCAGGGAGGTACTTACTGTGTCTTCTATCCCCCTGTATCTGTTTTCCAACTTGCTTTCTGTCTTTGTCTTGGAATGAAATTACTCGGTTTTGTCCTGGTCCTGGCTGGATACCCTGGCTGAGAGGGAAACAGTCAAATGTATAGTTAGTTTTGGGAGATGATTTTTTTTCCCTTGTAAATCATCTCTCTGTTATACACTCTATTATGTTTTCTTTCTATAATACATGATTTGTAAAACATTTGAGTGTATTCCTCTTAGTGGGGACCTGTGCTTGTGTCTGGATGAGACTTTTAGTGATCTCAAACTAAGTACTTTGATGGTGTGCTCTTGGAATCTACACCTGTTTCTTGTTTGAACCAATTCCCCTTTGTCTTACATTTTCTTGCGTGGTGCTTTAATTGTAATTCTATAACTTTTAACTATCCCATTTTCTTCCTTTTTACTGGCGCTGATATGACCTTAGTGTGTTGCAAGTGCCGTAAAACCCTTAAAAACAAACAAGCAAACCAAGATCATCCATTCTCGCTCTTTTACACCAAGTAATCATTAGAATCTGCCTATTATAAATCCTGCTACTAAAACAGTTATGCCACCTTATGATTCACTGTGTAACCTACTCATTGTGTATTCATTGTCTGGATGACTAGTTACACACTTCCAATGAGTTTTGAACTGGAAAAGAGGAATGTGTGATGTCACAACTTCTCTACCCAATTAAGAAATTTCTCACAAAGACCAAGAGGAAGAAGAGGAATGCTGACCCCCCCCCCCCCCCCCCCCCCCCCCACACACACACATAGTGGGCAGGGAGGCCCTTACTGCGTCTTCTATACCCTTGTATCTGTTTTTGTCTTGGAATGTTAACCTGGCTGGGAGGGAAACGGTCAAATGTATAGTTAGAGTTTTAGGAGATGATACTTTTTGTCTTGTAAATCATCTCTCTGTTATGCACTGTATTATTTCCCATTTTACATATATATATATATATATATATATATATATATATATATATATATATATATATAGAGAGAGAGAGAGAGAGAGAGAGAGAGAGAGAGAGAGAGAGAGAGAGAGGTCTATGACTTGTAAACATTTGAGTGTGTCCCTCTTAGTAGAATCCAGTGCTTGTGTCAGGTTGAGACATTTAGGTGGTCTCGAGCTGAGTACACTGATAGTATGCTCTTGGAATCTACATCTGTTTCCTATTTGTACCAATACCTCTTTGTCTTCCTTATTCTTGGGTGCTTTAATTGTGATTCTTTATTACTATATTCCATTTTCCTCCTTTTTACTGGCACTGATATGACCTAAACGTGTCGCAAGCACCAGATAAACCTTAAAAACAAAAACAACAAGAGGAATGATTGTACATTATCAAAATGTTCTAGTGTTATTTTATGTTATTTTACTCTCAGGGTTACGATACGAACGTGGGTGCCAAAGGGACACAACTGAGTGGGGGACAAAAACAGCGAGTGGCCATAGCAAGAGCCCTGGTCAGGAATCCAAAAATACTTTTGTTGGATGAGGCCACGTCTGCTCTGGATTCAGAAAGTGAACAGGTACAGTATTATTATTATTATTTTTTATTATTATTATTATTATTATTATTATTATTATTATTATTATTATTATTATTATTATTATTATTATTATTATTATTATTATTATTATTTATTATTATATTATTATTATTATTATTTTTATTATTATTATTATTATATTATTATTTATATTATTATTATTATATTATATTATTATTATTATTATTATTATTATTATTATTATTATTATATTATTATTATTATTATTATTATTATTATTATTATTATTATTATTATTATTATTTTATTATATATTATTTATTATTATTATTATTATTTATATTATATTATTATTATTATTATTATTATTATTATTATTATTATTATTTTATTATTATTATTATTATATATTATTATTATTATTATTATTTATCTATTATAAGCTTGAGCTTTTATATAGCGCACTATCCAATAAACATGCTCAAAGCGCTTTATAAAGGGTCCCTGACCAACAGTAATACGAGACATGTAGAACAAGACTGACGCCTGGTAGGGGATATTACAATTTTTCCCTAACAGAGACAACACTGTTAATGGCTAGGTACTCATTTTACACCTGAGTCTGTGAGAGAATGTGAGTAAAGGGCCTTTCCGCTATATAAAAGCTCAAGTATTTAATGGTCATGTGATCTCAACACACATGACAAATATTATTGCAGAAGCTGTTGTCTTAAAAATTTTTTGGTCAAAATCACCTCTCTCATACTTTCTCCATTAAAGCTGGACATTGGATAGGCAGATCAAAGATTAATTTTTAGTTTTCAATACAACCTGTAAAAAATAAACTAAACATTGAAATTTTTAGTAAAAGGAGCATTGACAATTTTGAAGTCATTCCATTTTGTACACACATCCATTTCACAGATTGTCCAAGAGGCCTTAGACAATGCCAGAGAAAACCGTACATGCATCGTCATTGCTCACCGTCTGTCCACCATCCGTAACGTGGATGAAATCTGTGTGGTCAGTCATGGGAGAGTGTCCGAGGTTGGGACTCACAATGAGCTCATGGCCAAGCAAGGATTTTACTACAAACTTGTCAAAAACTCAGTCAAACAGATTTAGATTTATAATGCTGGAAAGTTTAACTATTCTTACAATTACAAAAGAACGTTTTTTTTGTTGTTATTTTTGATGGGTGCTATGCTGAATCAAAATACAAATTTGGAAATCTTGAATTACCAATCAAGGAATATTTTTAAGTGGAATTAGTTGAAATGAGCACCAATTACTTTGTCTATTAATATGTTATCCTCTTGCCTGTGTTCTACCCGACACTCCTAGTCACTGTTTACTGTTGGTTTTGTTTTTGTCTTGTTTTGTTTTTTAAAATTTATAAATGTAGTCAAATGTTCCTTTTTAACATGGGTTTCAAATTTCCTCTATTTCAAGTCTTCTGCTTGGGGTCCAGGTCCTCAGTAGTATCCATACATCAACAAAATCATTGTAAACACTTTGGTTGCAAGGGATGTAATCCATGTTTATTAGTTTTTTAACAATTTTGTCCTTTTTATGATATGATTTGTATGTTAATAATTCTATATATTACCAATATTGTCAATGATGAGGGTCTATTGCTCCACGTTATTTAGGTTAACTCACTCAATCCTAGAGATTTTTGCTACTTTTCAAAATTGGAAAAAAAAATGTATTCAAAATTAGCATGTTCATAGATAGTTTTATTCAACTATCATTAACATGTAAAAACTAAAAACATTAGCTTTGATACCATTTGTCCCCTCCTCCATAATTTATCTCAGACAAATGTAATATATCGGCATGGTGTAAAAGTAACCTGGGTAAACTACGGATATAGTCGGTGTTAGGGTTGAGGGAGTTAAAATGTGCATTCTGAGAAAGACGCGATATGTTTTTCCTTTTGAAAATTTTGATTTGAGACCTAGGTTTGCATTTCTGTATCTTGCTCAAAGATTTACATTCATTCTGTATGACTGAATGAATGCATCGGAAATTGGAAATTTTGGTCATTTTTTTCATTTTGTTTGTAAGACGATTGTACGGGTTTGAAAAAGCAAAATTTGATCCTAGATTTGAACCTTGATCTGTCTGATGTTGTGTTCAGGATGGAAGAACATCTCTGTCAGCTGTGATATCACATTATTGTCTAGTTGGATTTTATTGTTTACTTTTGACTTTTGTTTGTGAAGAATTGCCTTGGATTAATTGGTCTTTTCAACAATCTCCGCCTTCTGGTTCCTATCAATGGATCAATGTTACAACAAACATTTAATTACTTACATTCTTCAACTGAGTTTAGCAATTTGTTTATTTTGTCAATATTATTGAAATGTTTACATCTCTGTCACCTGCGTGTCGTGGATTGAAAATATTATTTAACCAGTTTACTGGATTAAAATGACTCTCATCTTGGCAAAAACTCTCAAACCTGAGACTTCAGCAAATTTCCAGATTTGAGAGTTTTTGCCAAGATGAGGATTATTTAAATTGATTGGTGTTTGAAGGATGAGTTTTCTGACCAAATTTTTAAATATTAGTTTTTACACAGTATGGCAGTTACGTTGTTAAATATAAATAGATAAAAAGGAATAAATCAAAACGATATAAAATATTTACAATGAACATCTCCCCCCCTCCTTCCCTCTCCCTTTCTGGGTGGGGATCCTGACCTCCCATAGTGGGCAGGGAGGTACATGCTGTGTCTTCTATCCCCCCATACCTGTTTTCCAATTGTTTCCTGTCATTGTCTTGGAATGAGATTACTTAGTTTTGTCCTGATCCTTGCCGGAGTTCCTTGACTGGGAGGGAAACAGTCGAATGTATAGTTATAGTTTTGGGAGATGATATTTTTTTTCCTTGTAAATCATCTCTCTGTTATGCATTGTATTATGTTTAGTTTACATATTATATTATATGATTGGTAAACATTTGAGTGTATTCCTCTTAGTTGGGACCTGTGCTTGTGTCTGGATGAGACTTTTAGGTGATCTCAAACTAAGTACTTTAACGGTATGCTCTTGGAATCTACATCTGTTCCCTATTTGAACTCGTTCCCCTTTGTCTTACCTTTTCTTTTGTGCTTTAATTGTAATTCTAGAACTTTTTACTATCCTATTCTCTTCCTTTTTACTGGCGCTGATATGACCTTAACGTGTTGCAAGCGCCGTAAAACCCTTAAAAACAAAAAACAAAACAAACCTCTCCCTTTGGCAGGTTGTAAAATTATCAAATGTCATTATTCTGTGTTCTGTGAATTACAAGCAATGCTTGTATAGGAATGTTGCCTTCTTGTTCGATTTTGTTGAGTGTGAAATCTATTTTAAGACAATCAAAATGTCCTGAATTACGTCATTCATGAGCTATTCAATCAAAATTACTCTGAACTATTTATAACTCTTTGTTGTTGTTGTTGTTTTCATTATTTTAAAAGAAAAAGAAAAAACTGGTGCTCTCCAAGTGATGAATGGTGACATTTTAAACGCGCTATTTCTGTGTTTATTAAGAATGTCTTTTATAAAAAGATTGCTATAATGAATGAATATAGCCGCCCGTTCTAAGTGTTGACATTTTGTTTCATTTTAAAGGATAAAGCTTCAAATGGGTAGAATCTAGAGAACACAAATCATAACCCATTACAGTGGAGTCCACTTAAGATAAACTCCTATGATGTCGTTTCTTCTTCTCTTTACTAGCCTATCCTGCTTCTTTGGTTTGTGATTGTATTTTTGACAGGGGATATTTTTTTTCCTGTAAATCCTCTGCCTGTTTGTTCTTGGTTATTTATAATTTAGCTTATGATATCTTTAGGTTATGATTTTGATTTACATTTGTACTATTTTTGTTAGATTGCTTGTTTTTTTTGTTTCAGCGGTCTCTCATATAACCTCAATTGAGTTGGAAGAGACCTAAAGCAACAAACAAACAAAAAAAATAAATAAACTCCTAGGACCAAAAAAAAGAAAAAAAAAAAAGAGAAGCAAAGTTTATCTTTTCCTTTTTCAAGGGAAAGAATCTTCCTATTCAAAACAATTGATTGGTCCAGTAACCTCCCCTGTTCATTTAAATTGAGTGCAGGACTCTCATTTTTATGATGCATGCATAGTTTTGTAATTTGGTAGCTTGCAAGTTTTTAAATTTTTTTTTTTTATGGTTGTTGGCGTATGGAAAGAAGACCACTGTGGTAGACAACATTTTATTTTATTCGGACAAAGACATTTTTGTGTTTATTTAAACCAGACTTTGGTTCGTTGTTTTTATGAGGAGAAAAATGGGACCTGACAAAAATTTTATTTTATATGAATTTTCATCTTAAGCGAGTTTATCTTATCTGGACTTCTGTCTGGATTTAATGACATTTATTTTTAATGAATTGAAAGCCTTTAAGTATAAGCAAATGTTTGAATAGAAATCATATATTTCTATCATTTGTTGTTTGCAACATGCACTTATTTGCAGGTCCTGGGTGGGGATCCTGACCTCCCCATAGCGGGCAGGGGGGTACATACTGTGTCTTCTATCCCCTTATATCTGTTTTCCAACATACTTTCTGTCTTTGTCTTGGAATGAGATTACTTGGTTTTGTCCTGGCCCTGGCCCGAGTCATGGCTGGGAGGGAAACAGTCAAATGCATCTGGGTGGGGATCCTGACCTCCCATAGCGGGCAGGGAGGTACATACTGTGTCTTCTATCCCCTTATATCTGTTTTCCAACATGCTTTCTGTCTTTGTCTTGGAATGAGATTACTTGGTTTTGTCCTGGCTCTGGCCGGAGTCCTAGCTGGGAGGGAAACAGTCAAATGCATAGTTATTGTTTTGGGAGATGATATTTTTTTCCTTGTAAATCATCTCTCTGTTATGTATTATTATTTTTATTTTGAATGTATAATGTAAGCATTTGAGTGTGTTCCTCTTTGTTGGATTTTGTGCTTGTGTCTGGATGAGACTTGTAGGTGATTTCAAACTAAGTACATTGGTGGTATGCTCTTGGAATCTACATCTGATCCCTATTTGTTCTCAGATACCCTTTGTCTTACTTTTTCTTGGGTACTTTAATTGTAATTCTAGAACTTTTTACTATCCCATTTTCTTCCTTTTTACTGGCGCTAATATAACCTAAATGTGTTGCAAGCGCCGTAAAACCCTTAAAAACAAAACAAACAAGTCAAATGCATAGTTATTGTTTTGAGAGATGATATTTTTTTCCTTGTAAATCATCTCTCTGTTACGTATTATTATATTTATTTTTAATGTATGATGTAAGCATCTGAGTGTATTTCTCCTTGTTGGATTGTGTGCTTGTGTCCGGATGAGACATAGGTGATCTCAAGCTAAGTACATTGATGGTATGCTCTTGGAATCTACATCTGATCCCTATTTGTTCCCAATTCCCCTTTGTCTTACTCTCTCTTGTGTACTTTAATTGTAATTCTAGAACTTTAGACTATCCCATTTTCTTCCTTTTTACTGGCGCTGATATAACCTAAATGTGTTGCAAGCGCCGTAAAACCCTTAAAAACAAACAAACAAAAAACATTATTTGCAGATCATATAGCCCAATTTATTATGGGCTCATTGTTGTTATGGAAATCTCAAAAAATGATGCAAAATATTTTCCATTACAATATTAAACTAGGCCCAAAATTGCATTCGTAACTTAAACCCGCATATATATGTATAAATCGGTTGTTGGAAAATTCACCCCCAATTTTCTGTTATTTTTTTCCCCACAGAGCTCAAACTACTTGCTAGTTGTTATTTACAATGAGAACCTCATGTTTTGTATACCTGTACTTATTCTACTATGTACATATGACATCCTATTTCTCCTTGTTGGAATTTGTCTTTGGTCTCATGAACATATCATTATGTATACTGAACATATCTTAATATATAATGAATCTATCATTATGTATACTGAACATATCTTAATGTATAATGAATCTATCATTATGTATACTGAACATATCTTAATGTATAATGAATCTATCATTATGTATACTGAACATATCTTAATGTATAATGAACATATCATTATGTATACTGAAATATCTTAATGTATACTTACGTTAGCTCAAATTTTTAATTTATTACACTCAAAAAGTCGTTTACTTAAATAACTTTATATTTTACACAAACCACCACATAACCGCAATTTGCTTTAAAATAGTCTTATATATTATAAATTATACTTGTATGCACATTAACATATATTAAAATTTGTTTCTTGCCGTTACTAGTCTTTTGAATGAAATATTGGAGTGTTCAGTGACCGTTGTTTATCAGCCAAAACTAGTCTGCCCTGTTTTTGAGCTTTCATTTTCTATTAAAATAAAATCATAAATTAAAATTCCCGTGATTCTTCTTATCCAGCATGCTATATCTAGGATTGACCTCTAGAAAGAATCAAGAGAACGCAAGCAACGTCTGCTGAATTCTTGACATGTCTGCATTGCAAATTCTCAAAGTCAGCATTAGAGACTGAGTTTCTTGCTTGAGAGGAAAATCGAAATGCAGCGGCGGAGAACCCAAGTTCCCTTGGTGTGGCTGTAAATGCTTTAACCATTCATCTATCCGACCCTAATGTGGTTGTAAAATCAATTCCAAGTCACTTGATCTACTTTTGGCCTTCACGTGGTATTCTAATGATTTATGTTTAAAATCAATTCCAAGTAACTTGATCTACTTTTGGCCTTCACGTGGTATTCTAATGATTTATGTTTAAAATAAATTCCAAGTAACTTGATCTACTTTTGGCCTTCACGTGGTATTCTAATGATTTATGTTTAAAATAAATTCCAAGTAACTTGATCTACTTTTGGCCTTCACGTGGTATTCTAATGATTTATGTTTAAAATAAATTCAAGTAACTTGATCTATTTTTGGCCTTCACGTGGTATTCTAATGATTTATGTTTAAAATAAATTCCAAGTAACTTGATCTACTTTTGGCCTTCACGTGGTATTCTAATGATTTATGTTTAAAATAAATTCAAGTAACTTGATCTATTTTTGGCCTTCACGTGGTATTCTAATGATTTATGTTTAAAATAAATTCCAAGTAACTTGATCTACTTTTGGCCTTCACGTGGTATTCTAATGATTTATGTTTAAAATAAATTCAAGTAACTTGATCTATTTTTGGCCTTCACGTGGTATTCTAATGATTTATGTTTAAAATAAATTCCAAGTAACTTGATCTACTTTTGGCCTTCACGTGGTATTCTAATGATTTATGTTTAAAATCAATTCCAAGTAACTTGATCTACTTTTGGCCTTCACGTGGTATTCTAATGATTTATGTTTAAAATAAATTCAAGTAACTTGATCTATTTTTGGCCTTCACGTGGTATTCTAATGATTTATGAGTATTTTATAACACTATAATATTTTATTTGGGGGGGGGGGGGGGGGGTTAATGGTAGTTTGAGGAGATATGCTCGCTGCTTTTTGTAATGTCGAAAAATTAGCAACATCTAGAATTGCTTTTGGTTTGTTGGTATTTTTGTTTTTTCTGTAACTGTAATCAATTTTACCAGATTTCATTCACTAGTTATAGCATGCATTGTAGCTGTGATTGATGTAAGAATGGAAAGCCATACTTGGGTTATTCTTGACAAGGTTAATTGGGTTTTTAGCTTTGAGCTCAAATGACCCAGCATTCCATTTTCAGGATTACTACTAGAATAATGATGACTATAGATAAAATGTAATGAATTGTGAATAATTTGACTGGGATTCATTGTCATCAAAGCCTTTTTGGATAATAATAATAATAATAATAGTAATAATAATAATAATAATGATAATGATAATAATAATAATAATAATAATAATAATAATAATAAATAATAATAATAATAATAATAATAATAATAATAATAATAAACAATAGTAATAATATTTAAAAAATAAAATAATAATAGTAATAATAATAATAATAATAATAATAATATAATAATAATAATAATAACAATAATAATAATAATAATAATAAAAAAAATAATAATAATAATAGTAATAATAATAATAATAATAATAATAATAATAATAATAATAATAATAATAATTATGATAATAATAATAATAATAATAATAATAATAATAATAATAATTATGATAATAATAATAATAATAATAATATATAATAATGATGATGATGATGATGATGATGATGATGATGATGATGATGATGATGATGATGATGATGATGATGATGATGATGATGATAATAAATGGCATTTGTATAGCGCCACCGAGATTTCATCAGGCTCTATGCTCTTTATGACATTGGATGACATGGAACTGTCAAAAAATAAAAACAAAAAAAAACAAACCATAAACAAATTAAACAACCTCACAATGTTAAGCATTTCACATATTTGTACCCGGGATCACTTTGTATATTTTGCCAAATGTTTATAACTATTATTCATTTTTTATTTTGTTTTCAGAATCTTTTCCTGTTTTTTTTGTCTTTCGCATTCGTTGTTTTTCTTTTATAAATATAATATATTTGTTGATTTTCTTCTACTTAATTTTTCCCTATGTTAATAAGTTTCATTTTTATATCGTGTGTCAATCTGTATTGTTATGGGGGGAAAAGGCCAATTATTGACACAAAGTACATTTGTTGACAAGTAATATGGAGAGTTTTTTTCCTGGAGAATATGTTGATATATTAATTTAATAACAGGTACATTTTGACTGAATTTTTGCTTGGACAAAATATTCATGCTCTGTGTGAGGTTTCCGACCTCCCATAGTGGGCAGGGAGGTAGCCTACTTGTTCTGTCTTCTATCCCTCTGTATCTGTTTTCCAATTGCTTTCTGTCTTTGTCTTGGAATGAGATTACTTAGTTTTGTCCTGACCCTGGCTGGAGTCCTTGGCTGGGAGGGAAACGGTCAAATGTATAATCATTTTGGGAGATGATATTTGTTTTCCTTGTAAATCATCTCTCTGTTATGTACTGTTTTTTCTTTTAATATATGATTTGTAAATATTTGAGTATATTCCTCTTAGTGGGATCTTGTGCTGGTGTCTGGGCGAGACTTTTAGGTGACCTCAAACTAAGTATATTGATGGTATGCTCTTGGAATCTACATCTGTTCCCCATTTTGTACCAATTCACCTTTGTCTTACTTTTTTCCTCAAGTCCTTTTATTGTACATCTAGAATATTTTTATTATCCAATTTTCTTCCTGTTTACTGGCGTTGATATGACTAAAATGTGTTGCAAACGCTGTAAAATCAACAAACAAATATTCGTGCTGGAGAATTTCCTTCCACAAGTCCCAGTTGACCAAACAGAAGTCCTTTGACGCCAGATAAATCCCTTGGAGTAAGAGTTGATCCCAATTTTTTATAGCGTCTAAAAGACAATGACAGTTGGTTGCTACCCTTTAGATAGAATGCAAGTCTTATCTCAAAGTACTTTCCTGGGTGGGGATCCTGACCTCCCATGGCGGGCAGGGAGGTACATACTGTGTCTTCTATCCCCTTATATCTGTTTTCCAACTTGCTTTCTGTCTTTGTCTTGGAGTGAGATTGCTTGGTTTTGTCCTAACCTTGGTCGGAGTCCTTGGTTGAGAGGGAAACAGTCGAATGTATAGTTATTGCTTTGGGAGATGATATTTTTTTCCTTGTAAATCATCTCTATGTTATGTACTGTATTATGTTTTATTTACATATTATATTTGATTTGTTAACATTTGAGTGTATTCCTCTTAGTGGGGACCTGTGCTTGTGTCTGGATGAGACTTTTAGGTGATCTCAACCTAAGTACTTTGATGGTGTGCTCTTGGAATCTACATCTGTTTCCTATTTGAACAAATTCCCCTTTGTCTTACTTTTCTTGGGTGCTTTAATTGTAATTCTATAACTTTTTACTATCCCATTTCTTCCTTTCTACTGGCGCTGATATGACCTTAATGTGTTGCAAGCACCGTAAAACCCTTAAAAACAAACAAACAAACTGAACCACTGGGACCTCAAATTACAGATGACATATCATATAACAACTACTTATAAGACATCGTCGTTCCATTTCCATCCTGAACAAAACACATTATTGCCATTCTATGACGTCATTGATTATTGTGTAAATTAAATCATGCTAAGGATTAACTAAAAAAAAGAAAAAGAAATAATGATTAGTATGAATTGTAAGCTTCAATTTATTAGACAAAGACAGATACTGTGGCGCGTTTCGGGTTTCCCCTTTATCAACAAAACAGGATGAATGAAACACAACAGACGAATCGTCGAAAGTTCTAGAATTGCAATTAAAGCACCCAAGAGAGAGTAAGACAAAGGGGAATTGGGAACAAATAGGGATCAGATGTAGATTCCAAGAGCTATACCATCAATGTTATTTTTTTCTTCAAGCTTCAAGCAGCAACATTTTCATCAAAGATTAACTATGGAATTTTAATTTTATAACATATAAATAGGCTTGTATGATGGTTGATAAAATCTTGAATATTCCATGTCTATTTTCATGTCTTTGTGATTCAATCTTGTTAAGAGAAGTTCTCGCACATTTGATAACTGACATATTTGTTTCAAGTATGCGACCAAATTTGACAATATGTTATGAAAGAAATGTTGTTGTTGTTGTTGTTGTTGTTGTATCTAGTTGTGATATCGTAATTCTCCACTGTGAAGACGCCTTTATTTGATTTTGATGCTAAAGTCATTTTTACATGTACTTAACTCTAACCATTTCAATGGGGAAATTCAATCATCACTGACAGATCCCTTTTTACTGGCGCTGATATAACCTAAATGTGTTGCAAGCGCCGTAAAACCCTTAAAAACACACAAACACTCACCGACAGATCAGATTAAACTCCAGACTGTTGACTCAAAAAAGACTATAATATTATCATATTTTAACATTTGACAAGAATACATAACTGCAAAGATTGCATGCATCACTTGATCCAGGTGTAAATGGATACTTTTTATTTTCAAAAAAATGTTTGAAGAAGAACCAAGCTATTGAATTGCAATGCTGCCCAGAATAGACTTGTACAATTGTCCTGTTTAGAAACATTCACATGCTACTCACCCCAGGCTGTACTCGTGTAGGTACTCACTCTGAAATAAATATCTTTTAAAAATTTTGGCCAGAAAACTTGTCTTTCAAATATCCATCGATTAAAATGGCCTTCGTCTTGGCAAAATCTCTTAAACCTGGGACTTCACAGTCAAGATGAGGGTCGTTTTATTCAATCGATATTTGAAGGACGAGTTTTGTGGTCAAAATTTTTTTGATGAATATTTTTCAAAGTCCAGCAGGACGGTGAGGACTGGGGATTAATTGGTTATCTTTTCTTTTCTTGACGATTTTGAGTATTTGTGACCCACGGCTGAAAGACGGTATTACATCAGGGTGGATTTTAATGGTAATCATGGATTTTATAGCCACAAATATGACATGTGGGTAAAGTGTGTATGGTCTATTATTGTACCATAATATAGATAGTGTACCATACTATGGTCTGTGTGCCATAATATGGTTTATTGTACCATAATATGGTTTGGTGTACCATATTATGGTTTGTGTGCCATAATATGGTTTAGTGTACCATAATATGGTTTAGTGTATCATAATATGGTTTATTGTACCATATGGTTTATTGTACCATAATATGGTTTAGCATACCATTACATGGTTTATTGTACCATAATATAGTTGATTGTACCATAATATGGAGAGTTTACCATTATATGGTTTATTGAAGGCAGCAGATACAATTTGTTGTAGAGACAAGAACTAAAAGTTCACATTTCAGGTCACTATGAACTTTGAAACCATTTTTTTGGTAACAGGTCACCCTGACATAATATCGTCTTGTGACGAAAGGTCATCCCTTTTTATGTATTGCAATCAGATTTTTAAAAGATTTAATTTGGTTGAAGAAATAATTTTTAACTGGCAATTAATTTTTAATTCATGAATATAAGAATGCTCTCAGTTTCTGGCCATTTATTTTAATCTCCCAAAACGTTCGTCTGAAAATCTTCCTGTCATTTGATGCAAAAATTTCTTTAATCAATTTCTTTTAATTTAAAGAAAGCTGGAGATACTAGAACCATTTAATCTTCAGCCAAATACACGGTGTGCCCAACTTTAAACCATTTAATCTTCAGCCAAATACACGGCGTGCCCAACTTTAAATCATTTAATCTTCAGCCAAATTAAGACACGGTGTGCCCAACTTTAAACCATTTCATCTTCAGCCAAATACACGGCGTGCGCAAATATACGTGTTGATTTTTTATATATTGTAATTCTGACTTTGTTGAAAACAATAACAGCTTTACTTAAGGGTGATCATTATCAATTGTAACTGTTCCAACCAAACTACTGTGTTATTTTCCTGATAAACAAAATGTTTGTTTTTTTTTGTTTAAAAAAAAAATTAAAATAAAATATATAACAGTACGTAAAATAGAGATGATTAACAAAGAAACAAATATCATCACCCACTTTACATTTGCCCCCCCCCCCCCCCCCCCCCCCCTCCCCCTCAGTCATAGGTACTCCAGCAAAGGGCCAGAATAAAACCAAGTAATCCCAATACAAGACAAAAACAGAAAGCAACTAAGAAAACAGATACAGGGGGATAGAAGACACAGCAAGTGACCTCCTGCCCACCATGGAAAGTCAAAAGACCCCACCTAGTAACAGAGAGATGATTTAGGAGGACAAGAAAAAGATATCGTCTCTCAAAAAATGGAACTATGCATTTGACTGCTGCCCTTTCAGTTAAGGATCCCTGTCAATAAGCAGTTATTGCAACCCTTACTTTTTCCTCAAGTCCTTTTAATTGTACATCAAGAATATTTGTACTATCCCATTTTCTTCCTTTTCACTGGCACTGATATGACCTAAATGTGTTGCAAGCGCCGTAAAACCCTTAAAGACAAAGACAAGACTAGGGACCCCTTGTAAAGCGCATTGAGCACTTTTAGTGGATATTGCTTTAAGCATGCTGTCATTAGGCACGTTTCCACGCTAAACTACACGCCTTAAAGCGCCATAATTCTGGATTTAGGCACACTTTGTTACAAGACTGATTCTGATGAGGAGTAGGGGAATAAGCAGATGCATACGCACACACACAAGTACACTCAGACACACATACACACACATCACACACTTCCAGGCTACACACAGGCACACAAGAAACAAAGAAGGGTGTTACATACAAATATGCCGAAACACTATCTGCAATCAAAGCTCCTCCCATAGTGGGCAGGGAGGTGCATACTGCATCTTCCATTCCCGTTATATCTGTTTTCCAACATGCTTTCTGCCTTTGTCTTGGAATGAGATTACTTGGTTTTGTTGTGGCCCTGGCCTGAGTCCTTGACTGGGAGGGAAACAGTCAAATGCATAGTTATTGTTTTGGGAGATTATATTTTTTTTCCTTGTAAATCATCTCTCTGTTATGTATTGTTATATTTGTTATTTTAAATGTATAATGTAAGCATTTGAGTGTATTCCTCTTTGTTGGATTTTGTTCTTGTGTCCGGATGAGACTTAGGTGATTTCAAACTAAGTACATTGGTGGTATGCTCTTGGAATCTATATCTGATCCCTATTTGTTCTCAGTTCCCCTTTGTCTTACTTTTTCTCGAGTGCTTTAATTGTAATTCTAGAACTTTTTACCATCCCATTTTCTACCTTTTTCCTGGCGCTGATATAACCTAAATGTGTTGCAAGTGCCGTAAAACCCTTAAAAACATCTCCAATGACCGTGCTTAAAGAAGGCATGGACTTTACATAAATACTCCCACAGGTTAAACTTAAAGTTTAATCTTCAATATGAGATTTATACTGACATAGATAACACTGTTTTGAGATGACAAGTGACATCAAACATCAGGTCTAACTTAATGTTTTAAATAAATAAATAAATAATGTTTTTGTTGTTTGTTTTAAAGAGTTTTACGAGGCTTGAAACACATTTAACTCATGTCAGAGCCAAGTAATACAGAAGAAAATGGGATGGTAAAAAAAGTTGTAGTTTTACAATTGAAAGCATACGAGAAAAAGAAAGACAAAGGGGAATTGTTCAAATAGGGAAAAGATGTAGATTCCAAAAACACACTATCAGTGTACTTGGTCTGAGATCGCCTAAAAGTCTCATTCCGACACAAACACATGTCCCCACAAATAGGAATACACTCAATGTTTTCAATGCACTATATATTTAAAACAAAAAATGCAACAGTACACAATAGAGAGATGCTTTACAGGGAAAAAAATATAATCTCCCAAATCTATAACTATTTTGACTGTTTCCCTCCCACTTAAGGAATCCGGCCAGGGTTAGGACAAAACCAAGTAATCCCATTCCAAGACAAAGACAAAAAAGATATAGGGGCTAGAAGACAAAGCACGACCTCCTGCCCACCATGGGATGTCAAAGATCCCACCCACAAATAAATACATATATAAATAAAAGTAAGTAAATTAACAAATAAATAATAACATTCAGATGGATTGGTTACAATTTTGTTCATATGCTGTATTAAAAAATCACAGTAGATAATGTAAAAGCCAAATATAAATAAATATAAATATATATAAATAAGTCAATTTCTCCGTGAAATAAAAATTCTCCAGAGAAAAATATTGTAAATAATAATAATAAAATATGTATGCATGAAATCCATAAAATAATTCGGTATTTTTTGAAACTATGTTAGAAAATGATTTAGCAGCTATATTCAGTTTACCGGTTTTCACCAGTCTCAGCATGCATGCACTGTAATCATGTTTTTATGTTTTTAAGGGTTTTACGGCGCTTGCAACACATTATGGTCATATCAGCGCCAGTAAAAAGGAAGAAAATGGGATAGTAAAAAGTTCCAGAATTACAATAAAGCATCCAAGAAAAGGGAAGACAAAGAGGAATTGGTTCAAATAAGAAACAGGTGTAGATTCCAAAAGCACACTATCAAAGTACTTAGTTTGAGATCACCAAAAGTCTCATTCAGACACAAGCACAGGTCCCCGCTAAGAGGAACACACTCAAATGTTTTACAAATCATATATAATATAAAGAAAGCATAAGACAGTGCATAACAGAGAGATGATTTACAAAGAAAAAAATATCATCTCCCAAAACTAACTATACATTTGACTGTTTCCCTCTCAGCCAGGGCATCTGGCCAGGACCAGGACAAAACCAAGTAATCTCATTCCAAGACAAAGACAGAAAGCATGTTGGAAAACAGATATAAGGGGTAGAAGACACAGTAAGTACCTCCCTGCCCACTATGGGAGGTCAGGAACCCCACCCAGGCACTGTAATCAGTTTACCGGTTTTCACCAAACTCAGCATGCATGCACTATAATCAGTTTACCGGCTTTCACCATACTCAGCACGCATGCACTATAATCAGTTTACCGGTTTTCACCATATTCAGCATGCATGCACTGTAATCAGTTTACCGGTTTTCACCATACTCGGCATGCATGCACTGTAATCGGTTTACTGGTTTTCACCATACTCAGCATGCATGCACTGTAATCAGACTAATGGTTTCCACCACACTCAGCACGCATGCGTCGCAGCTGTAATGTTTCAACCTGAATGATCCAAGTACTATGGGTTCGGGTTACTCATAAGGAAATGGGGCGTGTATGCATTGTACACTTTATGAGATGTTCCTCTCATTTGCTCTTGTTGAGGAGTTGTAAGACCAGAAAAGAAAGAGAAGGAGAGGATGAAATAGGCGAGAAGAAGATGAAGAAAGAGGAGGATGAGATGAGAAAGGAAAAGACCAAATATTTAGATGCTAAAATTTGAAATAATGAACATGAGGCAAATATTTTCTAAAACATCTTTGGCTTCATATTCATATGAACAAGAATTTTTTTTGTTTGTTTGTTGCTTTAGGTCTCTTCCAACACAATTGAGGTTATATGAGAGACCGCTGAAACAAAAAAACAAGCAATCTAACAAAAATAGTACAAATGTAAATCAAAATCATAACCTAAAGATATCATAAGCTAAATTATAAATAACCAAGAACAAACAGGCAGAAGATTTACAGAAAAAAAAATATCCCTTTCAAAAATACAATCACAAACCAAAGAAGCAGGATAGGCTAGTAAAGAGAAGAAGAAATGACATCACTATCGGATCGTACACCCATGCGAACATCATAGGTATATGATTCAAGGGTGATGCTCCCATCCAACCACCCGCTGAACAAGAATGACTGTACAGGGAAAACAATTTCAACATAATAATGATAAAACACAACAGATATTTTAAAAATTGACTATTGGTAGGCCTATATTCTTATATAATTTAGCATTTGGAATGTAGTTTTACAATAACAACAGGTCACAATTATGAACTGTACAGGAATGGAACATCATTGAAATGGGAGTCTCAAATACGAACAATATGTAAAACATATTATCATGAATAGATTCAATATCAAAATATTTCCAGTTACCAGTTATTATACGAAGGTTGTCACACAAACAAGTGGGAAATGGCCAAATCTTTTAAACCATTTTATTTTAAGATGTTTAAAATTTGTAAACGTCAATTGAAGTTCATTCAAATTTCAATTTTTCCAAGGAGCATCAATATTGTCATTTATATTGAACACGAATGACGTCATAGCAAAAATGGTCCAAAGCAGAAGTTCGATGTTTTATTAATTTCTGTCTGAAATTCATGGTGAGATTCAAGCAGTTGATGGTAAAACATGTCTTAGAAAGATCACAAGGGTACCATTGGTGTGAAATATTTTAGTCTAGAAGAACAGCCAGGCTACAGATTGTGTGTTTCGTCCATGAGAAAAGGAAATGTCCATGGATTAATGAGTTGATTCAAGGGGAAAGGAGACTAAAATTAGAGAAATTGTTGAAATTTCGGGCATATCTGCTCGTCGATGTCCTTGAACTAGGACAACCAATCAACGACACGAGATGCTGCCAAATTCTGAAAAGATTTGGAGATGCTTTGTGCCGAAAAAGACTAGGGCAGCTGACTGTAGTGTGATTTCCAACATGACAACGCAACTCTCCATTCCGCTAATGCCACCAACGGCTGGATCCAGAAACACAGATGGGAAGTTTTACCTCACCCCTCCCACAGTCTGGTCTTAGCACCATCTGATTATCATCTTTTTGGAACAATGGAGCGCGTTCTGGCAGAGGCTTGTTTACCGATGGCGAGGGGCTTGTGGGAGCTAGTTAAATCTAAGGTCATTTTCCAGTTTTTCATCGGACAACTCTCGTAGTATTTACTGTTCGATTCAGTCAAATTTCCAACAATTTTTGTTGAGCCAGCTGAACCCAAACAAAAGTGATCCTCCCTGTTGCTTAACTTAAGTGTTAAATAAGCGAAATAAATCGATAAGATAAATTGTTATAGAGTCATACCATTCTGTATTCAAGAATGAAACGTAGAATTTTTGTACACGTCTATAATATATGCTAAACAACAACAAAAAGTAGTCCCTCAGAGCCATTTGGCCCATGGAGCCGGAGTTTATCCCAGTTTCTATAGCGTGAAATGGACAATAGCAATTGCTTGCTACCCTTTGGATAGGACGCGAGTCTATCGCAAAGTACTTCCCTCCAGATCTATCAGACCCAGCTACCAAATCACTGCTGGGTGGACAGGGGAGTCAGAAAACAAATCTCAACTGCACCCAGGATCCATCTCGGCCCCTTTGCTTGTGAAGCGAGTGCTCTACCAACTGAGCTATCGGGACCCCAACATAATCCTCATTACATTTATTTTCTATAACAATTTCAAAAAATAAATAGAGGTCACTTGATAGGATTAAGTATGGATAAAATATCTTAAGTAAAACATCGCATTGGAGGAAATGAGAATGAAAGCACCACACATTCTACTTAGTGACAATTACCTTATATTGATCTGAACAAGTGTGAATCAAAAGTGATAAATTCTATGATAAATTTATTCTCATCTCCATAAAATTGGAACAATGAAGGTTAAAAAAGGACAATAATCTTCCATTGAGGTAGAAAAATCAATCCTATATAAATTTTAAAACAATTATTTAAAAAATGATGAATGGTATAATTACGTTGAATGGTTTGTGCGGCTATGTGGTTTAGTGGTATGACACTCGCTTTCGGATCGGAAGGTCCTGGGTTCGAGCCTCGCTCGGTGCATAGTTGAGTCCTTGGAAAAAGCTCTTACTCACATTCTCTCACCGTACTCAGGTGTAAAATGAGTACCTGGCCGTTAACAGCGTTGTCTTTGTCCGAAAAATTGTAATATCGCCTGACAGGCATCATGTCCCGTCCTACATGTTAAATGTTGCTGTTGACCAGGGACCCCTTGTAAAGCGCTTTGAGCACATTTAGTGGATATTGCGCTATATAAAAGCAGAATTTTTTTTTTTTTTTTTTGTTGAATAAAATTTGATACAACTTTGCCTGTTTAATCCCAAGTTTGCCATTTAAAAAAAAACAAACTTATAATTATAATGGTTTGAAAACTCTGAACCAAAAGTAATACCAAAAAAGCAACAATATATAAACTAAAATCGATATATATTTTCCATTTGTTTAAGCTAAGTTTGACTTTTATTTCTAGCACCGTTTCACGTCTACAGCTGTTTCGTATAAGTATCTTTTTTTTTTCAATTTAAATACAAACTTTGATATAGTACAGGAATAGTGGAAGCAACATTCCCAATTAAAGAAATGAAATGGTTTATCCTAGAGAGTGTGTGATAAGCATACAGGCAGAATGTATGGAAACATTTCAATTTGTCAGCAGTTGAACTCTGAACTTTAACCTATATTTGTTTCTACATTACAGTTAAGATATCTGATTATAAATGATTTTGACATATAAGACAAATCGATTCGTTTGTAAAATCAAAAGTAATAATGAAAAGTGTCACCAGTCGGCCTCTTATGGAATTATCTTTGAAACGTTTCCGTACATTATGCTTGTAAATGTAATAAACCCATAATCAACTATGTGGGCCAGAGTTATACTTCAGTATAAAATAAGTACCTTGCTGATAACAGCATTGTCAGTCAATAAAAATTGTAACAACATCTTCCAGGCATCCGATGTTGCTTCTACATCTATTGACTCAGGATTGCTTGTAAAGTATTTAGAGCACTTTTAACGGGTATTGCTCTATATACAAGCTCATATTTTATAAGTAATGAGACCATACAATTTTTTGCCAGCTATAAAAGGGTTTGACCCATAAAAGTTTTAACACATTTATATGGTTTACACTAAATGCATCTCATCTTACTATCTACATCTGTTTGACTGAGTTTTTGACAAGTTTGTAGTAAAATCCTTGCTTGGCCATGAGTTCATTGTGAGTCCCAACCTCAGACACCTTCCCATGACTGACCACACAAATTTCATCTACGTTACGGATGGTGGACAGACGGTGAGCAATGACGATGCATGTACGGTTTTCTCTGGCATTGTCTAAGGCCTCTTGGACAATCTGTGAAATGGAGCGTTACAATCAAACTGTTAACTGGATAAGAATCTTCACATTTTTGTTCATTACTTTTTACAGTCCTTGCTTCTACTGACTTAGTATCAGATCTGAACTTTATTATTTATTTCCTTATTCATGACCCAATGCATCAAAATAAATAAATAAATATATAAATAAATAGAAATACATACATCCAAAAAAAAATATATTAAAATATTTCAAAATAATTATGATGATGATAATAATAATAATAAAATAAATAATATAATAATAATATAATAATAATATAATAATAATAATAATAATAAGAAGAAGAAGAAGAAGAAGAAGAAGAGAAGAAGAGCCATAATAATAATAATAATAATAATAATAATAATAATAATAATAATATAATAATAATAATAATAATAATAATAAAATAATAATAATAACAATAATATAATAACAATAATAATATAATATAAATAATAATAATAATAATAATAATAATAAATAATAATAATAATAATAATCATAATCATAATAATAATACTGTACCTGTTCACTTTCTGAATCCAGAGCAGACGTTGCCTCATCCAACAAAAGTATTTTTGGATTCCTGACCAGGGCTCTTGCTATGGCCACTCGCTGTTTTTGTCCCCCACTCAGTTGTGTCCCTTTGGCACCCACGTTCGTATCGTAACCCTGAAATCATTTACATTGTCATAATGTAATGTACCGTAAATGGCAATTGCTATAGACAGGAGAAATAGAAAAATTAAAAAGAAGGCGAGAGTAGTAATAGTAGTAGTAGTATCGTTTAATCATTTCACTTTTGCCTTGTGGATCATCTCATATCCTCCAGGAAGTGTCTGATCGTTAACAGCTTTGTCTCTGTCGGAAAAATTGTTTTATCACCTAACAGGCGTCATGTCTCGTTCTTTGTTTGTTTTGTTTTTGAGGGTTTTACGGCCCTTGCAACACATTAAGGTTATATCAGCGCCAGTAAAAAGGGAAAAAATGGGATAGTAAAAAGTTCTAGAATTACAGTTAAAGCTTCCAAGAATAGGGCAGACAAAGGGGAATTGGTTCAAAAGAGACAGCAGATGTAGATTCCAAGAGCACACTATCAGTGTACTTAAATTGAGATCACCTAAAAGTCTCATCCAGACACAAGCACAAGTCCCCACTAAGAGGAACACACTCAAATGTTTACAAATCATATATAATACATAAATAACACATAATAGAGTGCATAACAGAGAGATGATTTACAAGGAAAAAAATATCATCTCCCAAAACTAACTATACATTTGACTTCTCTCCCAGCCAAGGTATCCGGCCAGGGCCAGGACAAAACCAAGTGATCTCATTCCAAGAAAAAGACAGAAAGCATGTTGGAAAACAGACATAGGGGGATTGAAGACATAGTATGTACCCCCCTGCCCGCTATGGGAGGTCAGGATCCCCACCCAGGTCTCGTTCTTTATGTTGCGTGTTACTTTTGGTCAGGGACCCTTTGTAAAGCGCTTTGAGCACATTTATTGGATATTGCGCTATAAATGGCTCAATTTAAAAAAATTTCTTTTTTAAAATAAGAACCAAATGCCAAAGACAGAATGTATCAAGAACATCACTCTTAATCAGCTCATGACCCAAAAAAATTAAAACATTTAATCACATAGCGGCCAAATTTTCAAAGAGCAGAAGTGGGAAATCCTAACACACAAATACAGTCATGACCCAAAACAGCAGCATGTCAGGACTATTATATAATATAATCTAGAGTTAAGAGCTCTTTCTGCTCCTTGTTTTAATTTGCTAGTCAAAAAATCATAATCCTGGCACATGCACGGTTTATTTCCATACATAAAAACTATCCTATTTTTTCATGGTTTTTTTTTTCTAATCCAGATTGCCAAACTGAGACAATTCCGATTTTATCAGGACAGACAGTTGGCCACTATGAATACATCACTTAAATTCCAGACAGACAGACAGTTGGCCACTTTGAATACATCACCAGACAGTTGGCCACTATGAATACATCACTTAAATTCCAGACAGACAGACAGTTGGCCACTATGAATACATCACTTAAATTCCAGACAGACAGACAGACAGTTGGCCACTATGAATACATCACTTAAATTCAAGACAAACAGACAGTTGGCCACTATGAATACATCACTTAAACTCCAGACAGACAGACAGTTGGCCACTATGAATACATCACTTAAATTCCAGACAGACAGACAGTTGGCCACTATGAATACATCACTTAAACTCCAGACAGACAGACAGACAGTTGGCCACTTTGAATACATCACTTAAATTCCAGACAGACAGACAGTTGGCCACTATGAATACATCACTTAAATTCCAGACAGACAGACAGTTGGCCACTATGAGTACATCACTTAAATTCCAGACAGACAGACAGTTGGCCACTATGAATACATCACTTAAATTCAAGACAGACAGACAGTTGGCCACTATGAATACATCACTTAAATTCCAGACAGACAGACAGTTGGCCACTATGAATACATCACTTAAACCTCAGACAGACAGACAGTTGGCCACTATGAATACATCACGTAAATTCCAGACAGACAGACAGTTGGCCACTATGAATACATCACGTAAATTCCAGACAGACAGACAGTTGGCCACTATGAATACATCACTTAAATTCCAGACAGACAGACAGTTGGCCACTATGAATACATCACTTATTAAATTCCAGACAGACAGACAGTTGGCCACTATGAATACATCACTTAAATTCCAGACAGACAGACAGACAGACAGTTGGCCACTATGAATACATCACTTAAATTCCTGACAGACAGACAGTTAGCCACTATGAATACATCACTTAAATTCCAGACAGACAGACAGCAGAGAAGATGCCATATATCTGGATTTTATGTAATGTGTTAATGTTTTTATTGTTTTTGTTATTGGCTGAAGAAGGATTTTGAGCCCGAAACATTCCATGTTTGTTTTTTGGGTTTTTTTTTTTTTTTTTGGTTCTTTTTCGAATGTTACAATCAATATCGTTCATGATTTTTTTAAAGACCAATCTGGCATCAATCAACTTACATTAGGCAGGGAGGAGATAAATGAATGGATGTTGGCTCCACGTGCTGCCTCGATGATTTCATCCATGGAGATGACTCTACTGTTATCTCCGTAGGCGATATTCTCACGAATGCTTCGGTCAAATAGCACAGGCTCCTGGGACACGATACCAATTTGAGATCTCAACCATTGGATGTTCAATGACTTGATGTCCTGGTTGTCCACACACTGAAAGAATTGAAGGGGAAGAAGGGGAGGGGGAGGTGGATGGGGTTGGATAATTAGATTTTGAACAAAGATTATTTGAAACAGGCAAATCCAAATTCTGAAACAGGGTTAGTAATAAACTGAAACTGATGATGATGATGATAATGGTGATGAACTAAGTACATGTAGGTTGAAATCATTCTATATCGTCCCTTATTAATCCTTCTTTTTGGTCTATTTGACTCAGATGACAAAGTTAGCAACTCAATTTCCGGTTAAAATATGGTGTTATTGAATCATGTAACTGGAGTTTGGGAGGGGAGGGTGTATCTTTGTTGTTTGTTTTTTAAAAGGGTTTATGGCGCTTGCAACACATTCAGGTCACATCAGCACCAGTAAAAAGGAAGAAAATGGGATAGTAAATAATAATAATAATAAAAATAATAATCTTTATTGTCCAAATAGAAGGCAATTCATGTGAGGTAAACAATGCTCAAACAGTTTGGGTTATGGTATGAATATCAACACATTTACAAATACATACACATACATACACAAACATACACGCAAGCACATTGTTTCTACACATATATACAAAAGAAATGAGCGTACATACATACACAAGGTCTAGAATTACAATTAAACTACCCAGGTAAAAGTAAGACAAAGGGGAATGGTACAAATAGGGAACAGATGTAGATTACAAGAGCACACAAACAGAGTACTTAGCAGAGACGCCAACAGTAAATTTCGCTCACAGGAGTTTCAGCCACCACTCGTAGGAATTTCAATGCCGAAAGAGGAATTTCCGCGCACAAAAAAAAAAAAAAAAGGAATTGGAATGGTATTTGGCATTGTGTTTACATGTAGGCCCTATAGTTCTAAATAGATAACTGATTAGAATTACAGTGTATATTATGATACATAAACACATTGCAAATTACAATCCCAAAGTTTCCTTATTTCAAATGAAGTAAAGCGCAAAATCTAATGGTAGAGATTGTAGTACTGGTGGTAGTGAGGATGATGTGGTGTTGGTGGTTGTAGTAATAGTGGTAGAGATGATGAAGATGTGATAGTGGTTGATGTAGTTGTAGTGATGATGATATGGTGGTGGTGGTTGAAGTAGTAGTGGTAGTGATGATGATATGGTGGTGGTGCTGGTTGAAGTAGTAGTTGTAGTGATGATGATGTGGTGGTGGTGGTATAGTGGTTGTAGTAGTTGTTGTCGTGATGATAATGATGTGGTTGTGGTTGCAGTAGTGGTGGTAGTGGTGGTTGTAGTATTAGTGGCAATGATGATGTGGTGGTGGTTGTAGTAGTAGTCGTGGTAGTGATGATAATGTGGTGGTGGTGGTTGTAGTAGTACTGTTCGTGATGATGATGTGGCACTGGTGGTTGTAGTAGTAGTGATGATGATATTGTAGTAGTTGTTGTAGTGTAGTAGTAGTAGTATTAGTAGTAGTAGTAGTAGTAGTAGTAGTAGTAGTAGTAGTAGTAGTAGTAGTAGTAGTAGTAGTAGTAGTAGTAGTAGTAGTAGTAGAGCAGCAGTAGTAGTAGTAGATGATGATGTGGTTTTATTAGCAGTGGTAGTGATGATGATGATCTGGTGGTGGTGGTTGTAGTAGTAGTAGTGGTGGTAGTGATGAAGATGTGGTGGTGATGGTGGTTGTAGTCGGGTGGTAGTGATGATGATGTGGTGGTGATGGTGGTTGTAGTCGTATTAGTGGTAGTGATGATGATGTGGTGGTGGTGGTTGTTGTAGTAGTAGTGGTAATGATGATGTGGTGGTAGTATTGGAGTTGTAGTAGTAGTGGTAGTGATGATGTGGTGGTGGTGGTTGTAGTAGTAGTGGTAGTGATGATGTGGTGGTGGTTGTAGTAGTAGTGGTAGTGATGATGTGGTGGTGGTGGTTGTAGTTGTAGTGGTAGTGATGATGTGGTGGTGGTTGTAGTAGTAGTGGTAGTGATGATGTGGTGGTGGTGGTTGTAGTTGTAGTGGTAATGATGATGTGGTGGTGGTGGTTGTAGTAGTAGTGGTAATGACGATGTGATACTGGTGGTTGTAGTAGTAGTGGTAGTGATGATGATGTGGTGGTGGTGGTTGTAGTAGTAGTGGTTGTGATGAGGATGTGGTCGTGGTGGTTGTAATGGTGATGGTGGTAGTGGTAGTGATGATGATGATGTGGTGGTGGTTGAAGTAGTAGTTGTGGTTATGATGATGATGTGGTGGTGGTGGTGGTTGTTGTAGTAGTAGTAGTGGCAGTGATGAGGATGTGATGATGGTTGTTGCAATAGTAGTGGTGGTGATGATGGTTGTAATACTAGTGGTAATGATGATGATGTGGTGGTTGGAAGGGGGGCGGGGGGGTATCCTTGGAACAAATTGGCCTCACCAGAATTTGACGTAAGTTGCCCGTAACCCAGAATTTTTTGCTCCAGACCGGAGTTTTTTCCGGTAAAACCGGAGTTCCGGCATCACTGACTTAGTTTGAGATCGCCTAAATGTCTCATCCAGACACAAGCACAGGTCCCCCCAAAGAGGAATACACTCAAATGTAAATATGTAAAACAAAAAGAATACAGTGCATACCAGAGAGACCAATCTATACATTTGACTTTTTCCCTCCCTGCCAGGGTATCCAGCTAGGGTCAGGACAAAACCAAGTAATCTCATTCCAAGACAAAGACAGGAAGCTAGTTGGAAAACAGATACAGAGGGATAGAAGACACAGTCAGTGCCTCCCTGCCCACTATAGGTGGTCATGAACCCGACCCAGGGGAATAGAAGACATAATAATTGGCCTCCCTGCCCACTATAGGTGTTTAACTTTCCCTTAATTTTAATTTAACTCAGAAGCAACGTTAAAACTCACCACTGCTCCAGAGTCTGTGTCATAGAAACGTTCCACCAACTGTACAGAGGTACTCTTACCACAACCACTACTCCCCACCAAGGCCATTGTCTTGCCAGGGGCCACGGAGAAACTTAAACCTCTCAGAACTGGGACTGTTTTCCTGTTTGGATAGTTGAAGTGGACATCCTTGAAGGTCACCTCGGCGATGTAATTCTCCTGTGGATTGATTGTCAATTGAAATCAATTAGGTTTTGATTTTAACAACAACAACAACAACAACAACAACAACAACAACAACAACAACAACAACAACAACAAACAACAACAACAACAACAACAACAACAACAACAACAATTTTTTTTGTTTTGTTTGTTTGTTGCTTTAGGTCTCTTTCAACACAATTGAGGTTATATGAGAGACCGCTGCAACAAAAAAAAACAAGCAATCTAACAAAAATAGTACAAATGTAAATCAAAATCATAACCTAAAGATCCTCCTCCTCTAGGTTCCATGCCTGGTCCAGGCTTCGGATACTGCATGAATTATCTCTCTCCATTCTTCCCTGTCTCTTGCTTTTTCAAACAGCTCTTGGATTGTTAGGTTGGTGAAGCCCTTCAGTTGGTCTATGAGTGTTTTTCTTTGTCTCCCCGGGCGCGTTTACCAGGTATTTTTCCACAACTTGCCAGGTATTCATTCTTATCTTTCCTTACTATGTGTCCGAAAAAGGATAGTTGTCGATCCACTATTAAGGGCATTAGTTTCCTTTGTTGGTATGTTTGTTTTAGCACTTCTTCGTTCGTTTTGTGTGCAGTATACGATATTCTCTGCATCCTTCTCAAGCACCACATTTCAAAAGCTTCAATGTTCTTTTGTGTTTCTGCATTTGTAGTCCAGCTTTCGCATCCGTATAACAAGATTGGCCACACGTAGCACTTCAAGACTCGGAATCTAATCCCGAACGACATCTGTTTGATTTTCAAAATGTTTCCCAGGTCCATGAAGGCCTGTTTGGCTTGAGTTATTCTTGCTCGTATGTCTCGGTTACATCGTCCATCTGTTGTCACTATTGAACCTAGGTATTTAAAACTTTCTACGTTGGTAAGTTGCTCGCCGTGAATCGTTATATTGCAGGTGTTGTTGTTTTCGGGGTTTTTCTGTATTACCATGCATTCCGTTTTGGTGATATTCACTTCCATTCCCTTGGCTTCACTATCTACTACCACTTTGTCAACAATCTTTTGAAGTTGGATTTCTGATGTTGCAATGAGTACCGTATCGTCTGCGTATCTTATATTATTTATGTTGTGACCTCCTACTTTTATTCCCTCCATATTATTTATGCCCCTCATGATTGTTTCTTGGTATAGATTAAACAGATCTGGTGAGGCAACACACCCTTGACGGACTCCTTTCTTAATAGGAATGGAATTTCCTGTAGAGTTTCCGATTTTGATAGATGCCTGCTGGGTGTAGTATAATGTTTGCATGAGTCTGAGGTCTTTCTCATCAGCGCCAATGGAGTGCAGTTGTTTTAGTATTTCTTCGTGGCGTACTCTATCAAAAGCTTTTTTGTAGTCGACAAAACAGAGGTATAGTGGGGTCTGAACCTGTATAGCTCTTTCACTTAAAACACGGAGGAGGTATATTGCGTTCCTTGTCCCTCTGTCAGGTTGGAATCCATATTGTTCCTCTGCGATTTCGGGGTTAATCTTATTCCTTAGCCTGTTGATAATTATACGCAACAGTATTTTGTTGATGTGGCTTATTAAACTTATAGTTCTAAAATTTTCGCATCTGACTGCACCTGCTTTCTTTGGTATTGCTATGAAAATAGAGTTACAGAGATCTTCTGGAATTTTCCCAGTATTGTATATAATGTTGAATAATATGTGAAGTTCATCAATTGCTAGATCTCCTAGGCTTTTTAATACCTCTACAGATATTTCATCAGGGCCTGTTGCTTTACCATCCCTCATTCGTTCCATGGCATGTTCAATTTCACTTTTGGTGATGTTTGGTCCGCTTAATGGTTCTTTGAATTTCAGTGGTGGTTCATTTCTATTTGGATCATTGTACAGTTCGCCTATGTATTCTACCCATCGGCTTTCTATATGTTGTTCTTCAAATAGCAGTTCCCCTTGTTTGTTTTGGATACAACTTCCTGCTGCTTTGCTTTTCCTTTTCCCTGATAGTTCTTTTATTCTTTGGTGAGCTTGTTGGGTGTTGGGTTTGTATTCTCTTTCGATTTCGCAGCATTTCCAGTCTAGATAGTTCTCGTGTGCCTCGATGCATTTGGATTTAATGTGGTTGTTCAATGTTTGGTATTCTGCAGACCCTCTGTTGCATTTTCGTCTTTCTTCAAATGGTTTAGAATTTCATTTGTCATCCATTCCTTTTTGCTGTTTATTTGAGCTATTGGTAAATGCTTTTCTGCAGTTGCTTTGACACACTTTTGGAATATATCAAATTGTTTTTCACATTTTTCGTTATCAGGTTCACTTTGGCTTTGTATCATGAGTGCATTTTCAAATTCTTCTCTCATTTTTGTTTGTATGCCATTGTCTTTGCATAACCTGTAATCCCTCTTTATTCTACCAGCTGTTCTCTGAATAGCTTTAAACTTTATCCTTACTGTACAAACAACTGGGACATGGTCACTGTCTACATCGGCGCCTGGATAGGTTTTGCAATTTAATATGCCATTTCTGAATCTTGATGATACTGCTATAAAGTCTATCTGGTTCCTTGCTCTGTCCCCTGGTGATTGCCATGTCCAGGTTCTTCTTGGGTGTTGTTGAAACCAGGTGTTTGAAATCATTAATTTATTTGTTCTACACCAATCTGCCCAGATGTTTCCTCGTTCATTTCTGTCTCCGAGTCCATGTGGTCCGATTATGTCACCATCTCTGCCTCTGCCAATCTTAGCATTTAGGTCCCCCATTACCATAAGGACTTCTTGTGATTTACACATTCGTTTTGCTTTGTCTAGTGAATGGTAAAACTCTGTCATATCTGCATCTGTCGCCTCTTCTGTTGGTGCATAAACTTGAATAATATTGGTGTCAACTACAGGTCCTCTTAGCTTAACCAGCAAAACTCTGTCTGAGATTGCTACGTGCCCTTTGTAAAATTTGGTTGATTGTTGGTCTAAGATCATCCCTACTCCTTTTTGGAAAGAGGTTCCACCATTCCATATGATCTTATATGTCGTGTTGTTTTCTTGTTTTGACATGGTTCCCTGCTCTTTCCATCTCATCTCTGCCAGGCCAAGAATATTTATTTGGAGCCGTTTCATTTCTTTTAGAATGTTGTTTAGTTTTCCTTTTTGGGCACAGGTCCTGACATTCCATGTCCCAATTTTGGTTTTGTCACATTTGTTAAATTTATTTCGCCTAGTAACTGGCTGACGGTTCGGTGTGACCTGACGAACATCACGCTCCCAACCGAGCGAGGCAGCAGTCTTCCGTGAAAACATGCTCCCCTTTACGCTGTCACCGTTTAACTTTTTGGACTTATTCATGCAGTTAACTCGGCAAAGTTACAAGAATGGTTTGCCATTGCCTATTCTTGTCGCCCTCTGCAGTTGGCCAGCTTGACCTGTTACCGTTCGACACCACGAGGAGGTTGCAGTAGGGCTTGATGATGATCTATCTTTGCAGACTTGGCATCATCCATTTGTCGAACAACCTAAAGATATCATAAGCTAAATTATAAATAACCAAGAACAAACAGGCAGAAGATTTACAGAAAACAAAATATCCCCTGTCAAAAATACAATCACAAACCAAAGAAGCAGGATAGGCTAGTAAAGAGAAGAAGAAACGACATCACTATCGGATCGTACACCCATGCGAACATCATAGGTATATGATTCAAGGGTGATGCTCCCATCCAACCACCCACAACAACAACAATAACAATAATAATAATAATAATAATAATAATAATAATAATAATAATAATAATAATAATAATAATAATAATAATAATAATAATAATAATAATAATAATAATAATAATAATGTAAATCATTTACACCACACCTTTTTTATATACCAACAGTTCTAGGCACATTTTCAATCAATAATCAATGCTACAATTTCAGATTATACAAAAAGAAAACATAAGACATTCATACAAAGAGAACAAAACTATTTAACGGACACTGGTTTTAATCTATCAAATATTTTCTAATAAAAAAGTTCTTAATATTTGTCTTAGAAGCAGCTTCTGTATTGGATTTCCTTAAAGAAATTGGACAGATTTTCAGACAGAATTTTAAAATGCTAATCTAGTTTTTAATCTTTTGCCTAAGTTGCTAAATAGAAATGGGAGGCACACCTAAATCATGCAATTGAAACAGAAAAAAATAAATCTCATTGTCAATGCAGGGATCTAAATTAGATCTATCTTGATGATTTCTATATTGCTTTGGTAAAATGACATTTCAGACCCATTTATATGTTTGTTTTTATAAAAAATACTTTAGTTCATGAGGGTTAAAAACATATTTGTGCGACAAAAGTTGGGTTGAGATCTGTTCATGGACATAAATGGTAGAAAGGTTAGATAAAAAGATAAAAGATAAAAAAAATAATCACATGTTATATATAATTGTTGTATATCATATATATTATTGTTGACATCTTCATGATATATATTTATATATATATATATATATATATATATATCATTAAGATGTCAACAATAATGACATTAACAACAATAAAAACAAGAACAAGAACAACAATAGCATTGTACAATGAGTAATATGTACCGGCAATTTCTGTCCACCTGTAGACGTATAGTCAAGAGATGGTTTGGAGTCTAGGATGACCAGAATTCTTTGTGCTGAGGCTTTTGCTTTGGTGGCATCAGGTACGAAGGCTGTGGCATTCCCAAGACCCATCGCCCCAAATACCAAGACACTGAATACTCTGTAGGATGAAATGAAAAGGAAAATAAGACAACGGGTACGAAGGATGTGGCATTCCCAAGACCCATCGCCCCAAATACCAAGACACTGAATACTCTGTAGGATAAAATGAAAAGGAAAATAAGACAATGGGTATGAAGACTGTGGCATTCCCAAGACCCATCGCCCCAAATACCAAGACACTGAATACTCTGTAGGATAAAATGAAAAGGAAAATAAGACAATGGGTATGAAGACTGTGGCATTCCCAAGACCCATCGCCCGAACACCAAAAGACTGAATACTCTGTAAGGTAAAATCAAAGAGAAACAAAGACCCCACCCAATTAAATACAATTTCATAATTTGTTTTTAAAAATAAAACAGGATTTGACAAATGACACAAATGGATAGTTTCAAATAATTGTTAAAACATTACCTTTTTACTGTTTTATGTGTAAATTTCGTATATTTTAATTGTAACATGCATTGAGCATTACACACTGATGAAAATCTGTAATATAAATGCCATGCACTACTTATTATTTTTATGATTATAATACACTGAAGATTTCTTTTTGATTCAGTTTTGTTCTTTCATGAGTAAAAAAGGAAATTGAATTCTTTTCAGCTGGAAATAATTTTCATATGATAAACTTGTTGGGTAATTCTAGTCAAATACTATTTGTTTGTTTTTATATTTCTAATGATTTCACTGCTCTTACAGCATCAGGTCATTTCTGCTGGAGGAAAAAGATAAACATTAAATAAATTCTAGATTACAATTAAAAGCTCATCTCCCACAAACATAACTAAATATTTCACCATTCCCTCTCAGCTAAGGACTCTGACCATGGTCAGGAAAAGACCAAGTAATTTCATTCTAAAAAAGAAAGCAACCCGGAAAACAGATTTAGGGCGGATGGAAGACATAGCAAATGACCTCCCTGCCCACTATGGGAGGTCAAAAACAAACCCACCTAGTTAAATACCATTTCATAATTTGTTTTTAGAATCATTCTAACAATTTTTTTAAATGACAAATGACACAAAACTTACAGGAATACGTCATCAAATGACATTTCACCCTCTTCTATCAAATAAGCACCAAATGTAAAGATGGCAGCATACGCATAGTACACGATAGCCTCAGAAAATCCATAGACGACTCCAATGATATGTGCATTCTTCATAGCAGACTTCATAGGTGCACTAAGCTTCTCACTGAATTTCCTCAAAAACAGATCTTCCTTAGTTAAAGATGCAACTGTTCGAATATTGCCAATACTTTCGACTGTGACCTTCAATAGACAATAAAGGAATGAATGGTAATCATGGATTGGAAATGGGCCAGAATAAACTTGTTTGTTAGATAATAAATATCATGGGTTTATTTTTTGTTTGTTTTGTTTTACAATGACATAAGAAACACTTAATTTAAGAAATGCAACAAAACAAACAGAAGAAGAAAAAAAAAAATAAGCAAAACAAACAAACAAAACCCAATAAAACTAAATAAAGACAAACAAAAGAAGCAAAGAAAACACACAAAAAAAAACCCTACAAAAACACAGTAAGTAAATTATAGTCAGTGTCACACACACACACACACACACACACACACACACACACACTCACACACACACACGTACACAAAACAACAAACTATTTAATTAAAAACATTCATCATTTTGAGACTTGCCAGTTGGGCTGATACTAATAGCAAGACAAGATATATTTAACACGAAATTGCCTCCACCAATCACACAATTTAACCCATACCTTGCCAGCGCCTTCTATAGCTTCCCTGATTTTCCCAGACTGAGATCCTTGCTGAGCGACTTCAATGAATCCAGACAGAACAAAGAATGGAACAAACCCGACGATCACCAGAGTCAACTTCCAGCCATAGATGAAGGCGATGACCAAGGCCGTCCCAATGTTTGAGACACCCATCACAGCACCTCCCAACTTCACGCCTGTTACCTGATAATGATAAGATTATTTATTTTTAGAAAATAAAATATTTGTTTCGTTATCTTTTTACTTAGTTCAGGTTTTGCCCCTTGAATTCTTCTTTGACCCTATTTGTGGCCACAAAGTCCATCATGAATATACATAAACACATAAATACAAAAATAAAACAATAAATTAAATAAATAAATAATAGCAAAGTAAACACTTTCCTATGTGTCTTACATCATTGTGGTTGTTATGCATATTTTAACTTACTCCTTGCACCAAAGAAGCATCTGTAGAAAGCCTGGTTGTTAAAGCTCCTATCGTATTCTTGTCATCGTCATACCAAGCTATGTCCTGTTTAAAAAGAAAAACAAAGGACAAAGTTGTCTCTAACATTTTTATAAAATTCTAGCAACTCAATGTATTTTAGTCTAAAGTAAGCGGTTTTTATTTTCTAATGCTGAACATTTAAATAAATTAATTACTAGTAAGAATAGTGAAAAATTTTACAAAATCAAAGTTGAGCAATTCTGCGCTGCATAAATGTTTATAAATATTATCGTTTCAAAACACTTTTGTCCAAAGACCTAATAAAATGTCACCATACCTGTCTTAGCATTGATCTGAAGGATAAATCTCTCAACCTCAACGTCAACGCTTCTCCAGATCGAGCAAACATGTAACCCTGTAAAAGGAGAAAAAAAATAAATAAATAAAAAGACTTTCACAATCAGAAAAGCAGACCAAAAATGTTCAATAAAAAACCTCTATAAATTCAAATTGAACGCAGCGCACCATCCAAATCTAAACGAAGGATTTATAAGAGAAAGAATAAAATAGAATATAAATTCAGTATGGAGGAGAGATGAAAAGAATTTATACAGAGAGGTGAAAATAACACACATGCACACACACACACACACACACACACACACAAACTATAGAGATAATACTAACCACCAATATTGCTTAATATTCTAAAGCTTTTCCTGTCCGTAACTATCTTAATGAATGTCAACAATTCTGATTCTCATGTTAGTTGTTATATAAGCAATGTAAGGATAATTTGTAATTTCCTTTATTGAAGAGCACATGAATACATCAGCCAATCAACTGAACGTTTTGTAAATTCTGACAAAGATAAAAAAAATTTGAATGTTTTTTTCCAAAACTATTTCAATGCAATCAGATCTGATTATATCATGACCTTGGAGTGCTCTGAAGCTGGACTAACATCTTTGAATCAAATAAAATCTTCCTGTTGTCGCTAAGCAGACAAGAGCAGAGGAAATCTATTGTCTTTAGGACTGCTGCCAAAAAAAATACCCTATAAACCCTATATATACCCCATAATCTATATCAAGGACAGACAAATACCCTATAAACCTTATATATACCCTATATTCTATATCAAGGACAGACAAATACCCTATAAACCTTATATATACCCTATATTCTATATCAAGGACAGACAAATACCCTATAAACCCTATATTCTATAACAACGACAGACAGACACCCTATAAACCCTATATTCTATAACAACGACAGACAAATACCCTATAAACCCTATATTCTATAACAACGACAGACAGATATAACCCAACGTGAAGCAATTCTTTTCTATTTCAATAAAATAATTACTTCTGTCTTTTACTACATTGAATAAAAATGTGTCCCTTCTTTAAAAAAAAATAAATCTAAAAATAAATGAATGTATGAATATGTATGAGATAAGTAGATATATGTAAATACCATCATCACTTGACAATTATGAATAAATCAAAACATTTGCATGAAAAAAAAATTTGATAAGAAATATTTCTCTCTTTCACTGTATCACTAATAAATATGCCCTTCCTTGAATATCAAAGTCATAATAATATAGTTAATTCATACAAGTCAAAATATTTCTTCTCACCTGCATAAACATTGTGACGAGAGTCAACAATCCGATTCCAACAAAAATCAAACAATACATCAACATCTTGTCATCCATCTCATCGTTGGGCAATGCAAAGACCTGGTCAGTGGTATCAAATAGACAAAATAGTTCATTCTCTACATACAAATGTGACCCTTCGTCTCAAAACGGTATTATGTCGGGATGGGCCAGATGCTAAAAAGTCAAATTATAGTTAAACTTGTCAAAAATATGAAACGTTGGTATTTAGCACAGTAAAAGATGATATTCCTTCTCCTCTATAACGCATATAAACTCAACTTCAGTACGATATTTCTGGCTACAAATTTCATTTTCAGCATCTTAATCATCCCGACTTAATACCGTTTTGAGACGAGGGGTCACAAATGACGTTTCAGTTATATTGGATTTATAATTAGACATTCCCCCTCCAAAAAAAAAAAAAAAAAAAAAAAAAAAAAAAAAAAAAAGGCAAAACAAACAGACTAATGTAATTAAAACAACCGAATGGATACTCTTGTATTGTAAAACTCACATATATAATTTTACTGAAGATGACAGCGAATGCAGGCTCCAATCCTCCATTGACCAAAGCTCCAAAGCAACCCAGTAAAATAAAGTACCATTCTGGAGCATTCAATTTCATCAGCCGACCGAATGGGGCATCGGGAAGATCCGATTCCTTTAAAATAAATAAATGAATAAATAGAACAGGACACACAGCTTTACATATATTTGGATAGGGAAGTTAGACAACTGGTCTTGACAATCTCTTGACCTAAATAGTCATAGTCGTTGTGGTCATGACCTAAATAAGACAGACCTTGGAATTTCAATCTTGTCAGAGAGGATGTGAACTTTTAATAAATATGAAATTTTTAAAATGGAAATGGTTTCAATGGAGAAAAGTCAAAAGTCAGTTTCATTGTTGGAAAAGTATACAGAGAACAACAAATTATAGATTGAGTTTAAAAATATGTTATAATGGACAATATTTTGTGATGGTTTTTAAAGCGTAGGTTTGATGGTATTTCCATTACAACAAAGAGCCCATAACAACTTGGGTTATCAGACCTGTAAATATGTACACAATGGTTTGAGAGTATTTCTATTATAACAATGAGCCCAAAACAATTTGGGTTACCAGACCTGCAAATAAGTACACGTCTGCGCAAGCATTTGAAAATGACAAATGACAATTTTTACCTCTTCTTTTCCATCCTTCTTGACAACCACAGTCTTCTCTGGTGAGTTGGGTTCGGATATGGAATGAGCCACCACTGGCTTTGTTTCTTTATCACTCATATCTGTAATGTCTATTTCTAATCAAAGAAATTGGAACGATTTAGAAATGCATTTGTTTTTAATATGAGCAAAATTTAATAGCTTTTTACAATTTTTTTTTTTACATCATTATGGAATGACGAAAAAAGAAAATAAGTGTAAATTGAATGATTTTACATAGATGAAGAAGTAGAGGATGTTTCCAGATAAAAGAAGGTGGTAACATTATGATATACTATCGAAACAGAAAACCAGGGCAAATTGTATATATGAAATCTAGCTTAACAAAATCGAGAGCAAAAATCCCAAATTGGATACAGTACAGTGGGCACTGGATTCAACAAGGTCGCATTCAACGAGAGGTCATATTCGGTCAGAATCTTGGTCTCAAAGACCTTGTTGAATCGAATTTCCACTGAATTCCATCAATATATATGAGTCACTTTTACTCTTTACTGGCTCAATTAGACAATTTTAAATTTAGTTTACTACTCAACTTGGCAATTACTTAATATTTTCACATATATTTTATCTCTTCCATTTCAAGAATTTTACTAAAATGTGATTTTTTAAACCATTTTCTGTGGTTTTTTTTGTCTGTCTTCTGAAGAAGAACAAAGACAGAAATATTTGTTTTGTAATTGTTTTGTTTCAATACATGTGAATCCAATCTTACCATTTCTTTTTTCTTTATATCCTAACTTACTCACTTAAGCATGCCTAGATTTAAGTTAAGCTATTAATGATTGAATTCTGCATGCCAATCTTTCAAGCTTATATCCCCACACCAGCACAATAGAAAAAGAACAAGGCGAATTTTATGATGACTTGCAGCAGTATAAAGTAGATAGAAATGACAAGTAGGATAGAATATTCAACATAGAAATGACAAGTAGGATAGAATATTCAACATAGAAATGACAAGTAGGATAGAATATTCGACATAGAAATGACAAGTAGGATAGAATATTCGACATAGAAATGACAAATAGGATAGAATATTCGACAAGGGATTTCAACTCAAAAAATTGTCTCAATAACGAAAGAGGATGAAAGACAAAATTACTAAAAAATACCAATGAACATGACTAGACAGAATCGTTAGAGTGCTTACCTTCAGCTGCAGACTCGTATTTCTGAGGATGAAATATAAATGAAACTCGTTAAATAAATGAATCAACTGCATCAAATTAATGAATAGAAAGAGGACCATTGCAGCCCATTATAAACATGAGATAAAAGATGTAAGATAATACTAAGGCTCCTTTTCAAATAATTCATCACTGTTATAGATCCGTGTTTTAGACCCATACTGTCTTTCTAAACATATCAATATTATTATACTCATTTAGATATGGGGAACACCCGATTTTAACTTATGATAATAGCAATGAAATTATGAGGCATCCCTATTATCCCTTGTAGAAAAACCATTGGCATTTGAGAATCTTCATCTTCCCCACGTGTTCGGGTAACTTAAAAGAAGATTTTGATGCACAATAATATCTTAACTCATGCATTATGCATCTTTTTATCTTCACATTCATGTTCGTTAAATGTTCACCCATTAAATAGGATAAATTGTGATTTTTAAAAAAACTTGAAAGAGGTCACCGGAAGGGTGTAATTAAACTATTCCTGAACTCATGCAATGCAAATGTTGAACTGGTTACCAAAGCACACTTCAAGATATTATAATTGTCATTATTATTAATACAATAGGACTGCTCTAATCCGGAAATGTCCGTTGCCAACAAAATCGTCCCAATAGAATTCAATAGTATGATGTCACATCCACCCAGCAATGAGCAACTTGGTTCTAAACAAAGAAAATCAGTATTTTTTTTGGGCTAGAACTTTTTCATATGTCATATGATCAGAATGTATAAAAATCAAAACATGATCAGATTTATAATGCTTTTCTCCTCTGGATACACTTTTAAGCTCATCGGAGAAGTATTTCATAAAGGACGTCTGCCATTGTTCCGATAGTTTAGAACCAGTTACTAAGTTACTATGCGTCATTATGAGGGAAGTGACATCACGACTGTTAAAGCCTATTAGCTGGGTTTCCTGGATATTTCAGTTGTCCTACAAGCCTTTAAGTACTAAAGTCTTGCTGCCATGACAATGTAATCTCTTTAGATATGAATCTATGTAACGGGTTGGCTAAGAAGTGAAGACTTCAAAGAGCTGGTCTAACAATGAACGAGTTAATTTATTCTGAATCAGAGACACCCAAAGCTTGGACGTCAACTGGGCAAACGTAGTTGTCAACACTTTAACAAAAGAATGCACTATTGATTCATGGGTGCCAGCAGGAAGAAGTGCTGAAACTAAAATCTCGACACTTTGCCAAACCTGAAAATGTTCCTACTGAAAATGCAGCCTAAACTTTACTCTTATTTCATCACCGTTTTTATACCATTGTTAAATGATTACACAGCAAACATTGACACAATGAGGAAATTAATTTGATGCTATTGGGTTATTTTACTCAAAACACTGAAACCGGAGGTATTTGACTTCGAGATATCGCGAAACCGAAATTCCGGCATGAACCGGAAAACTGGCACCCATGCGATAGAACACATATGACATAGTTCCACCCCTACATCTAGAGACGATAATGCAAGCACAAACTTGGCACCCTTTGAATTTGACCGTAAATGTAGAAGACTTTAGATTTTTTATTCAAATGAACTGACAACTTCCCTCTGTATCTCACTATTGTAAAATTCTACTCACCTGAGTCGTGACAAGCTGATAATAAATTCCTTGTTTCTGCATCAACTGGTCATGGGTTCCTTTCTCTACAATTTTCCCTTTGTCGAAGCCCACAATTATGTCAGCGTTTTTGATTGGTTGACAGTCGGTGAGCGATGATCAGCGTGGTACGACCTTCACCTGCCTGGAAATAGAAAACCGTACTTATAAACTTTGTCTTATTCTTTCTGCAGGATCAGAAACAGGATATTCCCCCTTCTCTCTACTTCACACAATCTCTCTCTCTCTCCATCTTCTCTATCTACTTAATTTCTCTTCTGAACTACCTTCCCTCTGTTCTCCTTCTTCAAATCTTCTACTCACTATCTACTCTGCTCTTCCTTTTCTGCATCATTCTTTCCTTTCTCTCTTTCCTTTGTCCTCCCTCTTTCCTCTCTCTATTGTCTTCTCTTCACTTCTCCTTCACCTCCTACATGCCTCTTTACTTTCTCTTCTCTTTCTCTCAACTCTCTCCCCCCTTCCTTTTCTCTCTCTCTCTCTCTCTCTCTCTCTCTCTCTCTCTCTCTAAAGAAATAGAAGCTTTAACTTTTCAACCATTACCCAATAATTTATCTCCATGAAATTCATTAGCCAAAACAGTTTGACATTCATAGACAGTTCATGTTGACCTGACCTTGTCAAGGGCATCCTGCACGATTGATTCACTCTCAGTGTCCAGGGCAGACGTCGCCTCATCCAGCAACAAAATCTTAGGGTTTCTGACCAAAGCCCTTGCAATGGCCAGTCTTTGTTTCTGTCCTCCACTCAGCTGGGCGCCCTGTTCTCCCACAAATGTCTCAAACTTCTGTGAATAAAATGGGTGAAAATCTTTATTAGAAATATCAAATGATTCTGTTTTGACCGTAGCAAGTCGTAAAAAAATATTTCTAATCAATTAAAAATATTATTTGGAAGACAAGAACAAAAAATAAATAAATAAATACAAACCAAAAAATTTCAAAGCTTTACAGGATTTTTAATGCATTAGAATTAATTACTAGCCTAATTTTTTATTGTAGCAGCAAAATTTCTGACATTTTAGCATTTAAAAAAAAATTTTAAAACAAATAAGTTTGTTTTTGTGCTTAGTTTTAACACAATTTTTTGAGAACTAAACATAAAAATGTAAATGTAATAAATACTAGATTCAAAATATGAAATAACAGCAATACAAAACAATCCGTTAAAAAAATGAAACACAAATATTCATAAATTTACCCAAAATAATTCCATTATTCCAAATCAATAAAAAAAATCCAAGAAGAAATGATATAGAGTGCCAAACAGACTCCTTTTCAAACTTTTCAAATCTTTGAGTGACTCAACATTAAATAAAAGTTTTATTAATCGTATATATTTCACTCACATTCGGAAGTTCCTTGATAAAATTGTAAGCATTTGCATTTTTTGTGGCCTCAATCATTTCCTCCATTGTCACATCCTCCCGTCCATATCGAATATTTTCTGCTATCGACGTCGCAAACAAAATGGGTTCTTGACTGACCAGGCCGATGCTTTGCCGAAGCCATTTCACGTTCAAATCTTTGACATCTTTGTTGTCTATCAGAATCTGAGGAATTTATTTTTATCAGAGTGAAAAACAAAATCACCTCACAAGGCTCTATCATAATTTGATATATGCCATGTAATATATGCAATGAACTCTTTTTGTAAACATATTGAGATGATGTATATTTTCAATAAATTAGGCTTAACAATCAATTAAAAAAACAAATGAATATAGAACAATATCAACTAAACATGTTCAAAGCATTTTTCAAAGGGTCCCAAGCCAACTGCAACACTTATCATGTAGGACAGACATGACATATGTTTGGCGATATTACAATTTTTTCTCCAACAGAGACAAAGCTGTTAACTGCCCAGTACACCTGAGTACAGTGAGAGAATGTGAGTAAAAAGCCTTTTGCAAGGACTCAAATATGCGCTGCTCAGAGCGGGACTCGAACCCTGGTTGAATTGGGAGTGTCATGCCACAAAAATAACTTCAAATGATATCAAAAGCATCAGATTTCTCATTTTCAATGAGTGATAAGCAGGAGTATATTAATTTTTATTTTTTAAATCAATTTCTCCAAACTATGGAAGCATTTAATATTACCAAAAACAAAATATTGGACAGTTTATCAAATCTAACATGTCAGCAATTAATGGTCTAAAATAAGAGTTGTTTTTGTTTTTAAGGGTTTTAAGGGCGCGTGCAACACATTTAGGTTATATCAGTGCCAGTAAAAAAAGAAGAAAATGGGATAGTAAAAAGTTCTAGAATTACAATTAAAACACCCAATAGAAAGTAAGACAAAGGGGAACTGGGAACAAATAGGGATCAGATGTAGATTCCAAGAGCATACCACCAATGTACTCAGTTTGAGATCACCTATAAGTCTCATCCGGATACAAGCACAAGATCCATCAAAGAGGAATACACTCAAATGCTTACATTATACATTCAAAATAACAAATATAATAATACATAACAGAGAGATGATTTACAAGGAAAAAATATTATCTCCCAAAACAAAAACTATGCATTTGACTGTTTCCCTACCAGATAGGACTCTAGCCAGGGCCAGGACAACACCAAGTAATCTCATTCCAAGACAAAGACAGAAAGCATGTTGGAAAACAGGTACAGAGGGATAGAAGACACGCAAGTACCTCCCTGCCCACTATGGGAGGTCCGGAACCCCAACAAGTAAAATAAGAGTAAACGTCTTTCAAGAACTTCACAGATTTTTTATTCATTTCGTTTTTTGATCATTTGTTCAATCACAAAGTTCAAAAGTTTAATTTGTTTTGTTTGTTTTAAAGGTTTTAGGGCTTGCAACACATTGTATTATTCAGCGCCAGTAAAAGGAGAAAATGGGATAGTTAAAAGTTCTAGAATTACAATTAAAGCACCCAAGAAAAAGTAGAAAAGGGAATTTGAGAACAATAAGATCAGATGTAGATTCCAAGAGCATACCTCCAATGTACTTAGTTTAGAGATCACCTACAAGTCTCATCCAGACACAAGCACAAAATCCAACAAAGAGGAACACACTCAAATGCTTACATATACATTCAAAATAAAAATAATAGTACATAACAGAAAGATGATTTACAAGGAAAAAAAGATCATCTCCCAAAACAATAACTATGCATTTGACTGTTTCCCTCCCAGCTAGGATTTCGGCCAGTGCCAGGACAAAACCAAGTAATCTCATTCCAAGACAAAGACAGAAAGCATGTTGGATAACAGATATAAGGGGATAGAAGACACAGTATGTACCTCCCTGCCCGCTATGGGAGGTCAGGATCCCCACCCAAAAAGTTTAATTTTCTTGCCAAGTAAATAAACAGCTTTCACTATGTCAGTGTTGGCATTAGATTAAAACACAATGCTGTCTATTGTGTGGACCAACTGTAAATGGCACTACAATCAGTGGGAGCATATTAATTCATAAAAGTGGGTAGAGCAGGCACTTATTACCTGTTATATTATAAATATTACCTGCTCTTGGTCTGGATCATTGAATCGTAGAAACAGCTGCATGACAGTACTCTTACCATATACAAGTATATAAAACTGTTCTAGACTATACAATATTACCTGCCCTTGGTCTGGGTCATAGAATCGTAGTAACAGCTGCATGACAGTACTCTTACCACACCCACTGCTGCCAATGAGGGCTACCTTCTGGCCAGGCTGGGCTATGATGTTGAGGTCATCCAAAATCTGTAAATTGATTGATACAGGTTTTGAGATTGCATCTTAAGTAGCAACATACGGTTGTGAATCATGGACAATAACAAAGGCAGATAAAAATAGAATGTGAGATGAAGTGCTACAGGAGGTTTGGTAGAATCCCATGGAGTCCAAGGCATCAAATATCTGCATCTTGGATAGAACATGCCTTAAAAACTGCCAGCTCCTGTCAATCATCCAGAAATTGAAACTGACATACTTGAGCGACATCAAAAAACACACTACAATAAATAGAAAAAACTTTGCACTAACAGTGCCTGTCAGGGGAAGCAGAACAGAGAGAAGCCAAGAAGAAGGTGGTCTAAAGACAATGCAAGACTGGATGGGAAGAACAACCGTGGAGGTAGGACACGCATGACACAGATAATAATAATGAAATATATTTATATTGCGCCCACTTCTCTATACAATAAAGCTCTAGGCGCATAAGAATAACTTCAATCCATTTAAATTTCTCTCTCTCTCTCTCGCTCTCTCTCTCTCTCTCTCTCTCTCTCTCTCTCTCTCTCTCTCACACACACACACACAGAGACGCACACACACACACACACACACACACACACACACACACACCTTCCACCATCCAACTATTTAACATATTTAAAAAATAAAGTAATATATATATATACATATCCTGTGATCATCGTCTGCTCAAATAAAAAAACCCCAGAAAGTAGCTCCGTCAGGCTACATCCAAGAAGAAGATGATCTTAAGCATTCATAAAAAAAAAAAGAATAACAACGAATTGCAATTCAGTCAGATCACTGTCGATTTGAATATTTTCCATAAGATAAAAACAGATTATGGTATTCTTCTATTAGTCTGTATCATCACTGTATCTTTAAAGATGTCAATATTACTTTAATTTACTGTTTGACACCAGCGAGTAAGTTGTTCCATTACTGGAACATAAGTGGAAAATATGGGGAAAGATGAATGTCAACATTGGGTTTATGTTTTGTTTGTTTGTTTTTAAGAGTTTTAGGTCACTTGCAACACATTAAGGTCATATCATGAAGAAAATGGGATAGTCAAATATTCTAGATTTACAATTAAAAGCGCAGGATAAAAAGTAAGACAAAAATGGGGAACAGATGTAGAGTAATTAATGTATTTAGTTTGAGTTCACCTAAAAGTCTCATCCAGATACCAGCACAGGATTTCATTAAGAGGAACGCACTCAAATGTTTACGAAGCCTTATACATTCAAAACAAAAAATATAATAAAATAAAACAGAGAGATGATTTATAAGTAAAAATATCATCTCCTAAAACTATAAATATACATTTGACTGCTCCCCTCCAAGCCAAGGACACCTGTCAGTGCCAGGGCAAAACTAAATAATCTCATTCCAAGACAAAGACAGAAAGCAAGTTGGAAAACAGATATAGGGAGGTTGAAAACACAGTAAGTGACAAAGGTAAATAAAAAACTTCACCCAGTTGAATTCATAGTAATTAGTCATTGCAATGTTGATTGGTTCTATAAGAATACGTAACACCTTTTACTCTAAGACATCATTACATACAATTATATAACAACTTCCGTTTCTAAACCTCGCTCTCACTCACTCTCTTCTCAAGCCATCAATACTCATCACGATCATCACTCATTACTTTATCATTTATTAATAAAGTTATATCTTTTCATTCGGCTCGTCAATGTTATTCATTGTCTTTGGTTATGTTCCCAATCATCATGGTGGCAGCGGTGGGATGAATATATCGTCTGTTGCGCCGGTATGCATTAGCAGTGTTGTCACCTTCGATGATATATGATTTGTTGTTTTTGCTTTTGATGATGCCTTTCTGAGCAACATTGCTGTTTAGCGGTTTGAAATAGACAGGCTGTCCAGGATAGAGTTCTGATAGTGGTTTTGCCGTTCGATCATAATGTTTTTTGATTGCGCCACGTCGGCGGTTTCTGTTGTTTATAATGTTCGGGTGAGTTTGTTGAGTTTGAAACATTGTGGGTATGAATGATCTCGTTGGTCTACCGAAAACAAGTTGGGCTGGACTGGGCATATTGTCTCTTGGTGTATTTCGAATTTCCAACATAGCTTCGTATGGGTCGGTCTTTGAGTGGAAACATTTTTTCATCATGCGTTTAATTGTTTTTACTGCTGATTCTGCTTTTCCATTTGATTGATGATGACCAGGTGAAGACATTCTGTGATCGATGTTCCAATGTTTGCAAAATGTTTTGAATTCTTCTGATTGAAATTGTGCTGCAGAGTCAGAAATTAAAGTTTGAGGTATACCGTATCTAGCAAATTGTTTCTTGAGCGTCATGATTGAGTTGGACGTGGTAATATTGGCGAGTTTTTCAACTTCAATAAAGTTTGAGAAGTAGTCAACATACACGATGTAGTTTCTCTGTTCAAATTCAAAGAAATCAATTCCTACTTTTTGCCATGCCTGTGTCCCTTCGTCGTGGAGAGTCAGTGGTTCTTTCGTGTTCAATGGTTTGTATTTCTGACAGGCATCGCAAGAGTTAACAAGTAGTTTGAGATCTGCATTGATGTTGGGCCAATAAACGGTTGATCTAGCCCGTCGTATCATGGAATCACATCCAAAATGAGAACTGTGTAGATGCATTTTTATCTCTGATTGCAAAGATTTTGGAATAATGACTCTTTCTCCTTTCATCAGTAGTCCAGCAGAAATATCAATGAAATCTTTGATTTGGTGATAGGATTTCAGTTCTGGAAGTAATTCATTTATTTTTGGCCATCCGCTTTGAACATATTTTATCAACGTTTGGAGAGAATTGTCTTTTTGAGTTTCTGATCTTATTTTATCCAGAGTTACGTCGCGGATTTCAATAGCATTAATATAGTGTTCTTCTATTTCTGCACTGTCCTTCAAGAATGCACGACTGAGAGTATCTGCTAATTTTAGCTGTGATCCAGGAACAAATTCGAATTTGATGTTGTATTTGTTAATTCTCATCATCAAGTTTTGTAATCGTTTTGGGGCTTCGCCCAGAGGTTTTGTAAACCTCGCTCTCACTCACTCTCTTCTCAAGCCATCAATACTCATCACGATCATCACTCATTACTTTATCATTTATTAATAAAGTTATATCTTTTCATTCGGCTCGTCAATGTTATTCATTGTCTTTGGTTATGTTCCCAATCATCAGCAAGGTTATAGATTGAGCAGAAACACTTACTTTAATGTCAGGCCTGGATGGGTAATTAAAATGGATGCCCTTGAATTCGATGCAACCGTTCACTGATGACAGCCTGTCCCCTTTTTCTGATTGGCTGTCTATTTTTGGTTTCTGACGAGAAAATTAATTAAAATTTTGAATATTGGAAAAATGTGAACATCCATATGAGATTTCAGAGCATGATAGATCCATTTGCTATATAAAACCATTGGAAAATTATATCATATATATGAGTGAGATAATATTATGCAATAGTCATAGGACCAATGCGTACTTTTTATGTGGATCATTTCAAGATTTAAATAATCCACACATTTCTCCCACCACATCCAGGTATCAGCAATACAGTGTACAGTCACTTGGAGCAACAAAAAAGAACTTGAGCTTTTATAAAGCGCAATGTCCACTAATTGTCCTCAAATCTTAGCCAACAGCATTAGTTAACATGTGGGTCGAGAAATAACATTTTGTTCTGACAAAGATAACATTGTTTACGTCAGGTACTCGTTTTACACCATGGACTCCACACTGCGCAACTCAAAGTGGGACTCAAACCCTGGGGCTTCCAATCCAAAGGCGAGTGCCATACCACAAGCCCACACAGCCACAAAAGACATCCAACTTTTCCATGTCACCAGACTGAAGGACTGGAACTCAGCTGATCCGATAAGTAACTTTGTGCAGTGTCCCAAAAGATTTTAGGTAAAAAACCACCCCCCCCCCCCAAAAAAAATATAAATAACTAAATATATAAATAAATAAATAAATAAATAAATAAAAAAAAAAATAAATAAATAAATAAATAAATAAATAAATAAATAAATAAATAAATAAATAAATAAATAAATAAATAAATAAAAACAAACAATAAGACAAAATGTGACCTGAAAGTTTGATGAATTTGGATGAGTCATAGATAAGATCTTTTAGTTTTGAAAGGATAGAGAGATCCAATCCAATCCAATCCAAAATAGTTGCAGCTTCACGTGATGAAATTTGACGCAACTAAGTGTGGTGGGGTGGCATTGACTTGACGTAATATTATCTATTGGGTTTAAACTGGTCGAGATAACTATCGAATATTGTCGGGTTATTGGTTGCTCTGACATTTTCAGGGATGCTGTTCCATGCACGAATGGTACTGGGGAAGATCGACTGTTTGTGCACATTGATTGTAGAATATGGCAGTGTTTTCTTTTCTTCCGTGTTTTTTTCCAATGTGTTAATAGTAATAGGGGTGGTGGTAGTTCCCTGTCGGCCCTTGAACAACATTATATTGAGCTTTTGTGTCTTTCTCCATAGTCCAGTTTAAATGTTCCATCATGGCTTTTACACTGTGTTGTCGGTTGTACTCATTGCAGACAAATCAACAGGCCCTTCTTTGAATCATTTCTATCTTATTGATCAATGTTCCAAATACGTGGAGCAGTGCAAGTATAAGAACGATTGAAAATCATGGTTTTAGTTTTAGAGAAAGGTATATTGATATTATAGGAGTATGAGGATGTCACAGTAGGTATGTGAATAATAAGGAAATAAATTGATAGCAATGAGGCAATGAGAGAAGTTATTCATCTTTTTACCAAGTCAATGAGTTCAAAAATGATAAACGCCGCTCCTCGGCCCAGGGAATAGGCTTGGATACTAGGGCCAGCATTGCCGATACCAAACGCTGCTATTATCACACTGAAAAATACCTGCATGGAAATTGGGAATTTGCATTTAAAAGGCATTTGTCAATGTTAATCATAGAAAAAAAAAAACATGAAAAATAATATTCCTTATCATTTTGTGAAATAATAAGCTTATCTTATACAATATGTAAATTTGACAAATTGTTTTATTTTATTGGGATGAAATTGTTTTACTGAATTAAATTACACCCTTATGAGCATTCCATGAAGGAATTAGATAATCTATCAAACAAACATCTGACGTCAACAGGAATCACCAGTGTTGTCACAGTGTGATACCGTCACCTAGTCATTCCATGAAGGAATATAGATATTCCACCAAACAGGATGTCTGATGTCAACATGAATCACCCATGTTGTCACAGTGAGATATCGTCACATAGGAATTCCATGAAGGAATATAGACAATCCATCAAACAAACATCTGACGTCAACAGGAATCACCCATGTTGTCACAGTGAGATATCGTCACCTAGATTCCATGAAGGAATATAGACAATCCATCAAATAAACATCTGACGTCAACAGGAATCACCCATGTTGTCACAGTGAGATATCGTCACCTAGGAATTCCGTGAAGGAATATAGACAATCCATCAAATAAACATCTGACGTCAACAGGAATCACCCATGTTGTCACAGTGAGATATCGTCACCTAGGAATTCCGTGAAGGAATATAGACAATCCATCAAATAAACATCTGACGTCAACAGGAATCACCCATGTTGTCACAGTGAGATATCGTCACCTAGGAATTCCATGAAGGAATATAGACAATCCATAAAATAAACATCTGACGGCAACAGGAATCACCCCTGTTGTCACAGTGAGATATCGTCACCTAGGAATTCCATGAAGGAATATAGATAATCCATCAAACAAACATCTGACGTCAACAGGAATCACCCGTGTTGTCCAAAGTGAGCGAATTGAGGGTTAATAATTTTGTCAAAGTAAAAGAATAAAAAACCAAACTTTTAAAAAGTTTATTGAACACAAAAAAAAAAAACAAACAATTTTTTAAAAAAAAGTCTACATATCTCAAATCTCTAGTAATTTAAACTTGACCGAGCTGCAATAGCAAAGTAACTTTTTAGAGTAATGAAGAGACCATGAAGACAAGAAATAAAGCGGACACATTGCTAACTAACCGATACTCACCACCAGTACATTGGCGACACCATAGTCATCGTCTTCTCTGTACAATTTCCCACTGTACCAGAAACCCAGAGCCAACACCAAGTAGATGGTACACCACACCGTCCCCATGAGCAAACCGTTGCTTAGCCCTTTCTTCACACCAAACTTGTACGCCGAATCCAGATTGCTGCGATACCTGATCGTAAAATATTGTAGGAACGTATTTATTATTGTGTTTCAATGTGCCAGTTTGTTGTTGTTTGGCTATTAAGTTGTTGTTGTGAATTGTTCTCATGCTGGGTAACCTTGGGTGTCATGGTGAGTTCCATTCACTGTTGTGCGTCATTTCTTCCCGTGAGTTTGTGACGTCACAAAGGGTATAAAAACGGGGTTGCCTTCATTTTACAAGCTCTTTTTACTACGAAACGGATAATGGATATTTGATTGAAATTCAAGTGTTGACTCTGTTTCTTCTACCGGACGAACATACCCGGACTAATCCCGTAACTACCCACTTCGGTGGAGATACATGCCTCGTGCATATTTTTTATTTGTTTTATTTTCTCATCGTGAATGAGACGTAAAAATCTATTCACTACAATATCAAATAAGACAATACGTCATTATCACCTGTCCACCCAGCAGTGATTGGGTAGCTAGGTCTTTTAGATCTGGTGGAAAGTACTTTGCAACAGACTGGTGTCCTATCCAAAGGGTAGCCAGCTTTTGTTATTGTCTGTTTCAGCTACAGAGGCCAGGATAAGCTCTGGCTCCTTGGCTCTGAAGGACTATTTTTGTTCATTCTAATCCAGTCAAATACAAACATAAATAAATAAACAATAGAGAAATTGGCAGTGACAGGTTTCCACATGAGAGTCCATCCATTGCATATCTGATCACTATCTTTCTTCCCTCCCCTCCCTTTTATAGAACAACCCTCTGAGTACTTATTCTATCCTGATACCCCGATTGTCCTTTAAGATTCTCATATACAAGATTGACATTTAAACTTAACTCCATAGATTGCCTTTGATTATTCACCCATCACGATGGCTTTATTTTAGTTATTTACTTATTCTTTTTATAGTATTTATTTCTAGCCACGGAACACATTTTGGTTAAACAACAGAAAATTTGGGACCAATAAGAAGTGTTGACTTTAAGCAGAAGCTGACTTTAATAACTAGTTAACTGCTGTTACTCTGGAAAACATGAATGTTCAAATTTGGTCTGAAAACTCGTCCTTCAAATATCGATCTATTTAAATGACTTTCATCTGGCAAAGACTCTCAAACTTGGGACTTTGCAATGTCTTCCTTACAGTCTCAGGTTTGAGAATTATTGCCAAGATGAGGGTAATTTAAATAGATCGATATTTGAAGGACGAGTTTTCTTGCCAAATTTTAAAATCCGTGCCTTTCTGGAATGTAGCAATGACTATGAAAAATGTTTTTTTCTCTTTTTGAGGAAAAATTTTGTCTAAAATCAAAGCCCTATCTCCACTGTGTAAAAATGTTTTTGAATTTTGAAAATCCATTCGTAAATAAACAAGTTATGCAGTTTCAAATGTGTCATTTATTTGGATGACCCGCAAAGAGGAAAATAACGCGAAAATTAATATGGGACGCTTTTTCGGCATTTTTTTTTCGACCTTTGGTTGTATCTTGCGTAATAAGTGTGAAACTTGAAGAGCAACTTAGGATGGTGTTTTGTAAAATACGGGAAAAGTACTCGTCATATTCATATGAAATTTTACAACCAAAAAGAAGAAATGTTCATGTATTACCTTGTCAGCGACAAAACCTCCACGCCCGGTAGTTTTAGAAATATTTTACTCCAAAGAGTAAAAATCTATTTTTAACGGCACGAGTTTTGTCGCTTGACATAATCTAAAATGACCTTTTTTCTAACTGTGTGCCAACTTTCAGTCATATTCAGCAATAAACAGCGTCGTAATTAATTTTTTAAAATAGCATATACGAAACGGCTTCGTCCCATATTTTGACGCGAATTCGGGCACTTCGTAAGCGAAAAAGAGGCCCAAAGATTTGTGCGGGATAGTCATTGCTATGGAATGTGTCAATTAATTGGTTCAGAGTGTTGATTTGTGTGGATTCCACTGCATTTACCTTTCAATTTCTTTATCCTGTCCTCCAAATGAAATGATTGTCTTAATGGCTCCAAAAACTTCCTCTGCGACGGAACCAGCTTTAGCATAGGCTTCTAACTCTTTCGTTGTGAACGTTGCTAGAATCTGAAGAGGTTAATCGATGTGTCCATTGAGGTTATATCAAAAATGATAGAAGGCCTTCTACCATTGTTCTGTCATCTGCATTTTTTGCCAAATTGGGACCTAAAATTTGCCAAAATTTGCCAAAAAAAACCCCCCAAAATTTGCCAAGAAATTTGCCAAAAAGACAAAAATTTGCCAAAAAATTTGCCACACTTTGGGTCCTTATTTGAAGAGTTTTTGACGAAACGATCCATGACTAAAGTTGGAAGTGTAAGTGACTCGATTTATATGACTTGAGAAATGAAATGACTGTGAATAGCGTTGTTACAAAGATTTTAAAGGATCATTACCCTTGGTTTGGGCCCAGGCAAAGCTGCAACATTTCTCAAGTTTCGCACTTTTTTTTTCGTTATTTTGTTTTCGCTTCTTATTTTTCCCAAAATTTGCCACGCGATTT
>NC_088363.1:7551791-7569291 GCF_034508935.2 Berghia stephanieae | reverse complement strand
ACTATGGATAAATCAAAGGTCAGCATTAGACACGATGCTATAACTATGGATAAATCAAAGGTCAGCATTACACACGATGCTATAAATATAGATAAATCAAAGGTCAGCATTAGACACGATGCTTTAACTATGGATAAATCAAAGGTCCGCATTACACACGATGCTATAACTATGGATAAATCAAAGGTCAGCATTACACACGATGCTATAACTATGGATAAATCAAAGGTCAGCATTAGACACGATGCTATAACTATGGATCAATCAAAGGTCAGTATTAAACACGATGCTATAGCTATGGATAAATCAAAGGTCAGCATTACACACGATGCTATAACTATGGATAAATCAAAGGTCAGCATTAGACACGATGCTATAACTATGGATAAATCAAAGGTCAGCATTACACACGATGCTATAACTATGGATAAATCAAAGGTCAGCATTACACACGATGCTATGACTATGGATAAATCAAAGGTCAGCATTAGACACGATGCTATAACTATGGATAAATCAAAGGTCAGCATTAGACACGATGCTATAACTATGGATAAATCAAAGGTCAGCATTAGACACGATGCTATAACTACGGATAAATCAAAGGTCAGCATTAGACACGATGCTATGACTATGGATAAATCAAAGGTCAGCATTACACACGATGCTATAACTATGGATAAATCAAAGATCAGCATTACACACGATGCACATCTTTTCAGACCTCATTTTACACCAGTGCCTGCTCTCTAATTTCTCACTTTACCTTTGATTTATCCATAGTTATAGCATCGTGTCTAATGCTGAACTTTGATTTATCCATAGTTATAACATCGTGTCTAATGCTGCACACGATGCTATAACTATGGATAAATCAAAGGTCAGCATTACACACGATGCTATAACTATGGATAAATCAAAGGTCAGCATTACACATGATGCTATATATATATGGATAAATCAAAGGTAAAGTGAAAAATTAGGGAGCAGGCACTGGTGTAAGACGAGGTCTGAAAAGATGTGCATCAGACAAAACAGAGAAAAATTTCAGACAGGGCTGATGGTGACATTAAGTAAAAAAAAAAGAGGAAATTTTTAAACATTTGCCGTTTTAAAGCCCCATTTTTACTGCACTAACCCCCAATTTTAGAGCAATTGAGATGATAAGTCACCATTGATACTCTCACCAACTTCCAGATGGTGGGAAAATGCACATATTTCTTCCACCACACATCAAGCCTCTCACTGACAGAATTGTTTATTGGGGGGAAATGTAATTTTATAAAAGGAGGAAATTCCTAGTCTGACTCCAAAATCACGGATTTCCACGGAAAACCATCACAGCTCATCTCATGGCTAATCAGAATGTCTGAGGTTCGATCCCTAGTTCAGACTGGCTGACTTTCTTTTTTGGATGATTTGTTCTTGTATTTTTCTTTCTGCTTTGTCTGTCACTGTTTCAGACACAACTTTTCAGATTATAAAAGATAAAGTTTATGCCCAAATGCAGTGCATCTCAAACTTTTCTGAAAATGTAAATCAAAGGTCATCTATGAAATGTTGGGCCATCATGAAGTACCCATCTTAAAATGTTGATAAACCAGTGGATGTCTTAAAACCGCTGCTCTTCATCTTCATAAGCTGATTTCATTCAAATACAACTAGTTTGTGTAACAATTTGGTTTTTAGTCTTTGAACAAAGTAGTCCATCAGAACCATTGGGCCCATGGAGCCGGAGTTTATCCCAATTTCTATAGCGTGAAATGGACAATAGCAATTGCTTGCTATCCTTTGGAAAGGATGCTACTCTATCGCATAGTACTTTCTACCAGATCTAACGGACCCTGCTACCCATTCACTGCTGGGTGGACAGAGGGGGTCAGAAAAAAATCTCGACTGCACCCGGGATCGATCTTGGTCCCTTTGCGTGTGAAGCGTGTGCTCTACCAACTGAGCTGTCGGGATCCCCAGTCTTTTAATAAATGAATGTAAATTATTATCTGTCATGTGTGTGAAAAAAATGTATAAATAATAGTAAAATTGAACAAGCTTTTGGCAGTTTTCCCCAGCAGCTCCAAGAATCTAATGCTATGATGCATACAAAATACATATATAATATTTTCTTTAAAGAAAAATAAGGCTCGGGGTTGAAATTGTCCAATTGATAAGTTTTTCATATTTAATTATGTGTAAAAGCCACGACTTACTGACAAAGTAGATTGCATAGGTGGTCATTTCGTCCAATATCTTATCCTGTAAACTGACCTCGGCACACGTACGTGTTCCATTGTAGAATGTGTCAATGTCGGGACAGTAGGATCTGGAAATGACCAAGAGAAGTCAATAACAAAAATAGACAACAGAATAAAGAGTTACGGCCTTCTCCATCAGTGCTGATGGTGAGAAAAAAAAAAAGTGATAAAGGGGGAACGTTTTGAACAAATGCCTATAACTATACTATAAGCCTCATTTTCACTGCACTAACCCCGACCTTTAGAGCAATTGAGATGATAAATTATCATATTGATATTCCGGCTAGCATCTGAAGAGATAAACTGTAGCTGCATGTTCCACCAGACATCAAATCTTTCACTACCAATCCATTGATTTCAGGAAAATGTAATTTTCTAAAAGGAGGAAATTCCTCCTTTGACTCCAAAATGGCGGATTTCCACAGATCCGAGGAGAACCATGAGCATTGCTTCATTATACAGAATGTTTGATTGTAAAAACTGTGGGACTACAAAACTTATAGCTTAGTGGCATATTATCACAAATGATGTAAAACACACCAAAGGATGTGCAATCCTTTGAATTTGGACTCGATACTCTGATGTCACGTCGCCCGCAACGGCGGCCATATTGGTTCTAAACAAAGAAAATCGGTACTGTTTATTCTTCACGCTGGCTAGAACTTTTCATCTGTCTTGTGATCAGAATGTGTAAAAGTCAAAACATGATCAGATTTATAATGTTTTTTTCCCTCTGGATACGCTTTTATGCTCATTGGAGAAATATTTCAAAAGGCGTTCGCCATTGTTCCGATAGTTTAGAGCCAGTTACTAAGGTATGCGTCATTACGAGGGAAGTGACGTCACGACTGTTGAAGCGTATTGTGTTTGCTGTTAATGTTAATTTTCCATTGCTAACTCTTTCTAACAATAATTCATAACACCTCAGTAAGTAAAAATATTGCTTTATTCTAATAACGGTAATTTGAGAAAAATTTTGAATATAAAAACAGTAAAAGTAAAAAAAAAAGCTGTCCCATACTGTGAAGGTATTTCCTGAAATCAGTACATATCTCAAATGGCCTTGACTGCATAACAGAACAAAACTTTTTATAATTTCCTACCATTAAATACATTATTTGTTCAACTGTGTTGGGCATTTATTTCACGCAATATCCACTAAATGTGCTCAAAGCACTTTACGAGGGGTCCATAGCCAACAGCAACACTTAATATGTAGGACGAGAAGCGATCTCAGTTTAAAATCCTTCAAATTGGAAACTTTCTAATAAGCCCCCCCCCCCTCCCTCTTGCTCATAGACTGTAGATATCTGAATATATATGTTATGAATTAATTCTGTACAAGTACCAGGTTTGTAGTACAGTCCACTCCGGATAATTGCAACACCTTGGGATAAGCGAAAATATTGCGATTAACCAAAGTTGCAATTAACCGAAGTTCGTTTCCTGTCCACAATTGCATCATTTTACAAATACATGGTAAACTCAAAACAAGTTTTGTGAACATTGTTCTTAGTCCACCTCAGACTGAGCAATTTGATTGAAACAAAAACCATGTAGCAGCCCTGTAAAGATTTTGAAAAGCAAAATCAGCTTTGATACAAGCCGACATCGTATTCACGTTGGATTAACTTTCACTCTTTTGTTCTCAACATTTGTAAGAGTCAAAGAGATTAGCCATGATGAGAGATAATAAGCTCTCACCAAATCCATTGGACTGGACACAAAGAACAGTTGTCAATCTTAAAACAAAAGATATCATCGCTCAGTCTGAAAAGCTGTGCCTGTTTTTGCTTCTATTGGAGTGGTGACATACTACTGTAGCATTAAAACCCTACACACTCTCCATTCTTTAACTTGTCACTTCACCCACGATGAAATGTAATCATGACATTTTGTTCGATTGATTTCTTGAATTTGCCACTTTTTGTGGTCGAACATTTGTTGAGATTAACCGAAGATTGTTGCAATTAATCAGTGACTTTTATATAGAATTAATTCTGTTTCTTGAGGAAATGTTGCGATTAACCGAAAGTTGCAATTAACAGAGTTGCGATTATCCGGAGTGGACTATAATAACACCCAGATCACACAATATTCAAAACTGGAGGTTTTATATAGGGCAATATCAACTTAAGTACTCAAAGCACTTTACAAGAGGTCCCTAGTCAACTGCAACACTCAACATCTGTTTTTGTTTTTTTTTTGTTTTTAGGAATGCATTTATGTTTTCATTGTTTTTTTTGTTGTTGTTGTTGTTGGCTGAAGAAGGGTTTTGAGCACGAAACATTCCGTGTTTGGTATTTTGTTCTTGTTCGGAGCTGTTGCATTCAATTTTGTTTATTACTTTTTACAATCCACAGCTTCTAGCAGCTTATTTAGTATCACCTCAGCAACACAAAGCGTCACTTACTCAAGCCTTCTTATATCTTCCATGATGTAATCCTTAGTAACGTTGACAGATGATAGAAAGCCGGATATGTTATCCAGGAATCTCTCCACCTTTCCTGTGTCAACAAAAAATTCTATCATCTCCCCAAAGATGATCATTAGACTCGGCAACAGAGCTCCATGAGCGATTGCACAAATTGTTCCGACGAACATCAGGAACTTGTCCGTGCAATCTGAGAAACGAAACTGGAAAGAAATATATAATTATATCAGATGATGAGAATAGAGGGAGTTACTAGCAGTTATAATAACATAAATGGTTATAGCATCAACGGTTATAACAACGACAACAATAACAACAGCAGCAACAAGCAAAGACAACAACAAACAACAACAACAATAAAGTTGACAAAAACAATAAGGACTGCAACAATAACGACAATAACAACGACGACGACAACAGCAACAATAACAACAACAATAACAACAATGATGACAACAGCAACAATAACAACAATGATGACAATAGCAACAATAACAACAATGATGACAACAGCAACTATAACAACAAAGATGACAATAGCAACAACAATGATGACAACAGCAACAATAACAACAATGATAACAACAGCAACAATAACAACAATGATGACAATAGCAACAATAACAACAATGATAACAACAGCAACAATAACAACAATGATAACAACAGCAACAATAACAACAATGATGACAATAGCAACAATAACAACAACAATAACAACAATGATGACAACAATGATGACAACAGCAACAATAACAACAAAGGTGACAATAGCAACAATAACAACAACAATAACAACAATGATGACAACAGCAACAATAACAACAATGATGACAACAGCAACAATAACAACAATGATGACAACAGCAACAATAACAACAATGATGACAACAGCAACAATAACAACAACAATGATGACAACAGCAACAATAACAACAATGATGACAACAGCAACAATAACAACAATGATGACAATAGCAACAATAACAACAATGATAACAACAGCAACAATAACAACAACGATGACAATGATGATGACAACAACAACAAATACAACAAGGAAATGATATAAAGGATGAAAATATAATGAAGGTGTAACAATGGAGTAGAAGATTTTTAAAAAGTGGTAACATCTCATTCTAGATATTTATCCTATACATTTATGACAACAGTTTTGAGCCATCTGTAGAAATGGGGGGGGGGGGGGGGGGGTCTCTCGCTAGCTCAGTTGGTAGAGCACTCGCTTCACGCGCAAACGGACCTTGATCGTTCCCGGGTGCAGTCGAGATTTTTTTCTGATCTTCCAGTCCACCCAGCAGTGAATGGGTAGCTGGGTATGTTAGATCTGGCGGAAAGTACTTTGCAATATACAAGCATCCTATCTAAAGGGTAGCAAGAAATTGATATTGTCCGTTTCATGCTATAGAAACCGGGATAAACTCCGGCTCCATGGGCCAAATGGTTCTGAAGGACTACTTTATCTGTATAAATGGACTCCTTCGGGAATTTCAGTAGATATTTCAGTTCACGAATATCAATTTACACAATCTTTAAGAATCATAACATAAATTAAAAAGTATGTCTTGATTGTGTGCACAAATGATTTATAACGGGAACATAAATATCCACCACATGTGTTTAAAAAGGGGCCTTAATCTAATAGCAACATTTAACATATTATAGGACGAGACATGAGGCCTGTAAGGCCCTAATTTCTTTCCACGACAATGATATTACTAGCAAGGTGCTCATTTTACACCTGAGTGCAGAGTAAAGAGCATTTTCCAAGGACTCAGCTTTGCACTGCCAAAAGCGGGACTTGAACCAAAAACGTATCAGTTTGGATTTGAGTGTCAAATCACAAGACCAGACAGCTACACATTTGCCTTTCTTTTTTTTAATCCCTCAAAGCCATTCGGCCCATGGAACAGGAGTTTATCCAGATTTCTATAGGAGTTTATCCAGATTTCTATAGGAGTTTATCCAGATTTCTATAGCGTGAAACGGACAATAGCAATTACTTGCCACCCTTGAATAAGATGGTAGTCTATCGCAAAGTATTTTCTGCCAGTTCTAATAGACCCAGCTATCCAATCACTGCTGGGTGGACAGTGGGGGGGGGGGGGGGGGGGGGGAGAGTCAGACATAAATCTCGTCTGCACTTGGGGCATTATAAACATTACTGAAATTCCTACCACTTCTAAAACTCCAACAAGTTTTGGTTTCTCTTTCTTTTTCTTCTCCTTCTTCTCCCCATCATCTTCGGCGACAATGGTTCCATTTCCGCTTGATCCTGGGCTTCCATTCCTAGGGCTGTTGGCAAACGCTCCATGTTTTGTACTGTCGGGACTCAGGGACAGATGGAATGTCGTCTGGCCGTTTTTTGTCTCTGATCATAAGAGAGGTGTAAAAAAAACAACAAAGTAATAAAGTGTTGATTATTATTCCTTTTCGTTCCCTGTGAAGCTCACTGCGTACTTAAAAAAACAAAAACAACAACAAACAAACAAAAAAAAACAAACAAACACGTATTTGTGTTTTGTTTTAAAGGGTTTTACGGCGCTTGCAACACATTAAGGTCATATCAGCGCCAGTAAAAAGGAAGAAAATGGGATAGTAAAAAGTTCTAGAATTACAATTAAAGCACAAAAGAAAAGGTGAGACAAAGGGGAATTGGTTGAAATAGGGAACAGATGTAGATTCCAAGAGCACACCGTCAAAGTACTTTGAGATCACCTAAAAGTCTTATCCAGACACAAGCACAGGTCCCAACAAAGAGGAATACACTCAAATGTTTACCAATCATATAATATAATGTGTAAACTAAACATAATACAATGCATAACAGAGAGATGATTTACAAGGAAAAAATACCATCTCCCAAAACTATAACTATACATTCGACTGTTTTCCTCCCAGCCAAGGACTCCGGCAAGGATCAGGATAAAACTAAGTAATCTCATTCCAAGACAATGACGATAGGAAACAATTGGAAAACGGGTATGGGGTGATAGAAGACACATTATGTACCTCCCTGCCTACTATGGGAGGTCAGGATACCCACCCAGAAACACGTATTTAAAATTTTGACCAGAAAACTCATCCTTTTATTCTTTTCAGTACTCTAGTGTATCAACTAAAAAGAAAAAAAAAAGGGTTGGGGGGTTGCACTCTGGCCAATAGATATAACATAAACTAAACATGTACACATTGGTTACTTTACACACATAAACACACACACACACACACACACACAAACCTAAAGAGAGAGAGAGAGAGAGAGAGAGAGAGAGAGAGAGAGGGAGAGAGAGAGAGAGAGAGAGAGAGAGAGAGAGAGAGAGAGAGAGAGAGAGAGAGAGAGAGAGAGAGAACTTACAAAAAGACAAAAGACCAGTCAAGAACGTTGTAAAGATACGATCTTTTTTCTGTCAATTATAGGTCACGTTGATCTTGGTGTGCATTCAGCATGGTTCAATGATATCCATAGATGACACACACACACGCACACAAACAAACAAACACACACACAGACATAAAGAGAGAGCGAGAGAGATAGATAGATAGATAGATAGATAGATAGATAGATAGATAGATAGATTAGAGAGAGAGAGATAGAGAGAGATAGATATATTAGAGAGAGAGAGAGAGATAGAGAGAGAGAGAGAGAGAGAGAGAGAGAGAGAGAGAGAGAGAGAGAGAGAGAGAGAGAACTTACAAAAAGACAAAAGACCATTCAAGAACGTTGTTAAGATACGATCTTTTCTCTGTCAATTATAGGTCACGTTGATCTTTGTGTTATCTATATAGAAAAAACACATATACATACACATACACATAAATACAAAAAAAAAACCCCAAAAACACATACAAACACAAATAGCATAGACTATAGATGGCAACACACAACATACGAACACACACACACACACACACACACACAAACACTATAGATGACACTCAAGCACACAATACATACACATATTTACACAATATATAGACCCCTCTATCCAGTGACATCTAGGGTATATGAAGACCTTGACTGGCCTCTATCTCATGATAAAAGATATATATATATATATATATATATTATATATATATATATTATATATATATATATATATTATGCAGATGACGTCACTCAGGCCTTTGTTATTGTTTTTGCCATCCGCGTTTGTGAGTTGTTCTCACTAAACTGTATTAACCAGACTATAAAAGTTCATGGTTACACAGAGTTTTTGTGTTGGTCCGTTATACTTCCGGATGGCAATGTTGTGAACTCCTTGGCCAAGCGCATTCTATCTATATAGATAAAACACATATACATACACACACATATAAATACAAAAACAAAAACAAAAAACATACAAACACAAATAGCATAGACTATAGATAGAATGCGCTTGGTCAAGGAGTTCACAACATTGCCATCCGGAAGTATAACGGACCAACACACAAACTCTGTGTAACCAAGAACTTTTATAGTCTTGTTAATACAGTTTAGTGAGAACAACTCACAAACGCGGATGGCAAAAACAATAACAAAGGCCTGAGTGACGTCATCTGCATACTATCTATAGATGGCAACACACAACATACGAACACACACACACACACACATACAAACACAATAGATGACACTCAAGCACACAATACATACACATATACACACAATATATAGACCCCTCTATCTCATGATATATAAGATTTATATATACATGTCACACACACACACACACAAACACACACACAACACACATGCGCGCGCGCTTAAAAATTGGACAACGTACGCTACCACTATCATCAACGAGTCATTGCTATCATTATCCTTGACAAATTTAACAGTGACAAAAACTCCCATCTATTCCACGCATCAACCAACTCTTGATTAACTGTCGACTGCAATCTACATTAATAACCCCCCCCCCCCCCCTTACCTTGTGAGCTTTCGTAGAAATAGTTGTTGCTATTATCACTCATGGTAAGGCTGACATCCTTCTCCACACACGAATATAAATTCTATGATAAATGTTCACCAATGGATCTCCAAAAAAAAAGGATAATAAATATTTCAGTATCTTAACAGGTTACTGTAATGTGTGATGTAAGATAATTTCTTCTTTCTTTTTAACCGCAAGGCTACACACACTAACTATATATATACATGTCATGTATGAAATATATGCACGGGAGACGCTCCAGTGGTCATTGAAAATTATAGTGAGGAAGAGTCAAAGAAAGAGAGAGAGAGGCATTCGACACGGGTAGCAAGCAAGGAAGGGGGAGAGTTGAAAGAGAGAGAGAGAGGCGGAGGAGACGGGGAGATTGATTAACCAGAGCCTCGTGACCAAGGGAATGGTGTGAGATGACGTAGCTAATGTTATTTCACTGAAGTGAGTCTGTAGTGAAGGAAATATAATATAGTAATATAGACTATATAATGCACACACATTGACGTGAATGGAAATTGTAGGTACCCCGAGTATACTCGATGCCACATTATTGGCCATGACTTACCACAGATTAGTGAGGGCTCCTCTACGCTCCTAGTCTGTGTGACTAACTCTCACGAGTAAACGGGTCTGCCTCCTATTCGATATTGATTCTTATATTATGCGTTTACTTAAAATACTCATTGTATCAGCTCGCCAGGTGAAACATGCCAACATACAAAGCCATGTTTAACCCATTCATATCTATGGTTTAACTTTGTAAATGTTGCTGCTCGAAGCTCGAAAAAATAAATAATAATGTGAAATTGATTGTAAGCTTCAATTTAATTACAAAAACAGATCAAATGAACGTTTCGGGCCTCCCCTTTATCAACAAAACAGAATGAATGAAACACCACAGATGAATGAAATAATGGGGTAGTGGCGTAGTTGAACCAATTAGTGAATTGAACACAATCTCTTGACGTCAGCATGGCTTAGGCTTACATTTAAAAAAATCTTCTATCCCTATATGGAAACATCGAGGAGAGACATTGGGGAACCTTAATTAATCCAGTAAGCGCATTCATTATATAACTTTGAAAATGCGCCATACAAGTGTCAGTATCATCATTATTAACCTACTATTATCATCATCATCATCATCATCATTAATTATCATTATTATTATTATTATTATTATTATTATTATTATTATTATTATTATTATTATTATTATTATTCTGTCAGAGCTCGTTCAAGGTGATGATGGGCGTGGTGTGTATTCACATTTCGGTTGGTGTTTACGTGCACTGGGGATGGGGGGGGGGGGGGGGGGGGCACTGCTGCCAGTGGGAGCGATCTATATTCATGTTTTCGTCCAACCAGGTCATCAATCATATGATTTGTTGCTGTCCAACGATTGGATATATCTTAAAAAATGTAAACACGCTGCTTTGTTTATAAAATTTGTAAACACACCCATGTGTCAGGCTGAATAAAACGACCAATCGTGATGTTAGATATTTAAAAAGCTGTGAACACTTTTCACTATGTGGGTCACTTTGAGCACATTTTGCAATGTGACCAATGACCTCGAGCACATGGAAAGTTAATATAGATCATGCCCATTGTTGCAACTGTCGTTTGGTGAGCTCTTAATGAGCGAAAAGAACACGGCGGTCTTGTGTCTTGTGCTTTTGTTGTTACTCTGGCCATCCCGAACAATGCCAATGGTTTGTACGATGTACTAGCCTGGATAGTAACAAAAAATAAAGTTATTATCTTCATAAGTGTCTGCTCCTCTCACTGTTCTGAATACTCTTCAATAGTCGTAACGTCACTTCCTTCCAAATGACGCATGATAAGTAAGAAACACTGGCTCTAAACTATCGGAACAATGGCGGACGCCCGTATGAAATATTTCTCCGGCGGGCATAAAAGCGTATCCAGAGGGGAAAAAACCCCATAAATTTGATAATGTTTTGACTTTTACACATTCTAATCACAAGGCATATGAAAAGTTCTAGCCAGCATGAAGAATAAAAAGTAATGGTTTTCTTTGTTTAGAACCAAGATGGCCGCCGTTGCCGGGCGGCGTGACATCAGACTACTGAATCCAATTAACATGGATAATTTAATGCACGTGTGGCCCATTTAATGGTTTAATGACATGCCTGCATCAACAAGCCCAAGGGCGATATTTTGTCAGTCGTTTGTTAAAACAGGCATCGCTTATTGTTACTCAAATGCAATTCATGGAAATGAAAAGACAAGCTTGGACGTGGTCAAAACGGTACACGGGTTGTGTGAAGAAAAACACATGAGTTGATTTGGTCAGCTCACCCATGTGTTCTTGAAAAAAACACGTGATTTATTTATTTATTTTTTTTTCATTAAGGATACATTGGCCAATCTATGCCAATAGAATGAAGATGACGTCACTCGGGTTATTGCATTTTGCCATCCACGTTTATGAGTAATTCTCACTAAACTGTATTAACCAGACCAAAAACGTTCAAGGTTACACATAGTTTGTGTGTTGTTCCGTTATACATATTTCCGAATGGCAATTTTGTGAGCTTGTGAGCGAAGCACATAATATCTATATATAGATAGTTCGAAGATGACGTCACTCCGGTCTTTGTTATTGTTATTCGCCGGGGAAATATTTTATACGGGCGTCCGCCATTGTTCCGATAGTTTACAGCCAGTGTTACTAAGTTACCATGCGTCATTAGGAAGGAAGTGACGTTACGACTGTTGAAGAGTATTGTGACGTTGGATATTTTCAAACTGTGAATACTTTTCACTGTGGGTCATTTTGAGCACACTTTGCAATGTGACCAATATGACCTCGAGCACACGGAAATGTAATATATAAATCATCCCCATTGTCTACAACTCGGGAGTCACCTGGGCCTGAAGTCTCGGGGTTAAGACCTTTGACACATAAGTCATTTTGTTTAATAGAATTTAAAAAAATTTTTTTGATGACCTGGGCTAAACGTTTTCTGACGATCTTGAACAAAAGCAAACAGGTGTTTTGTCACTATAAGGCAGCACTGCTGTGAGGGGAATGAACCTGTACGGGCATTTACATGAATCTATTCATCCAGTATAGATAGTTCGAAGATGACGTCACTCACGCCTTTGTTGTTATATTTTGCCATCCGCGTTTGTGAGTTATTCTCACTGAACTCACTTTAAACTTTCATGGTTACACACAGTTTTGTGTGTAGGTCTGTTATACTTCCGGATGGCAATGTTTTGAGCTTCTTAGCCTAGCGCATACTATCTATAGATAGTTGAAAGATGACGTCACTCAGGTCTTTGTTATTGTTTTTTGCCATCCGCGTTTATGAGTAATGCTCACTGAACTGTATTAACCTGACTATAAACGTTCATGAATACACACAGTTTTGTGTGTTGGTCCGTTATACTTCCGGATGGCAATGTTATGAGCTTCTTAGCCAAGCGCATACTATCTATAGATCGTATGCACTTGGCTAAGAAGTTCACAACAGTGCCATCCGGAAGTATAACGGACCTACACACAAAATTGTGTGTAACCTTGAACTTTTATAGTCTGGTTAATACAGTTTAGTGAGAATCACTCACAAACGCGGATGGCAAAATACAACAACAAAGGCTTGAGTGACGTCATCTTCATTCTATCTATACATAATCACGTGACTGTGCATGGCTATAACGGAAACATCCCACAATTCAGCGGCATCGACTGGAGATCGAACTTCAGACCTCATGACAAACTCATGCCAGATAAAGTAAACAACATTTTTTTAAAATGCTTTTATATAGCGCAATATCCACCAAACGTGCTCAAATCGCTTTACAAGGGGACCCTGACCAACAGTAACACGTAACATGTTGTACGGAACATGACGCCTGTTTGGCTATGATATTGATTTTTTTTTTTTCGACAGAGACAACGACGGTAACGTCCAGATACTCATTTTCAACCTGAGTACGGTGAGAGAATGTGAGTAAAGACTCTTTTCCAAAGACTCGACTATGCGCCGAGCGAGGCTCGAACCCAGGACCTTCCGATCCGAAAGCGAGTGTCCTACCACAAGACCACGTCGCAGCATGAGAGTAGTAAAAATGATTAGATAGAATTAATTTCTAGAATTAATATTACTTTAAAAAAAAAATTTTTTTTTTTCGTTTGTTTTGTTTTTATATGGGACAGCGTGGTTTAGCGTTACAGTCTTTTCTTCGTACCCAAAAGGTACCGAGTTCGATGACCCCTCGCTGCGCTGTGTGGCCTTTTAAAAGTCCTCGTCAAAAAGGGAACACATTCGATTGTAGTTTACAGTTTACAGCACACGTGTACCCAATAATGAAAACACAGACGGCGAAGTCTCAAACCAAACCAAACCAAACTATCATTGTGACAAGGACAATACCCTGCAGGGCAAGTGTGCTCAACACAATCTTTGTTGATGGAGAACGATCAAATTATAACAGTTTGCATAGTTAAGTATTTAAAGCATAGCACAATCTTTAAAATCATCACATTCTTAAAACACCCGCGATGTAGACCTCCATTACAATGCTATGTAAATTGTATAATTGAACGCATTTTTTTCACTTCGTCATTCGTCATAGGAAACACACATTCGTCATTTGTCATAGGAAACACACATTTTGTTTCGATCCAACGACCGTGACCTGACTGTCTTGTGATCTCAATGAGGAATGTCTATTTTTAGAATGAGGGGAAAATCAATTCTTGCTACAAATCACATGATTCGTGATACCAGAGCACCACCGCATCTTGTCAGGTGGTGATGACTATGATCGACAATAATGACGATGATGATGACGGTGACTTCTTCTTCTTCTTCTTCTTCTTCTTCTTCTTCTTCTTCTTCTTCTTCTTCTTCTTCTTCTTCTTCTTCTTCTCCTCCTCCTCCTCCTCCTCCTCCTCCTCCTCCTCCTTCTTCTTCTTCTTCTTCTTCTTCTTCTTCTTCTTCTTCTTCTTCTTCTTCTTCTTCTTGCACTACCACCACCACCACCACCACTACTACTACTACTACTACTACTACTACTACTACTACTACTACTACTACTACTACTACTACTACTACTACTACTACTACTACTACCACTAAAAAAATTGACATGACACGGATTCCAAGTTTATTAATATTTCTTAATCAACTGGACACAACTCTACCTCAAAATACTTTCCGCCGTTACTAAAAATATCCAGCTACTCATTCACAAATGTGACAGAAATGGGAAAAGGGAGGCAGGGGATTGGGGGGGGGGGGGGGGGGGGGGGGGTGGGGGGACACCAAACAAAACAAAAAAAAAAAAGACACTGTACGTTTGCTTGAGAAGAGGTGGCTGACCCATCAGGAGTGAGGAAAAACTGAGAATAACGAATGGCTTGACCCAGGGTCGCGGGTATGGAGGACACTTCATTGGGGTTATTTGCTTTTTTCGTCTTGTGTCAACACGACATTGTTTGGTGGAGTGAGAGAGTGAGGGAGACCGGGGTATGCCCGTCCACGGGTCAATATAATGTATGTTTAATATCATCATCATCATATCTTGTCGCGCCAGTGAGTCAGCCAGTCCCGGGCAGTCTGGTTGCATTCCCTCAGGTCAGCATTGGTGCAGTGAGGTCCCAGCGAGCATTCGGACAGGATGTGGTCCATGGTCTGTCTGGGGTGACCGCATGGGCATTCAGTGCCCGGTGAGATTTTCCATTTAAAGAGGTTGGTGGCGGTGTTTCCCACCTTTGCTCTAGCTCTGTTCAACGCCACCCATTCTTTACTCTTGAGGTCTGTGCCTGCTGGGAGCTTTTCTGTTGGGGGCTGGAGGGCATCGTTTGCTGTCTTGTCCCATTCTACCCATTTGTCCAAGCGGAAGAATGCTGAGTGGTCTGGGTGAAGGCTCTCTACTGTGAGGAAGCTTTTTCTTGATTTGAGCCTGCTTTTGGGGCAATTGTGGTCATGAAGGGGGTGTCTCTGGTCCATTTCCTGTTTGTATTTTTGTATTTGGGCATGGGTTTCCCTCCGGATGTGTGGTGGGGCTATTCCTGCTGCACGGTAGACCAGTGGTAATGGTGTTGCTCTCAGCTGGCCCGTTATGATCCGGCAGGCGTTGTTGAGCTCGGGGTCTAGCTTGGAGGCATGGCATGATCGGGCCCATACAGCTGAGCAGTACTCCGCAGTTGAGTAGCTGAGGGCCAATGCTGTGGTCCTTAGAGTTTTAGGGTCAGTTCCCCAGTTCATGTTTGCCAGCTTTCCAAGGAGGGCATTACGCGTGGACACTTTTGCCTTGGTCTTTCTCACGTGTTCTCTGAAGGACAGAGTTCGATCAAGCGTCACTCCGAGGTACACTGGGTGGTAGTTGTACTCTAATGTCTGGCCATTCCACTTGATGTTAAGTTTTTTGTGGGCTTGGTGGTTATTGAGGTGAAATGCACACACTTGTGTTTTCCTGGGTTGGCGTTCAGCGAGTTTTTAGTGTAGTACTTTGTAAGGGTGTCTAGGGCATTTGTCAGTCTGCTCTCGATTGGTTGGAAGGACACATCCTGTGTTGCGAGGCATAGGTCATCAGCATATATGAATCGGCGGATATTTGGGAACTCAGGCTGATCATTTGTATATATGTTGAAAAGTGTTGGAGCCAGCACTGATCCTTGGGGAAGACCATTCTTCTGGGTGCGCCACCTGCTCTTCCGGCCATCCATTTCAACAAAGAAGCGCCTGTTTTCGAGAAGTGACTGGATAATATTTACAATTTTCTTATTCTTTATCATTTTAGCCACTTTGAGGAGTAGGATCTTGTGATTCACTGTGTCATAGGCTGCAGTGAGGTCGACGAAGACTGTGCCAGTAACCTGTTTTGTCTCAAACCCATCTTCTATGAATTGTGTAAGGTTAAGAAGTTGACCACATGTTGACCGTCCTGGTCGGAATCCAGCCTGGTCTGGAGACAGTTGTTCGTCTAGACTGGGTGACATGCGGGACATAACCATTCGCTCAAATAGCTTGTATGCGATGCACAGGAGGGAGATCGGGCGATAGCTTTTCTTGGATTTTGGATCTTTCCCCTGTTTCAGTAGGGCGACTACTCTTGCTTTCCTCCATGCACTTGGCAGCCTGTTTGTCCTTGCGCATACATTGAAGAGGTCCAATAGCCAGGATAGGGTTCTCGGGCCAAAGTGTTGAATCATCTCAGTTGTGATTCCATCCAGTCCAGATGCTTTTCCTGCCTTCAGATGGGACAAGGCCTCTAGTAGCTCCTCCAGGGTAAAAGAGTCAAGATGATCTTCACTATCCTTGAGGGCTTTGTCCATTTCACGTTTCAGGGCTTTTAGTTGGCCTCGTGCTTTCTTGGCTGGTTTCCCATTAAGTAGAAGCTGATGTGCTACTTGGTCAGGTGTTACTGCAGCCACTCTTGTCTGGGTATTTTTGTCATTATTCAGTTTTGAAATTGTAGTCCAGGCCTTTTTGCTGTTTAGGGTCATATTGGTGGAGGTTATTAATTCCTTCCATCTTTCTGATCTTTCATCGGCTATCATTGATGTGAGTTCTTCACCCAGTTCTAGGGTTTCTTCGCTGAAAGGATCCACCTTGTATGATTCAATGTATCTTTCATATAGTTTCTTGCTTTCATCTTGGAGACATGGAATATAACTTTTTCGGCATCCTCTGGGGATGTTTTTCTTTGCAACTTTCCATATGAGTGTTCTAAAGTCGTCGTATCTCTGTGGGTCACTTTTTATATTGGTGATCTCATTGTCTAAATCTTTAGTAAAGTTTTCCCAATTTGCTTTTCTAAAATTGAATCGTGGTATCGCATTTGATTCGAGGGCTTTAACAGCTGGTTTGATGCTGATGGTA
>NC_088363.1:7536791-7546791 GCF_034508935.2 Berghia stephanieae | reverse complement strand
GTCGTCATCATCATCATCATCATCATCATCATCATTGTCAATAACAACAACAGTAGAAGTAGCAGCAACAACAACAACAACAGCAACAGCAACAACAACGACGACGACGACGACATCATCATCATCATTATCATCATCATCATCATCATCATCATCATCATTATCATCATCATCATCATCATCATCATCATCATCATCATCATTGTCAATAACAACAGCAGCAGCAGCAGCAACAACAACAACAAGAACAAAAAGGCATGGGTGGGGGGAAACAGAAGAGGAGGGAGAGAAAGAGAGAGAGAAAGAGAGAGAGAGAGAGAGAGCGAGAGAGAGAGAGAGAAAGAGAGAGAGAGAGAGAGAGAGAGAGAGAGAGAGAGAGAGAGAGAGAGAGAGAGAGAGAGAGAGAGAGAGAGAGAGAGAGAGAGAGAGAGAGAGAGAGAGAGAGAGAGAGAGAGAGAGAGAGATTTTACATACAAAAAACGAGCAAAGAGTCATTTCGATCAAAGTGAAAGTAGATTTTGTGTGTAAACATGGCGACCTTCACAAAAAGTAAGACACCTGAAATTGATGATTATTTTCCTTCTTTTTCTTTGAGAAAAATTACGATTATGTTTGCAATTTAGAGGTATATGAATTAAAAACACCAAACAAAACTTAGTGCCTATAATCACGTCCATTGTGCTTGGGAGTTTTTCTCTCATGTCCATTCACTGTGCCTTGTGCTTGAGTAAGTTTTCTCTCACTTCCAGATCCAATGGTCCAATACCAATGGCATCGTCATTGAGTCTTGAGTTTTTTTTTCTATCTTGACGAGCCATACAGACTCAATACGTATCTAGTAGACTGCCATATAGTCATAGTCATAGGAGTAGATTAGAAAACTAGAGAGAAGTGTCTGAGTGTCACTGACGAGTCACTGTCACTCAAAATCAAAAGATGGTGCTTTCCATTCAATCATATTTTCAACTTTCATAAAGATTTATCTCATCATCATCATCATCATCATCATCATCATCATCATCATCATCATCATCATCATCATCATCATCATCATCATGTGGTCCCTGGTCCCTGCCAAACGAAGTACATTTTGCCAATGTTTTGTTTGCAGGAAGAGTGGGTCTAGACGAAAATGTTCTTCTATGTTGCTAAAAAAATGATAACCAGTTTATTTTTTACAATTAAATTCTTACCAAATTCAAATAGGACCAATTAAAAAAAAATTGCCAAATGAAGAAATGGCATTTTTATGTGAAATTAGCCAATTATAATAAAAAGAATGCGTCTCCAAAGAATGTACCCAAAAAAAAAAAAAACAGTTAGAAGTAGAAGAAAAACCCATCTAGAAAAAAGTACGTGTGAAAGGAAATTTTAAAATTAAATTGACAGGCATGTTATATTTTGATGGTGTCAAATAAAATGATTGGAGATGTTTAAAAAGTAGCTCATTTTGTTGCTGTAAATAAGATAATTAAATGGACAGATAAGAATGAATGTTGATAACGCGTATCTCCATGTCTTTACTATGTCGTCACAATGTTTCATTTATTCCCCCAACAGTCCACATGGAACCATATTAACCATTTCATATAAAAATCAATATCACCACCATGATCGCGTGAAACATTTGTGGAAGTGCAACCTTTATTTATATTTATTATTGTTTTTATTGATATTTGCTCCTTTGAATATATTTTGTTAGAATTTGAGCAAACTTCATTGATAAGGGGGAATGAGTTTGCCATTTATTGTGTGTCTTAGTTGTGTCCAACACGTTGAATATTGTAATTAGGACAAATTCCAAGGAAAATTAATTTATTATTTTAAAGGGATAGATGATTTCTATGCGTGAATAAAACTCACAAATCACACAATCCATAAAAACAATTAGGCACAATACAAATATGGTAGTCCCAAATGATTGTGCTCTTGTAATTATTTCTCACTCAGTGACTCACTGATCAAGGGACTGAGTAAGGCAACAAACGCATTCACTCAATTGTTTGCCATTTTATTGTACTTCCATCGCTAGCAGGCGGTCCTGATAGTTCAGGTGGTAGAGCACTCGCTTCACATGCTAAGGGACCAAGATCGATTATGGGCGAAGTCAAGATTTTTTCCTAGACCCATTGTCTACCCAGCGGTGATTGGGTAGCTGGGTCTATTAGATCCGGTGGAAAGTGCTTTGTGAAAGATTACTGCCTTATCCAAAGGGTAGCAAGCAAACAATTTCTATTGTCCATTTCACTGTATAGAAACCGGGATAATTCCTGTTCTCTAGGCCTAATGACTCTGCAAGGCTACATAGCCAGGTAGATTTTATGACTCTATATCATCACTATTTTTATCTTTCAGCTCTTGGTGTTTTGTGCCAGTCACTGTCGAGGTTGCATGTTACAAATGTCACCTATAGGTAGGTACTACAATATTTGTATAGAACACAGTTTCGTTGACACAAGAGAATCAAACCTGGGACTTCGTGAAGTCATTAATAAAAGTCCCAGGTTTTTAGAGTTTTTGACAAGATAAAGGTTATTTAAATCAATCGATATTTGAAAGACGAGGTTTCTGGCCAAAATTTTAAGTACATGTTTTTTTCAGAGTACAGCAGTGAACTATTTAAACGCTTCTTGCGTAGATTTGGATTTTCTTATGTTATTTGTGGGGGCAGTGTACGGTCTTTGCTTAGTACCCGAAAGGTACAGAGTTTGATTACCCGGTGCCCTGTGTGGCCTTGAGCAAGTCACCTCGCCCTAGTTTAATTTGCGACGCTGCACTGTGGGCAGCGGCGTGGCGTATTGACGGCATATGGTGGTGCCATGATTAGAAGAAGAAAAAAAATTCTAAAACAGTGAACACGATTAAGAGGAGAGAGCAATGTTAAAAACTCTCTTTTCTTTTTGGAAGGGTGGGGGGAGGGTCGATGGTTTCTACGAGTGGACAAAACTCACAAAAACAAATAATTCATGAAAACAAGCCACAACACTGAGATACAAGTCCCGTGTGAAAAGGGCTTTGTAATTATTCTTTGTCCACCATTTAAAGGATTGAATTTGGTAGATAATGCAATCAATATGTGATAAATGTAAATCAAAAGAGAAAAAAAAAACTATGACAGAAATTACTTACTTTTAGTACTTGTAAAGAAAATCTGCACGGCGATGTTTCATCTCTGCAAATCTTTTTATAATGTGTTTATTGAAATCTGGAATGGCATCTATTTCAGCTTTGTGAATTGACAGAATCATTAACGAATTTAACCGCTCCTGATTCATTGAATTTCGCAAGAAATTTTTCACTCTTTTAAGGGTACTAAAACAACGTTCAGGAGGTTAAGAAATACGATGGAAATGGTTAAGGTCACTATAGCCTATAGATGTCCATGATTTGTCAGTGTTTGATCTGTAAAAAGTAGACAATAAAAACAAAAGAAACGTTTTTTTTTTCTAAACTAACTGTGAGCCATTCATGCCTGTCATATCATGTCACTGAAAAAGAGCGTTTTTGAGATTTCCACACCTGTGTTAATTCAAAATCAGTTGGTTGGTGAGGAACTAGTCTTTTTATTTCTAATTTGTCATCTAGTGTCAATCTCCCAAACGGTCGGTGAAGTAAAGAGTCAACTTGATTCATTGCAATTCATTGTTTAACAAAACAAAACTTCAAAGTATATCTCAAATAATGGAAATCAGTGGAATACGATTAATGATTGCACAAATAAAAGGTAGATTCAGATCTTAAAGCATCACAAAGAAAAAATCACTCCACTTAAGTACTTAAAAAATCTAAAAACACACCAAAAGTATAACTGTTGACAATCTTCGCTTTCTTTCTCTGACTGACACAAATACACACGCACAAACACACACACACACACACACACACACACACACACACACACATACGTGTCTCGGACACATTAAGAGGACTCTCACCAAATCCTACATTGTATGGACGTATCATAGCTCAAAAACCAATAATACAAACAGGCTGATTTTTTAAATGTATCACCTAGACATGAAAAGATTGGTGTATGCCAAATTTCAGCCCTCTGCTTCAATTTTCATGTCAACATTATTTTACTCATACATTATTGGGACGTATCACTAAGTGGACATCGCATGACCTTTGAACCTCAAGCATGTTACACAAAAACATGAAAAACAAACATTAAACAGACTTTGTAGAAATGTACTCCGGGCATCTAGATTCTTAATCTATGTGCATTGGAATATTGTATTTTTATGTTCTCATTGGTTCCATTCTGGAATCGAACCTAAACAATATGATTTGCCTATTAATGTCAGGACAAAATGATGGTACATCGTTATTTCGTGACTAAGTCATTAAGTATGAGGCTTGTAGTATTGACAATAATACAAGTCTCATAGCCTTTGGACTGAAAAGATAGCTATCTTTAAACTTCATTCTGAAATGAATTCACAATTATTTTCCTTATGGGTTGCATTATTTTACATACATTATCATAGTGGTACGTTTGAAGAATAAATGTATCCGCTATATGACGCCATTGTTTTTTTTGTTTTGTTTTTGATTGTTTGTTTGTTTGTTGTTGTTTGATTGTCTTTGTTTATTTTGCTTGTTGTTTTAAGATTAACATAGCAATAGCAGAGATTAGAAATAGCTTACGTTTCATAGCAACGATAATCATAAAGGAAATTAACCAACATTTTATTCAACATTTTATTCAACCATGCTTTAACCTAGAACACTGCCAAATTCGGCATAAACTGCATTAAAACCAAAAGATAGAAAGTCACAGTCATTCAACAATTATCTCGATCCGTGATAAGACTCTACACTACAAAGTTCTTTTTCAAAAGGGCTAAGCTCTTTAAGAACGTCCTCATTGTGCTTGTCGATATTTATTCCCTGGGTGTAGTCAGACAATTTCATCTTTGAAGCCTCCCTTTGCCTTCTTCTGTTGAATAATATTATTCGTACTAGCGTAATCACACCGAGTCTTTCCCATTTTTCTTGACAATGCCTTTTGGCGCCAACATTTCCATGGTCAACTTTTCAGTTTCACTAGTGAGGTACTTCGACAGCTTTGACACATCATCTGTGAGTGGAATAGTCTTTGTGGTATTTTTCTTTTTTTTCATGTAGGTTTCTTGCGCATTGCAAGTTATTTCCTGATTCCGCATACTTGTGTGAAGCTGATAATATGCACCTGTTCTCTCTTTCATAACTGTATCTCCAGTCTCAATAGCTTTAGCTTTCAACAGAATACAGCAGTGCGCCAAACTATGTCCTAGTTTTAGAGCAAGGGATGATATTCCATATTGATTTGTGTCTTGTGAGTAGGCTGCCACCTCTCTTACAGCTGAGACCACATTTTTGAATCTTTCAGGTTGAAGGAAGTCTGATAGACCCAACGATTCGCAGTTAGGTGCACTCCTGAGCTTAATCAAAAGGCGGGCCAATTCTCTTAATTTATTTCGAATATGCCCGTGCCTATATTTGTCATGTCCGTTCTTTGTCGTCTCTCTGAGGCCAAGAAGTTTTATAGTTTCATCGCTCTTGGCCACGATTGAAATAGGGCCATTCCGTAAAGACACCATTATTTCATTATACAGATCGTTGTCAGATGCCTGTGGTAAAAGCAACTTTCCTTGTTTAACCAATTGCTTCCGGGGTACACTTTCAGCTTTGTTTACACATTTATGCCTCCAAAGATCTTTCTTAGAGACCCAACCCATACATTTCAAACATGGCACAAAGTTGCTTACTTGAGTTAATGTTTTTTTCCTTCTTTTGACCACCACCATGCCTGTTCCTTGCTTCAGCGTATTGATATTGTGTGCATGGTCACCAGCATTGCGAAGTTTGGCAAGTTCATCTTTTTTAGTTAGGGAGTAGCATTAAGTAAAGGCACCATATCTTTTTCATTCTTGTGTTGTGATAAAAGATGACGTTTTAACTTTGCCTGCTGTTTACCACAAAAACACAGAAATGCTTTTTAGAATCTCCTCTTGTGTTGGCAGATAACATCCCTCAATTTTATTTTGGTTCACTGTTAATTGGTTGCCTACATTTTCTTGAGAGCCTGATAAATCTGTGTACTCCTGTGATCTTGAGTCCGTAACTGTTACAGTACCAACTGGTAAAAATGTCGGAAAAGAGTCAAAGTCTGAATCACTAGAATCATGGACATAATCACTGTCATTAGGATCGTCATCAATATCTGAAAACATAATCTGTAAGTCTTTTCGCATTTCTCCAAAGACTAGCTCTAGATCAGATTGACAAGCAGTCAATGTCTGAAGATGAAGAAGGATGAAAAAAATGAATATGACGAAAAATCATGCGAGGAAAGAATAAATTACAACAGGTGGAGAAGAAGAAGAGAAATAAGAACAAGAAAAACTAGAAGAACAAGAACAAGAAAGATTATTGAAATAAATGGATAAGGAAGCGAGGATTAAAAGAGTTACAAATCGGATTGTGAATCGGAGTGGATTATCTTATTGTAACTGAACAGACGACAGGAAGCATATCGGTGAACACCGTGTACATATAATTGAACTCTCATAATATACTATCTTATTGTAATGGAAAAAGCCCCAAACACTATAGCTCTATATAGATTGAAAACCTGACTAACCAAGAACAGTCATATCTGGATTGTTGATTGGGAACGACGAAAGGCTGGGAGCAGTATCTAAATGATTAAAAAATAATGTTTGGTTTCTTCACAATTTGATTAGTTAAAAAGTAATTTTTTGAAAAAATTCAGATACGCCATAAAAACGACGACCTCCTCCACAAATAACTTCCAGTACCGGTTGTGTTTCCAATCTTTTATAAGAGCTATGAGACGAAATGAGATTTATCCAAGAAAACAAAATAGAGGGGTCAGAGTTCAAAGGATATACTCATTTCTTCTCCTTTTTTTTCTGGTATGTCTAGTTGTGAATAGGGTGAGTGTAACTGTTGATTGATTAATCCTCCTCTCACCCCTTTGTCCTCCCGATCGTCATTATAGTTTTGGTACTACTAATGTACGTTTTGATTTATATATTCATGTATTTATTTTATTTCAGGCAGATAGCTGTGATCTCAAATTTTCGAATTCCTAACCTACTTACAGTACAACAGACGTTCCCTCTCTCTCTCTCTCTCTCTCTCTCTCTCTCTCTCTCTCTCTCTCTCTCTCTCTCTCTCTCTCTCTCTCTCTCTCTCTCTCTCTCTATTTCTCTCTCTTTCTCTCTCTCTCTCTCTCTCTCTCTCTCTCTCAAAAGCCTTGGACCCTTCCCATCAATCAATTAATAAATATATCTATCTATCTATCTATCTATCTATCTATCTATCTATCTATCTATCTATCTATCCATGGCTGCTTATCCCTCCTCGTTTTCTTTCGTAGAACGGGAATACCTGCTAGTTAAAGTTATTTATTATTTCTATGTATAGATATATGAAAGAACGACAAGTGAAAAAAAATAATAATTAAGAAATGCAGTAAAACTACAGTAGAAATTGTAATGTAGGCCTCAAACATAAAATATTAAAGTAAGATTGTTTATACCGCATAAACTGGACTACTGCTACGGTCCTCCATCTTTGAATTTGAGTCTAAGAAACGAAAACAACGAGGTCCAATTTCATACACACAGCCTATACACACGTAATTAACTTTACTCTGCAGTTATCGGGACACCGCAATTTTTGGCATACACTCGCGGTGTGTATAGCGCTGTGTGTCTTAACGACAAAATCGCTCCGTTGCAAAGACCAACTCATTTCTTGGAAAAAATTTGTCAGGTGATCTAAAAACTGGCGGGAAGTCTGGTTTTGACATCAAAACATTATCAGGACGTCCACTTAACGGGGTGTGTCCACTTAACGTGAGTGTGCAAACATGAAATTGTCCCGTTAACGTAGCAAAAACACAAACACACACACACACACACACACACACACAAATAAACACTCATATACCATCAACTCGGCACTGCAAGCAAGAAAAATGTTGGTAAATTCGTCCACAATGCTTCGTTGCAAAGAATTACTTTATTCAAAAATCGTGAAAAAGAGGTGGGGGGGGGGGGGGGTTGATATGTCATATTTTAAAGTTTTATGTTGTTTTTCTTTGCTGCTTACAAATAAACTTGACAATGATCAGTGTTTTTGACAGTTAATGTAATATTTTGGATGGCCGAAGTTACCCTAATTTGGCGCATCCCCCCAGTCCAACGGTGGAGCTCTCAGATCCTGGCACAAGTCGAGGGGTTTTCCGCTATTTGAAGATAGTATAATTAGACCTAGTTTCTCGCTCAATCAGCTGTAGCGATACTAATGGATAGAGCATTAACTGGAGCTTGGATTGCTTTGCACCACGGTGTTGATTCAGTCACTAATTCGCGCAGTGATGTCACCAACACACAATAGTTGGCGCAGTGCATGATTCGGAATCTTGAATAGAGTGGAGACTAAAAAGGCAGTATGTTGTTGGCGAATTGGCGAAAGACAGTGGAGTTAAAATTTCTCAGTTTTATTTTTAATTAAATTATGCCGTTAATGATTTTTAAAAGATTGGTGTGGTGCCACCATTCGATCAAATGGCCCCACGCCACTGACTGTGGGTGATACCTGGATTATTCCATCTTCCCTTGGAATAGACCATGAGACAATGGGATGAATAAACGGAATTTTATTTTCTTTTAAATTTTGTTCTCTTTCTCCACGAGTCAAATGGAGATTGAAAGACATTTGTTAACAGGACTTGTATGTTGATACATATTAGAATATGTTCCACTTTAATCAAATTGGCTCCTCACGTGTTTTACATGTTAAATGTTGTTTGGCGTTTTCATAAACGTAAAAAGTAAATGACAAGGAAATGAGTAGGCCTCCATTTTGATTGACGCTACCAGATCCAGAAACTTTATGTCAATGACAGAACTGTGAATTAAAAGATATGTAGCTTCATTTTAAATAAGGAATCCTTAGGAAGGATGGTATTTGGCAATGTGTTTATGTATCATAATATAATTCTAATCAGTTATCTATTTAGAACTATACCATATGTAAACACAATGCCAAATACCATTCCAATTCCTTTTTCTTTTGTGCGAAAATTCCTCTTTTGGCCTTGAAATTCCTACGAGTGGTGTCTGAAACTCCTGTGAGCCAAATTTAAAGTTGGCGTCTCTGTATGTATGTATAATTCCTTTTTTTGATTTTATTTAAATCTTTTAAATTTGACTGTCTTGTGTGTGTGTGTGTAACTTTGTGGTGTTGTGGTATGACTCTTGTCTTGTGACCGATAAGTCAGTGGTTCGAATTATTCCTCTGTGGCTGATGCAACGTTGAGTCCTTGGGAAAATGCTCTATATTCCTATCTCACTATACTCAGGAGTGAAAAAGTACCTGGTCAATGACAGTGAAGTCCCTCTAAAAAAGCAGATTGTAACATTAGGTCTTGTCCTTCAAGTAAGTGTTGCTGTTGGCTTAAACCCCTTGTAAAATGCTTTGAGCATGTGTAGTGGACAGTATTGAACAACTGGCTACAGAAAGAACCTAATTGACGTCTCTTAGCTCTTTGTTCTTGTTTTTAAACAGCCATTTTTATGAGTAGTTCTCACTAAAATTGTACTAGTCAGACCATAAACGTTTAAAGTTACTCATAGTTTTGTCTGTTGGTGCGTTATATCTGGCTGTTGGATATTGTGAGTTTTGTAACTGAAGGAATAGCATCAATATCAAATCTCCCTTTTTTATTTATTCCTGATTTTCAGGTCAGGCATAATTTCATCCAAACTGAATCCCAATTCGTTGTCATCAAATACGCGGCTGTGCTGTGCTGCCTTCTTCCACACTTGCCCACCACTTGGCGGCTATCGGAACACAGAGTTTGAGGATGCTACCCCGACAAAGGCAGGTCGAGCCAAAGTATCGGCACCCAACTGGCATAAATACAATGACATCACATATCCTCCCACAGAGCCCGGAGAGCCACTTCGACCCGCAGTAA
>NC_088363.1:7516791-7531791 GCF_034508935.2 Berghia stephanieae | reverse complement strand
CTGAACAACTTTTAAAAAATCTGATCTTTTCATCGCCTCTTTGTAAAACTTGCTTTTTTTCAGGTCCGAGGGTTGTCGATAGACGAAGCCATCAAACAATTGTCTTTCCACAAGAAAATTGGGGCAGCTCATGTCAAAGAGGTAGGAAAATATTCTAAGATGTTTTGATGGAAGGGAGTCATTGGTGAGCTGGACAATGAAATGTCTCAGCAGTGAACACAAGTGTGATGTCAAAAACTGGTTCTAATTTCAATGGAAGTGTAAGACCACTCTTTCATAGGACTGGATACATACCTTGTGTAAATGATCTTCTGATGTCAGAGTGATGGCATCTTATTTTCTAGTCTAAATATATTATACTGGTTGTCAATAAAGATCATCCATCCTCGCTCTTTTACGTCCCGTAATCCTAAGGATCTGCCTTAACATCCTGCTACTGAAATATTTATGCCACCTTATGATTCAATATGTAACCTATTCATTATTAGTCTTCTGAATGACTGATTACATACACACTTCCAAGGGTGTGTATCGTTTCAGTATCAACCATCTCGTACATACACACTTCCAAGTGTGTTTATCGTTTCAGTATCAACCATCTCGTACATACACACTTCTAAGTGTGTGTATCGTTTCAGTATCAACCATCTCGTACATACACACTTCCAAGGGTGTGGTTCGTTTCAGTATCAACCATCTCGTACATACACACTTCCAAGGGTGTGTATCGTTTCAGTATCAACCATCTCGTAACTCATCTATATTGTGGAGATGCTCGCTGTTGGTTTTTCTCATGTTTAAAAAGTAGTCTGAACCAGTCCATCTGTGGAGTTGGGAGTTAATCCATATCTTCTTCTTCTTCTTCGTTCCTCTGATGGACATCTATGGCTGCAGTCCGACATCTGCTATGAAGTCTGTGGTCCGCTGTGGACCATATCAATTTCTTCTACCCTTTATAAGGGAACCTAGTCCATCGCAAAGTGCTTTCCTCTAGATCTAACAGACCCAGCTACCCAATTAGTGCTGAGTGTACAAGTAGGTCAGAAAAAAATCTTGACTTCATCCGTAATCGATCTTGGCCTATTTGTGTGCGAGGTGAGTGCTCTAACAACTGAGCTTTAGGGATCCCCAAAATAAAGTGAATATATGGAAACAAAAACAACAAAAACAACACCTTTTGTTTCGTTTACCGTCTTTTGTTATTTTAAAAATGGAATTTAAAAAATATTTAAACAGGATGAAATTTTGATAGTTTCCAATTGTCTGTCTACTCCAAAGGTGTTGGAAGAGGCCCAGGAAAAAGCCGTCAAGGAACACAACGTGGAATTTAAATCCAATCTGTGGATCTGTGAGTTTCTCTTTTTATTCTCCATTTTTTCTTTGGGTACAGTTTTGTTTGTGTATAGAACATGAAAGATATGAAGGGACAAATAAGGAAGCAGGAACGGCACTGTCATGTGTGAGACACTGCTGTTTATTTCTTCATAAAATCGGATCACTTAGTTATACTGCTGGAACCCAGCAAGTGACTGACAACAGCAGCTGCATGCTGTAAAATTGGCTACCTGGACGGGGATTCCCCTTTTTGAGGGTTAAGACGCAAAGTATTGCATTTTCGTGATGTAATATAACACCATATCTAGATGACCACTTACATGACAATAATATTAACTTACGGAACAGACAGTACTACTTTCACTTGTTATGTTGGTTCTTTTTTCGTTTTATTGTGATTATTCTGATAGGTTTTATAAGCAATTTAAAACCCCTACTATTTTAAAATATTTTTGTTGTTGTGCGGACAATAAAAAATTCAAATCTTTAAAATCAGACGTTGGATTCCGAAACTAATTCATGCTTTGTCCAGTCTTAATATTATTACACACAGTAAAACATTCATTTTCTGATTCAACACATTTTAACAACGTTTTTAATGGTCATAAATGTAATGGGCTGGACATCAGGTATGTTCTATTCATTTGTATTTTGTAATGTATTTAAAAGATGTGGAGATAAGTGAATTAAACAATTTAACACACTCCTAAAGAACATATAAAGCAATATATTGTGTGTGTAGGTTTTACCTCACTATTACAAATAGAAACAAAACCATCGTCATTACACCAACAACAACACCATCACAGTGGCGAAGTAGATAATAGATAGAAGCAATGAATATGGTAGAAAAAGGTATTCCTCTCTCTCTCTCTCTCTCTCTCTCTCTCTCTCTCTCTCTCTTTCTTTCTCTCTCTTCTCTTCTCTCTCTCTCTCTCTCTATCTATCTATCTCTCTCACACACACTTACATACACGCATACATCCTGTATATACACATATACAAACGTAAAAGTCAGGCTAAGAGAAATGCATCACATTCACACTACACATAATTCATATCACTGACAATAACGAGATAACATCAACAGTTAGTACAGATAGTATTCCACAAAGGCAAGTTTGACTGTGGAAAATAAGAAGAGGGGGAGTGGGGGGTGGGGGGGGGGGGAGTACTCAAACATAGCCAAGATAGAGAAAATAATAGTGGCACCTCCTAGGAATTAACAAATATTCAGACATAATTCTCAATATTCACAGTGTACAAGTAGTGCAGCTAGTGAATAAAACCTTCCTACACCAATCAACAGAGACATGAATGAAACAAACCCATTCATTTCATATTTCTTAAATCAGTAACAGATGTGTCTTTAAGAACTATTATTGTAGGGCTACTTGCAGAGAGAGAGAGAGAGAGAGAGAGAGTGTATATATATAACTTTTAATGATAAAACTGTAGAATCGGTGTAGTAAAGTGTTCCATGGTCAGTGGGGAGTCCAGGAAATGATTACGACATTGTTTACATTGTGTAACTTGTCCAAATTCATCACCCACGATAGCCTAGACATCTCATAGACTGCTAGATATTCCCAGTGAAATTTGATACCCCACCCCTACACTTGTTACATATTTGTTGAACTGAATTAACATTAGTGCAACAGAAAGTAGACAGTTTGTACTATGTACTAGGGTGAATAATAATAAACTGCAACGTCTGATTGTTGTTGTCGGGATTCCAGAAACATTTGATTTAAAAGATAAATGTAGTGAAAATGCCAGTCCACTTTGCTGTCTTCCTGAGAAAGAAATATACTGATGATATCTATGATATTTAGTCCACTGTGTGAGGGGGATTTCAATCTATAACATGAGTGATATAGATTTACATCTAAGATAATTGTGGCTTGGCTATGCCATTATTTATCAGACCAATTAGACTGCTCGCTTCACTGACTGCAGGCACGTGCCATACCAGAGCGCAGGTAAAGAGAAGGAGAGTAGTGACCTCTTGACCTAGCATCTCAACTAAGTGATCCGCTGGTAAACCACTGTGGAGATCAAGATCTGGAAAAATACAAGAAAAAAAACAAACATCCCCCCAAAAATCTTGCTGCCTTGACTGGGGATTGAACCTCAGACCTCCTGATTACCTGGTAATAGACAGTGTGCTGGTGGTGAAACTTGAGCATTTAGATAGCGCAATATACACTTAACGTGCTCAAAGTGCTTTACAAGCGGTCCCTAGCCAACAGCAACACTTAACATGTAGAAGGAAACATGACTCCTGTTTGGCGATATTACAATTATTTTTTTTTGGGACAGAAGCAACGCTGTTAACAGCCATGTTACTCATTTTACACCTAAGTGCAGTGAGAAATGTGACTGAAGAGCCTTTTTTCAAAGACTCAACTATGCGCTGCTCAAAGTAGGAGTCGAACCCTGGCGCCTCTGGGCCGAAGGCGAGTGTTGTACCACCAGACCACATATCCACGCATAACCAGTTAAGGACATTGATTGGTACAGCAATATTAACTAATGACCTATTTCATTATTCAGTTCACAAATCTCTTATAGAATGAATAAACTTGACATCATTCTGGACTTTGTTATTGGTTTTGTCTTTAGACTGCCAGAGAGGTTATTAGTTCTCACCCAATTCTTTCCCACTAGAAGATTAGAAACGTATATGGTTGTAAAGAATCTAGTGTGGATAATAATAATAATAATAATAATAATAATAATAATAATAATAATAATAATAATAATAATAATAATAATAATAATAATAATAATTATAATTATTATTGGTATTATTATCAATATTATTATTTTTATGTTATTTAAAATATATTTTTTCTTTTTACATTTCAAAAATCTTATTTATCTTTTTCTATCAGGTGATTCCTTTGCGACCAAGGGCATTGTTGTCAAAGGCTTGAGGCGTCACGCTAGGGGTCGCTTTGGGAAAATCAGCTACCGTTACTCTCAATACTTTGTCAGATTGAGAGAGGGAAGACCTCCAAAACATTACTACCCTCCCCCTAAGACTGGAACGGAGAAAATGGAAGAATACCTCAAAGACCAAAGGGCCAGACAAATTCCTCTGGGGTTGTAACACATTTGGACACTTTGGAGACTAACTGGGCTGACCAAAATGTTTCAAAACTCTCATGTCCTATTTTCTCTCACTTTTAAAAAAATGTCCAAGTCATTTTTAGTTCAGCAGATAATGTCATCATCATCATCATCATTGCCTTTTTCACCCTGGGTCAGGGTATAGGCCACAGACAAACAGTTTCCATCCTTCTCTATCCGAGCTAACTTTTTTATTCATTCCAGGTCTTACCACTTCTCTGTATATCAGCTTCTTTAATTCTTCTCCATGTTCCCCGTGGCCTTCCCCTTGATCTTCTGCCCTGAGGGTTCCAGTCCAATACTTTCTTTGTTATAGTGGAGTCGTTCTTTCTAAGCGTGTGTCCAATCCACCTCCATCGTCAGTGTATTTAAAATAAAATCTTACGACATACTGACTTAAGGCCTTTTGCTTTCTTGTCATTCTTGTGTCTGTGTCAATATCTTACAGTCTTTTGCTGTGGATGCGAATGTCAGACATTCTTCCTTTGGTTTTCAGTTCTTAGTGATTCTGGAGGCGTTTAAACCCTTTGAATTAAATATAACAAAAAAAAAAAAAAGAATGATTTTTTCATAAAGCTGAATACACCTGCATTAAACAAGGTTGGTCATTTTCCGTATATTTACGGAATCAGTACGTTATAAACCTTCAGTTTATTTTCCAATCACCTGCTAAACGGATAGAAAAGTAAGTACACAATGTCTTTTTACTGGAGGTCAGCACTCAGAAATGGGTTGATCAAATATCTTTTTACTGGAGGTCAGCACTCAGAAATGGGTTGATCAAATGTCTTTTTACTGGAGGTCAGCACTCAGAAATGGGTTGATCAAATGTCTTTTTACTGGAGGTCAGCACTCAGAAATGGGTTGATCAAATGTCTTTTTTTGTAAACGTTCAGTAAATTTTTGCCTCCTGAATTGGCAACCCTGATTAATCATTGGCATCAAACAGATTTGTAAAATAATCGACAGTTGTCAGATTTCCTACAAGATTGCCACAATATTTTGACTCGTTTTCTTTGCACTTTATATAAGCATTAAAATAAAAAAAAAAAATAATGCCCTTCCACCATGACTTCACAAGATATCATCGCCTAGGCATTCCTCGAAGGAATATATATATAACTCATCAAACAAGATGTCTGATGTCAACAGGAATCACCCATGTTGTCCAAGTGAGCAAATTGGGGGTTAATAATCTTGCTCAGGGATAAAAACGAAAGTGCCTGATGCGGGGCTCGAATCTGTGTTCTTCGGGATCACAGTGCAATGCTTTAACCACTCGGCCACTTCGCACCCCTTATCTAAGCATAGTGACTTCAAACAGCTGCTGTGCCGTTCATCCATAAATAAGTTTAAGAAAATTTGTCCACTGACAATTATAGATGTGATATTGATATAACTATCTTTGTCAAATCTTTTTTGTAGTGCAAGATAGTCCAGTTGATAGTGTACGAGATAACCGACGGTTTGGATAATGAGTGGCTTGTATTGAGAGAAAGTCGTGAATGAATTGAGGCTTGAGGGAAATGAGTTATAAAATATTGTTTTTAAATTGTGTGATTTTGTAAATAAATTGATACGAATAACAGATTTGCCTGTTTTCTTTTATTTTTATTTTGTATTTCGTCAATTTGCAGAGCATTCGTGAAAAAGAATCTTTGTCTATTTTTAAACGTTCGCTTAAAACATATTTGTTTCGATTTTAGTAGATGGTATGAGAAGCAAGATAGGTTTGGTTTGTGTTGTGTGTTGTGTTGTGTGTGTGTGTATGTGTGTGTGTGTGTGCTTGTGTGTGTGAATGAGTATGTTTCAGCCAAAGTAATTTGTAATTTAAGCGCTTAGAGTCTGGTGTCTCGGAGTTATAGCGCTATATAAGTTTTCAGCATTATTATTATTATTATTATTAATTACATCTTTTTTTAAACCGAATTTATTGGATTTTGTTTATCTTTTTTGTTTTGTTGGATTGTCATTTATTATCACACCTTTATAAGAACTCAAAACAAAGGACATTACTTATCTACGAGAGATAAAGTTGTCCATTATTTCAGAGTTAGTTATTACCCTTGTATTATTATAATATTGGAAAAACTCAAGGGACAATACTTATACATGAGAGGTATAGTTGTCCATTATTACAGTTATTGCCCTTTCTTATAATGTAGGGAATGCAAGAAATACAGGGGACGTTACTCATAATCGTGCACTATAAAGGTGTCTATATTACAGAGTTACTCCCATTATATAATAAAATGGGGGGTGGGAGGAAATTAAAGCAAGGGATATTACTCCTACACGACAGGCATACTTGTCAACTATTACAGAGTTACTGCCCATATATGCTGGGGGGAATAAAAACAAGGGACGTTACTCGTGTGGAATAGCTTTTTTTTGTTCATTATTACAGAGTTACTGCCCTTACACCATAAAATGGGACAAGGAAAAAAATCAAGGGTTGTTACTCATACACGATAGCTATATTGGTTCATTATTACAGAGTTACTGCCCTTATACCATAAAAAAAAGGGGGAGGGGGGATAACATTTACTCTTACACGACGACTGTGGTTGCCTACTATTACAAAGTTACTGCCCTTTTATCACAAAATTGGGGGAAAATTAATACAAGGGATGTTACTCATACTCGATAGCTATAGTTGTCCTTTATTACAGAGTTTCTGCCCTTATATCATTAAATGGGTGAAGGGAGGGATGCAGTTACATTTTGTGATTAAAAAACAGTCCAGTATTCCATGTGAATTCAAAGCTACTCGAAGCTGTGGATTATTTTGTTCAGTGTCCTTCCTTCAGAGTCACCAGGCCCATGGAGCCAGAGTTTATCCCGGTTTCTATTGCTTGCTATCCTTTGGATAGGACGCTGGTCTATCACAAAGTACTTTCCACCAAATCTAACAGACTCGGCTACCCATTCGCTGCTGAGTCCGAAAAAAAATCTCGACTGCACCCAGGATAGATCTCGTCCCTCGTGCTCTACCAACTGAGCTATCAGTTCAGTGTAGTTGTCCTTTATAGTCAAGAGCCATAAGGCCCAACCCAGTGCAGTGTTTTTAGCGTTAAACAGACAGCTATACTATTATTGCTCGTAACCCTTTGGTTAGGACATTCTGATGGCTGAATTTGCTGCAAATAACAGACAATTTGTTGAAATCTCTTCCTTCTCTAATGCCTTTTAGTCCATGATCCAGCCGGGGGGGGGGGGGGGGGGGGGGGGGGGACATTTTGAGTCATATACCATTGGAAAGATTATAATTGTCTCCACATCAAAAAGTGACCACATAAGAGAGTTACAGCCGATTTTCTAGTTATTTCCCCTTATATAAGTCATTTAATTTTTTCAACTTTGAATGGTTATTTCTCCTTTAAATTTGGTTGTATTGAAATTTGAAATGCACATCTGGGAAGTTTTTAGGTTACTTTGTGACATTCTTGAAGAAATTAACTAATTTTTGTGATATATTTTAAAATGACACATAATTTACAAATTCAAGGGAAATAACTCGAAAATAAATTTTCGCTCTTTTCATGTTTAGATAGGGTTAATATTTGTTCTTTATCAGTAATGAAGTATTATATTAGGAAAATTACTAAATTTTTTGTTTATTTTATTTTAGATGCCTTAAATAGTTCACCAAAGTCAACACAAAACTAACAATTGAACATGGACGAAAAACCAATTCAATTAAAAAAGTCTTCTTGCCGGAATCAGAAATCATTTCCAGCATCAACACGTTTTTGTATCATTCATGATTCTTCTGCTAGTATAAACGATGAAGTAAAACAATTAACTATAACCTCGTGGAATAAAATACAACAGGCTATTTCATCTCAGAATTTGTCCAGTTGCTCGACCAGCACTTTCGTTAATATTTGTGATAATATTCCTTGACACCCAATCTATGACACCCACGACTTCCATCGAAAATACTACCAACGTTTTATCAACACAAAAGTTTCTCGTAAAAGGAAAGTTGAAGATAAAGATGGTGACTGTGTTACTGTCAGAAAAAGACGTCCGACTGGAGAAATGGTATTATTCCCAAATGAATGTATGTTTTGTGAAAAAACTGAAAAATGGATTGTGCGTAAAGGCTAAGGTGTTAATCAACGTGCAAAACTTGTTAAATGTCAGACAGTGGCAGCAGAAAAAAGTATAAAAGAAGCAGCAGCCAGAAATAATGATGAATATATGATTGGAAATTTTTTTTTTTTAAAGGTTTTACGGCGCTTGCAACACATTTAGGTTATATCAGCGCCAGTAAAAAGGAAGAAAATGGGATAGTAAAAAGGTCTAGAATTACAATTAAAGCACCCAAGAAAAAGTAAGACATAGGGGAACTGGGAACAAATAGGGATCAGATGTAGATTCCACGAGCATACCACCAATGCACTTAGTTTGAGATCACCTATGTCTCATCCAGACACAAGCACAAAATCCAACAAAGAGGAATACACTCAAATGCTTGCATTATACATTAAAAATAACAAATATAATAACACATAACAGAGAGATGATTTACAAGGAAAAAAAATATCATCTCCCAAAACAATAACTATGCATTTGACTATTTCCCTCCCAGCTAGGACTCCGGCCAGGGTCGGGACAAAACCGAGCAATCTCACACCAAGACAAAGACAGAAAGCAAGTTGGAAAACAGATATAAGGGGATAGAAGACACGGTAAGTACCTCCCTGCCCACTATGGGAGGTAGGGAACCCCACCCAGTATGATTGGAAAAATTACTGGAATTGACTTAATTGCCAAAGAAGCCCAATATCATGATGAATGACGAAAAGCCTACATACGACCGAAACATGTACGAAAGTCAAATAACCAAGATGATATTGATATGAAAAATGCTCAGCCTTACCCCTTCAAGTGAACGAAAAACCAACTCCATTGGCCAGGATGTGTGTTTCTGTATTACCAATGGAGCTTGGCAACTCCCAAAAGCCCTTACATTCGCTATGTCCATACACCACTTGACAGGCAGTGCAAAGCAAGTGACAATACTGAATAGATTAGGATACTGTGTTTCATACATGAGCACACTTGAAATAGAGACAGCAATGGCTAGCAGTATAAACCTATCAAATGATGCTACACCACCAGATATTCTTAAATACGAAAATGTAACACATTTCTGTTGGGACAATTTTGACCTGTCAGAAGAGACGATGACTAGTGCTGGAACAACACATTCAACGCATGGTATTGCTATTCAGCTCTTCAACACACATCATAGAAGGAAATGTTTTGCTCCATTCACTCATTTCTATTCCGGAAACATTTGGACAATTGGCTAAGACAGTATTTTCGTGTCTTCCAAAAGGACGAGTTGTTCATTTTGTGACTGATTCCTACAAAGAAAATTCCATCAAATGCACAGAACGTATTCGACGTGGCACATCTGATACAATTATTTTGAAAGGCAGGTCAACAAAAGTACTCCGTGATTGGAAAAGTTCTTTTGTGCAATAATGAAAACAAGAAGCAACTCATCAAGTTCATTTTCAACGAGTGGTCCACCGATGAGAATGCGGAGCTGTTAGTTGGGAGAAAGGTGTATGTGGTCTGTGAAGAGGAGGTCACTCTACTCACTACCGAGGATGGTAAAATAACTGACCAACTTCCTATTTACCACTTAACTTACAATCAACGCAGGAAGAAGCAGACACTCGAATTGTTTTACATGCAAACTTTTCTAAAGTAAATGACTTTGCATCAAAAGTTATTGTGAGGTCCACTGATACAGATATCTTTCTCCTCTTACTTCATTTTGCTGATGCATTATCTCCATTGGAAATAGTATTTGATACTAGTGTTGGTGACAAGAGGCGTTTTGTCGTAATAAATGATGTTATCCAGAGTGTCAATGGGGATATAATTCCATCTTTACTTGGATTTCATGCCCTAGCATGTTGTGATTCAACTCGTGTGTTTCTGAACAAAGGCAAAATTAGGCCGTTAAAAACGTTATGTAATAATCCAGAATCACAGACTGCCATGAAGGATATTGGTGAACACGAAAATCTCACAGATGAAGTTAAATGCCAGCTTGAAAAGTTTGTGTGTAAGATTTACAATTCAGAGCATGAAAGCATCAATGAATTACGATATCAAAGTGTTTGTTCAAAGTTCCATACAAAGAACAATGTTATTGTTATACCTCCCAAAAGCAGTACCGACTTAAGCATGATGCCTCTGTGTCAGCAATCACTGGACTTGCATTTAAAACGAGTAAATTATCAAGTTCGAATTTGGAAAAGAGCTTTGCAACAATTTCCCGAATTACCACCAGTTGAATTTCATGGTTGGAAGCGTTGCAACAATATACTGTCCATCGAGTGGGGTGAGAAAATGTTTCCCATAGAGCTGACAGACATTCTTACTTCTGAATCACATATTTCAAATTCAAGTGAAAGTAGTGATCTCAGTGGAGATGAAAGTGCATATTCTGAATGCTATTCGAGTTCTGACAACACAAGTGACAAATATTAGTAAACGTAAAAGAACATAATTTTATCTTAAATGGTGCAACTCAAATATTTAAATGATATTATATGTTCAGTACGATATGTTGCAATGTACTTATAGCTCTGGGATTGTTGAACATCAAGGGAGATGATATAATACTTAGTAATTTTATTGCATGAAATTATATTGTTGATCACACAATACAATATAAACGTTCTAAAATAAGAATGTGTGTCCTTTACATAAAAATAACAACTGATACTTAAGTACATAATGTACTCTTGTAATTTTGTATAAAATTTCACATCTTTTAACCGTTTCACTGTTTTTAAAGGTCATTAACTTCCATAGGAATTATTGTTTTGCCACGAAATACATTATCAAACAGCAAAATGTCAGTCTCAATCAATGGTATCTAAATTTACACGTTTGATGTATAATGTATTATTTTTTTTTTGACAATCAGGGGAAATAACTGATTTTCAAAAAAAAAATTCCTTCAAAGGGCCATGACTTTCTTATGTGGTCACTTTTTGATGAGGAGACAACCGGGATCTGATAGAGAATTTTATAAGCTTTCCAATGGTATATGACTCAAAATGTCCCCAGTGGGGGGGGGGGGGGGGGGGGGGGGGTACCAGTGGATCATGGACTATTTATAAAGTAAGAGAAACTCAGGTGTTTACTTAAAATGAAAAAAAAGTAAGATAATGATTTTTCCAAAACGCATAAGGATGCGATTTTTATTTTCAAACAAACAAATCAAATATTTCAAAAGGTAGAAATACTGTCTATTATTCATCAGCATACCACTGAAGTCAATGACAACACATTCTGTTTGAGCATGGGGAAAACAAACAACAAAACATAATGGCGTCAACTAAAAAGAAATATCAAAGACAAAAAAAATCACCATGATGACATCCGCTGTCAGACGACTCTGAGGACAGCTTGGCTCAGTGGTACGGTCTTTGCTTCGTACTTCAAATGTACAGAGTTCCGACTCGTGTGACCTTGAGCGAGTCACCTTGCCTTAGCTCGCTTTGCAGCACTGCATTGCGGCTGGTGCCTGGGTTATTCCAGTCTTCCATTGGAATAGACCCTAGAGACAAATTTCCCCTTTTGGGATGAATAAAAAATTCAACTCCGCCTAAACCTTGGGTCTGATTCGGCAATTCGGCACCTCATTAGGGAAAATTATCTCGCACGCACATTTATCACCCATCCTCTCAAATCGGGGAAAAAGTACGGATGGACGACGTGCAATAAAAAAAGTGACATTAATATGAAAATCATCTGAAATGTAGTTTTTGTGGCTTGAAGAAAGAGCCTCGTGGCAGTTGTAAAAAAAAAAAAATCCCTTTATTCATCCCTTGGAGGAAAACTGTGTCTAGGGTCGATTCCATAGGGAAGACTGAAATAATCCAGGCGTCAGCCGCAGTTCAGCTAGGGTGAGGTGACTTTCTCAAGGCCACACAGCGCAGTAGCGGGCGATTGAACTCAGTACCTTTCGGGTACGAAGCAAAGACCATACTGCTGAGCCACGCCGCTGCCCCCCCCCCCCCCCAATAGGGAATGAGATTAGCGGAAGAGTAGCGTCCCTTGGTTGGACATCACCCATAGTCTGTGACGTCACCGGCGGAAAATTTATTAGAGAGTGAACATCATGTTGGTTGTGCGCAGGCGCAAAACCAAATTGACGTTCTCTCTGTAAGGTGACGTCCAATCAAGGGACGCTACTCTTCCGCTAATCTCATTCCCTAAACAACATGGAGTCGTTCAGGGGATTTAAGACATATAAAACACTTGCCCTAAATGGGACATTTTTCTACCTGACAAATTATGGAGCAGGCACTGGTGTGAGACAAAGATCTGAAAAAGTTTGTATGAGACAGTGCCAGGCAAAACAGACAAAAAAAAAAAAAAAAGAGCCAGCCTCAGCCGGGTATCGAACCTCAGACCTCTTGCAACAAGTCTGGAGTTTGATCACCAGTAGAGGCATGCTGGTCTTTCTGGGATAGCATTTTCCTTGTATGTTTTGTCTGACACTGTTTTAACACACACTTTTTGAGATTTTTATCTACCTTAAAATCCATTTTTACCATCCAAATCACTCGGACATATAACAATAACACCACATAGATACGGTAGGTCACATATTTTCATAATCCTCTAGGAGATGGACGTTAAGTTCAAAGCAGCTCTGTTTTTGGCTGAAAATTAGTACAAGCACCTAACAGGCTTCATGTTTTGTCCTATTCGCTGCTCATCATCAAGACATGGAAAAATTAAAAAAAAGTTCAATCTTCCAGATCAGGATCTTGACCAAGGATAAAAAGTTTTACAAAGGCCATCTTTTTCTTTCTTTCTTTTTTTTTTTTCAGACTGCTAAATTGTTCATTAAAAAAATAAGAGTTATATAAATAACTCACTAGAAGGCACAGGATGTTGATGTAGGCACCTTGTATAAAGGGGATCCTGGTAGCTTATTAGGTAGTATACTTGCTTCACAAATGTGACCCACACAAATGTGACCCACCGTCTCAAAACGGTATTATGTCGGAACGAACCATATGCTTTAAGGCCGAATTTAATGTTAAACTGGTCAAAAATATAATTTGTTGGCATCATCACCCTAAAATACGATATCCATTCTCCTCAATTAAACATACAAACTCAACACAAGTCTGATATTTTTGGCTATAAATTCAATTTTCAACATCTTAATTATCCCGACTTAATACTCTTCAACAGTCGTAACGTCACTTCCCTCGTAATGACGCATGGTAACTTAGCAACTGGCTCTAAACTATCGGAACAATGGCGGATGCCCTTATGAAATATTTCTCAGACGAACATAAAAGCGTATCCAGAGGAACAACACACACATAAATTTGATCATGTTTTGACTTTTACACATTCTGATCACAAGACATATGAAAAGTTCTAGCCAGCATGAAGAATAAAAAGTACATATTTTCTGTGTTTAGAACCAAGATGGCCGCTGTTGCCGGGTGGCGTGACATCAGACTATTGAATCCAAATGAGGCGAAGGGTCACAAATGAACTGGCATCAAAAAACGGGTGGCGTCTAGGTTTCTTCTTGGACCCCCCCCCCCCCCCCCCCCCCCCCACCATCCCCATCCCCCCTTGTCTAGCTTGGTATTGATTTGGGTAGGCAGATTTGTTGGCTCTGTCTGGCGGGGCGGAAAGTACTTTTCCACAGATTAACATTCTATCCATAACTACAATGAACTACTAATAACACCCCTCCTCACACACACACTTACAAACACACACTCACGCACACACATATAATGGCCTCATGAATGTATTGTTGTATTGGGTAGCAGTATTCAATGATTCCAAACAAGAAATCGGATAATACTGACGTTCAGACATACACTATCTACAACCAATTAACATACATATACACATACATACACACACACATATATACATACATACACACACACACACACATACACACACCCACATACACACACACACACATACATACATACACACACATATACATACATACACACACACACATACATAAACACACCCACATACACACACACACATACATACATACACACACACATACATACATATATACACACGCACACACGTGTGCACCTCTTCAGAAGTCTCAGGTTTGAGAGTTTTTGACAAGATGAGGGTCATTTTAATTGATTGACAAATCGAAGGATGAGTTTTCTGGCCCAAATTTTAATATACAGTACAGTCAATCTCAGCATACGACAAATAAACGTCATAGTATTTCAAGTATAAATCAAATTTCAAGGGTATAAATCAGTTTGAAATAACACAGAGTTTGAGGCAATGAATCACCTTTTGTTTCAGTTTCAATGAAAAACATTTCGGATAAAAACGTCAAAGCATTGAGGTCAAAGTTGAAAAAGCAATAACAACAACAACATCAACAAAACCAACATGTGTAATCTAAATAAACAAAAAAAACCCCCAACAAGATGGCTGATTATTGCTGCTGTTGCCGCTGGAAAGCGG
>NC_088363.1:7506176-7516693 GCF_034508935.2 Berghia stephanieae | reverse complement strand
TTTATAATAAAAACTGCACCTTAAGAAAGGCCCATTGACATTATCCATTACTCTATTCATCACGCAAGATCGTCCGTTTGAATTGCGTTTTGATGTTATTCTAGCCTCGCCAGTTCTAATCTATTGCCATAAGTACTCTTTTAGTGAGGCAAGTAGATATCATTGGATGAATTAAGGAAGGAATTGTAACCTGAAAAAGCTACAATAATATACTACCTATAGATAGAATGCGCTTGGCCAAGGAGTTCACAACATTGCCATCCCGAAGTATAACGGACCAACACACAAACTCTGTGTAACCATGAACTTTTATAGTCTGGTTAATACAGTTTAGTGAGAACAACTCACAAACGCGGATGGCAAAAACAATAACAAAGGCCTGAGTGACGTCATCTGCATACAATCTATAAAGGGTGATAAACACACACACACACACACACACACACACACACACACAAAAGCAAAGATGAGACATAAGTCGTGACAATGCAATGCTCTCGGGGAATGAGTTGCTCCATGCTTTATGTATTCCCTCATCAGGGCAAACTGAGCCAAAGGTTCATGCCATAAGTTAGGTTTCTTTTTATTACTAGGACTAAAATACATCTCAGTCGAGTAGGGCATTGCTTGTAAAGGACACAATGCCCGGCCATAGTTTTGCGGTCAATGTCACCCTTTCCATCACTAACTACACTAACATTGCTTTAAATTGTAAAAAGCAAACCACTTTGCTGCGGTCGCACAATGTTGTTTGTTGACAAGCACATCTGCCCTGATTGAAATGTGTAGGGTGACTAAGCCAAACACACAACAAAATAAATTGCAGTCTTACCTTAGTAATTATGAGGCTTTGATTAAAATCTATTTTATGTTTTGATATTTTAAAAATGATCAAAGACGAGGTTACATGACAGTGATATGTGGTAGTGGTAGGTGGTAGGGATGATGATGTGGAGATAGTGGTGGCTGTAGTAGTGGTGGTAGGGATGATGACGGTTATGGTAGTATGGTTTGAATACCACTACTATAACTACTACTACTATTATTATTACTAGCACTACTACTACTACTACTACTACTACTACTACTACTACTACTACTACTACTACTACTACTACTACTACTACTACTACTACTACTACTACTACTACTACTATACTACTACTACTACTATTACTACTACTACCACTACTACTACTACTACTACTACTACTACTACTACTACTACTACTACTACTACTACTACTACTATTACTACTACTACTACTATTACTACTACTACTATTATCATTACAAGTACTACTACTACTACTACTACTACTACTACTACTACTACTACTACTACTACTACTACTACTACTACTACTACTACTACCACCACCACCACCACCACCACCACCACAACGGCTACGACAGCTTTATTAACACCACTAAAACTACCAATACTTCTTTGACTACTTTTCATATTACAAGTTGAAACTGACATATCATTCGAAGAAACTTTTTAGAAAGAAAAAGTATTTCTAAATATTATATTTACTAATAAATGGAGGGCGAATGGAGAATGGGAAGACCTAGGCCTAGTTATATAAACAACATCCTAGAATGGACAGAGATGAATGGAAGAGAATTATAGTATACCGTCAACAGACGAAGAGAATGGGCAGACTTTTGGCATCACAGAGTGCGGGCAGCCAAAGTCAACGATGATGACGCTGGATAGTGAGTGGGTGATATTTACTTCCTCCCTCCACTCTGTCTCATAAACACACACACACACACACACACACACACACACACATATAGCACATAATAACTCTTTGAAAAAATGATATTGAAGTTATTGGAAATGGGCTCTTATAGAAAATTGATGCTTAGGTAAATGTAATAGGAGCATAAACCGTTGATTTCAGAAGAAAATATTATTTTACTTTCCTAGGTCGTAAATTTTGTTTCAAGGTCGCAATTTTGACTCTGAAATTTTGCTGGACGCCATGTGAATGAAATGGAAATTTGTTTCTATAATATGGCCTTTTCGGGGAATAAATAAAATAGAAATTTAGTTTTATGTGGCCTATTGGGGAATAAATGACACATTGTTAAGCTAATCGATCACTGTGAACCTGTGGAAATAGGCAATGCAAATGTTCATTTGTTGTTTTGTTTTGTTTGTTTTTTTTGTTTTTTTGGGGGTTTTTTTCTTGTGGGGAAGAATTGATCTTGAGTGCTTTTCTTTTCTTTTTTTTTCTATTTTTTCTTTCTTTTCTATTTTTTTATCTATTTTTTTTTTAATATTTTTATTGTTACAAAATAGTTACCTGGCAATGAGACAGATCCAAGAGGCCAGCAAGATGATAGCCAGACGCAATGACCAGTCTTCCCTAAGGACAGCCTGTCACATGAGTCTGTTGGTAAAGGACCAACCCTCGGGGATGGAGTATGCCTTCAAACTCTTCTCTCAGTATCTCATCTCTGGAGAGTGGAAGGAGGCGTATGGATTTGTGAAAGAGCACGACTGTTTGAAGGTGAGGAGAAGGACGGGGGGAAATGTGGGTCAGCAAAATGGATCAGTTCCTCACATCCAAAAGATACAGAGTTCCACTAACCACCTCACTGTGTGGCCTTTCAGCAAAAAAAAAAAAAAAAAAAAGAAGAAGAAGAAGAAAAAAAGAGCTTTTATTTAGCACAATATCCACTAAATGTGCTCAAAGCGCTTTACAAGGGATCCCTGGCCAACAGCAACATTTAACATTTAGGATGGGACATGACGCCTGTTAGGCGATGTTACAATTATTTTCAGACAGAGACAATGCTGTTAACGGCTCATTTTACATTTGAATACAGTGAGAGAATGTGAGTAAAGAACCTTCTCCAAGGACTCAACTATGCTCAGAGCAAGGCTCGAACCCAGGACCTTCCGATCTGAAAGCGAGTGTCATTTCACTAGACCACATAGCCGTACAAGCAAGTCATATCAGCCTAGCTCAAGTGGCTGTGGTTGATGCCTGAGCTATTTCAATCTTTTATTGAAATAGACTGCATAAAGACAAAATTCCCTTTGGGGATGAGTAAAGGGAATTTTATTTTATTTATTAAAATCGTATGATTCTAAATCCTAGTTGTTGCCATTGAGTTTGAAATGAATGATAAATAAATGGGACTACATAATCTCTCATAACGGTGTTATGATGGGAGGGATCCAATGATGAAATCTGAATTTTAAGCCAAATCTGTTGACGAAAGACAAACCTGTGGGGATGAATTACACCTTTAAACTGTTCTCTCCGTATCTGATTTCAGTAAAGCGGAAGAAGCCTTGTGTGTCGTGTGCACGTGCTGTGCTCACTCATGTGTATGTGTTGATTGTTTTAGATATCTGACTTTGTAAAGCACTTTGAGGCGACGGCAAAAAGCGCTAATCAAATATGGTTATTATTATATTTAACAAATCACTGATGTAGAGAACTTTTTTTTTCTTTTTTGGATATAGATAGTATGCAGATGACGTCACTCAGGCCTTTGTTATGGTTTTTGCCATCCGCGTTTGTGAGTTGTTCTCACTAAACTGTATTAACCAGGCTATAAAAGTTCATGGTTACACAGAGTTTGTGTGTTGGTCCGTTATACTTCCGGATGGCATTGTTGTGAACTCCTTGGCCAAGCGCATTCTATCTATAGAGAACTAAAAAAAAAAATAAATAAATAATGATATAGAGAACTATTTTTATCTTGTTCTGACTCGGGTTGTTGTTTATATTCATACTCTGCTATAAGGTTGATACCATTTTTCCCCCTCCCCCACATCAGCCTCTCGTGCCGTTGTTGAGTACCCATGAACTCCTGGTGGAGCAGATGGCATCAATGTGCCCTGGAATGACCTTGACCCAGAAGCCTCTGGATCCAGCCACCAGTTTTAGGCAGTGGGGACAGAATGACGACAACGACAACCTGCCCACTAAAAACAGAGTCAGTTTGCCAGGTAGGAAGATAATTGGTATTCATTGTCACTTGTCGTCGGTCGTCATCTCAATGTGCTACAGTACTTACTTACTTACTTATTTACTTACTTAATCCTCTTCAGGCCTTGAGGCACATAGGGTGTCACAAAGTGCGCACGTAAACCGTATGCTTATGTAGCGCAGTTTGCAACCTTGTTTATGTGTGCTATATTCAAGCTACGACACCGATCAATAACCAAACACAATACGTTGATAAAGGTTTTGAAGCTAAATGAAGATATATTTTATTACAATATAACAAAGATATTATGAGATATAAAGATGAAATGATAGATGTAATAAGTATGAAATCAAATGGATGGATGACAAATTGATGGAGATGGTGTGATGATGAATATGATATGAAAGCGATATGAAAATATATAATTAAATCAATTAATTATGAATACTTTACCAAACCGCTACCACATCAGACAATCTCACAGATAGGTTGCAACCATCACAGTCATACAGGCAACTAATAATTAACTAACTAACTAAACACAATCCAGACGTGTAGAAGAAAGCCAAAAGGGTTGTTCTAATATTGTTAATTTGTCTCTTCTTGAAATTGTTCTGATTTCACAGTATTCATAAACAGATCAATTGTTTCTCAATGTTCTGATATTAAAATAAGCAAATGGTTCTTCACAGGTAACTTATAAAACAGGCAAATGTTCAGTTTCTATTAGTGTCAAGCTATGAGCGTATAGCCTAAAGTTGGCTTGTTAAAGCCCAGCCTCCAACGGCTCATTCACTTTAAAGAAAGAAAATGATTTTGTTATAATATGATAATCATACGAATATAACTCTATCTATATTCGAACTCACTCAATATGTTTACTTTAAATGAGTAAATATTATTTTACTTTAACAAATCAATTTATTAATGTTGATTAATATTGCTTTACTTTGTAGATATGAAATAATAATGCTTTATAGCAAGAAAAGCTTATTTTCTTTACAACAAGAATATATTACACAATTAATTTCATTATCTGATTAATTAATTGAGAATCAAAATTTAAAGTGATATTATGATATTGATATCAAAACACAATCATAATTGTAATCACAACATATTATTCAAAAATCTCACCAGAGCCGAACAGATTATTGAAATCACAAATTAAGTCTACACAAGACTTTAATCAAACTCTACACAAGAGTTATAACACAACTTGATTCAGCTCAAACTTTGAGCACCACAAAGTCTACACAAGACTTAAATCACACTCTACACAAGAGTTAACACAAAACGTGTTTCAGCTCGAACTTTGAGCACTACAAAGTCTACACAAGACTTTAATCCAACTCTACACAAGAGTTAAACAAATGAGCCTGAGAGACTCCGCTGTGGTTATCGCTTAGAGACTATGAGCCTAAAAGACTCCGCTGTCTGGTCTCTTTTGAGACAATGAGCCTAAAAGACTCCGCTGAGTGGTCTGAAGAAACTGCTCAAAACTCTGGCATTTATAGGCAAAAATCAAGCAAACGAAGCAAAATTCTACCCACACAAACGGATGTTAGTCATATCCGTAAACATCTGAAATTCCTTAAAACTCCCCCAGATTCCATAATCATGGACAACAACAACCTATCCTGATACCGGACATCCTCATATCAAGGATAAATAAATTCGTCAGCCCCATAGTTACGAGATATTAATCAAGCCATACCATAACAAAGTCACTCCCGTAGAATACAGGGATCCTACTTTGCTTATAAGTTTACGGCGAAAACAAGATTGACGCCTTTCTCACAATAACACCCACACTACGTAGTTTAATTCAAACTTCCGGGCCATAGGTGCATGATCTGATACGACCTGTATCAACAAAAGAAGGGTTGTTCCGGAGGGATTACAATAACAACAACAACTAATACTACGACGACGTACATCCTGTCGTAAACTGACGCCTACACGGAAGCATTTCGTTACATATCTCCCCCCTAAGACTAAATTTGGTACAACATTTAGTTAGATCAACGAAATGCCTCAAGATCACATCGATCTCGACAATTGTTCGGGCTCATTGTTGTCCCTTCCTTCGACAGACAACATCGGCATCACACATCCACACTTCAACTCCACCTTGCCGTGTGTCATGCATTTCGGTGGTTCATGTTCCTTGTTTTCGTCAAACATGGAAGTCGAGGACTCTTAACAGTGGGAGCATGAGTAAATGATCGAATGTCACTTGTCATACTGTCGTTGCTGGAGGAAGCCTGACACTCCGACTTTAACCTAAGCAGTTCAAGCTCTTTCTCCATCAGAACTTCTTGCCTTTGAGCTCGTGCTCTGCTTATCTCCTCCTCTTCTTTGGCACGTTCTCTCTCCTTCTCTTTTCTCTCTTCATCTTCTTGTAACTGGGCTGTCACCCAAGCACGGAGATCTTCACCCCTTAACTCCAATTTTTCTCCAAGTTTAATTAATCTTTCCACATCCATCTCTAGGTCAATTAATCAGACCAATTCAAATTCAAATAAACAAACTTCAATATGTTTATCAACACTGTTGCCGTAAATGTTACTTTCACGTAGAATAAAGTGGTATTACAAGTAACCTTATTAACGATATGCGGTCAATATAGATCCCAAAACAGATTCAAAACAGGCAATTAATACCGATTCCTACACGGAATTCAACATAGACTCAATATATAGAATCAAAACAAATTTACTACAGGTCCTAACACAGAACCAACGCTTCACCCAGATTCCTACACAGAATCAAAACATTGACTTAATATAGACGTATATTAGAGTCAAAACAACTGATTTAATACAGGTCCTCACACGGAACCAACGCTTCACCCAGATTCCCCACACGGAATCAACACAATAGCTTCACCCAGATTCCTCACACGGAATCAACAAAATAGCTTCACCCAGATTCCCCACACGGAATCATAAAAACTATCTTCACCCAGATTCTTTCTCAGAATCAACAAAATAACTTCACCCAGATTCTTTCTCAGAATCAACAAAATATCTTCACCAGATTCTTTCTTAGAATCAACAAAATATCTTCACCCAGATTCTCTCTTAGAATCAACAAAATATCTTCACCCAGATTCTCTCTTAGAATCAACAAAATATCTTCACCCAGATTCTTTCTTAGAATCAACAAAATGTCTTCACCCAGATTCTCTCTCAGAATCAACAAAATATCTTCACCCAGATTCTTTCTTAGAATCAACAAAATGTCTTCACCCAGATTCTCTCTCAGAATCAACAAAATATCTTCACCCAGATTCTCTCTCAGAATCAACAAAATATCTTCACCCAGATTCTTTCTTAGAATCAACAAAATATCTTCACCCAGATTCTTACACAGAATCAACAAAATGTCTTCACCCAGATTCTTCCTTAGAATCAACAAAATATCTTCACCCAGATTCTCTCTTAGAATCAACAAAACATCCTCACCCAGATTCTTTCTTAGAATCAACAAAATATCTTCACCCAGATTCTTTCTTAGAATCAATAAAATATCTTCACCCAGATTCTCTCTCAGAATCAACAAAATATCTTCACCCAGATTCTTTCTCAGAATCAAAATATCTTCACCCAGATTCTTTCTTAGAATCAACAAAATATCTTCACCCAGATTCTCTCTTAGAATCAACAAAATATCTTCACCCAGATTCTCTCTTAGAATCAACAAAATATCTTCACTCAGATTCTCTCTTAGAATCAACAAAATATCTTCACCCAGATTCTCTCTTAGAATCAACAAAATATCTTCACCCAGATTCTTTCTTAGAATCAACAAAATGTCTTCACCCAGATTCTCTCTTAGAATCAACAAAATATCTTCACCCAGATTCTCTCTTAGAATCAACAAAATATCTTCACCCAGATTCTTTCTTAGAATCAACAAAATATCTTCACCCAGATTCTTTCTTTGAATCAACAAAATATCTTCACCCAGATTCATACACAGAATCAACAAAATGTCTTCACCCAGATTCTTCCTTAGAATCAACAAAATATCTTCACCCAGATTCTCTCTTAGAATCAACAAAACATCCTCACCCAGATTCTTTCTTAGAATCAACAAAATATCTTCACCCAGATTCTTTCTTAGAATCAATAAAATATCTTCACCCAGATTCTCTCTCAGAATCAACAAAATATCTTCACCCAGATTCTTACACAGAATCAATACCTTGACTTACTATATGTGCATAGAAAGTCAGAACAAATGATTTAATACAGATCCTCACACGGGACCAACACAATCTTCACCCAGATTCCTACACGGAATCAAATTACCCCAACAACCACCTTCGTTCCTTACAAAAGGGAGAGGGGGGACAATGGAGGCTTCACAGCGCGAGTACCGCTTTCGCGCTAAGTCAGTGATCCGTATCACTATGACAGATGACTGACAACGTATAACCGAACAAGTGAAAATTACCAGAATAACTTGTATTACACCTTGCGTATAATGACAGTCTTATAACCATTAAATGGATACCAATTTGCTTTAAGCTCAAAGATAGTATCTATCTCAAGTTTGAAACAACTCCCTAACCTGTCTCAACAATTGTTTGGTCGCGATGTCTCTTGAATGCACAACAATAAGAATCCCACTTCTGACACCAAATTATGTCACAAAGTGCGCACGTAAACCGTATGCTTATGTAGCGCAGTTTGCAACCTTGTTTATGTGTGCTATATTCAAGCTACGACACCGATCAATAACCAAACACAATACGTTGATAAAGGTTTTGAAGCTAAATGAAGATATATTTTATTACAATATAACAAAGATATTATGAGATATAAAGATGAAATGATAGATGTAATAAGTATGAAATCAAATGGATGGATGACAAATTGATGGAGATGGTGTGATGATGAATATGATATGAAAGCGATATGAAAATATATAATTAAATCAATTAATTATGAATACTTTACCAAACCGCTACCACATCAGACAATCTCACAGATAGGTTGCAACCATCACAGTCATACAGGCAACTAATAATTAACTAACTAACTAAACACAATCCAGACGTGTAGAAGAAAGCCAAAAGAGTGTCCTTGATATTCAACAAAAACTGTAAGGTTGTTCTAATATTGTTAATTTGTCTCTTCTTGAAATTGTTCTGATTTCACAGTATTCATAAACAGATCAATTGTTTCTCAATGTTCTGATATTAAAATAAGCAAATGGTTCTTCACAGGTAACTTATAAAACAGGCAAATGTTCAGTTTCTATTAGTGTCAAGCTATGAGCGTATAGCCTAAAGTTGGCTTGTTAAAGCCCAGCCTCCAACGGCTCATTCACTTTAAAGAAAGAAAATGATTTTGTTATAATATGATAATCATACGAATATAACTCTATCTATATTCGAACTCACTCAATATGTTTACTTTAAATGAGTAAATATTATTTTACTTTAACAAATCAATTTATTAATGTTGATTAATATTGCTTTACTTTGTAGATATGAAATAATAATGCTTTATAGCAAAAAAGCTTATTTTCTTTACAACAAGAATATATTACACAATTAATTTCATTATCTGATTAATTAATTGAGAATCAAAATTTAAAGTGATATTATGATATTGATATCAAAACACAATCATAATTGTAATCACAACATATTATTCAAAAATCTCACCAGAGCCGAACAGATTATTGAAATCACAAATTAAGTCTACACAAGACTTTAATCAAACTCTACACAAGAGTTATAACACAACTTGATTCAGCTCAAACTTTGAGCACCACAAAGTCTACACAAGACTTAAATCACACTCTACACAAGAGTTAACACAAAACGTGTTTCAGCTCGAACTTTGAGCACTACAAAGTCTACACAAGACTTTAATCCAACTCTACACAAGAGTTAAACAAATGAGCCTGAGAGACTCCGCTGTGGTTATCGCTTAGAGACTATGAGCCTAAAAGACTCCGCTGTCTGGTCTCTTTTGAGACAATGAGCCTAAAAGACTCCGCTGTCTGGTCTGAAGAAACTGCTCAAAACTCTGGCATTTATAGGCAAAAATCAAGCAAACGAAGCAAAATTCTACCCACACAAACGGATGTTAGTCATATCCGTAAACATCTGAAATTCCTTAAAACTCCCCCAGATTCCATAATCATGGACAACAACAACCTATCCTGATACCGGACATCCTCATATCAAGGATAAATAAATTCGTCAGCCCCATAGTTACGAGATATTAATCAAGCCATACCATAACAAAGTCACTCCCGTAGAATACAGGGATCCTACTTTGCTTATAAGTTTACGGCGAAAACAAGATTGACGCCTTTCTCACAATAACACCCACACTACGTAGTTTAATTCAAACTTCCGGGCCATAGGTGCATGATCTGATACGACCTGTATCAACAAAAGAAGGGTTGTTCCGGAGGGATTACAATAACAACAACAACTAATACTACGACGACGTACATCCTGTCGTAAACTGACGCCTACACGGAAGCATTTCGTTACATAGGGCATGCACCAGACATCTCCTTTTTTT
>NC_088363.1:7466688-7506076 GCF_034508935.2 Berghia stephanieae | reverse complement strand
AAATTCTATCATCTCCCCAAATATGATCATCAGACTCGGCAACAGAGCTCCGTGAGCGATTGCACAAATTGTTCCGACGAACATCAGGAACTTGTCCGTGCAATCTGAGAAACGAAACTGGAAAGAAATACATAATTATATCAGATGATGAGAATAGAGGGAGTTACTAGCAGTTATAATAACATAAATGGTTATAGCATCAACGGTTATAACAACGACAATAATAACAACAGCAGCAACAAGCAAAGACAACAACAAACAACAACAACAATAAAGTTGACAAAAACAATAAGGACTGCAACAATAACGACAATAACAACGACGACGACAACAGCAACAATAACAACAACAATAACAACAATGATGACAACAGCAACAATAACAACAATGATGACAATAGCAACAATAACAACAATGATGACAACAGCAACTATAACAACAAAGATGACAATAGCAACAACAATGATGACAACAGCAACAATAACAACAATGATGACAACAGCAACAATAACAACAATGATAACAACAGCAACAATAACAACAATGATGACAATAGCAACAATAACAACAATGATAACAACAGCAACAATAACAACAATGATGACAATAGCAACAATAACAACAACAATAACAACAATGATGACAACAGCAACAATAACAACAAAGGTGACAATAGCAACAATAACAACAACAATAACAACAATGATGACAACAGCAACAATAACAACAATGATGACAACAGCAACAATAACAACAATGATGACAACAGCAACAATAACAACAATGATGACAACAGCAACAATAACAACAATGATGACAACAGCAACAATAACAACAACAATGATGACAATAGCAACAATGATGACAACAGCAACAATAACAACAATGATGACAATAGCAACAATAACAACAATGATAACAACAGCAACAATAACAACAACGATGACAATGATGATGACAACAACAACAACAACAACAAATACAACAAGGAAATGATATAAAGGATGAAAATATAATGAAGGTGTAACAATGGAGTAGAAGATTTTTAAAAAGTGGTAACATCTCATTCTAGATATTTATCCTATACATTTATGACAACAGTTTTGAGCCATCTGTAGAAATGGGGGGGGGGGGGGGGGGGGGGGGGGGGGGTCTCTCGCTAGCTCAGTTGGTAGAGCACTCGCAAACGGACCTTGATCGTTCCGGGTGCAGTCGAGATTTTTTTCTGATCTTACAGTCCACCAGCAGTGATTGGGTAGCTGGGTATGTTAGATCTGGCGGAAAGTACTTTGCAATATACAAGCATCCTATCTAAAGGGTAGCAAGAAATTGATATTGTCCGTTTCATGCTATAGAAACCGGGATAAACTCCGGCTCCATGGGTCAAATGGTTCTGAAGGACTACTTTATCTGTATAAATGGACTCCTTCGGGAATTTCCGTAGATATTTCAGTTCACGAATATCAATTTACACAATCTTTAAGAATCATAACATAAATTAAAAAGTATGTCTTGATTGTGTGCACAAATGATTTATAACGGGATCATAAATATCCACCACATGTGCTTAAAAAGGGGCCTTAATCTAATAGCAACATTTAACATATTATAGGACGAGACATGAGGCCTGTAAGGCCCTAATTTCTTTCCACGACAATGATATTACTAGCAAGGTGCTCATTTTACACCTGAGTGCAGAGTAAAGAGCATTTTCCAAGGACTCAGCTTTGCACTGCCAAAAGCGGGACTTGAACCAAAAACGTATCAGTTTGGATTTGAGTGTCAAATCACAAGACCAGACAGCTACACATTTGCCTTTTTTTTTTTAATCCCTCAAAGCCATTCGGCCCATGGAACAGGAGTTTATCCAGATTTCTATAGCGTGAAACGGACAATAGCAATTACTTGCCACCCTTGAATAAGATGGTAATCTATCGCAAAGTATTTTCTGCCAGTTCTAATAGACCCAGCTATCCAATCACTGCTGGGTGGACAGTGGGGGGGGGGGGGGGGGGGGGGGGGGGGTCAGACATAAATCTCGTCTGCGCTTGGGGCATTATAAACATTACTGAAATTCCTACCGCTTCTAAAACTCCAACAAGTTTTGGTTTCTCTTTCTTTTTCTTCTCCTTCTTCTCCCATCATCTTCGGCGACAATGGTTCCATTTCTGCTTGATCCTGGGGTTCCACTCCTAGGGCTGTTGGCAAACGCTCCATGTTTTGTACTGTCGGGACTCAGGGACAAATGGAATGTCGTCTGGCCGTTTCTTGTCTCTGATCATAAGAGAGGTGTAAAAAAAAAAACAAACAACAAAGTAATAAAGTGTTGATTATTATTCCTTTTCGTTCCCTGTGAAGCTCACTGCGTACTTTGAAAAAAAAAACAAACAACAACAAACAAACAAAAAAAACAAACAAACACGTATTTGTTTTTTGTTTTTAAGGGTTTTACGGCGCTTGCAACACATTAAAGTCATATCAGCGCCAGTAAAAAGGAAGAAAATGGGATAGTAAAAAGTTCTAGAATTACAATTAAGGGGCAGTTTGGGTCTTTTCAAAAAAAAATTTAATTAGCAATATTGGGCGGTTTTAATCATTTTGTATCGTCATTATAGGTTAAAAAACAACATTTATGGTGAAAAATTTTAATCATCTGTGTTGATGCCCATTTTGCGGCCGAATTTGGGGGTCTGACATAAAAAAATATAACAATCTTGTGGCAAACGTTCCACAAAAACTAATGAAGGAATGACCTCCATATTCTTCCCTCGTGTCAACATTGTACCATAGTGTGTCACCATAGAGAGATTTTACGGCTTTAGCTTATGAAATTTTTATTAGATCATTACAAAGTTGAGAATCAAAATGTTATGAAAAAATTGATGTAAAAAATTCAGAATTAGGATTATAATTCAAAATTCACACATCTTATCAAAAAAATCTCTCTATGGTGACACAATACATTATCTCTGTGATAACTGTGGAAATTTTCAGACAATTTCATTGAATAGATTCTGAGAAACGTTTGACACAGTATCCCATACCCTTAGAAATATGACATTTTGAGAAAATAGCAAAATAACTTCCGTTTTTCACACTTTCTCACTATCTGTACCATTTTCGACTGTGTTTTTTGTGCCTTTATAGTCTACTTTACGAATTTGGACTTCAATTATATTATTTTTCGGATAATAAAAATATTTTTCCACCAAAATCTCAATATCAATTTTTTGAAGGATTTTCCTAATAATAACACCCAAACCACCCCTTAAAGCACAAAAGAAAAGGTGAGACAAAGGGGAACTGGTTGAAATAGGGAACAGAATTGTTGATTCCAAGAGCACACCGTCAAAGTACTTTGAGATCACCTAAAAGTCTTATCCAGACACAAGCACAGGTCCCAACAAAGAGGAATACACTCAAATGTTTACCAATCATATAATATAATATGTAAACTAAACATAATACACTGCATAACAGAGAGATGATTTACAAGGAAAAAAATACCATCTCCCAAAACTATAACTATACATTCGACTGTTTCCCTCCCAGCCAAGGACTCCGGCAAGGATCAGGATAAAACTAAGTAATCTCATTCCAAGACAATGACGACAGGAAACAATTGGAAAACGGGTATGGGGTGATAGAAGACACATTATGTACCTCCCTGCCCACTATGGGAGGTCAGGATCACACCCAGAAACACGTATTTAAAATTTTGACCAGAAAACTCATCCTTTTATTCTTTTCAGAAACATGTACACATTGGTTACTTTACACACATAAACACACACACATACACACACAAACATAAAGAGAGAGAGAGACAGAGAGAGAGAGAGAGAGAGAGAGAGAGAGAGAGAGAGAGAGAGAACAGAGAGAGAGAGACAGAGAGAGAGAGACAGAGAGAGAGATAGATAGAGAGAGGGAGAGAGAGAGAGAGAGAGAGAGAGAGAGAGAGAGAGAGAGAGAGAGAGAGAGAGAGAACTTACAAAAAGACAAAAGACCAGTCAAGAACGTTGTAAAGATACGATCTTTTCTCTGTCAATTATAGGTCACGTTGATCTTTGGTGTTATCTATAGATAGAATGCGCTTGGCCAATGAGTTCACAACATTGCCATCCGGAAGTATAAAGGACCAACACACAAACTCTGTGTAACCACAAACGTTTAAAGTCAGGTTAATACAGTTTAGTGAGAACAACTCACAAACGCGGATGGCAAAAACAATAACAAAGGCCTGAGTGACGTCATCTGCATACTATCTATAGATAGTATGCAGATGACGTCACTCAGGCCTTTGTTATTGTTTTTGCCATCCGCGTTTGTGAGTTGTTCTCACTAAACTGTATTAACCAGACTATAAAAGTTCATGGTTACACAGAGTTTGTGTGTTGGTCCGTTATACTTCCGGATGGCAATGTTGTGAACTCCTTGGCCAAGCGCATTCTATCTATATATAGATCTACATTAATTACCCCCCCCCCCCCCTTACCTTGTGAGCTTTCGTAGAAATAGTTGTTGCTATTATCACTCATGGTAAGGCTGACATCCTTCTCCACACACGAATATAAATTCTATGATAAATGTTCACCGATGGATCTCCAGAAAAAGGATAAAAAATATTTCAGTATCTTAACAGGTTACTGTAATGTGTGATGTAAGATAATTTCTTCTTTCTTTTTAACCGCAAGGCTACACACACTAACTATATATATACATGTCATGTATGTAATATATGCACGGGTGACGCTCCAGTGGTCATTGAAAATTATTGTGAGGAAGGAGTCAAAGAAAGAGAGAAAGAGAGGCATTCGACACGGGTAGCAAAAGCAAGGAAGGGGGAGAGTTGAAAGAGAGAGAGAGAGAGGAGAGAGAGAGAAGAGAGAGAGAGAGAGAGAGAGAGAGAGAGAGAGAGAGAGGCGGAGGAGACGGGGAGATTGATTAAACAGAGCCTCGTGACCAAGGGAATGGTGTGAGATGACGTAGCTAATGTTATTTCACTGAAGTGAGTCTGTAGTGAAGGAAATATAATATAGTAATATAGACTATATATGCACACACATTGACGTGAATGGAAATTGTAGGTACCCGAGTATAGATAGTATGCAGATGACGTCACTCAGGCCTTTGTTATAGTTTTTGCCATCCGCGTTTGTGAGTTGTTCTCACTAAACTGTATTAACCAGACTATAAAAGTTCATGGTTACACAGAGTTTGTGTGTTGGTCCGTTATACTTCCGGATGGCAATGTTGTGAACTCCTTGGCCAAGCGCATTCTATCTATACTCGATGCCACATTATTGGCCATGACTAGGGCTGTTCCGGGTAATGGTTCCCGCCATGAAAATGTGGGGGGGGGGGGGGGGGGGGTGTGTGGCTGATATGGCGGTTTTTTTTTTGTTTGTCTGTTTGGTTTTTCTTCTTTTGTTGTTGTTTTTTTCTTTTTTTTTTAAGCATATCTTTATTTGGACAAACTACAGAATGCTGCCAATTGTTGCAACAACTGTCGTTTGGTGAGATCTTAATGAGCGAAAAGGTCACGGCGATCTTGTGTCTTGTGCTTTTGTTGTTACTCTGGCCATCCCAAACAGTGTCAATGGTTTGTACGATGTACTAGCCTGGATAGTAACAAAAAATAAAGTTATTATCTTCATAAGTGTCTGCTCCTCTCACTGTTCTGAATACTCTTCAACAGTCGTAACGTCACTTCCTTCCTAATGACGCATGATAAGTAAGAAACACTGGCTCTAAACTATCGGAAGAATGGCGGACGCCCGTATGAAATATTTCTTTGGCGAGCATAAAAGCGTATCCAGAGGGGAAACCCCCATAAATTTGATCATGTTTTGACTTTTAAACATTCTAATCACAAGGCATATGAAAAGTTCTAGCCAGCATGAAGAATAAAAAGTAATGGTTTTCTTTGTTTAGAACCAAGATGGCCGCCGTTGCCGGGCGGCGTGACATCAGACTACTGAATCCAATTAACATGGATACTTTAATGCACGCGTGGCCCATTTAATGATTTAATGACATACCTGCATCACCAAGCCCAAGGGCGATATTTTGTCAGTCGTTTGTTAAATCAGGCATCGCTTATTGTTACTCAAATGCAATTCATGGAAATGAAAAGACAAGCTTGGACGTGGTCAAAACGGTACACAGGTTGTGTGAAGAAAAACACATGAGTTGATTTGGTCAGCTCATCCATGTGTTCTTGAAAAAAACACGTGATTTTTTAATTTTTTTTTTCATTAAGGATACATTGGCCAATAGATAGAATGAAGATGACGTCACTCTGGTTATTGCACTTTGCCATCCACGTTTATGAGTAATTCTCACTAAACTGTATTAACCAGACCAAAAACGTTCAAGGTTACACATAGTTTGTGTGTTGTTCCGTTATATTTCCGAATGGCAATGTTATGAGCTTCTTAGCAAAGCACATAATATCTATATATAGATAGTTCGAAGATGACGTCACTCCGGTCTTTGTTATTGTTTTTTTGCCATCCGCGTTTATGAGTAATGCTCACTGAACTGTATTAACCGGACTATGACCGTTAATGCATACACACAGTTTTGTGTGTTGGTCCGTTATACTTCCGGATAGCAATGTTATGAACTCCTTAGCCAAGCGCATTCTATCTATATTCATGTTTCCGTCCAACCTAGTCATCGATCACATGATTTATTGCTGTACAACGATTGGACATTTCTCAATAAATGTAAACACGACGCGGTATTTTCGAAAGTTGTAAACATACCCATGAGTCATGCTAAGCAAAAAGACCAATTGGATTCAATAGTCTGATGTCACGCCGCCCGGCAACGGCGGCCATCTTGGTTCTAAACAAAGAAAATCATTACTTTTTATTCTTCATGCTGGCTAGAATTTTTCATATGCCTTGTGGTCAGAATGTGTAAAAGTCAAAACATGATCAAATTTATGTCTTACCACAAGACCACGTCGCAGCATGAGAGTAGTAAAAATGATTAGATAGAATTGATTTCTAGAATTAATATTACTTAAAAAAAATTTTTTTTTTCGTTTGTTTTGTTTTTATATGGGACAGCGTGGTTTAGCGTTACAGTCTTTTCTTCGTACCCAAAAGGTACCGAGTTCGATGACCCGCCGCTGCGCTGTGTGGCCTTTTAAAAGCAAGTCCTCGTCAAAAAGAGAACACATTCGAATGTAGTATACAGCACACGACGTGTACCCAATAATGAAAACACAGACGGCGAAGTCTCAAACCAAACCAAACCAAACTATCATTGTGACAAGGACAATACCCTGCAGGGCAAGTGTGCTCAACACAGTCTTTGTTGATGGAGAACGATCAAATTATAACAGTTTGCATAGTTAAGTATTCAAAGCATAGCACAATCTTAACAATCATCACATTCTTAACACCCGCGATATAGACCTCCAATACAATGCTATTTAAATTGTATAATTGAACGCATTTTTTTCACTTCGTCATTCGTCATAGGAAACACACATTCGTCATTCGTCATCGGAAACACACATTTATTTCGATCCAACGACCGTGACCTGACTGTCTTGTGATCTCAATGAGAAATGTCTATTTTTAGAATGAGGGGAAAATCAATTATTGCTACAAATCACATGATTCGTGATGCCAGAGCACCACCGCACCTTGTCAGGTGCTGATGACTATGATCGACAATAATGACGATGATGATGACGGTGATGTCTTCTTCTTCTTCTTCTTCTTCTTCTTCTTCTTCTTCTTCTTCTTCTTCTTCTTCTTCTTCTTCTTCTTCCATCACCACCACCACCACCCAACAACAACAAGAACAAGAACAACAACAACGGCAACTACTACTACTACTACTACTACTACTACTACTACTACTACTACTACTACTACTACTACTACTACTACTACTACTACTACTACTACTACTTTAAAAAATGACATGACACGGAATCTAAGTTTATTAATATTTCTTAATCAATTGGACAGGACACAACTCTACCTCAAAATACTTTCCGCCGTTACTAAAAATATCCAGCTACTCATTCACAAATGTGACAGAAATGGGAAAAGGGAGGCAGGGGATTGGGGGGGGGGGGGGGGGGACACCAAAAAAAAAAAAACAAAAAAAAAGACACTGTACGTTTGCTTGAGAAGAGGTGGCTGACCCATCAGGAGTGAGGAAAAAACTGAGAATAACGAATGGCTTGACCCAGGGTCGTGGGTATGGAGGCCACTCATTGGGGTTATTTGCATTTTTCGTCTTGTGTCAATACGACTTTGTTTTGGTGGAGTGAGAGAGTGAGGGAGACCGGGGTATGTCCGCCCACGGGTCAATATAATGTATGTTTAATATTATAACAAGCAACTCTCTCTCTCTCTATCTCTCTCTCTCTCTCTATCTCCCTCTCTCTCTCTCTCTCTCCCTCATTCTATCTCCCTCTCTCTCTCTCTCCCTCATTCTATCTCCCTCTCTCTCTCTCTCCCTCATTCTATCTCCCTCTCTCTTCTCTCTCTCTCTCTCTCTCTCTCTCTCCCTCATTCTATCTCCCTCTTCTCTCTCTCTCTCCCTCATTCTATCTCCCTCCCTCCCTCTCTCTCTCTCTCTCTCCCTCATTCTATCTCCCTCTCTCTCTCCCTCTCTCCTCTCTCTCTCTCTCTCTCTCTCTCTCTCTCCCCCTCATTCTATCTCCCTCTATCTCTCTCTCTCTCTCTCTCCCTCATTCTATCTCCCTCCTCCTCTCTCTCTCTCTCTCCATTCTATCTCCTCTCTCTCTCTCTCTTTTCCCTCATTCTATCTCCCTCTCTCTCTCTCTCCTTCTCCCTCTCTCTCTCCCTCTCCTCTCTCTCTCTCTCTCTGACCTTCTCTCTCTATAGTTCTTTCCCTCATTCATTCTTTCTCTCTCTCCCTCTCTCTCTCTCTCCCTCTCTATCTCTCTCTCTTCTCTGACTTTCTCTCTCTTTTCTTCTCCCTCATTCTTCTTTCTCTCTCTCTCTTCTCTCTCTCTCTCTCTCCTCTCCCTCTCTCTCTCCCTCTCTCTCTCTCCCTCTCTCTCTCTCTCTCTCTCTCTCTCTCTCTCTCTGTGACTTTCTCTCTCTATAGTTCTTTCCCTCATTCATTCTTTCTCTCTCTCTCTCTCTCTCTCTCTCTCTCTCTCTCTCTCTCTCTCTCACACACACATACACACGCAGTAAAACACACAGATTGGAGATATAATCCGATTCGTATCATTTAAAATGTGGTCATTTGATATCAGAGACGTGACAAGAAAGGGGCAGGGGTTGGTGGAAAGGGAGGTGGGGGTGGGGGGGGGGGGTGACAACACCAAGGGAGATTATTTTTTAATCACCAAACTTCTCCCCCCCCCCCCTTTTTTTTTTTTTTTGGAAGAAATTACCTTTTCGACTCGACATCACTAGGAAATAATAATAATATAACTGAAATATAATTCCATAATTTAGGCATTACATTTAATTTCTAAAAAAGAAAATCTATAGCATTTATATAGATAGAATGCAGTTGACGTCACTCAGGTCTTTGTTATTGTTTTTTGCCATCCGCGTTTATGAGTAATTCTCACTAAACTATTATCCAGACTATAAACGTTCAAGATTACACATAGTTTTGTGTGTTGGTCCGTTGTACTTCCGGATGGCAATGTTGTGAACTTCTAAGCCAAGCACATACTATCTATAGAGCAATATGCATTAAACGCACGGACCGGGCTGCTAAGCCAACGGAATATTATTATCCGTCCTCAAAGCGCTTTACAATCTTACTTATCGCTACACAATACCAACTTGATATGTCACATAATAAGTGGCCCGCTGCCTCAATACGGTAACACTCGGTATTGACTTGGAATTATTTGTAAATGCATGGTTCATATTGGTACTTGCCTTAAATAAACCTTTGAATTGAATTGAATTGGTATGAACAAAATCATGAAAAGTGTATTTCAAGTGAAAATTATCAAATATGAGATTAACGTCTTTAACAATTGAAGAAGTTTTATTTAGTCTTCTCAGAAAAATAGCGTAACTTACTCAAAGCGTAGCCATCGTTATGTTATAGCCTGATACTGAAATCCAAAAGGACTGGCAGTTTGACGTCATTTTTAGTTTTTTGCACCGCCTAGTGAGTTGTCGTTAGTAGAGCTCATGGAAACAAGTTATTTCATTGGTTGAACTATTGAATACAACTCACGATTTGTTTTCTTTTGTGGCAAAAGGCTGGCATTTTGACGTAATTTTTTGGTCAGTATCAGGCCATAACTTTACGAAGGCCACGCTCAAAGTCTCATGATTTTGATGATAAATGGATATCACGTGACCGCGTCTCAACCGTGCACTAATCTCATTGTCAACATCTTCATCACTCCGATATAATACTGTTTTGGGATGACAGGTCACAAATCACCGTCACGATACGTGAATGAAATAGAGGCAGATAGTTTAGTTTACTCACCATCATCCTCAGGTGACACCGGAACTCCCATATTGCTCACGGCTATATTCGACGAATTCACATGTGACCGATTCTCTTGTCAGAATAGATAATAGATTTATACACAAAGATAATCAACTAGTGTCGTTTTGCGTGGAACATCGAAAATTATAAATTCATCTTTAAGTCTAGATAGTTGTGGTGATAACGATTGTGTCAGAGTGATAAATTGCCACTCTCATTTTCTATAATGGCAGCGCTCTAAGGCGCACGGTGTATCTCATAACACCCACGGCAGCGATTAATGTGCATCTTGGATTTTATGTCTATAGAGATGTCTATGATAATCGATATATTATTGTAGTCAAATATGATGTTTGTTAGAATGACACGACATCTGTCATGTGACTATGATCTCCATAGCAGTCACACGGCGTGACACGGGAAAACCTTCACCGATGGTCATTGGATTGAAGCCAGAGGTCAATCCCAGCAAATACAATAAAATGTTGTAAATCAAACATTCCATCACTTTACAAGTGAGTGAAGTATGAATCACATGACATTCTCGTATTTTACAACGTTTACTTACTGGAGTTACTGGCCTTGATCAAATAGAGCTGTATATAGTATAAGTATAACGGAGGCGTAAGCGGATTTCCTTTGCCAATTATTGTCTCGGAATCGAAAACTGCCTAATCGGGAAGGACTGTAATTGAAAAACGATCGTGAAAATTCATGTGCAATTATTTATAAAAGTCGCATCAATTGGATCATCTATGATACAGAAAACAAAAACTTACAAAAAAAACAAAAAACAAAAAAACAAAACAAACTAAAACCCTCCCGTCCCGGACTGTTAATTATGTTTTTTTTAATCGGTTAATTTGTTAAAAGAAAGAAGAAGAAGAAAAAACAAAAGAAAACAAAACAGAGCAAAACAAACAAACCCCAAACAAAACTAATAAAATCATTATTTAAAAACCACCATTTCCGAAAAATAGAAAACAACCAGAAACAAACAATCAAAACAAAATAATTGAAAAAAAAAAAGAAACAAACAAAAACAAAACAACCCCCCCACCCACACCCCCACCCCCAAAATGACAAAACAAAACAATCAAAAAATAAAGGAAAACCAACTCAATACCCTAACAAAAACAAATGACCTCCACCCTCCCTAAATAAAACAGGAAAAAAAATATGAAAGATTCCCTCCCCCATAAACACAATTTAATCGTCATCAGTCAAGAACTTAGGCTTGCGGCAAATCGGGAAACAAATGATCACTGCTAACGACTTCTCTTTTATTCGGTTTTATTTTATGGTGATCGATAAATGCCTTGTTAAATCCGAGGTCAGAACTTGTGTTCTGGCATTCATTACACCGATTCTTCGTCATCAATGCGCTCTTATCGTTCTTATGGTATAAGAAAAAAAAAAAAAGGGGGGGGGGGGGGGGGGACTTTTATATAGAGCAATAACCACTAAAAGGTCTCTAAGCACTTCACATTCGGTCAGGAGGTTGGGTACAAACCATGGTGTCACTATAGTCACTATAGATAGAATGAAGTTGACGTCACTCGGGTATTTGTTATTGTTTTTTTTTTTTTTGCCATCCACGTTTATGAGTAATTCTCACTCAACTGTATAATCCAGACTATAAAAGTTCATGGTTACACAGTTTTGTGTGTTGGTCCGTTATACTTCCGGATGGCAATGTTGCGAGCTTCTTAGCCAAGCGCATACTATCTATAGTTACCTACGTCATGGTACAAGCCAACAGCAACATTTAACATGAAGGACGAGACACGAGGCCTGTACTGTAAAGCGATAATACACTTTCAAAAAGAAATAAAAATCCAACAAGACAATCATCAACATTTTAAAAAGTACAATCAATCAATCAAACAACAACAACGACAACAACAACGACGACGACGACGACGACATCATCATCATGATATGATCTTCATCGTCGTCGTCTTCGTCATCATCATCATCATCATCATCATCATCATCATCATCATCATCATCATCATTGTCAATAACAACAACAGTAGAAGCAGCAGTAACAACAACAGCAACAGCAACAGCAACAACAACGACGACGACGACGACATCATCATCATCATTATCATCATCATCATCATCATCATTATCATCATCATCATCATCATCATCATCATCATCATCATCATTGTCAATAACAACAGCAGCAGCAGCAGCAACAACAACAACAACAAAAAGGCATGGGTGGGGGAAACAGAAGGGGAGGGAGAGAAGAGAGGAGAAGAGAGAGAGAGAGAGAGAGAGAGAGAGAGGAGAGAGAGAGAGAGAGAGAGAGAGAGAGAGAGAGAGAGAGAGAGAGAGGAGAGAGAGAGAGAGAGAGAGAGAGAGAGAGAGAGAGAGAGAGAGAGAGAGAGAGGAGAGAGAGATTTTACATACAAAAAACGAGCAAAGAGTCATTTCGATCAAAGTGAAAGTAGATTTTGTGTGTAAACATGGCGACCTTCACAAAAAGTAAGACACCTGAAATTGATGATTATTTTCCTTCTTTTTCTTTGAGAAAAATTACGATTATGTTTGCAATTTAGAGGTATATGAATTAAAAACACCAAACAAAACTTAGTGCCTATAATCACGTCCATTGTGCTTGGGAGTTTTTCTCTCATTTCCATTCATTGTGCCTTGTGCTTGAGTGAGTTTTCTCTCACTTCCAGATTCAATGGTCCAATACCAATGGCATCGTCATTGTGCTTGAGCCCTGAGTCTTGAGTTTTTTTTTCTATCTTGACGAGCCATACAGACTCAATACGTATCTAGTAGACTGCCATATAGTCATAGTCATAGGAGTAGATTAGAAAACTAGAGAGAAGTGTCTGAGTGTCACTGTCACTCAAAAGATGGTGCTTTCTTCATATTTTCAACTTTCATAAAGATTTATCATCATCATCATCATCATCATCATCATCATCATCATCATCATCATCATCATCATCATCATCATCATCATGATGTGGTCCCTGGTCCCTGCCAAACGAAGTACATTTTGCCAATGTTTTGTTTGCAGGAAGAGTGGGTTTAGACGAAAATGTTCTTCTATGTTGCTAATAAAATGATAACCAGTTTATTTTTTACAATTGAATTCTTGCCAAATTCAAATAGGACCAATTAAAAAAAAATTGCCAAACGAAGAAATGGCATTTTTATGTGAAATTAGCCAATTATAATAAAAGAATGCGTCTCCAAAGAATGTACCCAAAAAAAAAAAAAATAGTTAGAAGTAGAAGAATACCCCATCTAGAAAAAAGTATGTGTGAAAGGAAATTTTAAAATTGAATTGACAGGCATGTTATATTTTGATGGTGTCAAATAAAATGATTGGAGATGATAAATAGTTTAAAAAGTAGCTCATTTTGTTGCTGTAAATAAGATAATTAAATGGACAGATAAGAATGAATGTTGATAACGCGTATCTCCATGTCTTTACCATGTCGTCACAATGTTTCATTTATTCCCCCAACAGTCCACATGGAACCATATTAAGCATTTCATATAAAAATCAATATCACCACCATGATCGCGTGAAACATTTGTGGAAGTGCAACCTTTATTTATATTTATTATTGTTTTTATTGATATTTGCTCCTACTTTGAATATATTTTGTTAGAATTTGAGCAAACTTCATTGATAAGTGAGCAAACTTCATTGATAAGGGGGAATGAGTTTGCCATTTATTGTGTGTCTTAGTTGTGTCCAACACGTTGAATATTGTAATTAGGACAAATTCCAAGGAAAATTAATTTATTATTTTAAAGGGTTAGATGATTTCTATCCGTGAATAAAACTCACAAATCACACAATCCATAAAAACAATTAGGCACAATACAAATATGGTAGTCCCAAATGATTGTGCTCTTGTAATTATTTCTCACTCAGTGACTCACTGATCAAGGGACTGAGTAAGGCAACAAACGCATTCACTCAATTGTTTGCCATTTTATTGTACTTCCATCGCTAGCAGGCGGTCCTGATAGCTCAGGTGGTAGAGCACTCGCTTCACATGCTAAGGGACCAAGATCGATTATGGGCGAAGTCAAGATTTTTTCCTAGACCCATTGTCTACCCAGCGGTGATTGGGTAGCTGGGTCTATTAGATCCGGTGGAAAGTGCTTTGTGAAAGATTACTGCCTTATCCAAAGGGTAGCAAGCAAACAATTTCTATTGTCCATTTCACTGTATAGAAACCGGGATAAATTCCTGTTCTCTAGGCCTAATTACTCTGCAAGACTACATAGCCAGGTATATTTTATGACTCTATATCATCACTATTTTTATCTTTCAGCTCTTGGTGTTTTGTGCCAGTCACTGTCGAGGTTGCATGTTACAAATGTCACCTATAGGTAGGTACTACAATATTTGTATAGAACACAGTTTCGTTGACACAAGAGAATCAAACCTGGGACTTCGTGAAGTCATTAATAAAAGTCCCAGGTTTTTAGAGTTTTTGACAAGATAAAGGTTATTTAAATCAATCGATATTTGAAAGACGAGGTTTCTGGCCAAAATTTTAAGTACATGTTTTTTTCAGAGTACAGCAGTGAACTATTTAAAAGCTTCTTGCATAGATTTGGATTTTCTTATGTTATTTGTGGGGGCAGCGTGGCTCAGCGTACAGTCTTTGCTTTGTACCCTAAAGGTACAGAGTTTGATTACCGGTGCCCTGTGTGGCCTTGAGCAAGTCACCTCGCCCTAGTTTAATTTGTGACGCTGCACTGTGGGCAGCGGCGTGGCGTATTGACGGCATATGGTGGTGCCATGATTAGAAGAAGAAAAACAATTCTAAAACAGTGAACACGATTAAGAGGAGAGAGCACATGTTAAAAACTCTCTTTTCTTTTTGGAAGGGTGGGGGGAGGTCGATGGTTTCTACGAGTGGACAAAACTCACAAAAACAAATAATTCATGAAAACAACAAGCCACAACACTGAGATACAAGTCCCGTATGAAAAGGTCTTTGTAATTATTCTTTGTCCACCATTTAAAGGATTGGATTTGGTAGATAATGCAATCAATATGTGATAAATGTAAATCAAAAGAGAAAAAAAAACCTATGACAGAAATTACTTACTTTTAGTACTTTAAAAAAATCTGCACGGCGATGTTTCATCTCTGCAAATCTTTTTATAATGTGTTTATTGAAATCTGGAATGGCATCTATTTCAGCTTTGTCAATTGACAGAATCATTAACGAATTTAACCGCTCCTGTTTCATTGAATTTCGCAAGAAATTTTTCACTCTTTTAAGGGTACTAAAACAATGTTCAGGAGGTTAAGAAATACGATGGAAGTGGTTAAGGTCACTCTAGCCTATAGATGCCCATGATTTGTCAGTGTTTGTTGTATCTGTAAAAAGTAGACAATAAAAACAAAAGAAACGTTTTTTTTTTTCTAAACTAACTGTGAGCCATTCATGCCTGTCATATCATGTCACTGAAAAAGAGCGTTTTTGAGATTTCCACACCTGTGTTAATGCAAAATCAGTTGGTTGGTGAGGAACTAGTCTTTTTATTTCTAATTTGTCATCTAGTGTCAATCTCCCAAGCGGTCGGTGAAGTAAAGAGTCAACTTGATTCATTGCAATTCATTGTTTAACAAAACAAAACTTCAAAGTATATCTCAAATAATGGAAATCAGTGGAATACGATTAATGATTGCACAAATAAAAGGTAGATTCAGATTTTAAAGCATCACAAAGAAAAATCACTCCACTTAAGTACTTAAAAAATCTAAAAACACACCAAAAGTATAACTGTTGACAATCTTCGCTTTCTTTCTCTGACTGACACAAATACACACGCACAAACACACACACACACACACACACACACACACACACACACACACACACACACACACACACAAATAAACACTCATATACCATCAACTCGGCACTGCAAGCAAGAAAAATGTTGGTAAATTCGTCCACAATGCTTCGTTGCAAAGAATTACTTTATTCAAAAATCGTGAAAAAGAGGTGGGGGGGGGGGGGGGGTTGATATGTCATATTTTAAAGTTTTATGTTGTTTTTCTTTGCTGCTTACAAATAAACTTGACAATGATCAGTGTTTTTGACAGTTAATGTAATATTTTGGATGGCCGAAGTTACCCTAATTTGGCGCATCCCCCCAGTCCAACGGTGGAGCTCTCAGATCCTGGCACAAGTCGAGGGGTTTTCCGTTATTTGAAGATAGTATAATTCGACCTAGTTTCTCGCTCAATCAGCTGTAGCGATACTAATGGATAGAGCATTAACTGGAGCTTGGATTGCTTTGCACCACGGTGTTGATTCAGTCACTAATTCGCGCAGTGATGTCACCAACACACGAGTCGGCGCAGTGCGTGATTCGGAATCTTGAATAGAGTGGAGTCTAAAAAGGCAGTATGTTGTTGGCGAGTTGGTGAAAGACAGTGGAGTTAAATTCTCTGTTTTATTTTTAATTAAATTATGCTGTTAATGAATTTTTAAAAGATTGGTGTGGTGCCGGGCACCATTCGATCCAATGGCCCCACGCCACTGACTGTGGGTGATACCTGGATTATTCCATCTTCCCTTGGAATAGACCATGAGACAATGGGATGAATAAAGGGAATTTTATTTTCTTTTAAATTTTGTTCTCTTTCTCCACAAGTCAAATGGAGATTGAAAGACATTTGTTAACAGGACTTGTATGTTGATACATATTAGAATATGTTCCACTTTAATCAAATTGGCTCCTCACGTGTTTTACATGTTAAATGTTGTTTGCCGTTTTCATAAACGTAAAAAGTAAATGACAAGGAAATGAGTAGGCCTCCATTTTGATTGACAATACCAGATCCAGAAACTTTATGTCAATGACAGAACTGTGAATTAAAAGATATGTAGCTTCATTTTAAATAAGGAATTCTTAGGAAGGATTGTATTTGGCAATGTGTTTATGTATCATAATATCATTCTAATCAGTTATCTGTTTAGAACTATACAATATGTAAACACAATGCCAAATACCATTCCAATTCCTTTTTCTTTTGTGCGAAAATTCCTCTTTTGGCCTTGAAATTCCTACGAGTGGTGTCTGAAACTCCTGTGAGCCAAATTTAAAGTTGGCGTCTCTGTATGTATGTATAATTCCTTTTTTTGATTTTATTTAAATCTTTTAAATTTGACTGTCTTGTGTGTGTGTGTGTGTGTAACTTTGTGGTGTTGTGGTATGACTCTTGTCTTGTGACCAATAAGTCAGTGGTTCGAATTATTCCTCTGTGGCTGATGCAACGTTGAGTCCTTGGGAAAATGCTCTATATTCCTATCTCACTATACTCAGGAGTGAAAAAGTACCTGGTCAATGACAGTGAAGTCCCTCTAAAAAAGCAGATTGTAATATTAGGTCTTGTCTTTCAAGTAAGTGTTGCTGTTGGCTTAAACCCCTTGTAAATTGCTTTGAGCATGTGTAGTGGACAGTATTGAACAACTGGCTACAGAAAGAACCTAATTGACGTCTCTTAGCTCTTTGTTATTGTTTTTAAACAGCCATTTTTATGAGTAGTTCTCACTAAAATTGTACTAGTCAGACCATAAACGTTTAAAGTTACTCATTGTTTTGTCTGTTGGTGCGTTATATCTGGCTGTTGGATATTGTGAGTTTTGTAACTGAAGAAGTAGCATCAATATCAAATCTCCCTTTTTTATTTATTCCTGATTTTCAGGTCAGGCATAATTTCATCCAAACTGAATCCCAATTCGTTGTCATCAAATACGCGGCTGTGCTGTGCTGCCTTCTTCCACACTTGCCCACCACTTGGCGGCTATCGGAACACAGAGTTTGAGGATGCTACCCGACAAAGGCAGGTCGAGCCAAAGTATCGGCACCCAACTGGCATAAATACAATGACATCACATATCCTCCCACAGAGCCCGGAGAGCCACTTCGACCCGCAGTAAGTCTTTTGAAATCTGAAAAAGTCTGTATGACACAGTGCCAGACAAAGCAGAAAGGAAATTACAAGAAAAAATAGAAACATCCCAAAGAATCAGCCTGTCTCCACTGGGTAGAAATCTTGGGTTTGATCCCGAATAGAGGCAGCTGGATTTTTTTTGGATTGTATTTTCTAGTATCAGTGTTTTGTCGGCCACGGTTTGATACAAACTTTTTCAGATTTCTGACATACGGCCGTGTATGCTGCCAACTTTGTCCAGAATTAATTTAAAGAACAACAATAAAGTTTGAGATGGAACCTGTCTGTAAAATCCAAACCTGAGACTGATTACATTCTTTTCAAGTCTCAGGTTTGAGTGTTTTTTTGTTTTTTTTTCCAAGATGTGAATCATTTTAATCAGTTAGTATTGGAAGGACGAGTTTTCTGGCCAAAATTTTTACTACATGTTTTTTCAAAGAGTACAGCAATATAAATTGTTTATAGTTATAAACTCAATGATAAATTGAAATCATTGAACATGATGTTGCTATTTATTTTTTTCATTTAGTTATTTGTATTGACTGTTTATTAGCACCACAAGATGCAAACCACCTCGTCCTAGATTGCCCAGAGACAAAACTTGAAGGGGATTTGAAACCATCAATAAATGTGATGATGACTTCCGAACCTGGATTGATACCTTGAACATAGAAGTGTAGCCGAACGATACTACTACTACTACTACTACTACTACTAAAAAAAAAAATTTAAAATTGAGCATTTATATAGCGCAATATCCACTTAACGTGCTCAATGCGCTTTACAAGGGCTCCCTGGTCAACAGCAACATTTAACATGTAGGACGAGACATGACGCCAGTTAGGCGATATTACAATTTTTCGGACAAAGACAACGCTGTTAACGGCCAGGTACTCATTTTACACCTAAGTACGGTGAGAGAATGTGAGTAAAGAGTCTTTTCCAAGGACTCAACTATGCGGCGAGCGAGGCTCGAACCCAGAACCTTCCGATCCGAAAGCGAGTGTCATACCACTAGACCACATAGCCGCGCATACTACTACTACTACTACTACTACTACTACTACTACTACTACTACTACTACTGCTGCTGCTGCTGCTGCTGCTGCTGCTGCTGCTGCTGCTGCTGCTGCTGCTGCTGCTGCTGCTACTACTACTACTACTACTACTACCACTACTACTACTACTGTTTATTATGATGAGTTTCTGGAGACTTTTGGTTGGAGATGATAATCGTTTTCTGTTGATGGGAAGAAAAAGAGGTTATAAGTTATTCTTTTATAATCTTTATCATCGGCTTAGTTAGCAACCAGTTGCGTATATTGTATGAAATTTTAAAAATATTTAAAATTGTGTCAATAAATTCTGCGTTTAATATTGTTTTCCTCAGGAAATTTGTCATTCAAGGTTCCAAATAAAATATTCTACAAAGAAGCTGTGGTACATTGCTGTCATGGTATGTATTCAATGTCCGTTTGGAATTGAAGGATGTGGGGCAGAACTATCTAGAATGGGTGTATTGAGTGTATTGATGTGGTCTTGTGGTATGACACTTGCCTTCAGATTGGAAGGTCCAGAGTTAGAGCCTTGTCCAGTGCATAGTTGAGTCCTTGGTTAAGGCTCTTTATTCACATTCTGTCACCGTACTCGGGTGTAAAATGAGTACCTGGCCATTAACAGCATTGTCTTTGTGTCGGAAAAAATTGTAATATCGCCTAACAGGCACCATGTCTCGTTCTATATGCTTCACATTGCTGTTGGTCAGGGTCCCTTTGTAAAGCGCTTTGAGCACGGCTAGTGGATGTTGCACTCTATAAAAGCTCGTTTTTTTTGTTTCTTTTTTTTTTTTGTTGAGTTTGTGGCTCATATTTTTGGACAGAGATGGATTGTAGAATGTCTTAAATTATTTTGTGAAAATAAGAAAACATCTGTGAAAAAATATTTTAAAAAATAATCTGAAAGAAAATGCTCCGATTAGAGGAAGAATATATCGAAATGATTAAGTAAAAAATTAACTTTTGTGTTGGAGATTTTCAGGAATTCTCTTTTGTTTTGTTTATTTTCCCAAGCAGGACACATGAAATTAAAATTTATTACTTCTTCTTCATTCCCCTCATTTTGTTTTCATGTCTGAACACCATTGTCTTCCTCAGCTCTGTCAGTGTTAGGGCCCCATTTACTTAAATCTGCCCAAAATCCTCTCTCGCTTTTTCATACTTCGGGCAGGTCTAGAGTATATGATGGGCCTCTTCTTCTCCTTCACCACAATCACACGTGCCTGTTTCTCCTATTTTAGTTTATTTCATAAAGTGCAAATCATCTATTAGGTGCCTTTTATTTTTCTACCACTTTAACAATATCCATCCCTGCTTACAACCAGGTACTCATTTACACCAAGGTGGAATGAGGTAATGCATGAAAAGTGTCTTGTGTCTCCAATGTTTCATGATATGCCGATATTTGTTATTTCTCTCTCTCACACCTTTTGTTTCCATGTATTTTTATGTATGCGCGCCCTCGTCCACCTGTAGGTGTGTGTGTGTGTGTGTGTGTGTGTCTTACCCATTGCAGGTGCCAACTGAGATCAACTTCCTGATGCCCTATGTGACCTTGAGCTAGTTACTTTGACCTAACTCGTGTTGTGGCTGGTGCTGCATTGCCACTCATGCTGATGTCTGTTTGATGTCAGTCTTTTTCAATTGGGTGTATCTCATCTGGGGGTCCCGATAGCTCAGTTGGTAGAGCACTCGCTTCACATGAAAAGGAACCAAGATCAATCCCGGGTGCAGTCGAGATTTTTTTCCCACCCCCCCCCCACCCCCTCTGTCCACCCAGCAGTGAATCGGTAGCTGAGTCTGTTAGATTTGGCAGAAAGTACTTTGCAGTAGACTAGGGTCCTATCCAAGGATAGCAAGCAATCGCTATTGTCTGTTTCATACTATAGAAACTGGGATAAACTCCTGTCTCCATGGGCCCAATGGCTCTGAACAACTTTTTAAAAATCTGATCTTTTCATCGCCTCTTTATAAAACTTGCTTTTTTTTTCAGGTCCGAGGGTTGTCGATAGACGAAGCCATCAAACAATTGTCTTTCCACAAGAAAATTGGGGCAGCTCATGTCAAAGAGGTAGGAAAATATTCTAAGATATTTTGATGGAAGGGAGTCATTGGTGAGCTGGACAATGAAATGTCTCAGCAGTGAACAAAAGTGGGATGTCAAAAAAACTGGTTCTAATTTCAATGGAAGTGTAAGACCACTCTTTCATAGGACTGGATACATACCTTGTGTAAATGATCTTCTGATGTCAGAGTGATGGCATCTTATTTTCTAGTCTAAATATATTCTGGTCGTCAATAAAGATCTTCCATCCTCGCTCTTTTACGTCACGTAATCCTAAGAATCTGCTTATACATTCTGCTACTGAAATAGTTATGTCACCTTATCATTCAATATGTAACCTATTCATTACTAGTCTTCTGAATGACTGATTACATACACACTTCCAAGGGTGTGTATTGTTTCAGTATCAACCATCTCGTACATACACACTTCCAAGGGTGTGTATCGTTTCAGTATCAACCATCTCGTACATACACACTTCCAAGGGTGTGGTTCGTTTCAGTATCAACCATCTCGTACATACACACTTCCAAGGGTGTGGTTCGTTTCAGTATCAACCATCTCGTACATACACACTTCCAAGGGTGTGTATCGTTTCAGTATCAACCATCTCGTAACTCATCTATATTGTGGAGATGCTCGCTGTTGGTTTTTCTCATGTTTAAAAAGTAGTCTGAACCAGTCCATCTGTGGAGTTGGGAGTTAATCCATATCTTCTTCTTCTTCTTCTTCGTTCCTCTGATGGACATCTATGGCTGCAGTCCGACATCTGCTATGAAGTCTGTGGTCCGCTGTGGATCATATTCAATTTCTTCTACCCTTTATACGGGAACCTAGTCCATCGCAAAGTGCTTTCCTCTAGATCTAACAGACCCAGCTACCCAATTAGTGCTGAGTGTACAAGTAGGTCAGAAAAAAATCTTGACTTCACCCGGAATCGATCTTGGCCTATTTGTGTGCGAGGTGAGTGCTCTAACAACTGAGCTTTAGGGATCCCCAAAATAAAGTGAATATATGGAAACAAAAACAACAAAAACAACACCTTTTGTTTCGTTTACCGTCTTTTGTTATTTTAAAAATGGAATTTAAAAGATATTTAAACAGGATGAAATTTTGATAGTTTCCAATTGTCTGTCTACTCCAAAGGTGTTGGAAGAGGCCCAGGAAAAAGCCGTCAAGGAACACAACGTGGAATTTAAATCCAATCTGTGGATCTGTGAGTTTCTCTTTTTATTCTCCATTTTTTCTTTGGGTACAGTTTTGTTTGTGTATAGAACATGAAAGATATGAAGGGACAAATAAGGAAGCAGGAACGGCACTGTCGTTTGTGAGATCAAAATCTGGAAAAATACAAGAAAAAAACAAACATCCCCCAAAAATCTTGCTGCCTTGACTGGGGATTGAACCTCAGACCTCCTGATTACCTGGTAATAGACAGTGTGCTGGTGGTGAAACTTGAGCATTTAGATAACGCAATATACACTTAACATGCTCAAAGTGCTTTACAAGGGGTCCCTAGCCAACAGCAACACTTAACATGTAGAAGGAAACATGACTCCTGTTTGGCGATATTACAATTATTTTTTTTGGGACAGAAGCAACGCTGTTAACAGCCATGTTACTCATTTTACACCTAAGTGCAGTGAGAGAATGTGACTAAAGAGCCTTTTTCCAAAGACTCAACTATGCGCTGCTCAAAGTAGGAGTCGAACCCTGGTGCCTCTGGGCCGAAGACGAGTGTTGTACCACCAGACCACATATCCACGCATAACCAGTTAAGGACATTGATTGGTACAGCAGATATTAACTAATGACCTATTTCATTATTCAGTTCACAAATCTCTTATAGAATGAATAAACTTGACATCATTCTGGTCTTTGTTATTGGTTTTGTCTTTAGACTGCCAGAGAGGTTATTAGTTCTCACCCAATTCTTTCCCACTAGAAGATTAGAAACGTATATGGTTGTAAAGAATCTAGTGTGGATGATAATAATATAATAATAATAATAATAATAATAATAATAATAATAATAATAATAATAATAATAATAATAATAATAATAATAATTATTATTATAATTATTATTGGTATTATTATTATCAATATTATTATTTTTATGTTATTTAAAATATATTTTTTCTTTTTACATTTCAAAAATCTTATTTATCTTTTTCTATTAGGTGATTCCTTTGCGACCAAGGGCATTGTTGTCAAAGGCTTGAGGCGTCACGCTAGGGGTCGCTTTGGGAAAATCAGCTATCGTTACTCTCAATACTTTGTCAGATTGAGAGAGGGAAGACCTCCAAAACATTACTACCCTCCCCCTAAGACTGGAACGGAGAAAATGGAAGAATACCTCAAAGACCAAAGGGCCAGACAAATTCCTCTGGGGTTGTAACACATTTGGACACTTTGGAGATTAACTGGGCTGACCAAAATGTTCCAAAACTCTCATGTCCTATTTTCTCTCACTTTTAAAAAAATGTCCAAGTCATTTTTAGTTCAGCAGATAATGTCATCATCATCATCATCATTGCCTTTTTCACCCTGGGTCAGGGTATAGGCCACAGACAAACAGTTTCCATCCTTCTCTATCCTGAGCTAACTTTTTTATCTCATTCCAGGTCTTACCACTTCTCTGTATATCAGCTTCTTTAATTCTTCTCCATGTTCCCTGTGGCCTACCCTTGATCCTCTGCCCTGAGGGTTCCAGTCCAATACTTTCTTTGTTATAGTGGAGTCGTTCTTTCTAAGCGTGTGTCCAATCCACCTCCATCGTCAATGTCAGTGTATTTAAAATAAAATCTTACGACATACTGACTTAAGGCCTTTTGCTTTCTTGTCATTCGATCAAGATGCCTCAACTGCCTCTCTAATGTGTCTGTGTCAATATCTTACATTCTTTTGCTGTGGATGCGATTGTCAGACATTCTTCCTTTGGTTTTCAGTTCTTAGTGATTCTGGAGGCGTTTAAACCCTTTGAATTAAATATAACAAAAAAAAAAAAAAAAGAATGATTTTTTCATAAAGCTGAATACACCTGCTTTAAACAAGGTTGGTCATTTTCCGTATATTTACGGAATCAGTACGTTATAAACCTTCAGTTTATTTTCCAATCACCTGCTAAACGGATAGAAAAGTAAATACACAATGTCTTTTTACTGGAGGTCAGCACTCAGAAATGGGTTGATCAAATGTCTTTTTTTTGTATAAGTTCAGTAAATTTTTGCCTCCTGAATTGGCAACCCTGATTAATCATCGGCATCAAACAGATTTGTAAAACAACCGACAGTAGTCGGATTTCCTACAAGATTGCCACAATATTTTGACTTGTTTTCTTTGCACTTTATATAAGCATTAAAATAAAAAAAAAAAATTATGCCCTTCCACCATGACATCATAAGATATCATCGCCTAGGCATTCCACGAAGGAATATATATATAACTCATCAAACAAGATGTCTGATGTCAACAGGAATCACCCATGTTGTCCAAGTGAGCAAATTGGGGGTTAATAATCTTGCTCAGGGATAAAAACGAAAGTGCCTGACGCGGGGCTCGAATCTGTGTTCTTCGGGATCACAGTGCAATGCTTTAACCACTCGGCCACTTCGCACCCCTTATCTAAGCATAGTGACTTCAAACAGCTGCTGTGCCGTTCATCCATAAATAAGTTTAAGAAAATTTTGTCTGCTGACAATTATAGATGTGATATTGATATAACTATCTTTGTCAAATCTTTTTTGTAGTGCAAGATAGTCCAGTTGATAGTGTACGAGATAACCGACTGTGTGGATAATGAGTGGCTTGTATTGAGAGAAAGTCGTGAATGAATTGAGGTTTGAGGGAAATGAGTTATAAAATATTGTTTTTAAATTGTGTGATTTTGTAAATAAATTGATACGAATAACAGATTTGCCTGTTTTCTTTTATTTTTATTTTGTATTTCGTCAATTACATCTTTTTTAAAACCGAATTTATTGGATTTTGTTTATCTTTTTTGTTTTGTTGGACTGTTATTTATTATCACGCCTTTATAAGAACTCAAAACAAAGGACATTACTTATCTACGAGAGATAAAGTTGTCCATTATTCCAGAGTTAGTTATTACCCTTGTATTATTATAATATTGGAAAAACTCAAGGGACAATACTTATACATGAGAGGTATAGTCGTCCATTATTACAGTCATTGCCCTTTTCTTATAAGGTAGGGAATGGAAGAAATACAGTGGACGTTACTCATAATCGTGCACTATAAAGGTGTCTATATTACAGAGTTACTCCCATTATATAATAAAATGGGGGGGGGGGGGGGGGGGGGGGGAGGAAATTAAAGCAAGGGATATTACTCATACACGACAAGCATACTTGTCAACTATTACAGAGTTACTGCCCATATATGCTGGGGGGGGGGGGGGGGGGGGAGGGAGGGAATAAAAACAAGGGACGTTACTCGTGTGGAATCTCGTGTGGAAAAAAATCTCGACTGCACCCAGGATCGATCTCGTCCCTCGTGCTCTATCAACTGATTTTTTTTGTTTGTTTGTTGCTTTAGGTCTCTTCCAACACAATTGAGGTTATATGAGAGACCGCTGAAACAAAAAAACAAGCAATCTAACAAAAATAGTACAAATGTAAATCAAAATCATAACCTAAAGACATCATAAGCTAAATTATAAATAACCAAGAACAAACTGGCAGAGGACTTACAGGAAAAAAAATACCCCCTGTCAAAAATACAATCACAAACCAAAGAAGCAGGATAGGCTAGTAAAGAGAAGAAGAAACGACATCACTATCGGATCGTACACCCATGCGAACATCATAGGTATATGATTCAAGGGTGATGCTCCCATCCAACCACCCGCTCTACCAACTGAGCTATCAGTTCAGTGTAGTTGTCCTTTATGGTCAAGAGCCACAAGGCCCAACCCAGTGCAGTGTTTTTAGCGTTAAACAGACAGCTATACTATTATTGTTGCTCGTAACCCTTTGGTTAGGACATTCTGACGGTTGAATTTGCTGCAAATAACAGACAATTTGTTGAAATCTCTTCCTTCTCTAATGCCTTTTAGTCTATGATCCAGCGGGGGGGGGGGGGGGGGGGGGGGGCGGCATTTTGAGTCATATACCATTGGAAAGATTATAAAATTCTCTATCATATCCCGGTTGTCTCCACACCAAAAAGTGACCACATAAGAGAGTTACAGCCGATTTTCTAGTTATTTCCCCTTATATAAGTCATTTAATTTTTTCAACTTTGAATGGTTATTTCTCCTTTAAATTTGGTCGTATTGAAATTTGAAATGCACATCTGGGAAGTTTTTAGGTTACTTTGTGACATTCTTGAAGAAATTAACTAATTTTTGTGATATATTTTAAAATGAATTTACAAATTCAAGGGAAATAACTCGAAAATAAATTTTCGCTCTTTTCATGTTTAGATAGGGTTAATATTTGTTCTTTATCAGTAATGAAGTATTATATAAGGAAAATTACTAAATTTTTTGTTTATTTTATTTTAGATGCCTTAAATAGTTCACCAAAGTCAACACAAAACTAACAATTGAACATGGACGAAAAACCAATTCAATTAAAAAAGTCTTCTTGCCGGAATCGGAAATCATTCCAGCATCAACACGTTTTTGTATCATTCATGATTCTTCTGCTAGTATAAACGATGAAGTAAAACAATTAACTATAACCTCGTGGAATAAAATACAACAGGCTATTTCATCTCAGAATTTGTCCAATTGCTCGACCAGCACTTTCGTTAATATTTGTGATAATATTCCTTCACACCCAATATATGACACCCACGGTTTCCATCGAAAATGCTACCAACATTTTATCAACACAAAAGTTTATTGTAAAAGGAAAGTTGAAGATAAAGATGGTGACTGTGTTACTGTCAGAAAAAGACGTCCGACTGGAGAAATGGTATTATTCCCAAATGAATGTATGTTTTGTGAAAAAACTGAAAAATTGATTGTGCGTAAAGGAAAAGGTGTTAATCAATGTGCAAAACTTGTTAAATGTCAGACAGTGGCAGCAGAAAAAAGTATAAAAGAAGCAGCAGCCAGAAATAATGATGGATATATGATTGGAAAAATTACTGGAATTGACTTAATTGCCAAAGAAGCCAAATATCACGATGAATGTCGAAAGGCCTACATACGACCGAAACATGTACGAAAGTCAAATAACCAAGATGATATTGATATGAAAAATGCTCACGCCTTACCCATTCAAGTGAACGAAAAATCAACTCCATTGGCCAGGATGTGTGTTTCTGTATTACCAATGGAGCTTGGCAACTCCCAAAAGCCCTTACACTCGCTATGTCCATACACCACTTGACAGGCAGTGCAAAGCAAGTGACAATACTGAATAGATAAGGACACTTGTGTTTCATACATGAGCACACTTGAAATAGAGACAGCAATGGCTAGCAGTATAAACCTATCAAATGATGCTTCACCACCAGATATTCTTAAATACGAAAATGTTGTAACACATTTCTGTTGGGACAATTTTGAACTTTCAGAAGAGACGATGACTGGTGCTGGAACAACACATTCAACGTATGGTATTGCTATTCAGCTCTTCAACACACATCATAGATGGAAATGTTTTGCTCCATTCACTCATTTCTATTCCGGAAACACTTGGACAAATGGCTAAGACAGTATTTTCGTGTCTTCCAAAAGTACGAGTTGTTCATTTTGTGACTGATTCTTACAAAGAAAATTCCATCAAATGCACAGAACGTATTCGACGTGGCACATCTGATACAATTACTTTGAAAGGCAGGTCAACAAAAGTACCCGTGATTGGAAAAGTTTTTTTTTGCAATAATGAAAACAAGAAGCAACTCATCAAGTTCATTTTCAATGAGTGGTCCACCGATGAGTATGCGGAGCTGTTAGTTGGGAGAAAGGTGTATGTGGACTGTGAAGAGGAGGTCACTCTACTCACTACCGAGGATGGTAAAATAACTGACCAACTTCCTATTTACCACTTACAATCAACCCAGGAAGAAGCAGACACTCGAATTGTTTTACATGCAAACTTTTCTAAAGTAAATGACTTTGCATCAAAAGTTATTGTGAGGTCCACTGATACAGATATCGTTCTCCTCTTACTTCATTTAGCTGATGCATTATCTCCATTGGAAAGATACTGGTGTTGGTGACAAGAGGCGTTTTGTCGTAATAAATGATGTTATCCAGAGTGTCAATGGAGATATAATTCCATCTTTACTTGGATTTCATGCCCTAAAAGGTTGTGATTCAACTAAGGCGTTTCTGAACAAAGGCAAAATTAGGCCGTTAAAAACGTTATGTAATGATCCAGAATCACAGACTGCCATGAAGGATATTGGTGAACACGAAAATCTCACAGATGAAGTTAAATGCCAGCTTGAAAAGTTTGTGTGTAAGATTTACAATTCAGAGCATGAAAGCATCAATGAAATACGATATCAAAGAGTTTGTTCAAAGTTCCATACAAAGAACAATGTTATATCTCCCAAAAGCAGTACCGACTTAAGCATGATGCCTCCGTGTCAGCAATCACTGGACTTGCATTTAAAACGAGTAAATTAGCAAGTTCGAATTAGGAAAAGAGCTTTGCAACAATTTCCCGAATTACCACCAGTTGAATTTCATGATTGGAAGCGTTGCAACAATATACTGTCCTTCGAGTGGGGTGAGAAAATGTTTCCCATAGAGCTGACAGACATTCTTACTTCTGAATCACATATTTCAAATTCAAGTGAAAGTAGTGATCTCAGTGGAGATGAAAGTGCGTATTCTGAATGCTATTCGAGTTCTGACAACACAAGTGACAAATATTAGTAAACGTAAAAGAACATAATTTTATCTTAAATGGTGCAACTCAAATATTTAAATGATATTATATGTTCAGTACGATATGTTGCAATGTACTTATAGCTCTGGGATTGTTGAACATCAAGGGAGATGATATAATACTTAGTACTTTTATTGCATGAAATTATATTGTTGATCACACAATACAATATAAACGTTCTAAAATAAGAATGTGTGTCCTTTACATAAAAATAACAACTGATACTTAAGTACATAATGTACTCTTGTAATTTTGTATAAAATTTCACATCTTTTAACCGTTTCACTGTTTTTAAAGGTCATTAACTTCCATAGGAATTATTGTTTTGCCACGAAATACATTATCAAACATCAAAATGTCAGTCTCAATCAATGGTATCTAAATTTACACGTTTGATGTATAATGTATTATTTCTTTTTGACAATCAGGGGAAATAACTCATTTTCAAAAAAAAATTCCTTCAAAGGGCCATGACTTTCTTATGTGGTCACTTTTTGATGAGGAGACAACCGGGATCTGATAGAGAATTTTATAAGCTTTCCAATGGTATATGACTCAAAATGTCCCCCTGGGGGGGGGGGGGGGGGGGGGGGGGGGGTACCAGTGGATCATGGACTATTTATAATATAAGAGAAACTCAGGTGTTAACTTAAAATGAAAAAAAAGTAAGATATTTTTCCAAAACGCATAAGGATGCGATTTTTATTTTCAAACAAACAAATCAAATATTTCAAAAGGTAGAAATACTGTCTATTATTCATCAGCATACCACTGAAGTCAATGACAACACATTCTGTTTGAGCATGGGGAAAACATGAAGTATTGAACAAAAAAAAAAGAAATATCAAAGACAAAAAAAATCACCATGAGGAAATCCGGTGTCAGACGACCCTGGCGACAGCTTGGCTCAGTGGTACGGTCTTTGCTCCGTACTTCAAATGTACAGAGTTCCGACTCGTTGTGTGACCTTGAGCGAGTCACCTTGCCTTAGCTCGCTTTGCAGCACTGCATTGCGGCTGGTGCCTGGGTTATTCCAGTCTTCCATTGGAATAGACCCTAGAGACAAATTTCCCCTTTTGGGATGAATAAAAAATTCAACTCCGTCTAAACCTTGGGTCTGATTCGGCAATTAAGCACCTCATTAGGGAAAATTATCTCGCACATTTATCACCCATCCTCTCAAATTGGGGAAAAAGTACGGATGGACGACGTGCAATCAAAAAAGTGACATTAATATGACAATCATCTGAAATGTAGTTTTTGTGGCTTGAAGAAAGAGCCTCGTGGCAGTTGTAAAAAAAAAAAATCCCTTTATTCATCCCTTGGAGGAAAACTGTGTCTAGGGTCGATTCCATAGGGAAGACTGAAATAATCCAGGCGTCAGCCGTAGTTCAGCTAGGGTAGGTGACTTTCTCAAGGCCACACAGCGCAGTAGCGGGCGATTGAAACTCGGTACCTTTCGGGTATGAATCAAAGACCGTACTGCTGAGCCACTCTGTGGCAGGCGCAAAACCAAATTGACGTTCTCTCTGTACGGTGACGTCCAATCAATGGACGCTACTCTTCCACTAATCTCATTCCTATACAACATGGAGTCGTTCAGGAGATCTAAGACATACAAAACACTTGCCCTAAATGGGACATTTTTCTACCTGACAAATTATGGAGCAGGCACTGGTGTGAGACAAAGATCTGAAAAAGTTTGTATGAGACAGTGCCAGGCAAAACAGACAAAAAAAAAAAAAAAGAGCCAGCCTCAGCCGGGTATCGAACCTCAGACCTCTTGCAACAAGTCTGGAGTTTGATCACCCGTAGAGGCATGCTGGTCTTTCTGGGATAGCATTTTCCTTCTATCTTTTGTCTGACACTGTTTTAACACACACTTTTTGAGATTTTTTTCTACCTTAAAATCCATTTTTACCATCCAAATCACTCGGACATATAACAATAACACCACATAGATACGGTAGGTCACATATTTTCATAATCCTCTAAGAGATGGACGTTAAGTTCAAAGCAGCTCTGTTTTTGGCTGAAAATTAGTACAAGCACCTAACAGGCTTCATGTTTTGTCCTATTCCTGCTCATCATCAAGACATGGAAAAATTAAAAAAAAGTTCAATCTTCCAGATCAGGATCTTGACCAAGGATAAAAAGTTTGACAAAGGCCATCTTTTTCTTTCTTTCTTTTTTTTTTTTCAGACTGCTAAATTGTTCATTAAAAAAATAAGAGTTATATAAATAACTCACTAGAAGGCACAGGATGTTGAGGTAGGCACCTTGTATAAAGGGGATCTGGTAGCTTATTAGGTAGAACACTTGCTTCACAAATGTGACCCACCATCTCAAAACGGTATTATGTCGGAATGAACCATATGCTTTAAGGCCGAATTTAATGTTAAACTGGTCAAAAATATAAAATGTTGGCATTAGCTAGCACCCTAAAATACGGTATCCATTCTCCTCAATTAAACATACAAACTCAACACAAGTCTGATATTTTGGCTATAAATTCAATTTTCAACATCTTAATCATCCCGACTTAATACTCTTCAACAGTCCTAACGTCACTTCCCTCGTAATGACGCATGGTAACTTAGCAACTGGCTCTAAACTATCGGAACAATGGCGGACGCCCTTATGAAATATTTCTCAGACGAGCATAAAAGCGTATCCAGAGGAAAAACACACACATACATTTGATCATGTTTTGACTTTTACACATTCTGATCACAAGACATATGAAAAGTTCTAGCCAGCATGAAGAATAAAAAGTACATATTTTCTGTGTTTAGAACCAAGATGGCCGCTGTTGCTGGGCGGCGTGACATCAGACTATTGAATCCAATTGAGGCGAAGGGTCACAAATGAACTGGTATCAAAAAACGGGTGGCGTCTAGATCTCTTCTTAGACCCCCTCCCTCCAGCCCCATCCCCCTTGTCTAGCTTGGTATTGATTTGGGTAGGCAGATTTGTTGGCTCTGTCTGGCGGGACGGAAAGTACTACTTTTCCACAGATTAACATTCTATCCATAACTACAATGAACTACTAATAACACCCTCCTCACACACAACACACTTACAAACACACACACACATACACACACTCACGCACACATATAATGGCCTCATGAATGTATTGTTGTATTGTGTAGCAGTATTCAATGATTCCAAACAAGAAATCGGATAATACTGACGTTCAGACATACACTATCTACAACCAATTAACATACATACACACACACCCCATATACATACATACACACACACCATACATACACACACCCACATACACACACACACATATACATACATACACACACACACATACATAAACACACCCATATACACACACACATACATACATACACACACACATACATACATATATACACACGCACACACGTGTGCACTTCTTCAGAAGTCCCAGGTTTGAGAGTTTTTGACAAGATGAGGGTCATTTTAATTGATTGACAAATCGAAGGATGAGTTTTCTGGCCCAAATTTTAATATACAGTACAGTCAATCTCAGCATACGACAAATAAACGTCATAGTATTTCAAGTATAAATTAAATTTCAAGTGTATAAATCAGTTTGAAATAACACAGAGTTTGAGGCAATGAATCACCTTTTGTTTCAGTTTCAATGAAAAACATTTCGGATAAAAACGTCAAAGCATTGAGGTCAAAGTTGAAAAAGCAATAACAACAACAACATCAACAAAACCAACATGTGTAATCTAAATAAACAAAAAAAACCCCCAACAAGATGGCTGATTATTGCTGCTGTTGCCGCTGGAAAGCGGAGTCAAAATCCTTGTGGACGCGATCCTTGCCGTAGGAGGTGACGGCAAACAAGATGCTCCAATCCTTGAGCTGTTTGATGTAGGCGTGCTTCTCTTCCAGGCTGAGATCCACGGAGCAGACACAGGCGTCCAGCAACGTCTTGGTGCACCGGAGTGTACTCGGGAATGGAACCTGAGGAGAATTGGTGTGTTGATGATAACGAGTCTAAGTGAAGACTAAGCTACTAGAAAACTAGAATATTTATATAGTGCAATGTCCACGTAACTGTGCTCAAAGCGTTTTACATAGAGTCCCTAGCCAACAGCAATACTTAAACATATAAGACGAGACATGACGCCTGTTAGGCGATTGAACATCTAGGTACTCATTTTACACCTGAGTACTTTTAGAGAATGTGAGTAAAGAGCATTTTTAATGCATGGAGTGAGGCCCGAACCCTGGACCTTCCGGTCAGAAAGCGAGTGCCATACCACAAGACCACATACCGCACCAGAAGCTTTGGGCTGTAAAAAGTTATGGAGAAAAAAGTAAGAAATTATTAGGGAGCAGCATGAGGTAAAGAACTGAACAAGTGTGTATGAAAGGTGCCCGACAAAGCAAGAAAGAAAAATACAAGAAAGAAAACATTTTTAAAAATCAGTTTTCCTCAACTGGGGTTTGAACCTCAGAGCTTCTGATTACCGGTCAGACGTGCTACCATTACACCGCAGAGGTTCCCGATAGGTGGGCCTACATTCTTCACAAGGGTACGCGTTTTTAGGTTTTACATGGTGAGTGGAGCAGGCACTTATGTTGATAATCACAAGAAATGAAGTGAGTAGGAAAGTGCCAGAAGACGATAGAGAATAAAAACCCTGCGACGATCAGGATTCAAACCCACAACCATGTTGTCCAAAGTCAGCAAATTGTGGGTTAATAGTCTTGCCCGAGGAAAATTAAACGATTGTGCCTGGAGCAGGGCTCGAACCGTGGCTTTCGTAAAGTTATGGCCTGATACTGACCAAAAAATGACGTCAAAATGCCAGTCTTTTGCCACAAAAGAAAACGAATCGTGAGTTGTATTCAATAGTTCAACCAATGAAACTTGTTTCCATGAGCTCTACTAACGACAACTCACTAGCGGTGCAAAAACCAAATAATGACGTCAAACTGCCAGTCCTTTTGGATTTCAGTATCAGGCTATAACATAACGATGGCTACGCTCGAACCCAGGTTATTCCAGATCACAGTGCAATGCCTTAACCACTCGGCCACTTCGCGCCCCTAACCCTCTACTAAACGTAAATCTTCCTTACTTTAGATCCGTCTGGCACTTGTTTTAATTCAGCGGCAATGGTTTCCTGTTCCTGTCGGAGCAAAGCTTGGCTGATGTAAGGCTGGGTGTACTTGAGGTCCACCGGGAGGTCGTCCCATTCCAATGGGATTTGGGTGCCTTCGGGGTTTCTCTTCACCAGGGCATCGTCTATGAATCCAGGGCTGTTCTCCTTACTGTCCCTCCAAAACACCTGGAAGAATTTTACAGTATGTGTCAACTGAACAGAACATTTTTATGTTGAAAAAATAATTGTTTTTTTTTTTGTTTGTTTGTTTTTGTTGTTTTTAAGGGTTTTACGGCGCTTGCAACACATTTAGGTTATATGAGCACCAGTAAAAAGGAAGAAAATCGGATAGTCGAAAGTTCTAGAATTACAATTAAAGCACCCAAGAGAGAGTAAGACAAAGGGGAACTGGGAACAAATAGGGATCAGATGTAGATTCCAAGAGATACCACCAATGTACTTGGTTTGAGATCACCTAAAAGTCTCATCGGACAGAAGCACAAAATCCAACAAGGGATACACTCAAATGCTTACATTATACATTAAAAATAAATATAATAATACATAACAGGAGATGATTTACAAGGAAAAAAATATCATCTCTCAAAACAATAACTATGCATTTGACTGTTTCCTCCAGCCAGGACTCGGGCCAGGCCAGGACAAACAAGTAATCTTAATCCAAGACAAAGACAGAAAGCATGTTGGAAACAGATATAGGGGATAGAGACACAGTATGTACCCCCTACCCATATGGAGGTCAGGAACCCCACCCAGGAAAAAATAATTAAATACGGACATATTATTAATCTTTAGCACAGATCCCTGATTAACTACTCAGTCCTAGAGATTTTTGCTTCTTTTCAAAATTGGAAAAAAAAAAGTGTATTAAAAATGATCATGTGCGTAGATCGAGTCTAGTTTTGTTCAACTACCATAAACAAGTAAAAACTAATAACATTAGCTTTGATACTACGCCTAAAATTTGTCTTAGAAAAATGTAATAAATTATAGGCATGGGGTAAAAGTAAGCCCGGGAAACTACGGATATAGTCGGTGTTAGGGTTGAGTGAGTTAACCATACTAAAAGCATTTCACAAATTTTCATTTCTGTCTCCAAGAGGCCATATTATTGAACCATGTTTCCATTTCATACAGTATAAGTCGCCTGTTAGGCTTACTTTTTGTCCTAACACTTACAATATCTGTCATTGCCTTTAGCCGGTTACTCATTCACACCTGAGTCGTGTATAAAGTTTATTGCCCAAGGACACAAATGCGGGACCAGAATTTTCCATGATCACTGTCACCCATTCAGACTTTGATCACACTTAAGATTGCTTGGCTTTTGTGACAAGACGAGACACGGTACCACTGACCCACCTCGTCACACAGAATTCCTATATATGAGACCAATCTTCTCTACATGGTATTATGTAGGCCTGAACCTGATTGTTAAAAAAACCCAACTAGAGTATTCATATAGAACAGAATCCAGTAAATCTGCTCAAAGCGCTTTACAAGGGGTTCCAAGCCAACAGCAACACTTTACATGTAGGACGAGACATGATGCCTGTTAAGCAATATGTGTCAGTGCATGACATAATCAGTCGGAGGGTGAACATTTTGGATTTGCATTATTTTGCATATTCTGTAAGAATATGCTCCCCAGAGCATTTTAATCTTTATTTGAAGTAAATCGGGTGATTTTTCATGAAGTTATGGTCAGATGTATGGGAAAGGTATCCAGCAACTTTTCTCAAATTTCATCCTTTTTTCAACTTGACTAGATGTAAAAAATATTTAGAAGTGAAATTAAGCTTTGATATTTCCCGAAGATGTGCAAAAAGTGTTGATTTAATCCTTTATGACAAGAACTCATTTATGATAAAAATTGACCTTCTAACTAAACTTGGCAATATCGCAGTTCAAACCTTTTGACCATCCGACTGATTATGTCATTCACTGTAACATATTACAATGTTTTTGTAAGACTGAGACAATGGTGCTAATAGCCGGATACTTACTCATTTTACAATGGATGAATAAGGTGAGAAAAAGGTGACTACAGAGCCTTTTCCAAGGACTCAACTATGCGCTGATAATAGTGTGATACAAAAAGATCGCATATCAAATTAAGAAATCAAGGAGCAGGCACCCATGTAAGATAAAGATCTGAACAAGTGTGTGTGTGTGTATGTGTTTATATGTGTGTGTGTATGTGTATGTGTGTATATGTGTGTGTGTGTGTGTGTGTATGTGTGTGTGTGTGAAAGATGCCAGACAAAGCCAGAAAGAAAAATATACAAGAAAAAAACTATCCCAAAAAGTCAGTCTACTGCGACTCATTTTTTGGGATGTTTTTTTTTTTTCCTTGTATTTTTTCTTTCTTGCTTTGTCTGGCACTTTTCACACACACACACATACACACACACATATACACACACATACATACACACACATACACACACACACGCACATACACACACACACAAACACACACATACACACACACACACACACACACTTGTTCAGGTCTTGAAGACCACAGAGCACCTCCTGTTACATCCCCTAATCCCTTGTGCGGCTATGTGGTCTAGTGGTATGACACTCGCTTTTGGATCGGAAGGTCCTGGGTTCGAGCCTCGCGCTCGGCGCATAGTTGAGTCCTTGGAAAAGGTTCTTTACTCACATTCTCTCACCATACTCAGGTGTAAAATGAGTACCTGGCCATTAACAGCGTTGTCTCTGTCCGAAAAATTTTAATATCGCCTAACAGGCGTCATGTCCCGTCCTACATGTTAAATGTTGCTGTTGACCAGGGACTCCTTGTAAAGTGCTTTGAGCACATTTAGTGGATATTGCGCTATATAAAAGCTCAATTTTTGTTTTTTTTTGTTTACCTTTCGTCCCTTGTGTGATGATGACGTCATGGTAGGGCTGGACGGGATGATGCCTAACAACTCCTGTTCCACCTTCTGTCTCACTTCAAACACGTCCGTGGGAAAGTTGGAATTATCACAGACTTTCCTGGAACTGACCGTCTCCGAGATGCTCCGGTTGATCAATGGAGCTCGTCTGCTCAGGTTGATGTTGTTGAGGTCTTGAGACAAAGGATGAGACGGAACGGTTTGGGTGTTGGTGTTGATACTGTTAACACTAGACGGGTACAAGGATGATGAGTGGTGTTGTTGTCGGGACGGGGATGAGCTCGTTAATGTTGATGATATGGGCGAAGGAGATAAGACAGCTGTAGGGGGAATGGACGAAGACGATGATGGCGACAATGATGACGATGATGTTGATGGTGATGGAGTTGTTGAAAACTGGAGTCGTGAAGAGTGGCAACCGCCGTCTTCGTCGGCAGGTGTTGATTTTGTTTCATGAAGATTTAGAGATGCAGGTGAATTGGTCTGGTTTGTAGTTTTGTGTGGATTGGATGCCGAATCCGACCTGTTTGTGAGCAAATGCTGGGAGATGGCTCTATGGATGTAGCCCAGGGTTTCCGTCAAAGCCTCCCGTTTGGCTTGAACGTCCCATAAAATTCCTTTAGAGATGTGAAGCAAATTCTTTTGGTCGAGCTTGCCCGGGTGAAGGGATGAATTGCTTTTGGATTTCTCCCCGTTCCGACACGAAGGCGACAAGCTTGATGATGACACCGGTGAGACCGATGAGGATTTCGGGGAGGTGGTTGAGGATAATGATAATAGAGAGTTTGACTCCGTTTCAATTTTTATTGGCTCACAAATTGTACTTGTCTGATTGTTACCAGATGGCACTGCTTCTTTTTTTATTGTTGAAGAATTTGATGACAGTGAAGAAGAAGAAGTCGTTTCAGGATTGAAATCATGGCCAGAGGGATCCACGGGGGAGGAAAAAGAACCGTTCATTTCTACACATGGGACCAGTGAGGACGTTTCTGCTGAAGATTTTTTGGGCGATGATTTTAAATGTGACAAATTTGACACATCTGCAATTCCATTTCCTACATTTTTGACGTCTTTGGTGAGCTCATCGTGTTTTGGTGTTGCGTCTTTGACTTTTGTAGATGTTGTCGTATCTTCCTTGTTGGGAGGAATCCCATCATCCTCCCCGTGATCCCCAACCCTGGAGAATTCCTCCTTCAGATATTCCAAAACAGCCAAGTAGTAAAATGACCGGAGACAGTCTAGTTCTCGACACCGAGATCCTCCAGAGGAAATTCCCCTGTCGGAATCTTTAATGTCCGACAGATATTTCTTGATGGTACTGTGACCTTCCCCTCCGGCCTGCTCCAAACCTCCGCCAGGACTCTCCAAGCTGATCACCAATCTGGACGCATTGAATTCTTGCTGTAGCTTCAAGAGGTACTTTGGACCTTTGGATAGGATTTAAATAGGAACAAAAAGGAAGGCAACAAGTTGTTAAAAAGTAACAAAATACTCGACATAGAAAGTTTTGGGTTCAAACAATTCCTCAACCAACAACCCCTTCCCCCCCCCCCCCCCCCCCCCCCCCCCATTCAGCCAACAAAGCAAAAAAAAAAAAAAAAGAAAAAAACAAACCAAATGAACAAACTATTCCCCTAAAAGTAAAACGAACAAAAAAAAAAAAAAAGAAAAAGAAAAAAAAATGAAATAAACAAAAGCTCGCCACATCAATATAAACATTAATATATAAATAAATAAATCTTAAAACCAGGAAAGCAAAGAGTAGAACTGGTTTATCCACACATTTCTGCCATCTTAAGAAAAAAGACTGTATGTGGCCTCTTATTGCAAGTAAATATACTGTCTTTTTCCTTAAGATGGCAGATTTCCTGACTGTCCACATCA
>NC_088363.1:7449188-7456688 GCF_034508935.2 Berghia stephanieae | reverse complement strand
TAAATACTTTCATTTTCCATTCCCAGACATCCAAGAAGCAAAATGAAAAACAAACAAACAAACAAACCCTCCCCCCCCCCCTACATCGCGGCCCTTCCCATATATTGAGGTTTTACATTACACAATGCCCATCTAAAAATATTTGATAGATTAAAAACAGTTTCCATAAAATATTCCTTTTTCCGTAGTATGAAATGAAATGGTAGCATTGATTATTTTATTTAGAAAAGACAGCTAGAGATATCGGTATATGGAACAGGCGCGGCATAAATGATTCATCATCATCATCATTATTATCATTATTTTTGTTATTATAATTACTATTACTATTATTATTATTATTATTATTATTATTATTATTATTATTATTATTATTATTATTATTATTATAATTAAAATTCTTGTTCTTCTTTCTTCTTCTTCTTCGCCTACAACGGATCACAGGTCAGCAACAACAACAACCCCCCCCCCCCCGCCCAAAAAAAAAAAAAAAAAAAAAAAAAAAAAAAATTGAGAATTTATACAGTGCATTATCCACTAATCGTGCTCAAACGGTTTCCAAGGGGTCATAGACCAACAGCAACACTGAACATGTAGAACAGGACATGATGTCTGTTTGGGACTGTTACAATTTTTTCCGACCGAGACAATATTGTTTTATCATAGCAAAGTGAGTGACCCCACTTGTTTTCAGCAGTTGCTGAACTGAACAGGAACTGAGTGTGAACGTTTTATCTCGCCTCGCTCGGAATTAAAATGTCTCTCAGTTTCCTAGCAACAAAGTGAAACAACACACAGAGTTTCTTCGATATTGTTTTTAGAACACATTTGGCTGATCAGTTCTCACTGAATAAATGTTTGAATAGTAATATATAAACATTTTAGGTTACACATAGTTTTGTTTGCTGGTATGTTTCATGTGTTTGTTGTGAGTAAATTACAGATATGTATAGGTCTATGACACACTGGCTATTCACAAACTGGAACCGAATGGAGACGAAAAAGAATCAATCAGTTTACAGTGCTGTTCCAATGGGGATATCTATATCACTATTCTATGTGCTCGAGGTCATTGGTCACATTGCAAAATTTGCACAAAATGACCTACATTGTGAAAAGTTTTCACAGTTTGAGAAATATCCAGCATCACAATTGATCATTTTGCTCATCATGACTCATTGGTATGTTTTAAACTTTCATAAACAAAGCGGCGTGTTTACAATTTTTGAGAAAAATCCAATCGTTGTACAGCAACAGATCATGTGATCGATGACTAGGTTGGACGAAAACATGAATATGAATCGCTCCCATTTAACTGTGTGCACTGTAGCCAAAAAAAAAAAAAGAAGAAGAAGATGGTAATGGATGGGTCATGTGGCCAGAATGGAAAAAGGGTCACTTCCCAAGACAGCCTTGTACTGGACAGCAGATGGGAAGAGAAAGCGGGGACCCAAAGAAACCTGGCGAAGGACCATGGAGAAAGAATTAAAGGAAGCAAGCCTGTCCTGGAATACAGCCACCGCAAAAGCAGCCGATCGCAAAAAAAGGAGATGTCTGGTGCATGCCCTATGTGCCTCAAGGCCTGAAGAGGATTAAGTAAGTAAATAAGTAAGTAAGTAAGTACTGTAGCACATTGAGATGACGACCGACGACAAGTGACAATGAATACCAATTATCTTCCTACCTGGCAAACTGACTCTGTTTTTAGTGGGCAGGTTGTCGTTGTCGTCATTCTGTCCCCACTGCCTAAAACTGGTGGCTGGATCCAGAGGCTTCTGGGTCAAGGTCATTCCAGGGCACATTGATGCCATCTGCTCCACCAGGAGTTCATGGGTACTCAACAACGGCACGAGAGGCTGATGTGGGGGAGGGGGAAAAAATGGTATCAACCTTATAGCAGAGTATGAATATAAACAACAACCCGAGTCAGAACAAGATAAAAATAGTTCTCTATATCATTATTTATTTATTTTTTTTTTAGTTCTCTATAGATAGAATGCGCTTGGCCAAGGAGTTCACAACAATGCCATCCGGAAGTATAACGGACCAACACACAAACTCTGTGTAACCATGAACTTTTATAGCCTGGTTAATACAGTTTAGTGAGAACAACTCACAAACGCGGATGGCAAAAACCATAACAAAGGCCTGAGTGACGTCATCTGCATACTATCTATATCCAAAAAAGAAAAAAAAAGTTCTCTACATCAGTGATTTGTTAAATATAATAATAACCATATTTGATTAGCGCTTTTTGCCGTCGCCTCAAAGTGCTTTACAAAGTCAGATATCTAAAACAATCAACACATACACATGAGTGAGCACAGCACGTGCACACGACACACAAGGCTTCTTCCGCTTTACTGAAATCAGATACGGAGAGAACAGTTTAAAGGTGTAATTCATCCCCACAGGTTTGTCTTTCGTCAACAGATTTGGCTTAAAATTCAGATTTCATCATTGGATCCCTCCCATCATAACACCGTTATGAGAGATTATGTAGTCCCATTTATTTATCATTCATTTCAAACTCAATGGCAACAACTAGGATTTAGAATCATACGATTTTAATAAATAAAATAAAATTCCCTTTACTCATCCCCAAAGGGAATTTTGTCTTTATGCAGTCTATTTCAATAAAAGATTGAAATAGCTCAGGCATCAACCACAGCCACTTGAGCTAGGCTGATATGACTTGCTTGTACGGCTATGTGGTCTAGTGAAATGACACTCGCTTTCAGATCGGAAGGTCCTGGGTTCGAGCCTTGCTCTGAGCATAGTTGAGTCCTTGGAGAAGGTTCTTTACTCACATTCTCTCACTGTATTCAAATGTAAAATGAGCCGTTAACAGCATTGTCTCTGTCTGAAAATAATTGTAACATCGCCTAACAGGCGTCATGTCCCATCCTAAATGTTAAATGTTGCTGTTGGCCAGGGATCCCTTGTAAAGCGCTTTGAGCACATTTAGTGGATATTGTGCTAAATAAAAGCTCTTTTTTTCTTCTTCTTCTTCTTTTTTTTTTTTTTTTTTGCTGAAAGGCCACACAGTGAGGTGGTTAGTGGAACTCTGTATCTTTTGGATGTGAGGAACTGATCCATTTTGCTGACCCACATTTCCCCCCCGTCCTTCTCCTCACCTTCAAACAGTCGTGCTCTTTCACAAATCCATACGCCTCCTTCCACTCTCCAGAGATGAGATACTGAGAGAAGAGTTTGAAGGCATACTCCATCCCCGAGGGTTGGTCCTTTACCAACAGACTCATGTGACAGGCTGTCCTTAGGGAAGACTGGTCATTGCGTCTGGCTATCATCTTGCTGGCCTCTTGGATCTGTCTCATTGCCAGGTAACTATTTTGTAACAATAAAAATATTTTTAAAAAAAAATAGATAAAAAAATAGAAAAGAAAGAAAAAATAGAAAAAAAAAAAGAAAAGAAAAGCACTCAAGATCAATTCTTCCCCACAAGAAAAAAACCCCCCAAAAAAACAAAAAAAAAACAAAACAAAAACAACAAATGAACATTTGCATTGCCTATTTCCACAGGTTCACAGTGATCGATTAGCTTAACAATGTGTCATTTATTCCCCCAATAGGCCACATAAAACTAAATTTCTATTTTATTTATTCCCCGAAAAGGCCATATTATAGAAACAAATTTCCATTTCATTCACATGGCGTCCAGCAAAATTTCAGAGTCAAAATTGCGACCTTGAAACAAAATTTACGACCTAGGAAAGTAAAATAATATTTTCTTCTGAAATCAACGGTTTATGCTCCTATTACATTTACCTAAGCATCAATTTTCTATAAAAGCCCATTTCCAATAACTTCAATATCATTTTTTCAAAGAGTTATTATGTGCTATATGTGTGTGTGTGTGTGTGTGTGTGTGTGTGTGTGTGTTTATGAGACAGAGTGGAGGGAGGAAGTAAATATCACCCACTCACTATCCAGCGTCATCATCGTTGACTTTGGCTGCCCGCACTCTGTGATGCCAAAAGTCTGCCCATTCTCTTCGTCTGTTGACGGTATACTATAATTCTCTTCCATTCATCTCTGTCCATTCTAGGATGTTGTTTATATAACTAGGCCTAGGTCTTCCCATTCTCCATTCGCCCTCCATTTATTAGTAAATATAATATTTAGAAATACTTTTTCTTTCTAAAAAGTTTCTTCGAATGATATGTCAGTTTCAACTTGTAATATGAAAAGTAGTCAAAGAAGTATTGGTAGTTTTAGTGGTGTTAATAAAGCTGTCGTAGCCGTTGTGGTGGTGGTGTGGTGGTGGTGGTGGTAGTAGTAGTAGTAGTAGTAGTAGTAGTAGTAGTAGTAGTAGTAGTAGTAGTAGTAGTAGTAGTAGTAGTAGTAGTAGTACTTGTAATGATAATAGTAGTAGTAGTAATAGTAGTAGTAGTAGTAATAGTAGTAGTAGTAGTAGTAGTAGTAGTAGTAGTAGTAGTAGTAGTAGTAGTAGTAGTAGTAGTAGTAGTATAGTAATAGTAGTAGTAGTATAGTAGTAGTAGTAGTAGTGTAGTAGTAGTAGTAGTAGTAGTAGTAGTAGTAAGTAGTAGTTAGTAGTAGTAGTAGTAGTAGTAGTAGTAGTAGTTAGTGCTAGTAATAATAATAGTAGTAGTAGTTATAGTAGTGGTATTCAAACCATACTACCATAACCGTCATCATCCCTACCACCACTACTACAGCCACCACTATCTCCACATCATCATCCCTACCACCTACCACTACCACATATCACTGTCATGTAACCTCGTCTTTGATCATTTTTAAAATATCAAAACATAAAATAGATTTTAATCAAAGCCTCATAATTACTAAGGTAAGACTGCAATTTATTTTGTTGTGTGTTTGGCTTAGTCACCCTACACATTTCAATCAGGGCAGATGTGCTTGTCAACAAACAACATTGTGCGACCGCAGCAAAGTGGTTTGCTTTTTACAATTTAAAGCAATGTTAGTGTAGTTAGTGATGGAAAGGGTGACATTGACCGCAAAACTATGGCCGGGCATTGTGTCCTTTACAAGCAATGCCCTACTCGACTGAGATGTATTTTAGTCCTAGTAATAAAAAGAAACCTAACTTATGGCATGAACCTTTGGCTCAGTTTGCCCTGATGAGGGAATACATAAAGCATGGAGCAACTCATTCCCCGAGAGCATTGCATTGTCACGACTTATGTCTCATCTTTGCTTTTGTGTGTGTGTGTGTGTGTGTGTGTGTGTGTGTGTGTTTATCACCCTTTATAGATTGTATGCAGATGACGTCACTCAGGCCTTTGTTATTGTTTTTGCCATCCGCGTTTGTGAGTTGTTCTCACTAAACTGTATTAACCAGACTATAAAAGTTCATGGTTACACAGAGTTTGTGTGTTGGTCCGTTATACTTCGGGATGGCAATGTTGTGAACTCCTTGGCCAAGCGCATTCTATCTATAGGTAGTATATTATTGTAGCTTTTTCAGGTTACAATTCCTTCCTTAATTCATCCAATGATATCTACTTGCCTCACTAAAAGAGTACTTATGGCAATAGATTAGAACTGGCGAGGCTAGAATAACATCAAAACGCAATTCAAACGGACGATCTTGCGTGATGAATAGAGTAATGGATAATGTCAATGGGCCTTTCTTAAGGTGCAGTTTTTATTATAAATTCAGCACTGTTGGTAAATATCACAGGTGTAGTACACTGGCAAAACAGATTATTTTCATTTTGACCAGAATTTTTAAAAAGAACAAACTTAAGCAATGGTCTAATCTAGTGGTGAGTTCACATGGAATCAGATCACCCCGGAGACAATCAGAGGAGTCTCCCAACATCAGTGGGGAATCAAAATGACCACCAATGTACATTACAATGGTCAGACTGTATGTCCGACTGGTGCCTAGTATGTTCAAAATAGCAGCTCCTTGATGAAGCCTCGTCATTTTTGCATTCGTAATTTTGTGCTGCCAGATTTAATTCTTCAATAAACTTTTTATAAAAACATTTCACTCAATCTTCGATTTACGATTTTTATTTACAACAAAGAGGTCAAACTTACGACATTTTTACGACTATACGACTTTGCTGGACACCCTGATACAGTACGAGTCGCCTTTTATTAGGTGTCCGTTTTGTACAAACACTTTTACAAAATCCATCACTGTTTGTAGCCAGTTGTTCCTGGATCAAGAGGGCTAATGTGTGGAAAGTGCCTTACCAAAGCACACATCATTTCCACCATCACTGTCACCCATTCAGCCACTGACCACACCTAACACAAAAATACATTTTTCCTACTCACACAGAAAAGCAACACGTACATTCTATAATGATATTGTTCAGCAAAATGAACTCTACAATACTATGACCAATTTTTATGACTATAACATTTTAAAAAAAATCAATAAATTTTGTGATGAACAAAAAAATAAAATAAAAAATAAATAAATAGTAAGAAAATTGAGAATTATAAAACGTTTTTTTTGTATTGTAATAACGAATGTGAACATTTTCCTAGGGCTGGTACGGAGAGGGTTAAAATGACCATTGGTCCACTGACCATTTCGCAGCTTGTTCAAACTGTCCCTCCTTCATGAGACACTGACCCCACTCCGTGTACAAGTCTTCTAGGATGGGGTCCACAGGAGACAGTCGGATACGAGCTAAGGACACAGCTTCTCTGGAAAATAGACATTCAAAAATAAATGTGTGTGAAGCAATCACTATCACGTGACTCACGGTCTCAATGGATGAACTAGGTAGTGGACATAGGGAAGAAAAGTGTGATGTCAAAAACTGGTTCCTATTTCAATGGAAGTGTAAAACCGTTGGAAGGACTGAAAACATCCCTTGTGTAATTTATCTTCTGGTTTCAGAGTGACGGTATCATATTTTCTAGTCTAAATTTATGCTGGTCGTCAATAAATAACATCCATCCTCGCTCTTTTACGTCCCGTAATGTTAAAAATCTGTCTACACATCCTGCTTCTAAAATAGATATGCCACCTTATGATTCAATATATAACCTATTCATTATTAGTCCTCCGAAGGACTGGTTACATACACACTTCCAAGATTTTAGAAACCAAAAGTATAGAGGGTGTGACGTCCCGACTTTTCCCCATTGGATTTGCTTCACAAATGTGACCTCCAGTCTGAAAACAGGATTTCTATTCGTCTTGGCGGAAACCAAAGACAATTCCTTCCACTCCAACCAACTCAAACGTTTCTATTTCGCATCCTTTCTCCACTCTAAATTCACTTGAAGAGATCCGATTCGTCCCGAAAAAATTAACACCGTACAGAGACGGTGGGTAACAATTCATATGACAGTTGGTGTTAATTTCCATCCATTATTTTGGTATTTATAAATACACAATTTCATCCATTCCAAAAGACCCCTGCCCAATATTCGTACTTGGTAACATTTTAATTGTAAATTTCCTCTTAACGGTTATATTCATCCCGATCTATTGCTGTTGTGAGAAAGCATGTCCTACCA
>NC_088363.1:7431688-7444188 GCF_034508935.2 Berghia stephanieae | reverse complement strand
TAATTGGACTGTGAATAAAAAAAATAATGATGATGATGATGATAATAATAATAATAATAATAATAATAATAATAATAATAATAATAATAATAATAATAATGATAAATAATAATAATAATAATAATAATAATAATAATAATAATAATAATAATAATAATAATAAATAAATAAATAAATAAATAAAACAAAAAACAAAAAAACCCCACAAAAACCAAACAAAAATAATAATAAAAGAAATGTGCAAAAGGAAATATAACAGCTTCCTTTAAAAATAAAAAAAAAATAACTAAACTCTAAACACAGATCGTTTCGGGCTCAAAACCCTTATTCAGCCGATAACAGTAATCGTTTTAAATTGTAATACATACTTCCAGATAGACCGGGGATTAAATGATGGCGAAAACGTCCCTAGAACTACATGCATGCATAGCAGCTGTGCGGCTATGTGGTCTTGTGGTGTGACACTCGCTTTGGGATATACAGGTCCTGGGTTTGAGCCTCGCTCGGCGCATAGTTGAGTCCTTGGAAAAGGTTCTTTACACACATTCTCTCACCGTACTCAGGTGTAAAATGAGTACCCGGCCGTTAACAGCGTTGTCTCTGTCGGGGAAAAAAATTTGCAAAATCGCCTAACAGGCGTCATGTCCAGTTCTACATGTTACGTGTTGCTGTTGGTCAGGGACTCCTTGCAAAGCGCCTTGAGCACGTTTAGTGGATATTGCTCTATATGAAAGCTAATTTTTTTTACAACAGCAGTTGTCCGTTCAATGAACGCCTTGATTAGTCGATCAACTGAAAATGGTTGGCATGTTGAACAAGATTTGAACTCAATCAATCCATTCGTTCGACTTCGTAAGAGAAGAACTCAACGGAGCTTTTCATTTGGGCACGGAGAGATATTTTCCGAATTAAATATCCTTTATTTATTTATATTATAGATAGTTCGAAGATGACGTCACTCAGGTCTTTGTTATTGTTTATGAGTAATGCTCACTGAACTGTATTAACCTGACTATAAACGTTCATGGATACACACAGTTGTGTGTGTTGGTCCGTTATACTTCCGGATGGCAATGTTATGAGCTTCTTAGCCAAGCGCATACTATCTATTGTCTGGTTAATACAGTCTATGAGAATTGCTCATAAACATGGATGGCAAAAAAACAATAACAAAGACCCGAGTGACGTCATCTTCGGTCTATCTATAACCTGATACTGACCAATATATATATATATATATATATATATAATATATATATATATATATATATAATATATATATATATATATATATATAAAGGAAGAAGAAGGGTCTGCGTGGTATTTGCTTCGAACCCGAAAGGTACCGAGTTCGATCACCCGTCGCTGCATTGTGTATCCTTGAGGAAGTCACCTCGCCCTAGCTCGTACGTCTCCCGATCTCTCTGGATATCGACTGTTGCTACCACAAAGGCCCCATTGACATTTTTTACCCATCTTTTTTTTAATTTAAAGAATTGTGCATCAGGCTTAGTCTAAGACTACACAACCATCACTATTGTTTATAAACAACCGCCTCGCCATGTCCGAATGCCATATCCGGGTCAGGGCTCTGAGGGTGTGTCATGAATCTCGTGTTTTGATTGGTTAAAAATCTACCGTTTAATTAGCGGCGCTGCATTGCCGCTGACGCCTGGGTTATTCCAGTCTTCCCTTTGAATAGACCCTAGAGACAAATTTCCCCTATGGGATGAATAAAGGGATTTTTTTTTATTAAAAAAAAAATTTATGTGGTAAGTAACACACACACACACCATCTGAACCCAAGGACAAATCTGAAAGAAGAAAAAAACGCATTTGAACGATTTGGATAGAAAAATTGTCCTTCAAACATCGATGTTGTCCGAAATTCTCAAATCTGAGACTTTTTTTTTTGTAAAGGAATACTTAATGGAAGTTCCAGGTTTGAGAGTTTTTGGAAAGATGAGGGTTATTTATTAAATCGATCGATATTTGAAGGACGGGTTTTCTGGCCAAATTTTCAAACAAGGGTTTTTTTTCCTCCGAGTACGGCAGTGATGGCCATCCAATATCTGAGACACCGTGACATTTCAACAACGAGTCCTTGTATGTCTATAGAAGGGTTGTGTAAGAAATAAGATGTGGATTGCGATGACCAGGAAGATTGGTGATAATAATAATAACAATGATAATGATGATGATGATTATGTTGATGATGATTCATTCTTTACGGCTTTGAGCGTGACCTTCGTAAAGTTATGGCCTGACACTGACCAAAAAATGACGTCAAAATGCCAGTCTTTTGCCACCTAAAGCGGACCACAGACTTCATAGCAGATATCGGACTGCAGCCATAGATGTCCATCAGAGGAACGAAGAAGAAGAAGAAGAAGCCACAAAAGAAAACAAATCGTGAGTTGTATTCAATAGTTCAACCAATAAAATAACTTGTTTCCATGAGCTCTACTAACGACAACTCACTAGGCGGTGCAAAAACCAAATAATGACGTCAAACTGCCAGTCCTTTTGGATTTCAGTGTCAGGCTATAACAAGACGATGGCTAGGCTTTGAGGCGATTGATCTACCTCCTCCGCCCTCCCCACCCCCACCATCACCCTATAGATAGAACGAAGATGACGTCACTCATGCCTTTGTTATTGTTTTCTTTTTTTTCCATCCGCGTTTATGAGTACTTCTCACTAAACTGTATTAACCAGACTATAAACGATCATGGTTACACACAGTTTTGTGTGTTGGCCAGTTATACTTCGGGATGGCACATCAAGCAAAACAATGGATTCTGACATAGCATTGTCTGGGTGACATAGAGGTCAATGACATTAGTGGGGGGGGGGGGGGGTGATGCAACACTCCCGTTTCGTGAAGAAAAAAAAATCCCCCAAAAACTAGCTTTTATATAGCGCAATATCCACTAAACGTCCTCAAAGCGCTTTACAAAGGGTCCCTGAACAACAGCAACATGTAGCATGTAGAACGAGACACGACACCTGTTTTACAATTTTTTTCCCCGACAGAGACAACGCTGTTCTGTTAATGGCCAGATACTCATTTTACACCTGAGTTCGGTGAGAGAATGTGAGTAAAGAACCTTTTCTAAGGACTCAAGTATGCGAGGCTCGAACCCAAGACAGTCCGATCGGAAAGCGAGTGTCATACCACTAGTCGCACAATTGGATTCAATAGTCTGATGTCACGTCGCCCAGCAACGGCGAGCAGCGTGGTTCTAAACAAAGAAACTCGGTACTTTTTATTCTTCATGCTGGCTAGAACTTTTCATATGTCACGTGATCAGAATGTATAAGTATAGGTCAAAACAAGATAACATTTATGTTTTTTCTCCTCTGGATACGCTTTTATCCTCGTCGGAGAGATATTTCATAAGAGCGTCCGCCATTGTTCCGATAGTTTAGAGCCAGTTACCATGCGTCAGTACGAGGGAAGTGATGTTTCGACTGTAAAGCGATTTGAGCACATTAAGTGGATTTTGCGCTATATAAAAGCTCAAGATTTAAAACTATTTTAGATGGAAGATGTCGTAAAAGCAGATTCTAACAAATACGGGACGTAAAACCTTTTTGGAACTCTCTCCCATCACACATGAGATGCTCGGATTCGTTGACAACGTTCAAATCTCGCCTAAAGTTTTATCTTTTTACGTAATAATGTTGCAATATTATTTTCATATTTTGTTGTTGTTAAATTGAATTCGTATCACGTTTCTTTCACACTTGTCTCACTGTAATATGTTTTGTTTTATATCACTGTAAAGCGCTTAGAGCCTGTGACAACGGGGTAAAGCGCTATATAAATGCCATTTATTATTATTATTATTATTATTATTATTATTATTATTATTATTATTATTATTATTAAAAGAGCGAGGATGGATGTTCTTTATTGACGACCAGCATATATTTAGACTAGCAAATAAGGTAAATGTCACCACTCTGAAACCAGAAGATCATAATTTACACAAGGTATGTATTCAGTCCCCCGTAAGAGTCGTTTTACACTTCCAGCGAGATATGAACCTGTTGGGTTTTTTTTAGACTAGAAAATAAGATGCCATCACTCTGAAACCAGAAGATCATAATTTACACAAGGTATGTATTCAGTCCTCTGAAAGAGTCGTTTTACACTTTAAATGAGATAGGAACCTGTTGATTATTTTTTTTTTTTGGACATCTCGCTTTTCTTCCCTATTTACAACCAAAACATCTCAGTAACGTCGCGAGGTTTGTGCTCTGTTCCATCCATTAGGAGAATGACCCACAAATAGGTGCCAAAATGGATGAGGGCTTTGGCTTTATGATTGTGTTAGAGGAACAGATTATTATAGTCGCCTGTGCCAAGGCTTTGGGATAAACGCATTATAACGTTAGGACGGTGGTTTTTGTTGTTGTGGAAGAGTAAGAAAGGGAAGAAGAAGAAGAAGAAGAAGAAGAAGAAGAAGAAGAAGAAGAAGAAGAAGAAGAAGAAGAAGAAGAAGAAGAAGAAGAAGAAGAAGAAGAAGAAGAAGAAGAAGAAGAAGATGATAAGAAGAAGGAGGAGGAGGAGGAGGGGCGAGGGGGGGGGGGGGGGGGGGGAGGAGATGATGAAGTACTATTATTATCATTATTGGTAGTAGTAGTGGTAGTAATAGTAGTTGTAGTGATAGTAGTAGTAGCACTAGTAGTAGTAGTAGTAGTAGTAGTAGTAGTAGTAGTAGTAGTAGTAGTAGTAGTAGTAGTAGTAGTAGTATAATAGTAGTTGTAGTGATAGTAGTAGTAGCACTACTACTAGTAGTAGTAGTAGTAGTAGTAGTAGTAGTAGTAGTAGTAGTAGTAGTAGTAGTAGTAGTAGTAGTAGTAATAGTAGTTGTAGTGATAGTAGTAGTAGCACTAGTAGTAGTAGTAGTAGTAGTAGTAGTAGTAGTAGTAGTAGTAGTAGTAGTAGTAGTAGTAGTAGTAATAGTAGTTGTAGTGATAGTAGTAGTAGCAGTAGTAGTAGTAGTAGTAGTAGTAGTAGTAGTAGTAGTAGTAGTAATAGTAGTTGTAGTGATAGTAGTAGTAGCACTAGTAGTAGTAGTAGTAGTAGTAGTAGTAGTAGTAGTAGTAGTAGTAGTAGTAGTAGTAGTAGTAGTAATAGTAGTTGTAGTGATAGTAGTAGTAGCAGTAATAGTAGTAGTAGTAGTAGTAGTAGTAGTAGTAGTAGTAGTAGTAGTAGTAGTAGTAGTAGTAGTAGTAGTTGTTGTAGTATAGTAGTAGTAGCAGTAGTATGTAGTAGTAGTAGTAGTAGTAGTTAGTAGTAGTAGTAAGTAGTAGTAGTAGTAGTAGTAGTAGTAGTAGTAGTAGTATAGTAGTAGTAGTAGTAGTAGTAATAGTAGTTGTAGTGTATAGTAGTAGTAGACTAGTAGTAGTAGTAGTAGTAGTAGTAGTAGTAGTAGTAGTAGTAGTAGTAGTAAGTAGTAGTAGTAGTAGTAGTAGTAGTAGTAGTAGTAGTAGTAGTATAGTAGTAGTGTAGTAGTAGTAAGTAGAGTAGTAGTAGTAGTTAGTAGTAGTAGTAGTAGTAGTAGTAGTAGTAGTAGTAGTAGTATAGTATAGTGTAGTAGTAGTAGTAGTAGTAGTATAAGTTATAGTAAAGTAGTAGTAGTAGTAGTAGTAGTAGTAGTAGTATAGTAGTAGTAGTAGTAGTAAGTAGTAGTAGTAGTAGTAGTGAGGTAGTAGTAGTAGTAGTAGTAGTAGTAGTAGTAGTAGTAGTATAGTAGTATAGTATAGTATAGTATAGTAAGAAGAAGAAGAAGAAGAAGAAGAAGAAGAAGAAGAAGAAGAAGAAGAAGAAGAAGAAGAAGAAGAAGAAGAAGAAGAAGAGGGGGGGGGGGGGAGCAGGAGGAGATGATGAAGTACTATTATTATTATTATTATTATTATTATTATATTATTATTATTATTATTATTATTGTTATTATTATTATTATTATTATTATTATTATTATTATTATTATTATTATTTTTATATTATTATTATTATTATTATATTATTATTATTATTATTATTATTATTATTATTATTATTATTATTATTATTGTTGTTGTTATTATTATCATTATTACAATTATTATTATTATTGGTAGTAGTAGTAGTAGTAGTAGTAGTAGTTGTAGTAGTAATAGTAGTAGTAGTAGTAGTAGTAGTAGTAGTAGTATAGTATAGTAGTAGTAGTAATAGTAGTAGTAGTAGTAGTAGTAGTAGTAGTAGTAGTAGTATAGTAGTAGTAGTAATAGTAGTAGTAATAGTAGTAGTAGTAGTAGTAGTAGTAGTAGTAGTAGTAGTAGTAGCAGTAGTAGTAATAGTAGTAGTAGTAGTAGTAGTAGTAGTATACTAGTAGTAGTAGTTGTAATAGTAGTAGTAGTAGTAGTAGTAGTAGTAGTAGTAGTAGTAGTAGTAGTAGTAGTAGTAGTAGTAGTAGTAATAATAATAATAATAATAATAATAATAATAATAATTTCTATAGCGCTCCTTTCCACCAAAAGCGCTCGGAAGCGCTTATACATATATGCACATCCTATCATATATCATTCAATAAAATCCATAAAATCACTGACAGAAAACTGAAAGGAAGTAGCCTACTCTGTCTTCAAAGAGGCTTTAAAGGAGGACAGAGAATGACGGTGTCTGGTGTCTGCTGAAAGAGCGTTCCACACAGAGGAAGCAGAATGTGCCAAAGCATGTCGTGAAAAAATGAAAGATGGTCATTTTTATCGACCAATATTAGGGAGAAAAAAAACCCCAAAACAAACAAATTATATATATATATATTTAAAAAAAAAAAAAAAATAAAAAAAATAAAAAAGGAAAAAGAAAGAAAGAAAAAAACCAAAAAAAAAAAACAACAAACAAAAACCCTAAACAAAACAACAAACCAAAACCCCCAAAATAACAAAATGAAACAAAACAAAAACATTTAAACTAATCAAATTTAAAAAGTAAAAGTAAGAGTAGAGAAATCAAAGATAAACCACCAAGTGTGTTTGTTGGGTTCAGGGCAGACCTGAACCCAGACTCAAAGACAATCTCTCTCTATATAAAGACCCGGATTAACGTCACTGATGATGGATGGGCGACATCCTATAAAGACGCTGACGTCATTTCCGGTGGTTTGATAATGGTGATAATAAATAATACAGTATAGCATGAGCAGACCTCCCTCCAAAAGATAGTTCGAAGATGACGTCACTCAGGCCTTTGTTATTGTTTTTGCCATCCGCGTTTGTGAGTTGTTCTCACTAAACTGTATTAACCAGACTATAAAAGTTCATGGTTACACAGAGTTTGTGTGTTGGTCGATTATACTTCCGGATGGCAATGTTGTGAACTCCTTGGCCAAGCGCATTCTATCTATTATGAAAAATTCGTAAAAATACGGAATTTTAGCTCCGCCGATTTCATAACTGCATGAACATTTCTAAGTCACTAAAACTCATTGGAAATGAAAGTAGATACCAGACTTCATAACTAGGAGGATTTTGAAGTGTTATTTAATCCTTGTGAGGGAAAATTTTTGATTTTTTAAAAATTACACTTTTGCGACTACAATTTTTATCTCCCAAATTAACCCGGTTTGATTAAAGTAATTGATGCTATGCGCTTGGTTTAAATACTCACAGCATCCGCCAGTCGGATATATAACGTACCAACACACAAAACAGGAACGAAATTGACGTCACTCAGCTCTTTGTTATTGTTTTTAGCCAGACACTTTTATGAGTAGTTTTCAACAAATTGCAAAATCAGACTACAAACGTTCAAGGTTATAGATAGAATGCGCTTGGTCAAGGAGTTCACGACATTGCCATCCGGAAGTATAACGGACCAACACACAAACTGTGTGTAACCATGATCTTTTATAGTCTGGTTAATACAGTTTAGTGAGAACAACTCACAAACGCGGATGGCAAAAACAATAACAAAGGCCTGAGTGACGTCATCTGCATACTATCTATTCATAGTTTTTTTTTGGGTTTTTTTTGTGTGCATTGCATTTAGCCCAAAAACTCATAACGTCTGCCAGCCGGATATAACCGTAGCCATCGTTATGTTATAGATAGTATGCAGATGACGTCACTCAGGCCTTTGTTATGGTTTTTGCCATCCGCGTTTGTGAGTTGTTCTCACTAAACTGTATTAACCAGACTATAAAAGTTCATGGTTACACAGAGTTTGTGTGTTGGTCAGTTATAGATAGTATGCGCTTGGCTGAGAAGCTCATAATTTTGCCATCCGGAAGTATAACGGACCAACACACAAAACGGTGTGTATCCATGAACGTTTATAGTCGGGTTAATACAGTTCAGTGAGCATTACTCATAAACGCGGATGGCAAAAAACATCAACAAAGACCTGAGTGACGTCATCTTCGAACTATCTATAGTTCCGAATGGCAATGTTGTGAACTCCTTGGCCAAGCGCATTCTATCTATAGCCTGACACTGAAATCCAAAAGGACTGGCAGTTATTTGGTATTTGCACCGTCTAGTGAGTTGTCGTTAGTAGAGCTCACGGAAACAAGTTATTTCATTGGTTGAATTATTGAATACAACTCACGATTTGTTTTCTTTTGTGGCAAAAGACTGGCATTTTGACGTCATTTTTTGGTCAGTGTCAGGCCATGACTTTACGAAGGCCACGATATAACGCACCAACACAGACACACAAAACTATGTGTAACCTTAAATGTTTATATTCCGATTGATAGAAAATCATGAAAACTACTCACAAAAATGGGTGGCTAAAATCAATATAACAAAGAGCTGAGTGATGTCAATTCGGCTCCATTTATATCTATAGATAGTTCGAAGATGACGTCACTCATGTCTTTGTTATTGTTTTTTTCCATCCGCGTTTATGAGTAATGCTCACTGAACTGGCAAAAAAAAATAACAAAGACCTGAGTGACGTCACCTTCGAACTATCTATAGATAGTATGCAGATGACGTCACTCAGGCCTTTGTTATTGTTTTTGCCATCCGCGTTTGTGAGTTGTTCTTACTAAACTGTATTAACCAGACTATAAAAGTTCATGGTTACACAGAGTTTGTGTGTTGGTCCGTTATACTTCCGGATGGCAATGTTGTGAGCTTCTTAGCCAAGCGCATACTATCTATAACGCACCAACACAGACACACAAAACTCTGTGTAACCTTAAATGTTTATATTCCGATTGATAGAAAATCACAAAAACTACTCACAAAAATAGCTGGCTAAAATCAATATAACAAAGAGCTGAGTGACGTCAATTCGGCTCCATCTATATCTGCATCAATACCGTTTTGAAAGGACGGGTGACATATTCTGTCCCCTGTGCGTTATCAGACGTCAGATTGAACAATGTCAACAAATATCACACAACATCGACGCCCCGGGCTGGTATATTTGATTAAACATTAATAAAGGTATTGATCAATCTCACTGGGCCCACTTTTTGGGTAACCCCGAGGTGTACACATTTGCAGGCCTGATAACCAAACACACTTTTCGTCTCGTTTTATCATCGTGTGTAAAAAGAGACATCCAGGCATTGGTATGATAATTGGATTCAATAGTCTGATGTCACGTCGCCCAGTAACGGCGGCCATCGTGGTTCTAAACAAAGAAAAGTGGTACTTTTTATTCTTCATGCTGGCTAGAACTTTTTTATATGTCTTGTGATCAGAATGTGTAAAAGTCAAAACATGACCAGATTTATAATGTTTTTTTTTCCCCCCTCTGGATACGCTTTTTATGCTCGTCAGAGAGATATATCATAAGGGCGTCCGCCATTTTCTCGATAATTTAGAACCAGTAACTAAGTTACCATGCGTCATTACGAGGGAAGTGACGTTACGACTGTTGAAGCGTATTGAGAATATTTCTATAACGACGAGGCTATCAATTATTATCTCTCATGTACGACTACTCAATAGGGAAGAAATGTCGTGACGTCACACATTCTGATTTTTGGTTCCTAAATCCTTGGAGGACAAATCATGAATAAGTTACGTATTGAATCATGAGCTGGCAGAACTATTTTAGTAGCAGGATGTATTAAAAACAAACAAACAAACAAAAATTGAGCTTTTATATAGATAGAATGCGCTTGGCCAAGGAGTTCACAACATTGCCATCCGGAAGTATAACGGACCAACACACAAACTCTGTGTAACCATGAACATTTATAGTCTGGTTAATACAGTTTAGTGAGAACAACTCACAAACGCGGATGGCAAAAACAATAACAAAGGCCTGAGTGACGTCATCTGCATACTATCTATAGTGCAATATCCACTGAACGTGCTCAAAGGGCTTTACAAGGGTTCCTTGGTCATTGTCATTGTCATCATCATCATCATCATCATCATCATCATCATCATCATCATCATCATCATAACAACCATTATCATAACAATCACCACCATCTATCATTTGTTTTCTACGGACTTAAATGATGTGTCATGTTATATTATGCATAATGCCACACACATACACACACATACATGTACACATGCACATACACACGCACGTATAAAAGATGTACACATACACACATGTACACATGAACACACACGTACACATACACACACAACACACACGTACAAACATGTACACCTACACAAACACGTACACACACACAAACACACACACAATCACTCGCACACACACAAACACACACACACACAATCACTCGCACACACACAAACACACACACACACACAATCACTCGCACACACACAAACACACACACACAATCACTCGCACACACACAAACACACACACAATCACTCGCACACACACAAACACACACACAATCACTCGCACACACACAAACACACACACACACACAATCACTCGCACACACAAACACACACACACAATCACTCGCACACACACACACACAATCACTCATGCAACAAATCCATTGATATAGATAGAACGAAGTTGACGTCACTCAGGTCTTTGTTATTCTTTTATATATTTATTTTTTTGCCATCCATGCTTATGAGTAATTCTCACTATTAGTCAGACTATAGATAGTTCGAAGATGACGTCACTCAGGCCTTTGTTATTGTTTTTGCCATCCGCGTTTGTGAGTTGTTCTCACTAAACTGTATTAACCAGACTATAAAAGTTCATGGTTACACTATAGATAGAATGCGCTTGGCCAAGGAGTTCACAACATTGCCATCCGGAAGTATAAAGGACCAACACACAAACTCTGTGTAACCATGAACTTTTATAGTCTGGTTAATACAGTTTAGTGAGAACAGCTCACAAACGCGGATGGCAAAAACGATAACAAAGGCCTGAGTGACGTCATCTGCATACTATCTATAAAAGTTCATGGTTACACATAGTTTTGAGTGTTGGTCCGTTATATTTCCGGATGGCAATTTTGTGAGTTTCTTAGCCAAGCGCACACCATCTATACACCAACCAGTGTTGCCAGATAATGTTTGCATTAAACGCCAAACAAATGGTATACAAATACCTTAAAGGTCTGGGAAAAAGAATGCCAAGTGTTATTTTGGTTTTAAGCCAAGTTTTCTCTACTAAAATGCAACCCCCAGAAATATTTAAAAAATAGAAACGAATCTTTCTATTTTCTTATGCCACAACCATGTAAAATGTGACCCAAACATGTCACGTGTCGGTGGTGCAAACCGTACGTTTTGATTGTGTGTCGTTGTCGTGGATTTGTGTATGAAAAAGATTTTAAAAACTATGCGAAAATAAAATGACAACAAAATAATAATAATAATAATAATAATAATAATAATAATAATAATAATAATAATAATAATAATAATGATGAGATGATGATGATGATGATGATGCTGATGATGATGATGATGATGATGATGATGATGATGATGATGATGATATAATAATAATAATAATAATAATAATAATAATAAAAATAAAAAGACAATGCTAAATCTAATATTTCCATGCTAATCCACTGTTAAAAACAAAACAAAACAAACAAAAAAAAAACCCCAAAAAACAAACAGAACAAAACAAAGACCCCCCCCCAAAAAAAAAAAACAAACAAAACAAACAAACACAAAAAAAAAAAAAAAAAAAAAAAAAAAAAAAAAAACAACAACAAAAAACAAAAACAAAACAACAAAATACAAACTCCAACAAAACATAAACAAGACAAAACATGCCAAAATTCTAGAATGTTGTCTGTAAAGCCCCAGGGATGAGAATGACTGGTCACTAAAAAGGAGTAAATTTTTCAGCGCTAGATCAAGAACCATCCATGCAAAAATAACCTATAAATTTTAATTTCATTACAAGTTATTGTGATGCAATCCAAAATGTATCTCCCAGCAATTTCTGACATCACTCGGAGGAATTTCAAAAACTGAAAGTGTAATTATAACATGGTGGTTGTAGTAATGGTAGTGGTAGGGATAATGATGTGGTGGTGGTTGTAGTAGTTGTGGTAAGGATGATG
>NC_088363.1:7421688-7429188 GCF_034508935.2 Berghia stephanieae | reverse complement strand
TTGGGAATGATGGTGTGGTGGAGGATGTATTTGTATTGGTAGTAGGATGTAATAGTTGTGGTAGGGATGATGTGGGGTGGTTGTAGTAGTGATAGTTGGGGTGATGTGGTGGTGGAGGATGTATTTGTATTGGTAGTATGATGATGTGGTGGTAGTTGTTGTAGTAGTAGTGGTAGGGATGATGATGTGATGGTAGTTGTAGTAGTAGTGGTTGTAGCTGTAGTGGTGGTGGTGGTGGTAGGGATGATGATGTGGTGGTGGTTGTAGGTAGTAGTGGTGGTTGTTGGGGATGATGATGTGGTGGTGGTGGTGGTTGTAAAAGTAGTGGTGATAGGGATGTTGATGTAGTGGTTGTGGTGAGCCTTTTTAAAAGGCGGTATAGTGATGGTGATGGGCGGAGATAAACCACCATTCAGGCGGAAATCCGCCTTTAGGCGGAAGATTCTCAGCCCTGAAAACCATCAAACTGTCAACCATGACATACCGCACGTTTCCCGCCGTGAGAGACCAATTAGTGTGTGATTTCATGCTATGACAACGATTGCCTATCGAACTGTACGACACACACACACACACACATACACACACTCGTGATCTCTGACGTCATAAGGTAACCATCCGTCATTCATCATTTCAGACAATGAAATAAGTGCGAAGCTATTTCCGTCGCTGATCTACTTCATTATCACTCGCAAGGTTTCGGTGAATTACCCTTCATCAGCCACATCTTGCTTAATTGATAAAGAGACGCATAGCATGACCCGACGGGTTTTACATCGGGTTTACCCGATTCTAAAAATGGAATTTAAAACTGAAGGATGTAAAAAAAATACATTGAATATCTGGAATTGTCTAAAAAGAAATTTAAAACAAAATACAAAAAACATACGATACCACCGACATCACGACCACCCTCATCTTGGAGAAAACAAAACAACAAACAAACAAAACAAAAACAACAAACAAACAAAAAACAAACCCCCCCCCCAAACCTGGGGCTTTAAGGAAATGTGCTGTGAATGGCAAGGTTGAGAGTTTTTGCCAAGATGATACTACTACTACTACTACTACTACTACTACTACTACTACTACTACTACTACTACTACTACTAACTACTACTACTACTTCTACTACTACTACTACTACTACTACTACTACTACTACTACTACCTCTACTACTACTACTACTACTACTACTACTACTACTACTACTACTACTACTACTTCTACTACTACAATAACAACAACAACTAATACTACTACTATTAATACCACTACCACTGCTACCACTACCACTCCCACTACTACTACTACTACTACTACTACTACTACTACTACTACTACTACTACTACTACTACTACTACTACTACCACTGCTGCTACTACAAGCAACAAAAAAAAAAAAAGAAACCCAAAAAAAACAACAACAAAAAAAAAAAAAAAAAAAAAAAAAAAAAAAAAAAAGAAAAACAAAACCCAACGAAACAACAACAACTGCTTTAATCATGACTGTGATGACAACGCCGATTATCCGACGACAAATCCGACGACACGGACAACAACAAAACCTATGCATTATGCAACAACTGATAACATTTCCATCCATAACTCTGAGCCCAAAATGAGCTGTCTTCATCCCATAGTCCATAATAATACAACTCCATCGAATCCCCCCCCCCCCCCCCCCGCCCAACCCCCTCCTCCCCAATTTGTTCTGTCTACAACACTCATACCACAAAACCCTATTTCAATCTTGCCAAATATAGATAGTATGCGCTTGGCTAAGAAGCTCATAATATTGCCATCCGGATGTATAACGGACCAACACACAAAACTGTGTGTATCCATGAACGTTTATAGTCAGGTTAATACAGTTCAGTGATTACTCATAAACGCGGATGGCAAAAAAAAAAAAAATAACAAAGACATGAGTGACGTCATCTTCGAACTATCTATACCCCCCCCCCCCACCCGCCACAGTGTTGGCTTCACGTGTTTTCCTCCAATGTCATTGAATTAGGATTTCTCCAAGGTCGTCCAAAATGATTTCAACACAAGTGTTAAAAAAAAAAATTAATCTGAGAGTCACGTATATTCACTGATAATTGAAACAATGTTATATTCTGAACCAAAATGAAATTAACTTTCGACCCCCCCCCCCGCCCCCCAAAAAAAAGCCAACAAAAAAACAAAAAAAAAAAAAAAAAAAAAAAAAAAAAAACACAAAAAAAAAAAAAAAAACAAAACAAACAAAAACAAAATAAAAAAAAAAAAAAAAAAAAACAAAGACTGCGTTTTGTCAGTTTACGAGTAAATGAGTAAATCGTATGTAAAGCACCTCAGTAAATATGTAAATGGTAATATCTATTTGCCCTGGTATCGGACCACCCATCGATCGTCTCTCTCAGATCTCCCAATCATCATCCAGTCATCAACATCATCATCATCATCATCATCATCATCATCATCATCATCATCATCATAATGTTGTTGTTGTTGTTGTTGAAGTTCACATGAATACGAATCCCCTGGAACTAACAGAACTGTCAAAATAAAAAACGTATTGGACGAAGAGGACAAAACAGCATCAAAAATAACCTTTAAACGGTCAAAGACAGACAAAAAAAAAAAACACAACAAAAAACGAAAAAACAAAAAAAAACAAAACAAAACAAAACACGAAAAAAAAAGGGGAAAAAAGAAACCAACAAAAAAGAAAAACAAACAAACAAATAAAACCAACCAACCAAACGTACAAAAAAAAAGACAACAAAAAAACCCCAAAAAAAACAAAACAAACAAAAACGAAAGACAAAAACAAAAAAACAAAAAACAAAATACAACCGCCCCCCCCCCCAAAAAAAAAAAAACCACACAAAAACCAAAAACAAAAAACAACGTCCCCAAATTAAAAAAAACAAAACAAAAAAAAAAAAAAACCTACCCACAAACAATAAATGCACGGCTAATGTGGTCTAGTGGTATGACTCGCCTTCGGCCCGGAAAGTCCAGGGTTCGAGATCCGCACTGAGCGACGCATTGGAAAAGACTCTTTACACACATTATCTCACCGTACTCGGGTGTAAACTGTGTACCTGGCCATTAACAGCGTAATATCGCCTAACAGGCGTCATGTCTCTCGTCCTATATGTTAAGTGATGCTGTTGGCTAGGGCTCCCTGTAAAAAAAAAACCCCAACCCAACAAAAACACACAAAGAAAATACACCCCCCTCCCCCCAATCAAAACAAAACAAAACAAACAGACAAAAGACAAAAAAAAACCAAACATGTTTTAAAACTTTTGGCCAGAAAACTCGTCCTTCAAATAACGATGGATTAAAATGACCCCATCTTGTCAAAAACTTTCAAACCTGGGACTTCACCAAAAAAGAGTTCCCCGAAGTCCCAGGTTTGAGAGTTTTTGACAGGATGAGGGTAAATTTAATCCATCGAGATTTGAAGGACGAGTTTTCTGGCCAAATTTTTTTAAAAAACGTGTTTTATCAAAGTAACGCCAGACCAATAATTTTCAGTCCAAAAGTATATTTATTGAATGCGTGGGCAACAGACGAGAACTCATTATCTTGGAATGCAATGCAAAGGAGAAAATCTTCATCGTTTGTTTACATTATCATCTCAATTTAATCTTCCCACCAAAAAGAGTTCGAATCAATTCAATTCCCCCGCATCCCCCCCCCCCCCACCACCCTTCTTCTCTTTTTCATTTTTGTTTTCCGAAAATAAATATTTCATAATAGTTTTCAAGCAACACCCGCTTTGCCGTACTCTGGAGAAACCCATATTTAAAAATTTGACCAGAAAAGTCATCCTTCAAATATCGATCGATTTAATTGACCCTCATCTTGGCAAAAACGCTCAAACCTGGGTCTTCGCGTTTTTGCCAAGATGAGGGTCAATTAAATCGATCGATATTTGAAGGACGAGTTTTCTGACCAAATTTTTAAATAGGAGTTTTTTCCAGAATACGATAGCAAAAATGGAATGATTGAGTCTGTTTTATTCTCGACTCCGCGACGGGGAATTCTGAGGTAGAAATTGACAAAAAGCAGTTTCTTTGTTTTACATTATATCCAAAAAATTGTAGCATCGACGTATGCTAATTTGCAGGTCTGATAACCCAAATTGTTACGGGCCCAGTGTTGTAATTGAAAGACTCTCAAACTAATGCAACCCCCCCCCCCGACACACAACGCTGTTGACGGCCAGGTACTCATTTTACACCCGAGTACGGTGGGAGAATGTGAGTAAAGAGCCTTTCACAAGGAATAAACTATGCTCCGAGCGAGGCTCGAACCCAGGACCTTCCAATCCGAAAGCGATAGTCATACCATTAGACCACCTAACCGCAAAATATTGTCCATTACAACAGTGAATACATTACAGTCAGCTCATGACTGGGTTGGGTTTTCAGAAATAAAAGTTTGATGACAGAAATGTGGAAAAGGCCTTTTGTCAGAGTCTGGTGGAATTGTGGGGATGTCACAGATAGTCATAATCGTTATAACACGTCGTATAGCATTGGGTGTAAAAAGTTATACGTGGAATGAGTCGTGTGGGATGGGGGGGGGGGGGGGGGGGGGGGGGGGGGGGGGTGGTGATGGTGATGGTGATGGTGGGGGTGGTTGTGATGACGATGGTGGTGGTGGTGATGGGGGTGGTGTGGTGGTGATGGTAATGATGATGGTGGTGGTGTTGGTGTTGGTGGCGGTGTTGGTGGTGGTGATGGTGCTGGTGACGATGGTAGGGGTGGCGGTGATGGTGGTGTTGGTGTTTGTGGTGACGGTGGTGGTGGCAATGATAGTGGTGGTGGTGGTGGTAATGATGGTGGTAGTGGTGGTGATGATGGTGGTGGTGGTGACGATAGTGATGGTGGTGGTGGTATTGATGGTGGTGATAATGATGATGATGATGGTGATGGTGGTCGGGATGATAATGATGATGATATTATGTTGGTGATGCTAGTCGGGACGACGACGACGACGACGATGGTGATGATGATCTGGATTATGATGATAATAATGATGATGATGATGATGATGATGATGATGATGATGATGATGATAATGACGACGACGACGATGATGATGATCTGGATTATGATGATAATAATAATGATGATGATGATGACGATGATGATGATGATGACGACGACGACGATGGTCGTATTGCCGCTGCACCAGATCATCACGTTGTAAAACCCACGTCACAAGCAAGAGTAAATGACTAGATAGATACAATCGTAGTAAGACGAGTTTTTAACCATTTGCCCTTTTCGATTCCACTTCCGTCCACACAAAGCCCATCTGGTCTCCACACTTCCGGAGATTTTCACGAACTCCAGAATGAATCTCTGTACAATCATCGCTTCTCCAGATTTACAAACAAATAAATAGGACGCCAGAAAAAAACCCCCAACAAACCAATACCCACCCACCCCACAAAAAAAAAAAAAAAAAAAAAAAAAAAAAAAAAAAAAAAAAACCCAAAACCGAGAAAAATAAAATAAAAACAAAAACAGACAAAACCAAACAATATAGCAAAAGAAAAAAAAGAAAAACCAAAACATTACCAAACACCGCCCCCCCCCCCCCCCCTCCAAAAAGAAAAAGAAAAAAAACCCACAAAAAACACACACAAACACACACACAAATAAACCAAACCGAAAGCCTACTAAAACACGAAGGATATAATTTGATTTTAACTAAATAATATTTAGAACTCTCAAACCTGGGACAAGAAGACTCACGAAGTCCTAGGTTTGAGAGTTTAAAAATATATATTTTCTTTCCAATGTGAAGGTCATTTTGATCGATCGTTATTTGAAGGACGAGTTCTCTGATCGAAATGTTAAAATAAAGTTTTTTGTTTTTGTTTCAGAAGACATCAGCGTAATCTCTAAAGGTAAAAACTTACCCAAGGGTGCCATGGCCACGATCCAATCTGTCAGCTCATTCCTTTGTCTGGCAATCTGCAGGGCTCCCGCCACGTTTCCACGCCACAGCTCCACTTGTAGATGGTACTCCATGTTCTCATGGCTCAGGTGAGACTCACCTGGTGGGGATACAAGTAAACTGTACATTAGACTCGCCTGGTGGACACACACACACACACACACACACACACATACACACACATACAGACACACATACACACACATCAGTCGCCACGTTTCCACGCCACAGCTCCACTTGTAGATGGTACTCCATGTTCTCATGGCTCAGGTGAGACTCGCCTGGTGGGGATACAAGTAAACTGTACATTAGACTGGCCTGGTGGACACACACACACACACACACACCACACACATACACACACATAGACACACACATCAGTCGCCACATTTCCACGCCACAGCTCCACTTGTAGATGGTACTCCATGTTCTCATGGCTCAGGTGAGACTCGCCTGGTGGGGATACAAGTAAACTGTACATTAGACTGGCCTGGTGGACACACACACACACAAACACACACACACACACATAGACACACACACACACACAAACACACATCAGCCGCCACGTTCCCACGCCACAGCTCCACTTGTAGATAGTACTCCATGTTCTCATGGCTCAGGTGAGACCACAGACACCCTCTCACTAATATGTGGTTGAGACTGTGTGTGTGTGGGGGGGGGGGGGGGGGGGGGGTCGCATATAACAATACATGTGTCATTGATCCAGTAGATGATGATAATGGTTGTAATGTTGATAGATTTGTTGTTGTTGTTGTTGATAATTGTAATGACGCTGTAATGATTATGATGGTAGTGGAGGTTGTAGCGTTGCTAGTGGTGGTGGTGGTGGCAAGAGTCAATACCACGTAATCACAAGGCTAACAAAAAAAAAAAAAGGTGAAAATGGGAAAGGCTTCGAATGGAAACAAGTACAAACAATGGATGTTTCGGGTACAAACCATTCGTCAGCAGAACAATAAACAGATGTTTTTTTTTTGTTGTTGTTTTATTTGTTTGTGTTGGTGACTAAGGGTTTGTACCCGAAACGTCCATTGTTTGTACTGTTTCCATCCGAAGCCCTTCACTTTTCACCTTTTGGTTAGTATTGTTACGATCCCAGGCTTAAGGCCGCTCTCTAATGACCACACAGCAAAACGGACAGCCTGACACACCTCTATTAACAATGACGTCATAACACAAAGGGGACGATCAGCAAGATAGAATAGGGAAGAAAAGTGTGATGTCAAAATACTGGTTCCTATTTCATTGGAAGTGTAAAACCACTCTTCCGGAAAACTGGATACATTCCTTGTGTAATTCATATTTTCTGGTGTCAGACTGATGGGATCTTATTTTCTAGTCTAAATATATTATGCTGCTATGTGGTCTAGTGGTATGACACTCGCTTTCGGATCGGAAGCTCCTGGGTTCGAGCCCCGCGCTCGGCGCATGGTTGTGTCCTTGGAAAAGGCTCTTTACTCACATTCTCTCAACGTACTCAGGTGTAAAGTGAGTATCTGGCC